>NW_024719665.1:2161395-2861395 GCF_018991925.1 Homarus americanus
ACACAACACGCACGCACACACACGCACGCACACGCACACTCTTACCAATACAAAAAATCATGTCTAAAATGTGGATTTCTTTCAGTTCAATGCATAAAGTTTTTTTTTTTTTGCTGTAAAGATTTCTAAACATAATTATACCTTAAGAGAGTTTCAAATTACAGGAACAACACAAAATTTTAAATAACTGTCCTGATGATTCTGACAAAAAGTTGACATCGGCAAGTAGTTTGTCTGAGTAATCTGCTTCAGGTAACCAGAACACTGCATTTCCTAACCCTTTGACTAAAATGATTTAACCCTTGAGTACGGTGACAACCCCTTGAGTACGATGACTTAACACCCTGAGTATGATAACCCTTTGAGTACGATGACAACCATACGAGTTACGATGACTTAACCCCTTGAGTACGAAGATTTAACCCTTTGACTGCCCTTTGAGAACACTGGTTTAACACTTTGATTACAATGACTGAATCCTCTGAATATAATATCATCTTACTCAAGAGACGGGGGACGTAGGTGTGGAGAAGCTGGGTGGGGGGAGGGGGGAAGGAGGAGGAGGGAAAGGCATGCTGGTATTTCGAGTTGGAAAAAGGTTCGTTGAAGAGTGTGGTGGGAGTGGAACAGAGTGGGTAGATGACACACACACGGCAACCATCTAACCAATAAATTTCTCCAGATCAGGTGATTACTATCATAGTTTGACAGGTTATACTTTCGATTATCTCGATACAGAATTAATTTAATAATCAGTTGAAAATCTCTATGTTGATCAGTTGCTGGTGTAATTAGCCGTAAAGCAAATATTTAATTAACCGTGAAGCAGCTCAGAGCAAGTACCTGTTTGTCTTATCTATAATACTTTATCATTTGTGAAGACGGCAACTGATCACTCAGTTAGCTTGATATTTGATCAGTTTACACCAAATAATAGAGTTTATTCGCCTATAAACATAAACAGTTTATACCCCAGAGTAGCGTCCTGTGGAACTCCCCTGCCAGACCGTGTTCCTCCTACATCACACTACCTCCGACGATTCTAAACATCCCACATCAGGTAACTTCAATCACTAGCGATGGGACGCCTCGCTGGACAGATATGTTAATGGAGTCTGCTGGGTCTCTCCTCGTGCCAGTGATTAAAAGCAAAGTGATCAGTTTAAACCCGACACTTAATCACGGGTAAAGATAGGACTTTAATGAGTTGTAAATGTTAAATTTGATCCGCCTCGGTCTTAACACTTGATCATCCATCCATGAAGCTATCACTTGATTTACTACATAACCAACACTAAGAGCCGCCGTAAAGCAATCACTCGAACAGTTTCTCACGTCTAGCAGTGATCAATTGCAGATTTGGGCAGTCAACCAGCCGCAAAGTTAACATTTTTACAAGTTGCAAAGGTAATAGTTTATCATTTACAAAGACAATTTTTTTTTGGTTAAGTAGTAAAGCAACATTCTAGAAGTTTCAAGTCAAGTCCCCAGACATATAATTAAATAATGACTCGACTTACAACTAATTCACTTCAACTTAAAACAAAATACGAGTTTCTTGCTAATATTTTTATCCCACAAGAGTGTTTCACCAAGAAGTATTTATTAATCTTTGTTTAATCTTTACACAAGTGAACATTAACATAACAAAACCTTAACGACGATTATAACAAACCAAGTTAATGATATCACCTAGTTAGCGTCTATATTAATTACTTTAGTTCTCTCTTAATGATTGGATTCATCTTTCAATATTTTTCCTCATTATTTTCTTCACTTCCCTTAGGCTTCATGGTCCACCGCACACCTCAATGAAAGAAGACAATAAAAGTCAACATTAATATCCCTTTACTTTATTATTCACTAAGAAGGAAAAGTACTCTAATGTAGGACTGAATGATGAAGGGAATTATACTATGGACGGTGAATAATAGATGGAGATGCAGAAGGGAGGAAAGGGAGAAGGGAGGAGAGGGAGAAGGGAGGTGAGGGAGAAGGGGCGGAGAGGGAGAAGTGGGGAGAGGTAGAAGGGAGGAGAGGGAGAAGGGAGGAGAGGGAGAAGGGGGGAGAAGGAGAAGGGAGGAGAGTGGGAGAAGGGAGGAGAGGGAGAAGGGAGGTGAGGGAGAAGGGGGGAGAGGGAGAAGGGGGAGAGTTACATTAAGGAGAGATTAGGATAAAAATGTGGAGTAAAGACACGAGAATAAAGAGAAATAATGGAGAGAATAACACAGATGGTGACACAGGTGAGAGGAGTGTGGAACAGTAAGGGATAGGCAAAGGAAGAGGAAGGGACGTCAGAGGGATAGTAATAATGTGTGGAGGTGGGGGAGGCTGGATGGAATGAACTGTTATGACGGAGGCTCAGCATGTATCAGGACTGGAGGGGAATGAGTATCAGGTAATGTGGAAGGATGTGAGGAGGAGGAGGGGGAGGAGGGGATTAATGTGAGGTAGGAAGTAGAGTGAAGAAGGTAAACGAGATGATGATGGAGGTGGCTGGAGGGACGTCGTGTGTATGAGGAGGCAGCCATCACCCTGAGTCTCCTCCCTTTTTCATGGCTGTATAGGACGCCACGTCATCTTGTGGACATACAAAAAAAGACAGAACAGGATGCCCCTCTCACCTTGTGGACACAGGACAGGATGCCCCTCTTTTTTTGTGGACACCGGGCATATCTTCTACCCTAGTGGGCAGGACAGGATGCCCCTCTCACCTTGTGGACACAGGACAGGATGCCCCTCTTTTTTGTGGACACCGGGCATATCTTCTACCCTAGTGGGCACAACCTTATCAATGTCCTCCTCTAAGCCATCTAATCAGCTCTTTTCCACCTGCCCACTTAAGGTCGGCCACCCACTTTTGCCCTTTCACCTATCCAGTTCACCCACAACTCGTCCATGTGCCACCCACCGCCATCCCTCCCCCACACACGCTCACTATCCCCCACTCTCAAAAGCCACCCACCTAGGTCCGTCATACCTGAGGCTGGCGGCCGTGCGTGAGCCTGCTAATAGAATCCGCTGGCCGGGTTCCGACGCTGCAATTATCCAAGGATGTAAATCACATAGGCGTGAAATTCTCTTAATGACGTCAAAGCTTCCGTGCCAGGTTAAATTGTTCATTACCGCTCATCAATTTCAACAGAAGAGTGTGACAGCCAGAAGGGACTAAAACCCCGAGGGATATAAGGCTCATTCATCCGTAGGAAGACAATGGACTCGTCATCCATAAGCGGGAGAGAGCAGAGGGATGCGCGCAGCTCCAAAAACGTGTTTTCGGACGAGCCATAAGGTCCGGCGAGGCAGGAAACAGTTAAAGAGTTTCCCTGCGAGGATTACCTTTGTTATTTCCCACCTTCATCTCACCTCATTAGGACAAGAGGAGTGTGATTGAAAAATTGACGGTTTAGGAGTGAGAGGACGACTAACTTGAGCGGACAATCCTCGTTAATGCCATCACGTGCGCCCTCTATAATGTGTAAATGAGCGGTGAACTAATGGATTTCACGCTGTCCATTATTAAACAGGAATTTTTACTCGGGTCCGCTCTAAGCTGTGGCTGATGTGAAGGTTAATCTTTATAAAAGCTGTCCCACAACACCTTATGGCCAAGATACCTTAACAACAGTGATGATCCAGCGAGGTGTGTGGGGCGCCTGCTATTACAGTATAAATATATAGTTACAATACAATAGCATGATTACCTATTTATTCTCTCCCCTAATACTATTACAGACAACCTTTCCAAGCTTTATAGGAAATATTGGTCGGTACAATCCTAGGTAATTACGTACTACATATGTGCCAGGAATCGAACCCTCGATCTACTAGGTGGGACTAGGGAACGCTACCGACCAACCCACAAGGACAATAAAAGCAGTCCTCGACTCTGTTATATTTCACACAAAGCCTGTTCATCGAGCTGATGGCGCCGTGAACCTCATTGGGAACTGCCCGTGCCTCGTATGTGGTGTCAGTAGCATTTTACCGAATCCAGCTGGTATGAAACACGAGGTACCATATATATACTTCATTTTTAGTCCATATAACACGCGGACTTTGAACATATAATGAAGTATATGAACAGGACTCAGTACACGGTTGTAAAAGATATCAGAATCGCGTGTGATATCTAGTCTATGTTTACAGTCGAGGTGAAAGTAATTGTGAAAGTATATAAACAATTCCTATTATTAATATTACCATTGTCATCATATTTTTACTTTCATCATCATTATTATTATTATTATTTTGTTATTATTATTTCATTATTATAATTATTACCCAAAACAGTAGGATATAATGAGAAATAAGTTAAAAAAAATTATGTAATTTACAACAGTGTGCTAAGCATATTAATGAAGAAATTGACGTAAACACAAACAAAAATTGAAATCCAACAGAATTCTTAACCTAACCTAACACCCAAACATCATTTACCCAAACTGAGCCTCACACCACTCCACCAAATAAACAAAAAACAACAAATTACAATCAAATTACACCGTGGACCTTGGGCAACCAAACCCGGGGGACCATTCTTGCAACAGAGACCGACTTAAGTGTTACCATATCAAGGTTGTTGGGGAAGCCTGAGTCAGTCTGTGTCATGTAGGAGAGGCGATGGTTCCCAAACGCCGGGCGGTAAGAGGAAAGCAAGGATGATGGTCACTTTATACGCGTCGCTGGACACGTAGGCTCGGGGGGTTACGCGCGTGAGCTGCTTGCTTCCCATGTCTCCGATACTTGTTTGATAAATTCGGTCAGTTTAAAAAAAAAATAAAAATAAAATAAATAAATAAATAATAAAATATATGCTTGATATCTTTATATGTAAAATTGATTATAGGAGTAAAAATATATCACAGTTTATGTATGTATGTATGTATGTATGTATGTATGTATGTATGGTTTGTTTTCAGCAGTGAGGGAAGGACCCACGAGAAAATAAAGACTAAGTACCCTCGTTAGTGTTGAACAGCTCCGCCACAATCACTTTTATCTTGAATAATTAACATAACGCCACAGGAAGTTGTGTATCGGCTCCATTATCACTCAATTAAGAGAACACTTAAGGACTATAAACTCTCTATTCGACTAATAAAAAGTCACATCAAGCTCCTTTACATTATTTAAATCTTAAGGAGTAAAGTAGATGATGAGGGGTACTCCACAAGACACCGTACTGTAGTACTTGCTGGCGGTACACCGTCTGCCCATTATGGCTGGCACACGAGGGAGGGACTACAGCACACTATCATTCTACCTAATGGATATTCCTGGTTAAGTTATCTCATTAAGGAACTTACGACTAAAATAATTAATTCATTCTTAATAATACATAGTAAATGGTATAATGACATCATTTTTCTCGCATAAGAACGTCTTCTTCACACAAGTTTAACCTTTAATGAAGTGTAAGATTATGAATAAATGATTCACATGACCTCAGGTAAAATGTATATTCTCACCGCCCAATTAGGTGCATATTTACCTGTGTTCTTGGCTTTTGGTGTAATCAAGGTCCATAATAGAAGGACATATTTGGTAACGGCGATGTTGTCGTCTCGAGCATATTAAGAATAAAAACAGCACCCGGAGTGACCAGAGGGTGACCTCCGGCTGGGTAAGGAGAGATGGCCATGGCCCTCCTGGGTACACCTCCTTGTGTGTGTTCGTTGTCTTGTGTTGTAAGAGGCTGACCCACAACACAACAAACACAGCACAGTTACAAGAATAGCGAGGTCATCTTATAACTAAATTTTGCGCTTGTGAGACCCCACTTGGATTACGCAGTTCAGTTCTGGTCACCGTATTACAGAATGGATATAGAATCCTTGGAAAGAATTCAGGTTGGTTTAATTTGCACTCCCTCGAGAGACGTAGAGTGAGGGGCGATATGATCGAGGTGTATAAATGGAAGGCAGGGCTAAACAAAGGGAACATTACAAAGGTACTCAAACTATCCAACCAGGAGCGAACTCGTAACAATGGTTTTATATTAGACAAATTTAGATTTAGGCGCGAAACAGGTAAACAATGGTTTGGAAATAGAGTAGGGGACGAGTAGAACAAGTTACCAAATGTCATGATTAACTCGAATACGCTGGATAGCTTCAAACATAGGTTGGATGGATATATGTGACTGCCCAGTATGGGCCAATTGGCCCGCTGCAGTTTCCTCCATTCTTATGTTCTTAACACAACACACACCACACAACACCAAATACAAAACACAACAAACACCACACCACACCCTGTAACAACTCGTGTGTGTGTGTGTGTGTGTGTGTGTGTGTAATTGTGCCGGCATTAGTATGTGGAGGGTTAAGCTGTACACATTAGCTATGCACGTGTGAGTGGGTGGGCGTGTAAACATAAAAAAACTTGTTCAGGGATTATATCTCCCGAGAGACAAAGGAGATCACTCGAGTTCACAGATCCCGTACCACCTCAGTGAGTCTGTGTCTTAAACAATTGTTCACCGACATTCACACAACAATACGGTCGGGTCGGGTCGGGTCGGGTCGGGTTAACATATAATAGTCATATGTGTAAATAGTTTACTGACATTGACAAGACACTTATTAATGGTATTATCAGAAGACACCATTAACCAGGATCTCGTAAAATTAATCAATCAACATTATATACAGACACAAGCAGTGAGAGGGAAACAAACAAGTCAACCCAAAAGACACTCACCTAAAAATAATCTGATGCCCGAAAAAAAAAATTATCATTCAGTTCATTTAACATGTCCACTGAATTGAACAAACACAGCCAATTAAAATACCCCGTAACTTCTTATCTAGAAATACAATGACAACCAGTTAATGAAAGTGGAGAAACTTACATCCCCCAGGTATTAGAAACTGATTGTCTGCTCAGAGTAATGACTAGACACGACCTGACCTGACCTCACCTAACCTGACCAATCAGAAGTTTTAACTCTTAACCATAGCAGCTCCTGGGGGATAGATTACCACAACGACAATTTACTGCTGTTGCTCTGGAGATCAGTTTGAGGTCTCTGTTAATAGGATGTAAAAATGCGTAGTGGGAGAGTAGCGTTAAAAGAGCTGACCATAGACTGTATACCTGCCACTAACACCTGACCATAGACTGTATACCTGCCACTAACACCTGACCATAGACTGTATACCTGCCACTAACACCTGACCATAGACTGTATACCTGCCACTAACACCTGACCATAGACTGTATACCTGCCACTAACACCTGACCATAGACTGTATACCTGCCACACTAACACCTGACCATAGACTGTATACCTGCCACTAACACCTGACCATAGACTGTATACCTGCCACTAACACCTGACCATAGACTGTATACCTGCCACTAACACCTGACCATAGACTGTATACCTGCCACTAACACCTGACCATAGACTGTATACCTGCCACTAACACCTGACCATAAACTGTATACCTGCCACTAACACCTGACCATAGACTGTATACCTGTCATTAACACTCGCGTATAGACTGTATATCTGCCACTAACACCTGACCATAGACTGTATACCTGCCACTAACACCTGACCATTAACTGTATACCTGTCACTAGCACCTGACTGTATACCTGCCATTAACACTGATGATTATGACATTGTTTTCTTTCTATCGTCTAAGAAACTCCTAATACAGGCAGGTAGCATGACCACCTACTGACATAAGAGATGGATGAAGTAGTAATTTACACACCGTGGCAGGAGAATCCAGTACCAACACCCCCCCAGCAGGCTACTGAGGCCAGACATAATGATGGAAGATCAAACTGGATATACCACATTTATCACTCTTAAGTATCAATGAACCTCGAGCCACACCCACTGAAGTATTATTATCGTTTATTAGGATATCGAACATGTTTGGGGGAAGTGAAAACTGTTGTATAAAATTAGAAAATAAACTGACGTGGTGAAGAATTGTCTCGTGTAATCTGGTAATCATCTCAGAAACTCACCAGCGAGTAAACACAACACAGAGAGTACTCGTATATGAGAACGAGTAACTCACCTCATGTGGAGGAGAATGTTGTCAACTAGCCGCTAACATGGTATTTTCAGCTCCATTGTTTACACTGAGCTTAAAACAGTTGACTTGCTACACAGTATGTGGCATTATGTGTACAAGGAAAAACATATAATCCTCAAATCAGAGAGAATGTGAACAAATGAGGTGGTTTCTCGGTACTAACGATCCTCATATTGCAGCGTTCAGCCACCCCGCAATCACTCGCTGCCTGCCGACCACCCGTCCTCTTAATGCAATTTTGGGCACTATCTTTCGCCCCCCTGCAGGTTGGATCTCTTAATCTCTGGATTCGTACACATCATGAATATGAAACACTTTAATTATCAACGCATTATCAGGCACCTTAGTAGAGAGACCAGTTTTTAAATTGCATGATAGTACCTCTACCATCTTATTAATACCACCAGGGTTAAACACATCTTAGATCTCTTTTTTCCCTCCTTGTCTGTGTTTGTCCTCGCCACCACCACCACCACTTACATGTATTACCATTAAGAATTCATTTTACATACACTAGTTTGACTATCATCGTTCTAATTACCTCCATATGTTAGCTACGGACCTTACCAAATGGCTGTGATATGTTAAGTAGGAGGTTCTGAAGCCATAAATATACTAATTAGTGGATGATGCAGTACAGATTATAAAAAAAATAAATAAAACCACGTTTCTACTCTCGGTAAATCACTTAAGCAGGGTAACGCCTCGATCAATTTCACCACATGCCAATATTAAGAGCGAGAAAGGAACATGGTAGTCTTAGCAAACTTATGAATTATGTGATAAGTCTCTCGCTACTATTATTTTGATAAGTGTGTTCCTAAATGAAGGACTCTGCCTCAAGATGACGTTCAGTTGCTCATCGTCTCAGACAAGGAATTATTTACATCCTAGAAGGTAAGATTTTTTTTACACCACCAGATCACTGAACATCTTCCCCTTTTGAGTTGTGTTTATCAATGATTAATTATCTGGGAACACTGGCTGGTTATCTGTGGCCTTCTGTGGAGACTCGCTGATACTGAGGGACCTTCTTTTAGATACTGTCTGGTTGAGTGTTTGACTATGGACTAATGTACTCCACTTGAGTGTAGTCTACTTGGACACTGTACCACAACTTGAGTGTGGCCTCTGTGACACTATGTGTAAGTAGGAGTGTTCACACTGTCTAAGATACTGGTTAGTGGATGTGCAGTACAGATGTATAAAAAAGTAAATAAAACACGTTTGTACTCTCGGTAAATCCTTAACAGGGTAACGCCTCGGCAATTTCCCACATGCCAATGTTACTTGAGTGTGGCCCTCTGTGGACACTGTCTACTTGAGCGTGGCCCTCTGTGGACACTGTCTACTGTGGCCCTCTGTGGACACTGTCTACTTGAGTGTGGCCCTCTGTGGACACTGTCTACTTGAGTGTAGCCCTCTGTGGACACTGTCTACTTGAGTGTGGCCTCCTCGTGAACACTTGACGAATGATCAGACCGCGGCACCAGTGGATCTTGTCTTGCTTGAGAATGTGACTGACTGCGACACATTAACAGGCGACACCAATGGGGGGCTCCTGGTCGATCCCAATTAGATAATAAAGACAATTATGCGAGCTGCAGATTGTGGGTAACTGATCTGGTGGAGACGACCCCCTGGGAGATGGTTCTGATGCTGGAGTTTAAGAAAGCTAACCTGGCTCCTGGGACTAACAGCTTGAGGGAGATAACCATTTATTGGTTGTTGGGTGGCTAAGGTGGGTGGCTGCTGGGTGGCAGAGGTGATGTGCTGCTGGGTGGCAGAGGTGATGTGTTGCTGGGTGGCAGAGGTGATGTGCTGCTGGGTGGCAGAGGTGATGTGCTGCTGGGTGGCAGAGGTGATGTGCTGCTGGGTGGCAGAGGTGACGTGCTGCTGGGTGGCAGAGGTGACGTGCTGCTGGGTGGCTAAGGTGATGTGCTGTTGGGTGGCAGAGGCATGTGCTGCTGGGTGGGCAGAGGTGACGTGCTGCTGGGTGGCTAAGGTGACGTGGGGTTGCTGGGTGGCAGAGGTGACGCTGCTGGGTGGCTAAGGTGGGTGGTTGCTGGTGGGCAGAGGTGACGTGCTGCTGGGTGGCAGAGGTGACGTGCTGCTGGGTGGCAGAGGTGATGTGCTGCTGGGTGGCAGAGGTGATGCTGCTGGGTGGCAGAGGTGATGTGCTGCTGGGTGGCAGAGGATGTGCTGCTGGGTGGCAGAGGTGACGTGCTGCTGGGTGGCAGAGGTGATGTGCTGCTGGGTGGCAGAGGTGATGTGCTGCTGGGTGGCAGAGGTGACGTGCTGCTGGGTGGCAGAGGTGACGTGCTGCTGGGTGGCTAAGGTGACGTGGCTGCTGGGTGGCAGAGGTGACGTGCTGCTGGGTGGCAGAGGTGACGTGCTGCTGGGTGGCAGGTGATGTGCTGCTGGGTGGCAGAGGTGATGTGCTGCTGGGCAGCAGAGGTGATGTGCTGCTGGGTGGCAGAGGAGGTGTGGCTGCTGGGTGGCAGAGGTGACGTGCTGCTGGGTGGCAGAGGTGATGCTGCTGGGTGGCAGAGGTGATGTGCTGCTGGGTGGCAGAGGTGACGCTGCTGGGTGGCAGAGGTGACGTGCTGCTGGGTGGCTAAGGTGACGTGGCTGCTGGGTGGCAGAGGTGACGCTGCTGCGGCTAAGGTGGGTGGCTGCTGGGTGGCAGAGGTGATGTGCTGCTGGGTGGCAGAGGTGACGCTGCTGGGTGGCAGAGGTGATGTGCTGCTGGGTGGCAGAGGTGATGTGCTGCTGGGTGGCTGAGGTGACGTGGCTGCTGGGTGGTTGAAGTGAGGTGCTGCTGGGTGGCTGACGCGAGGTGCTGGGTGGCCAAGGTGCGCTATTGTGTGGCAAAAGTGACCTATTAGTTGGCCGACGTCAGTTGTTGGGCGGCCAAGATCAGTTGCTGGGTGGCAAAGGTCAGGTGCTGGGTGGCCGAGGTCAGGTGAGGTGCTGCTGGGTGGCTGACGCGAGGTGCTGGGTGGCCAAGGTGCGCTATTGTGTGGCAAAAGTGACCTATTAGTTGGCCGACGTCAGTTGTTGGGCGGCCAAGATCAGTTGCTGGGTGGCAAAGGTCAGGTGCTGGGTGGCCGAGGTCAGGTGCTGGGTGGCCGAGGTCAGGTGCTGGGTGGCCGAGGTCAGGTGCTGGGTGGCCGAGGTCAGTTGCTGGGTGGCCGAGGTCAGTTGCTGGGTGGCCGAGGTCAGTTGCTGGGTGGCCGAGGTCAGTTGCTGGGTGGCCGAGGTCAGTTGCTGGGTGGCCGATGTGCGCTATAAGGTGGGTGATATGACCTGGTGTTAAGGAGCTACTGGGTTGTGCTCAAGAGATCCTGAGAGAAGATAATTTCGAAAACGTACAATCGGACTTAAGTAGATGCGCATAAGAGTAAGCATTTAATCTCCTCCCGGTATACGAATTCATCTGTTAGCATATTAATGGTATATTATTAATATCTAATATACTTCAGGTATGCGATTTCAACTCTTAGTATGATAATTATATACAATTCTTGAGTTTAATTTTCTACTGGTATGTGATTTTTAAAGCATTAGCGTAATGTTAATTGATTATTTTATTCTTTATATATTCCAAGCTTCAAGAGATCTAGAATTTGGAATCACCTAAAGATTAGCCTCCTGTTTACTTCACCTGCTGATTAAAAATGATAACAGGTGAAATAAAATGGAACGTTAATCTTGAAGTGATCCAAAAGTTTTATGCTTAATATATATCGTTATAACACTCTAAAAAATTTCAAAGTTAAAAGGCAAACTATGAAGTATGTTTTTATGTTACTTGATAGTGAGAGAAGTTGGCCCATAGTGTTAAATCACCTGGTGTACCTACAATCAATGGCAGGTATGGGAGTTGCAGGCACCATACCTTAAGAATTATAATCAATGTATCGGTGTTAATGCTTCGTGCCACAGTCCGCAGGCATATCATGTTCCTGGGTCGTTGTGTAGTACAGTCTGTGTGTGTGTGTGTGTGTGTGTGTGTGTGTGTGTGTGTGTGTGTGTGTGTGTGTGTGTGTGTGTGTGTGTGTGTGTGGTCATATACGAGATATCAGCTCTTAAAAAAATAAACATTTTACTGGAATTATCTATAAAATAAATTAATAATACAAATCTAAAAAAAATCAACGTAAGAAACGAAAAATAAATGAATCTTGGTTACATTAGATCTTGTAAGAATATTAGTTAATTATTTATATATTGTTGTCTTCTTGATTCTTATTCTGATGTGAATTAATGTTCTTCGTCCATTACAAATCATGTTTATAAATCAAATCGCAATAAACACAAAATTTATCGTACAGAATATTAAGAAACAGTTTATTCATGTATGATATAAAACAGGAAATTTATGATGGAAAAAAAATCGGTGGTACACAATGTATTACAAGTATTATTTTGGTTAAGAAGTCGTAGTAAATCGTAACGGAGCGACGAATGATTATGTGAATGGTAATTATAATATTCTCGTAAATATATTGTTAAGAGTCTTCAGGGAGTCTTATGCAAGGTAGCTCAAGGATTTTAAACTATTTTGATAAAGTTGATATTCTACTATTACTACTACTACTACTACTACTACTACTACTACTACTACTACTAATAATAATAATCTTAGTATGAAGATATATTTTTAGGCAGTAGATTCTAATTAGTATATAATGTTCGAGTATTTATCCTACTTCTTCCTCTCCTCTCTTCCTCCTCCCCCTTCTTCTATTCCTTCAACTCTGTCTTCCTCGTCATTTCTCTTATTTTTCTTATCCTCGGTCTTTCCCTCCCTTTCCTTCTCCCTTTTCGTATTCTCCTCCTCGTCTTCATCTTCCTCCCTCTCCATCACATAGTAGTTCCTCCATAACGACAGGTAAAGTATGCATGGAGCCAGGTGGGGTAGCTGGGCACCTAACATTATGCATCACTAATAAAGCACTATGTGACGAATTGTTTTCACACCAGACGTCTGTGAAATTTCATAATAAAGCAAAAAGTTGCTTAGCTTGATTAATTTCGACGCTGCGGTGGGTCTCTTACGAGCCTCTCAACACACATAAGGATCTTAAGCCTTAGGTACCGAGGCCTTAAGGCGGAATATGTTATGTCTTCAAAATATGGACTGGCTGGGGCTGCATTTCGTCTCGCAAGGAAGGTTGTGTTTACCCATAGCTTAGGGTAATCCACTGTCTAAAACCATGACATTTGTTTGACATAAAAGGTTGTGTACCACGTTTGTCTTCTTAAATGTATCTGATTACCTCTCCTTCCCTGCCACGATGCACTCGTCTGCTACGCGTTGAACTGTGAACTATTATGACGAATGAGGAACCTGTCCACGTTCTCTTCCTCAAATACCTGTGATTAGAGGAACCAAAGGGTTTGTCATTAGGACCTACGGAGGTACACGACTTAGTGAGGGCTACCATCCCGGCCTGCTGGAACGAAAGAGCGAGCCTACAGCGTGACCGACCCAGCCTGGCGGTGGCTCCTACAGGTGAGATGATCCTTGTGGACTCAGGGACATGGTCATGGGAGGGAGGGAAGGAGGGAAGGACGAGAGGGAAGAATGGGGGAGGAAGAAAGGGAGGGAGGGAGGAGAGAGATGAGGAAGAAGGGACTGGGGAGCGATGGAGAGAAGGAAGGGAGAAAGTTCCTAAGGACACTCGTATTAAGTAAAGGAAAACCTCTGCCTCCAAAAACAGAACGATATTTTGTCATTCTTACCTGAAATCTCCCTTCCAGGTGTGTTTTTATATTACCACACCTCCTTCAAAACCCTTCTTTATATTTTGGTTTACTGTAACTAAACATTCATTTATCTTCAACATTATACCAAAAGGTTGAAATAGAGCTTTTTTTTTTTTACTCTTTTGTTTATACGCGGAATTATTATGTTCCGTCAACTACTACAATACTGCGAGTCACAAACATCACCTGAGTTTGATAAATATAAACATTAAAATGAAATGAAAGGATAAGGTAAGTAGTGAGGAAAGAAGGATAATGGTGAGGGGTGAGGAAAGGAGGATAATGGTGAGGAGTGAGGAAAGGAGGATAATGGTGAGGAGCGAGGGAAGGAGGATAATGGTGAGGAGTGAGGGAAGGAGGATAATGGTGAGGAGTGAGGAAAGGAGGATAATGGTGAGGAGGAGAGGAAAAGGAGGATAATGGTGAGGAGGAGGAAAGGATGGATAAGGGGCAAGAGGAAAGAAGGATACGTGGAGGAGTGAGGAAAGGAGGATAATGGTGAGGGTGAAGAAAGGAGAAGGATAGGCTGGTTGTGTTTGGGCAGGACATGTTCAACGAAGAGAAGAACATAAGCTGATAAGGAGAGAAGGAGGGAAGAAACAGGAGGAAGAAGAGGAGGAGGAGAAGAGAAAAAGTAAAGGTGCTTAACTTATCCTTCTAACTAACACCTCCTTTCAACCATTTCGTCCCCCCCCTTACCAATGTGTGTGTGTGTGGTCGTTGTTGCAATCTCACCCTCAACGACTCTTGTTATACTTATTTGGCTTTTATATTTCCCAATAACCAACCTCCAGTACTTGTTCCTCTCTCTCTCTCTCTCTCTCTCTCTCTATTAAGTAATTTCCAGTAATCCAGTTAATTATTGTTACCTGTAGTCTTATGATCAATCTTTATCTTACTTTAATCTTATGTTTATCATTGGTAAAAAAAATAATAAATTGTAAGATTATTTCATTCTTATGTGTATTTTTTTTTCATTTTCTTTAGAGTGAATATTATTAAAGATTTTGGTATGTTCAGGTTGTAGGGTGGTAATGCCTAATGATCTGGACGAGCTATGAACGACCTCATCCACAATTTGAGAGCTGCCAGCGAAATAATTTTTGATGGCAATTAGTTTGGAATGATCGATGTTTAAACTCGTAAATTCCTACGTAAATAGCTGGGAGTTAGGGCGAAACCTTTACTTTATCAATTAAGAGAGGAAGACTGACTAGGAGGCGTGTAATACCAGCTTATGCGTGACGTACCGCTCCAAAACTTTTCATTAATCCATTTTGAGTCGAGTGTATACCACAGTCCTCCTCTGCCTGACTTGCTTCACATCTTGCCTCCCTTGTGAATTATCTGTTTGTTGATGATAAAGCGGTGACTTAACTGGCGGCTCTAATCATTACCCGAGTCAGTGGTGGCGGCGGAGGGTCCACACCAACAGCAGAGCAAGAAGAAGAAGTTGTTGCTAATTCGACAATGAATCTCGTGTGCTCGACTGGAAAAACTTGGCATTTATCACCACTAAGAATGTTCCCCAAGACACTGTTATGAAGGAGCTGTACTCTCTCTCTCTCTCTCTCTCTCTCTCTCTCTCTCTCTCTCCCTGGCTACCACGTTTCAACCCTTGCTCCAGGATTCTCCGGCAGGAATGTTGGAGAGAGGTTGTTGGAGAGAGGTTGTTAGAGAGTGGCTGTTAGATAGAGGTTGTTAGAGAGAGGTTGTTAAAGAGAGGTTGTTGGAGAGAGGGTGTTGGAGAGAGGTTGTTAAAGAGTGGTTGTTGGAGAGAGGTTGTTGGAGAGAGGTTGTTGGAGAGAAGTTGTAACTGCTTTTAACTTTCCTATTCTTCAATATTCAAATAAATAAAACGAGTCTTATATAATTTAAGACTAATAATTCGGGTTGACAGTACGATGAGGGTGAGGTGGTGGACTAGTGGGGAGGGTGGTGGACTAGTGTAGAGGGGTGGTGGATTAGTGTAGGAGGGGTGGTGGGACTAGTGTAGGAGGGTGGTGGTACTAGTGTAGGAGGGTGGGTGGGACTAGTGTAGGAGGGTAGGACTAGTGTAGGAGGGTGGTGGACTAGGTGTAGGAGGGTGGTGGACTAGTGTAGGAGGGTGGTGGATCAGTGTAGGAGGGGTGGTGGACTAGTGTAGCAGGGTGGTGGACTAGTGAAGGGTGGTGGACTAGTGTAGAGAGTGGTGGATTAGTGTAGGGAGGTGTATTAGTGTAGCAGGGTGGTGGACTAGTGTAGGGAGGGTGGTGGACTAGTGTAGGAGGGGTGGTGGACTAGTTCATAGCAGGGTGGTGGACTAGTGTAGGAGGGTGGGTGAATTAGTGTAGCAGGGTGGTGGGACTAGTGTAGAGGGTGGTGGACTAGTGTAGGAGGGTGGTGGGACTAGGTGTGCAGGGTGGTGGGACTAGTGTAGGAGGGTGGACTAGTGTAGCAGGTGTGATCAGTGTAGGAGGGTGGTGGACTAGTGTAGGAGGGTGGTGGACTAGTGTAGGAGGGTGGTGGACTAGTGTAGGAGGGTGGTGGACAAGCGCTTACTTTCCTACACTGTAACACCGACACAAAATGGCTGCTGTTGTGTTCTCTTCGCTGGCCCAGGATTTGTAGCTCATCACAACTACACTCTCCCACACGGTGATGCACGAACAGACTGAATAAAGTAGGTCCCAGTGTTGTTAGGTTAGGTTAGGTTAAGGTTAGGTTCAGGTTCAGGTTCAGGTTAGGTTAGGTTCAGGTTAGGTTAGGTTCAGGTTCAGGTCAGGTTAGGTTCAGGTTAGGTTAGGTACAGGTTAGGTTAGGTTAGGGTCAGGTTAGGTTCAGGTTAGGTTCAGGTTAGGTCAGGTCAGGTTAGGTTCAGGTTAGGTTAGGTTCAGGTAAGGTTCAGGTCAGGTTAGGTTAGGTTCAGGTCAGGTTAGGTTCATGTTAGGTTAGGTTCAGGTTAGGTTAGGTTAGGTTCAGGTTGTTGGTGGTTCTCATCGAAGAGATTTGAACGAGATTAAAGTGAGATTTACGCCGACGGTGCTACTCAATGTCAGATCAGCGCTTAGCAGCTAGGAGGCAGGTTTTTGCTTGCTCATTATGAACCAAAGAGATTATTGTCGTCGACTTTTCGGAAGATTAGAGGCTGAGAGGAGAAGATTCTGTGAAATTCCTGGATAAAAGTCGATGTAAATTATGGTTTATCTGTGAGTGATGCAAATTGTGTTGCCTCAGATGGTAATTATCTCGCGTTTTACTTAGTCCAATTAGCTGAATGTCGATCAACTGGACAATAACCAAAATGTAAAAATATAATGAGAACATTCACTTGCCTTCATATCCACCGTCAGGAGTATATATCCCGTCATGCAGGCTATAGGAAGAGCTTACTCGAGGATAATGTAACAAAAGCGATCCCCCAAATCGACAATTTCTTACCAGGCTGAGAGCTACAGGTACAAAAACACGTCCATTAATACGAGAACTGATTAAATCAAATGTCTTTCCTCATATCATTTAATTAAACCTAAACGTAATGTTGATTTAAATTTTCCTGAACGTCATCTTTGTATCTAAATATAAACCATTTCTTCATAAGACACGACTTTTTTACTTAGCTCTCATAAAACAGATGAATTATGTCAGGTTTACCACAATATTAACCAACTTATGACTTTTATATTCCCAGCCGGCTTGTTCTGCGGCGGTAAGGTCCATGTTGTTAAGAAATTCTGGCTCTGTTGTAACCAGATGACTTACACCAATATATTATGGCGCCGCCTCGTAATTCCCTCCTCCAGGTAAATAAAGTCTTTTCAAGCATGATATTATATTGTACAACACTCCGCTGAATCATAACCCCATAAACACACACCCTGCAACACATTCCCCGAAACACACCCCTGTGAAACACATCTCTTTATAAAATTCCTTTAAAACACAACCCCTGCAAGACACTCCCCCGAAACATACTCTTCAACACTCACGCTGCAACACTCACTCAAAACACAGCTCCTGCAATAATACCCATACCATATTTCTGTGGCAATATTTCCAATGCAATACTTCACTGCAATACGACCTCAACGTATCCCCTCTTAACACTCTTCCGATAACATTCTTATATCATGTCACCCTCAACACGCCACACCACGAGACACAACACAACAGACTACAAGACACACCACACCTAACCTACATTCATTCCACCAATCAATGGACTGCAATTGTGAAATGCAAGAGTTCTTAACATCCCTAAAGCACTGCCACTGTAACACTTGCTCCTGTAACGCTTGCCCCTCTAACGCTTCCCCCTGTAACGCTTCCCCCCCTGTAACGCTTCACCCTGTAACGCTTCCCCCTGTAACACTTCCTCCTGTAACACTTCCCCCTGTAACGCTTCCCCTGTAACGCTTCCCCTGTAACGCTTCCTCCTGTAACACTTGCTTCCTCCTGTAACACTTGCCCCTGTAAACACTTGCCCCTGTAACACTTCCTCCTGTAACGCTTCCTCCTGTAACCTTCCTCCTGTAACGCTTCCTCCTGTAACGCTTGCCCCTTCCCTGTAACACTTGCCCCTGTAACGCTTCCTCCTGTAACGCTTCCTCCTGTAACACTTGCCCTGTAACACTTGCCCTAACACTTGCCCTGTAACACTTCCCTCCTGTAACACTTGCCCCTGTAACCTAACCTTCCTCCTGTAACACTCCCTGTAACACTTGCCCCTGTAACACTTGCCTGTAACGCTTCCTCCTGTAACACTTGCCCCTGCAACACTTGCCCCTATAACACTTCTCCCAGTAACATTTGCCTTGTAACACTTGCCCTGTAACACTTGCCCCTGTAACACTTTCCCTGCAACACTTCCCCTGTAACACTTCCCCTGTAACACTTTCCCTGTAACACTTACCCTGTAACACTTGTCCCTGTAACACTTCCCCTGAAACACTTCCCCTGAAACACTTCCCCTGTAACACTTCCTCCTGTAACACTTCCCCTGAAACCCTTCCCCTGTAACACTTCCCCTGTAACACTTGTTTCTGTAACACTTCTCCCTGTAACATTTGCCCCTGCAACACTTGCCCCTGCAACACTTGCCCCTGCAACACTTGCCCCTGCATCTCTCTCTCTCTCTCTCTCTCTGTAACAAATTAAAAATCAAAATTTTATCTACAAATAGCAAAGAAAATAACACTAAATCACCTCAAAGAACATATACAATAACCCCCCCAGGTGATTGATGTATCGTAACTGTGGCGCCTTAACCTATAGTGATCAAGAAACAGCTCTCTCCTTCATTAGCAATTACTATGAACGTTCTGATTAAGAGATATATGAAGTCACATGAAAAAAGTCCTACAAAAAGATTTCTTAGTGGAAAGTGAATATTGAATGAAGGTAAAAGATTGAGTATAATTACTTGGCTGTGTTAACAAGGGTTGGATGAGATGGCGGGTGGGTGTTGGTGCAGTAACTTACCACCAGATAACAAGTCTGGTCGAGTGAGTGATGAGAAGATGTCTGTTTTGTCACCTTTGTCACAGGGTCCTCAGAGGAATCTTTATTAAGACACTCCATGAAAATAATAATAAACAGGACACGTGATAGTTTGACTCCTTAATATGCATAAAACCTGACGAACACAGGACAGGTTATTGAAATTATGAGAGATTCAACCAACAGGTGTGATCGAGGGAGGGAGGTGTGGTGATAAGTCGTATCTACACAAATGCATGGGTGGAGTTTAGTCAAGAGGTGGTGAAGGATTAACTCCGTGGTCAAACTTGTGTGTAGATAAAGGATTTGTTGTGCTATTATGTGTGTTGAGAGCTTCCCCCTTGATCGTAGTGAGGAGTTACGGCGGCTGGCAAGGTTAGACTACCTTAATTAGAGACACAGATAGGATAGCCAACACACCGGGGCTTGGTTGAGGCATAGAAAGATAATACCCACAGAGTCGTTAATATTAATTACAAGTATGAAACAGAGGTGGGAGAGTCTTAAGAGAAAAATCCACATTACTAATAGAAGCAAGGTGTTGTATACGATAGGAGACGAGATAATGTAATAATGAGGCTCAATAATTAAAGATTAGAAGACTTCGACCGTTTGCGTGTCTGGGTAACTTATTCGGCCGTAAAGATTGACGATGAAGAGATAGTTTAGTTTGGTCACAACAAAGGTCGGGTGCTACTGTTGTACTCTCACGTTGGCTAAGTTTCTATACCCAAGGTTTACTGAACATACCCTGGGTAAGTAACCGACTGAGACTGACTGTAACCGGTTGACTGACGGACTGTAATGGTTGACTGACGGACTAACACAACCAAATGAGTCAAGTGAGTAGGATCTAGGGAAGAAAGACAAATTAGCCCAAAACATAAAATTTCATGATTATAAATAACTTTATCGGACAGTAAACATCTTAATTCTCCTCAATATTAAATTAGATGTGATTTGGTCACTTTAGTATGGGAGATAAAAGCAGGTTAGGTGACCCATGTAAGCGGACACTGGGATGGAAGGTATACAAACACAACAAACTCCGGAGATAGACGCATCAAAGCTTCTTTACCTGAGCATTAGCCACCTTAAGGTTACCTGTGGTGTTAGGCTAGGTTAAATTAGCAGCAAGGTGGTTAGGTTAAGTTAGCATCAAGGTGGTTAATCTTCAGATAAAATAAGGTTGAGTGTCTCGTCTTGAGGTGATCCAGTCAGCCATGCTCAGTCATTACTTCAACATATACACAAAACCTCTCCAGACGATCACCCAGGCCACACTATGCTTAAGAACAGTCTCATCTGCATAACACTGTTCAGCTGTTGCCATACAGACACGACAAGACTGATATCA
This sequence comes from Homarus americanus, assembly GCF_018991925.1. Lineage (NCBI taxonomy): Eukaryota > Metazoa > Arthropoda > Malacostraca > Decapoda > Nephropidae > Homarus > Homarus americanus. Next base: position 2,182,069 of record NW_024719665.1, read on the forward strand.
AAGACTGGTCATATTTAATAAACTCATTTGCTCGTACTAGTATCTTTAGGCTGATAAATGACTCAGGATGCCTTAGGTATTAGTACTGTGAGCATAATTTTCTTAAAACTTTGTAAATTATATAAACGTAGGAATAAAAAAGTAATAATTCATGTTCACAAAAAACGTACACACACACAAAGGAACATCCACCACGGCACAGCTCCTCCCCCCAAGCTAATGAGTGTGTGTGTGTATGATTCAACCATTAAACATTCCCTCTCATACGTAGATACCATCGCGGGACAACAAAAGGTGATGCAGAATATAGACAAAACTGATTATCTCCTAACAAGACTTGATCACGACAGATGAGAGCAGCCACGGCGGTGTTTGGAGTGTATCATCGAGGCGGTAATCTTATTCCAGGTATCACAGACTAGACGGATAAGTTCCTGATGTACTGGGTATTAAATTAAACCAAAGAATAATGAAATAATGACGGTGTAACAGATTGCTCTCTGCCGTCAAGCTCCGTGAAAGATACCCGCTCTTCGTATTACCAACAAGGACAATTAGTAGTGGATGATGTTGTCGCCACGGGTTATACGGAGACCCAGTGTTAATTGATCTTGTGGCCGCGGGTCCGTCAGTGTCTAGATCCCCGCCAGCACTGTGATAATAAATGGAAGGCAGCGGTGACCTAAGATAAAAGGAGAGGAGAGAGGAGCTGATGATGATGATGTGGCAGATGGTACAGATGGTATGGTTAATGATGTGGGAGAGAGAGAGAGAGAGGGAACTAAGAGATGGGAATGGATGGAGGGAAGGGGGGGATGAGGGATGGGTGTGGATGAAGGGACCCCGCGGCCAAGACATGTATATATCCAGGGTTAAATTACCCACTACTCCTCCTCCTCCTCCTACTACTGTCACTCCTACTGCCACTCCTACTGCTAGTCAAGGTGCTTCTACTAAAGAACAACAACATTAATAAGAACAACAGCAACGGTAACAAGAACAACATTAACAAGAACAACGAAAAAGGAGGAACAAAGAAAAGATGAGGTAATGTGTAGTGCAAGAGAGGAAGAAGACCAGGTCACGGTAATGGAGAGAGAGAGAGAGAGAGAGAGAGAGAGAGAGAGAGAGAGAGAGAGAGAGAGAGAGAGAGAGACGCTGGATAATAAGGGTGAGGAGCACTGGGGAATGTGGTAAGAGTTCTGTGACAAAAGACAGGAAGTATTAAGAAAGAGAGAAAGATATTAGAAATTGTTGGTATTAATGATAAAACGAATTATAAGAACAAAGAAATTCACTTTGTGTGTGTGTGTGTGTGTGTGTGTGTGTGTGTGTGTGTGTGTGTGTGTGTCTAGCACCTAAAAATCAACCCTTATCTGCTTTAGGATAGCATCATAACACAGGCGGCAGGTTTCACTCCTTAACTACAAACCAACTTTATTTTCAACATCAATTTCACCATTTGCGCCATATACGTACAGACTTACGCAATATAACGCATCAAAACACTAACGTACCCATACAATATTTATTACAATGGTGGGAAAAATGATAAGTTTGGGTGATGGCTGATACACTAAAGAGTATATTGTACACTAAGACTCCAGCACAAAGAAGGCATTGAGACGGAGTGTTATCGACCGTCCTCACGTCATCAACAGTAAAGCAAGATAACTAGTCATACAATTGAATGAAATGAGAATACCTCGAGCGCAAACTGACGATCTTCAGGACTGGAGGCGAGCGATATATCTACTCAGCCACCGCACCCATTACATAAAAAATATATATATTTATTTTTTGTCGTTGAAAATAAGACCATCATGTCCTGTGTACAGAGGCAAGATTAGACATCATAAAAATAATCCAAACTTTGTACAGTACTGCATGACACGCGAGCCACCTCTTAAGCACACTACCACTCTCAGGTGATCACACTTCATCAGTTGTCAGTGTGTATTATAACAGCGACGAGGGAATGTACTGCCAACGTACTGCCAACAGCGCCTAATACAACAGCCTCTGGTGGACGAAGGAAAATGAATCTTGACCGCAACTTTATCTCTGGTCACATGAATATAACCTTTGATGCACACTAATCCATACTTGACGTGTCAGCAACGATGTCTTGCATTTGTACTGACGTGTTTCTTCTGTCCTCGTAAATTATTTTTTTTTTAATTTTTGTACACTATAACAACATCAATAAGTACAGCTAATTACATGTAGTACAAATATTACATAGGAAGTTAGACAATCATATAGTTACAATACATACTTTTTTCATATTGTATTTCGAATCTTATTTTTCATAATTCACCCATATGATAAACAAATTTTGTACGATATATAATTTACGAACATTATATGAATTCACGCCACAGGTGTACAGTACGAGGAATCTGAAAGTTTTGTTGGTGAGTAAAGTGAACGTTCAGCAAGGTGTTACTAGTGACGATAAAGGTAATTGGGTTGGGTTGGGTTGGGTTGGGTTGGGTTGGGTTGGGTTGGGATAGAACACCAAGATATATTCTGAGCGTAACAGAGAGAGAGAGACTCTGTATATCAATAAGAACGAGACAACTTTATCACCAAAGTCACCATCACACATTCATCACACCACACGATCACATCACATCATCAGCATCATTCACCATCATTCACCACCATCACACCAGAAGCACCAATGCTGTCATTATAGATCATTATCACCATCACCACTATCACCCTCACTACACAACCCCACCATCACATTTCACTCTCCTCGCCCCTGGATAAGTAGTGGGGTGACGTTTTAGATGGAGGAAGTATGACAGGAACTAGTGTGTGACAGGAACTAGTGTGACAGGAACTAGTGTGACAGGAACTAGTGTGACAGGAACTAGTGTGACAGGAACTAGTGTGACAAGAACTAGTGTGACAGGAACTAGTGTGACAGGAACTAGTGTGACAGGAACTAGTGTGACAGGAACTAGTGTGACAAGAACTAGTGTGACAGGAACTAGTGTGACAGGAACTAGTGTGACAGGAACTAGTGTGACAGGAACTAATGTGACAGGAACTAGTGTGTGACAGGAACTAGTGTGACAGGAACTAGTGTGACAGGAACTAGTGTGACAGGAACTAGTGTGACAGGAACTAGTGTGACAAGAACTAGTGTAATAGGAACTAGTGTGACAGGAGCTAGTGTGACAGGAATGGGCATGATAGGAGAAGTTATGCTATCACTGAGTATGATGTCACAACAGCATAACAGAGGGCATAAAAATAGCATAACAGCAGTGGGCATACCAGCGGGCATATAACAACAGTGGGCGTAACAGCAGGCATAAGAACAGCGGGAATAACAACAGCATAATAGCAGTGGATATAAAAGCGGACATAACAACAGTGGGCATATCAGCAAGCATAAGAACAGCGGGCATGAGTCACTTCTCAATTCTCGGCCAATCATACAAAAAGAACACTAACAAGGCTTTTATACTGAGTTGCCTTTTTTTTAAATAAGGAAGTTGTAAGATAATGAATTTATTTTTCTAAATCTGATAATTTTGATAACTATTTTATATTAATATCTGAAGGATCATTAAGTATTATACTATCGTCAACTACACAATAAGGAAGTACTGTGTATTAATTATTAAATGCATAGATAAATAATAATAATAATAATAATAATAATAATAATAATAATAATAATAATAATAATAATAATAATAACAATGATAATAAAACTACTGCTACTACTAATAATAATACAAAAAAAATAATATACTAATAATGACAACAACAAAATAACAACAATAAAAATAACAACAATAATAATAATAACAACAAACATATCAGACCAAAACATCACATTGTCAAAGGAGTTCAAGAAGCTACGATACATTTCCTTACCAAAGTGTTGTGGGGAAAAGGAAGAGAGAAAAAGAGTATTAAGTGTAGCCGTGAGAGGGAACGCCGTGTGCTGTAGAGAGATACGTGAGGAGAGTGTCATAAAAACATAAGACACCTCACTCAACACGGCCGCTAACACCTGTCATCACCACCCTCCCTCTCTCCTCCCTCCGAATATGCATAAATTAGCCAAGGAAAATAAGATGTTGTGGGTGAGGGAATAATATGTTAAAAAAGTAATGATAATATTTATAAATGTAGATGAGGTAGTAAGAGTATTTTTTTTTATTATAGAAATATTGAAAAAATAAATAAATAATTGAATTGATAGAAAAAATGGAAACTTCAACTCATTTCAAACGAATTAATTAAGTTGCTTTATTTATCATTGTCTTGTTTATCATCTAATCTTATATCAAACTCCATCTCACTCTTAATCGAGATAACAACAGAGATAAGAATAATCACATTTATCGTTTACATTACTGATGATGCATTTTGATTAGTCTTTGTTCAGAAAAAAAAGGTAGAACTTAACATAACAGCTGATGGTTGTGGCAGGACCATACCTACCACTCAACGGAGGAAAGGGGGAGAGGGGTCAGTCCTACCATTCCCGGGCTCATTATCGCGTGCTGGCTGCCACTCCTCATTAGTATTCGGGAGCTGGGCGGGGCATCTATCTAACTATCGGGAGGGCCGCTGTCAGTCGGTGGTCGCTGCAGGAGCTCGACCCAACACCATATCCCGGTGCAGGTCGCCGCTACTGGTCTTGCCCGATCCACACACACACAGGTAAACACACACACACACACACACAATGTATACATACCCACTAAAACACTTACACCTAAAATTATAGGACTATCCAAAATATGTAATTCTGTCTCATTTAAGTACAATTATGCATTTTCTTAATTTTCTATCATATCGAGCAATCATTTTTTTCACTTTGCCAAAAAGTTTCAGTCAGGGTAAGTGTGTGTGGGTCGGTGTGAGCGGCGGGCTGCCCGTAGCGGTCGATGGGAAACACCAGCAGATGTTCAGAGACGGGAAGAAAAATTGTGGTTTTGGGAGCGAGGATTACGTCCTACGCGGTGCTAAGTCACTCCAAGCCACTACTTTGAATTAAGAATTGGCTGTTTTTTATGCATGGCCTCTGTGGCCTCTCCTCTTGTGAAAATGCCAAGTATGCGCGGCCGTAAACTGTATTGTTTATGCCAGGTTTTTTGTCTGATGCTGCGGTCAAATGACTGGTTGATTTGCATTTTAATGAATTTCGTGGACTCACATACAACATTATCCCTCGAGATTCTGGTCATCATCAGGGCAACTGTGTTTCAGGTGCCACTCAATGAGATGGAAGTAGAGGTAACGTTGTGATTCAGGAGCCTGACTACCTGTCGTGTGAATGTTAAATTGAGACCCTTCCCAAACTGTAAGGAGAGCACATGGCAGAGGCAGCTCTATAGGTCGTCTGCCCGTCCAACTAGCTACCCTGGCTGTATGTCTCCAGCTCGCTCTTCAAAATGTCTTTCCCCAAAAGTTTTTCCTAAGCTTTACCAATACATTGACACGAGTTGACAAAGGTAATGTTACTCTCACCATCTTCCTTAACGGTGTAGCAAAAGGAGTACGTCCCCGCCATTACCAAGCTGCAGTCACTGTAAATACTTGCGCTAGATTACGACGACTTTGTAGTATGATGAGTGGAGGCGATAACTTTGTCCCCTCTCTATTATTATTATAATAATGGCACATTCAACAATATCTCTTAGGTGTGGACTTTAAAGGGAGCGCATGAAGCACTTGTAATACCTACCTTTTTATCTAACAATATAACAAATGACAGAGCGCGCACCGAATGCTATATTAGGAGCTACTTATCCCATTAACTACCATTAGAAACCACTAACTGCCTCTTTACCAACGCATAGGTGTGCTGGGGCACCTTCTCATCGCCTGACAATTAATGCCATAAAGTAGCTCATCACCTCCATGTTGCTATTAAGTCCTTCATAACCCAGAGGAAACTATTTGGCACCTCACGGCTACAATCAGGACCCACTAACAGCTCCCTGATGACCCTCCTGCCAGGCATACATTAAGGAGGGCGAGGCAGCGTCTCGCACTCACATTATGGAGTAATTGTCACCTCCTACCCAGCGTTATATTCATAAATTTGTTGTTGTTTCAAGAATATTTAGTCAACAAAAAGTAAACTGACAAACCCATTTAAAAAACAGATGACTTAAATTTTTTTTTTTTTGCCCGGAACACGAAATGTATTTCTATTGATACACAAGGAATGATTTTCTCTGACACACACTTCCGTTAATACAACGTCCTCACGAATATCCAAGGGTCTACCTTCCTAGAATAACAAGGGCTACTTAAGGACCCTTGCCAGTCACCTTTCTGCCCTGGTCATCATGGCAAACGACCCTCAAAAAATCCGGCTGAGGTCCATCGATACCGAGATAACCTGCATATGATGTCGGAGAGAACCAAGATTTTGCATGATAGAAGGGGCGATAAAATGCAAAAGGGGCGAATTATATCAGAGGGTAACACCAGACAGCCTCCTCACCCCGGGGCCGTCAGGGACCGCGGGCTGGGGACCTTACGCTACCTGTTTTACACCGACTTAACCTTTTGAGCATTTACCTCTTATTGGTGAAATATTAGTAGGGATGTAGGTCGCTAAATGTAGGATAATATGGGGGTAATTAATGGTTAAAATCCATTTATGGGATCTTTATTAGCGGTTGAGTGGTAGGGGAAAAAAATATATTTAACGTCAGTAGAATTAACCGAGTCTCTGGTGTGATGAGCTACCTGCTACGACCCAGATAGTTTTTTTTTGTGAGGTCGTTATCGTTAATGTAAATATATTATACGTCGGGGTTTAATTAGTTTTTATTGATTTCAGTAGTGGAAGTTTTAGCCCTGTGGTCAAGTCGGCCAATCCAGCCCGGGCATAATAAGGGAATGGGCTGCCAGAGCTCGTGCTGACCGCCACCACCTACCTCTACCCCTCTGGCCTTCCCATAGGACCTGTCGACGTCTTGTAAGTCTTGTTAGTGTTGTAGAGGATCCCTGAGCGCCATGTTGGAGTTTTGTCTGGTGTTGTGTGGGAACTGTTAAATTTGTTTAAGATCTGCTGACGCCACAAATATCCTGTAGGACCCTTATATAGAAAGTTACATCGTGTAGGATCTGTAAACCCCTTGTTGACGCCTCCGTGTAAGTATCCTTGGGTGTTGTAGCCTTGTAGGACATGTAGGATACCCGTGTCTCGCGTGTACATGTCCCTTGGTCACTATACACAACCTTTCTCATCTGGATGTCCGGGGTCAGGTGTAGGAGGACCGGGAGGAAGGAGGAAGGGGAAGGAGGACTGGGAGGAAGGAGGGACCGGGGAGGAAGGAGGAAGGGGACCGGGGAGGAAGGAGGACCGGGGAGGAAGGGGGACCGGAAAGGAGGAAGGGGGGACCGGGGAGGGAAGGAGGGACCGGGGGAAGGGGAAGGAGGAAGGGGGACCGGGGAGGGGAGGGGGAGGAAGGAGACCGGGGAGGGAAGGAGGGGGAGGAAGGAGGAAGGGGGGACCGGGGAGGAAGGGGGACCGGGGAGGAAGGGGACCGGGGAGGAAGGAGGACCGGGGAGGAAGGAGGAAGGGGGACCGGGGGGAGGAAGGAGGAGGAAGGGGGACCGGGGAGGACCGGGGAGGACCGGAGGAAGGAGGGACTGGGAGGAAGGAGGAAGGAGGGGGAGGGGGACCGGGGGAAGGAGGACCGGAAGGGGGGGAGGAAGGAGGACCAGGAAGGGGGGGAGGAAGGAGGACCGGGGAGGAAGGAGGAAGGAGGACCGGGGAGGAAGGAGGAAGGGGGACCGAGAGGGGGAGATAACAAAAAAGTGAAAATAAAGTAAATATAACAACACTAATTAACATTGGTATAACAACTTAGCAACACCAAGAAGACGTAAAGAAACATAAGAGATAAAAACAAGGAAAATAACGAAGAAAGTGAAGGTAAAGAAAGATAAGTGACAACAGAGAGGAATTACGTACATATGTGAGAGGAAGACGGAGAGTTAAAGTTACCCGCACATAACGAGATCACTTGAACAAGGTATGATTAGGTGAGGGTGTCCCGCCAATAGTGTGTTGGCCAGCTGAAGGTACAAAAAAACTCTAATCCGCCCTTAAAGGTATAGGTACATAGGGATTAATACTGGATAACAAGGCGTCTATTGGAGGAATCTACGTGACGTCAGCTGGGAATACCTGCAGCCTATTGGATGAATTTACATGACATCAAATCCATATACCTTTACCCTATTGGTGAAATTTACATGACGTCAGCTGGAAAATATCTCTAGCCTCAGACATCCAGTCAACATACTCATAGAAACAATATGAAAGAGTAAAATATAACATAAGCCCCCACATGTAATCTTAGTTCTTCCTCAGGGACAAGCCGAGACGAGTCACTGGCCGAAGATAAATCGTTGGTGGAGAGGAGACGTTCAGCGCCACCACCACATCGTGTTTGGTGGTCTGAGGCATTACGCTGGAAAAATACAGCAGTGAGTTTTATTGGTGCAAGTGATGACCGAGGTAGTGTCGGGCGCCTTGGCTATCAGCGTGTATAAATATGTCGCTGTCAGCTCCTGTGTGTGTGTCTTCCCCCTCTCCTACAGTCTCCAGCAGCCAGAGAGCCGTACGTCACACTCACGCCGCTGCTGTATTAGGTAAGGCAATAAGACAGGCATAAGCGATCGCTATATATCCGTTAGTCTGTCTGTTATTATCCAGAGAGCACCGTGTTGTTACTTCTCTTACCTGTACCCTTCTACGTGTTTCATCCCATATATCTTAAGAGTTTTTTTTTTTTTTTTAAATCATAAAGGGCGTAAAGATGGCTTTTCAATATGGTGTTGATGTAGTGTGACTCAACGTACACTTAAGGCGTCTGCTATGTTGTTAGGTAAATGAGCTCACCCGAAACTCTAGTCGTAAAAAAAAAGGAGATTTTCCGCAACATTTGACTCAATTCCCCAGTATGTGTACAGGTGACCTAGACCACCTCGGTGTTTTACAGGTGAGTAGTTAGTGTAATTCCTCGCTACGAATACACAATAAAATAACACAATTTCCTCATTTAAATTCCCACAGCACCGTGGCAACCATCGTCTCTGATAATAGGTAGTTGTGACGTACAGTAATGAATCTTTAACCACCTGAGGCAACAAATTCGCCAGTTTTTTCTTAATGATCAATTGCCTGGTGATTAAGATTCCACATTTGGCATCTGCGAACACTGAGGCCAACAGCTAGTAAATAAGGCTGTTCTTGATGGAGCATCTAAAGCACTCACACAGCTCTAATTATTGCTCTAAATCTTACCTCTGGATCATTATATCCCTCATAGCCTCACTACCTTCATCTTCGACTTTTTCACTGAGGGAGAATTTTCAACACAATGAACGTATACAAGCTAATGAAACAGAACCTTACCTAACTTAGCCTAACCTAACCTAACCTAACCTAACCTAACCTAACCTAACCTAACCTAACCTTACCTAACCTAACCTAACCTTACCTAACCAAACCAAACCAACCCAACCTCAACAAATCAAACCAAACTAAACCAAACCTACACTAATTCGAATGTAATTATTAAAAAAGAAGAAAAAAAAATTATCCCCTTTACTATATTGTTAAGGATTAATATGAAATGTTTCCTTACAGACAAAACCCCACAGAAAGTCGCGGTTTTACGTATTTCTCAGTAACTAAAGTATGCCATATTGGTTTATCTCGTTAAATATTGAATCAAAAAAATAATTGTCTGCCTCTTGCCTCAGGATATACTAAATCTGTATACGCAAGCCATTAAAATATATACATATACGTTCCAAAATGATAATATTAATAAGTATACACAAGAAATATTAAAAAGAATATGTAATATGAAATAATTCCTAAAATGAACACGAATACATAAATAAAATAATAATCCAGCTAATCAACCAAATAACAGACTAACCTAACCTAACCTAACCTGACCTCACCTGACCTCACCTGACCTAACCTACTTGAGTGAGTAAACTGATCGAAAAATAACGCAAATATATGTGATTTAGGATGATATAATTCTGAATTTTGTATGAAATAAAAAAAAACCCTAACAATTTTCATTTAATTTCGTGTTATTTTTCATTTTATTAATCTAGGGAAGGAAGGTTTAACTGGTATAATTTTTCTTAGGGTTTAATTTTGCTTTGATTTTCTGAGACTAATACTAATATGTTCCTTTGTGTTTAATAGTGAAGGTTGATGGCTAATGGGTGAGGGAGGTAGTCATGGGTGAAAATTGACGGCTGCAGAGTTAATTCATGGGGATTTGATGGGTGAACAGTTGAGTTATGAGGAATTGATGGATGATTCTCGAGTTATGGGAGATTGACGGGTGAAGACTGGTGGATTATAACTGATGAGTAAGGTTTGACGGGTGTTAAGTAAGGTGTTAGGTGACGGGTGACGGAGACGGGTGTTTGGTGACGGGTGACGGATTTTGGTTGAAGGGTAATCATTAATATATAAAAAGAGGTACAGCATTTAAGAAGGATGAGAACTGATGGGTGAGGAGTGACAGGTGAACAAAGACGGGTGATGGATGGATGGAGAGTGACGGAGGGAGAGACTTAGTTGGAAGAGTGACGGATGAGGCTCTTGGTGACGGATGACGCTATGGGTGACGGATGAGAACATAAGTGACAGATGAGAACATGAGTGACGGATGAGGCTACGAGTGACGGATGAGGCTACGAGTGACGGATGAGGCTACGAGTGACAGATGAGGCTATGAGTGACGGATGAGACTGAGTGACGAAGGGAGGTTTAGATTTCGATAATTAAGTGCAGGAGAATGAGTGACTAGGAATGGTAGATAAATCATGACAGCTGAATAATTACGTGTTGAAGGTGATGGGGAGTGGTGTGAGGAGTGACGGGTGACGGCCTGACGGGTGATGGGTAGTGGCTGAGGAGTGACGGGAAAATAATGATGGATAGGGAATAACAGACTAACAGTTGCTGAATGATGAAATAATGAATAAGATTTAAAGGACGATGAGGGAAAAGGCAACAACAAAATAATTATAAATGTAAAATATTAGCGTAAACAGAGAGACAGAAAACAAATCAATGATAATAAAAGGACATGTCTGTGTGTGAGTTTGTCTCTGGTTCAGCCATAACTCCAGACCGGTCATAGTTAGAAATGTTAAACTTTACAAGCCTATTACACGGGTCCCATGGTATCACTACTGACCACGAACCCCCGGGTGGTCCTGGCAAGAACCAAAAATCTTCCCCGACTGAGATGTTTTCGCCACGCACAAATTGTGGTTAAGTGAAGAAACTGTTTACAACTCAGAATAGCTTACTAAGCCAGATGGAGCTGGTTGCAGCTGTGTGACTGCCTGGGGGACAGTCTATCGCCGTCTACTGTAGAGGCAACATCTTGATTCTCGTCAGCCAACATCTTCCCGCAGGACATTATATTTGTTCTCGTTGGTCTAACCGTAGACCCCAAAACGTGAGTGTGATTGGGAACTGTTGAATTCTCTGAGAACACTAAATAACTTTAATAAATGTAATTGTGTACTGTATATTGATCGTATTATTCAAACTGTGTCCTGATGTACCAGCAGTTGTTATATGTGAATTGTAGTCAACAGATTTTGACCGAATACTCATCGCGTCAACGACAAGGATCTTATCGCCCTGCACAAACCAAAATCGCTCCTATGAGAGATTAGAGAGATATCACCACGGCGATCGGTGTCAGGGAGAGCAGACTGTGAGAGTCAAGGTTATACTTCCCAACATTAACATGGGATGATGATTAGGATTACAGAATAAGATAAACAATAACGAGATTAAAAAAAATAACAATTGAAAGTGGGTCCCATAGGCATGACTGTCCGTGAGGTACAGTGTGGATAGAGCACACTGTATACTGAGAGGCAGCATGGCCAGTACTGCACTCGACCACCTTCACTTCCCAAGTTGTAAACTTAAGTACCCATTTACAGCAGGGCGAACTGGGAGCGCCCGGAAATCGAACCCCGAACCCCTGGAACAGAAGACGAGCATTGTAACCACTCGACCGCCACGCTCCCAAGAGAATTATTACAAATGTACAAAAACAGAGGTAGAAAGACAGATGTAAACGAGAAATAATTACACATATGTACCACCACTAGCAAGACACTATACTGTATATCTCAAACACTACCTCACGTCCCCTTCACTGTATCCAGGAAGACATTACAGACGGTACAGAATGTTCCTTGTGAACTGTATTACTTGACAGGTAACTCTCAAGTCACCTATCTAACCTACATTACCTGTAGTTTAAGGGGGGGCGGTCTCCTCAGTGAAAGAATAAACCAGTTACTTACCATGGATGTTCACAGTCAGTCACGGATCTGCAATAGTAAATAAATAAATTGTTAATAATGATGAGAATGGTAGAAATTATGATACCCCTACTGCTGCTATCAATTATTACTGTAGTGATAATAATAAGAACAACAAGTAGTAGGCAGCTACCAAACAGGGAGGTACTGCCGCCTGGGAGGTATTGGAAGCATAACGTGTTGTCTAATGGTAGACCCTGCTGCCATATGTGACCAAGTCCCAGGTTGCTGAACTGACTTTCTGCCTCATTTACACACAATTGCAGGGTCTCAATTGTTTCTCTTATTATTGACAACACAACATACTGTACATATATTGCTTCTCATTCTTGATTTTTTTTTACATGTATGGTTCTTTTTTTATTATTATTATTATTATTACTATTACATTCTCGCCCCCCAGGCCCCGATGTGGGTCAGTGAACCTGTGCCCGGGTTGGCTAATCCCCGTATAAAAACCCACAATAACAATAATAATAATAATAATAATAATAATAATAATAATAATAATAATAATAATACCATGACTACTGTACATTACTACAACATACGACAGACTCTTAAACGCAACACATACAATAACTGTCTTCTTTTTTTTCCAGCATTAGCCCACCCAGGCACAGGTCATTTTTATTGACCCACATCAAGGCCTTGGGGGCGAAAATATAATAAAATAATAATAACAACAATCATAATAATAATAATAATAATATTAATAATAATAGTAACAAAATTACTAATAATATACAAATAAATAATTATAAAAAGGAATAATAAAAATTGAAAAAATATAAATAATAATAATGAACCTTAAATAAATACAAAATGTCAAGAGTGAGAAACAATTGAGACCTTGCAATTCTGTGTAAATGAGGCAGAAAGTCAGATTAGCAACCTGGGACTTGGTCACAATTTTTGTCTGTCTTCTCTGTGTCTGTCTGTCTGTCAAGGCATACATAATCAGCTGGAGTTTCTTAATAGCAGAGTTGAAGTGTAAAGATTAATGGCAAACTGGATCTCATTTCATTCAGCTGAGCGTCCAGATGGATTCACCATAACACACATTATTTCCTGCAGTTTGTCTTTATTAAGGAAGTGTTCAATGGTCTCTAACACTGAAGGAGACTCAGATGTGTGTCCACCACCCGTTGCCGCCCATCATCGCCCACCACTACCCACTGTCACTACTATCCACTGCCATCACACCTCTGCCACCGCCATCACTTCCACCACCACCCATTATCACCCACTGCCACCACCACTCACCCACACCACCCAACTCTCTTTAGTAGTAACTTGAAAATCATAATATATTGCCTCCCTTAACTTTCTAGGGACGAAAAAGCTCTCTTAAGGGAGTAATGAGGAAGTAATAAAATAGCTTTGCTAATTAAAGCTAGTTCACATATGGCAATGAGTGAAAAGATACGGCCGTTTTAATGTACTTATTTACTGAAGCACTACGAGAGACAGACATGCAGTACTGACGGTAAGGAATGTGTACTGTAGTGTTATCATAATAATTAATGCTACTCAACCCGCATTAAATACAGCATATAAGATACACAACCACCAAATACGGGACATTAACCACTCATGGGTGGATTAAGGTCATGCTCGTGGTCACATCTACGAACCTGACTGTACTGACAAACGATCTTACAGCGTTCTGGGGTCAAATGGCTTGTATTAAAGATATATACACACACACACACTCGCTGACACCCCTCACGTACACCTTGTTATTATAAACGTTAGTGAGGTCTCATGCCTTATACAGTCTCAATAACCGACACAAAATTACAGGTTTAATTTTTCGTCTAACAGAACCTGCCATCTACAACGACGTTATAAAAGTATAAATAATTCTATAATAAAACTTAACAAATTAAAGACTGTTTTGGGCAGCACAAGATAACACATCTCATACACTAACTCATGAGAAAACAACTCCACACTTTGGTATTTTAACCTGGCAAATATAAGACATTTTTATTCAGCTGAGAGAACCATCCCACTTCCCTCTCTCTCTCTCTCTCTCTCCGCCACCTCCGCCCTCAGTAAGATCTGGAAAGGTGGGCCAAGGTGACTATAACCACCAAAAAATGAAATGTATCTAAATAAACTAGTGAAGTGGAGGAATATTTGGTGATAGTGACAAGCAAATAAACTAGTGGATGAATATTTGGTGATAGTGACAAGTAAATAAACTAGTGAAGTGAAGGAATATTTGGTGATAGTGACAAGCAAATAAACTAGTGGAACAATATTTGGTGATAGTGACAAGTAAATAAACTAGTGAAGTGGAGGAATATTTGGTGATAGTGACAAGTAGCAAGACAATAACACAGTGATAAAGACATACACATCAGGTCTCAGAAAATAACAAAATCTGTGACAATAATAACACGTTAGTGGAGATTCTCTACTAACCACTGATGTATTGTGTCTCCTCTGAGTCTCCGTATAGTGACGGATTTGTTGGAGATAATGAGTGGAGATCGTCTACTAAGATTGGTCTCAAATTATACCTTATAAATAATCTTGTGAATAAATGCCACTTTTTTTCCTTATTCTTTTTTTTTTTGGGTTCTGAAGTCATAACAGGAACTGATATCAATGTACGGAGCATAATACTTTTATTTACACGTAAAGTATAAAGTGCATAGTAAAACACGACATTTAACCTTAAACCACGAAATGAAACAACTTAAAACAACACACTACCAAACAAACAAACCATTTCATCAACATAAAACACACTAACCCACGGCAAGCATAACCTTTAAAGCAGGGGGCTAGGTTGGTTATTGAATATTCATCTACAGTTCTTAATTGGCTTTTTTCTTTTGGGGGTGGGGTAGGAGGTGACTCAACCTATATATAGGTGTTCTTGACAGGTGAACAGAGGACAGGTATGCGGGCAGGAGTTTGGGAGGCTGTTGACACCACCAGCCAGAGAGGATCGACCACCAAATACTACATTAATTAGACTGGGGAAGCCTTCATCACAACCAACACCGGAATTTGACAAAAGTATGTGGGGGAAAAAAATATATATTTGGTTGTCAAGAATCGCAAGATGTATTCTATATTAGCACGAGAGACAGACAGACAGACAGACAGACAGACTGACTGACAGACAGACGGAGAAATATTCAGGAAAATCGTCTCATAACTTCACACTGGGTTCAAAGTAAGTTTTGTGTATTAGTGAACAATATGTCACTAACTCTGGCCCTCTCCTCCACCTGCTGTGACTCAATTGATATTATTCCATTACGAGAGACCCACAAACACACAGAATAATGGAAATATTTATAAACTCAAAGACCTCTGTTTAAAATGGACTATTACAAGCTGTACTGTTTTAATTACTATTCAAATAACCTAAAAGAACCTTAGTTTACATAAGAGATTTTACGCCATCTTGTAGAAATACAGGGTGTCCATAATTGACTACCCTGATTAAAGCATCAGAGTATACTGTTTTTTGGGTAATCATTTATGGACACCCTGTATTTCCTACAAATTGTTCATCCTGTAAATTACATATTACTAATTGTCTTGGTAATTTATAATTAACCGTGGGAGGCACCACGTTTAGTCGGCTACCAAGAACAAAATAATGTGATCAAGAGGGAGTTATCTTATGCTAGGTAGGAACACCTGCCTGACGAAGGACAAACAGAGGCCGGCATAAGCTTACAATGATTATACTCTATGCCACATCTACCAAACTTGAAACTTTAGTTATAAACAAACCAATTTATATTTCATAATTTATCATTTGTATTAATTTTTCTGAAATTTATCTACAGTAATTACATTTCTTCATTCTTCACTACCATCCGCATATTTTCCTTTCCTCACATATCGTATTAAATAAAACCAAACGCCCTTATTAACATCAAAACAACCGAACATAACCCATCTCAACACGAGCAAATAAGCATCAATTGATCACTAATATTAACATCACAGATTTCTTAGTACAAGGGCGCTACACACACCCATCACAATACCTGCAGCTCTCTTGAATATTAATGATAAGTATATTTGGTACGAGCTGTGAACAGTGAGTTGTCTAGGTACACTGTGTAATTCCCTTGTCTTTCTACATGCTGAATCAAGGTTTAATTTTATGATAATTTTATTTACTATAGAATTATCTATCTAATTGTCTGTCTGTCTGTCTGTCTGTCTGTCTGTATCTCTAGATCATCATTGCGAAAGAACCTCTAAAGAGAACTAGACATGGTACCCCTGAACAGAAACTAGATATTATGTACCTCTTTCCAAAACAAACTAGACTTGTACCTTCTGATTGGTCGTAATATTCTAAGATAAATCATCCAAACAAATTAGCAATACTTGTGAATGACTTTAACAAGTCTTTCCCAATTATTTGTGACTTGTGGCTCTTCTAACACCAACACAATAGGACAAGTACCTTGGTGTTTGTTGACTAAAAGTTGTTTGTGGTCGTGTATGGAGGTGCTTCAACAGCCACGGTCTGTTATAGGTCTGTGAAGAGTTGTGTGTTAATTGGCCAGAATTTAAGAGAATGACTCGCGAAAAACCCTATAATTCTGTGGCATTTCTTTTTTATCTTTGACCTCTGTCGAATCAACACAAATTGTCGACTTTCAGATAATTTTGCTTCGGTGAGTCGAGTGTTTGTTGCACTGTTTATTACTGCCTCACTCCATCACCATTAACTAATACTTATGAGGAGACTTAAGAGCCATTTATGTAGTAGTGTCTGACCTTCAATGCCTTAAAAAATTCTTGAGGACTTGAAATAAATGAATGAATAGATGAAACAACAACAAAGATACCTGGACGAGTCAGACAAAGCTACAACGTTTCAAGGTCTTCAAACCAGAGCTGATGGGGTAGTGTTGGGTGTTAATTGCTGGGTAAGAGATAAAAAAAAAGGTACAAGAATAAGAAATAAACAAGGTAAGGAAACAACAGCTGAGAAAATAACTAGAGCAGAAACAGCCTGCTACCTTAAATCGTGGATCCCATAGGCTTTACACAAGGAAACATTGTGACCGGCATTGGACTTCCCCGCCTTCCTAATCAGTTAACTTACTCCATTTATAACTGAGTAGCCTGGGAGTGCCGGGGATCGATCCAGCGACTCTTACATGCTGTGTCCACCAAGGTCGCCACACCCTTTCTTCCCCATAAAGGAAGTCATAAAGATGTACTCAACAGACTGGGGAAAACTTTATGATAAGACCCTCCAAATATCAAGCATTAGGTGAAGTAGCATGTCGAGGTAACCAACTACACCAATAACAAACCCTTCTGTTCCACTGCATAAAGTCACACTACACCACACACTACAACACACACTGAGACTTGCTCCTCTCTGGTAAACAAATGAAGTGAACGGTGTAGTAGGTAAATTGTGGTGGTGATGGTAGTAGTAGTGTGGGCGAGAGAGAAGCTTGCAGACGTGACCCTGGGAACCTCACCACCACCTCCACAGCGCCTCACACCCCCTCAAACTCCCCGTGGGAACGCCGGAGGCTGAGGGAGGGTGGGCGGGCGAGGCTGTGGAGTGCAAAGGTACACAGAGATTGTCTAATACGTCTCGTAATGTATATTATTTGGATGAGCGAATCTAATGATATTACTGTGTTTCCCCGCTACTCACCTGGCTTTAATAACGGCCTTTAGCCTGACTTGGATCTTAATGATACTAAAAAAATGTATCTAAACTGGTTATGAGCAGGTAGTTTTGAGGCATGTCAATTATCGCGTCAATCGAGTGTAATAACAGAAACTCAAAAAATATTTAATAATCTTACCTTAAATCTGGCGCTAACTATACCCTAAGTTTATGATGACACGGCAACTATTATTACTCTACATATTAGGGTGCACACACACACACACACACACACACACACACACACACACGAAATATGTACACAAACAACACGTCATCCACCAAACAACAACATTGTATCCAGAAGACTCTATAGAAATTAGATATACGATATAACAAGTCTAATATATAAATCATTTGTTATATTCGATAGCGTAACTGACAGTCTGACACGTCATTCAGTTTTCGTGACCACTTATACAACAAATTGCTGTAAATATCCACTTTCCCCCTATCGATAAAGATAAAAAAAATATGAAAAAAAGTTTCACAAACCTGTTTTAACCTTCTGCTAATAGTACGTATTTATAACCAATATTTAACCACAGACAGAGAGACAGACAGAGACAGACAGACAGACAGACTCATCGAAATAGAATGCCCATAATTGAATACATAGCCATTCAAAACCTGGCCAATATCTTTCAGTAAGTCTGTATAACTGGGTCAGGAACGGCAGGGGGTGTTGTGTCACGTCCCAGGGTTGTCAACATGTGTTCGGCAGACGCTCTTACCAGTCTCTCGCCAAACTAGACTCAGGGCATCAGGTTATCGTGTTGCCGTGGATGAATTAGAACTTGCAGATTGTTAATTGTGTTGGGCGATGATCTAGTTAAAGAAAACCTGACTGCTGGCACACACACACACACACACACACACACACACACACACACACACACACACACACACACACACACACACACACACACACACACACACACACACACACACACACACACACACACACACACACACACACACACACACACACACACACACACACACACACACACACACACACACACACACACACACACACACACACACACACACACACACACACACACACACACACACACACACACACACACACACACACACACACACACACACACACACACACTTCCTAATGAGCTACACATTTTTGTACACTCACTCTTTCAATCATTGTGAAAAAAAAACAGTGGCCAGATATATTAACATTTAGGCATCAATCAAGATGTACAAAAGTTAAAAAAAAAAAATCTTCCTAGATGGGTCTGATGAACTTCAAAATGATCATTACTACTCCTCCTGTTGTCTCGGTAGGGTTGTCAAAATCCTTCGTTCGTTGTCATATTGTCCCCATAACATAGTTCCTGTTTAAGAAATCACATATGCTAATAAGTTTCTTTTAACATAAATCAACTCCAGAATCGTATTACTCTTAAGTATTTGGTCTCAGAAATTTCTTTTATTGTAAATTTTATGAATATTTGAAGATTTTAATTATTCTAAAGTGCGGAAGGAAAATTACAGACTTGTGTGGTGTGGTCTGGTGTGAGGGAGTGATGTGGTGTGAGGGAGTGATGTGGTGTGAGGGAGTGATGTGGTGTTAGTGAGGGAGAGTGATATAGTATGGTGTGATGGTGTGTGTGTGTGCTATACATTTTGACAATTACATTTCATTAATAAAACATGTACAGTAATATATGTACAGTAACCTCAGAGTTCCTTTACCTTCCACCTATTAGTCGTGTTTCCTTTACTACCACACGACCATCTCACATTTTTGGAGATAAAGAAAAAGTAATGGAAAGACGAACATAATAATGAAAAGTTGAGACACAAAAACAATGCATGAATCAACCACCACATATTATGATGTCTGATGGACTGTTTCAACACTGTGAACCATTGTGTGATTTACCAAGGACATGTGTAGCGTCGCCAGTGTCTCTATGTAAAGAAGCTTCCTGGTGTATCAATCATGAATTACATAAATTTCCTCGTATTCTTCCTTATACGAATCATATATGTGTATATTATCTATATAGAGTTTATATTCTATTTATATCTACTGTATATCTAACAATATTGAGAAGGGAAACTACGTCTTGGAATATTTTCTACCAAACAGCTCTATTGTCAAAAGACTTCTAAGCACAAGTTTACTCTAGTATTGTGAAGCTGCCACAGGTATATAGTGTCACCAGAGAGGGCAAAGGAACTGTTTAAGGCAACTTGTACATCTACAGTACTATAATTAATAATTGTCTAAAATTACATACCTGTTGAGTTTGGCCCAGATATATCTCTTAACATATTTAAATTCCAGTTAGGGCATTGTATACGATGTTTTTAAGTAGTTTTGGTGAATATTTTGACGTTTTTTTACGGCAGAAGTCCATGGCAGGTACCCACACTATGCACCTATACTAAAGGGTGATATACCGGCGCTGGGTTATAAATACTCCTTAGATCTCGACTCAACAATCACCGATGCTGGGATGAAGGCTTTGCTGAGAGTCAATGAAGTGTATAATGTTTACCATCAAGCTCTCCATAACGAGGTAGTGTAGGAGGCTCCCTAGTATTAACAACACCAACAGTATGTGTGATACTCGTGCTTTGGATAATTGGGCATTCCTGATGGACGCTTTCGATAAGGAACTTCCTAATGCCCACCTTTCTACGCTCATGATCGACTGCGGTGTCGGCAGCCGCCAGCCTCTCCAGTTATGCCAATGCTAATGAGAATCCTGACCGTGTTCTTGTGCTGATCAATTTTATGCCATCTGAAGGGCTTTGTTTAGATCACATTTATCTCGAATTCAGTAGGAGATATCGCTAAATATCTGATGCAGACGAGGCCAATTTATCAATGGATTATTACACGTACAGAATGGACCGAAGCCTTTTCTCGTGTTACCATAAGCGAGAGCGTACGTTATGGTGGAGTTTTAGATAAAGTCATTACGTATAAAGCTAAGGAAGCAGTCGTCTATTATCAGCGTGTTAATGTAATTCACTAAATAAATTAATAAAAGAGAGAAGGTGTGCGTAGGAGGCACTGAAGTAGCCAGTATCCTGCCAG
Source organism: Homarus americanus (assembly GCF_018991925.1). Lineage (NCBI taxonomy): Eukaryota > Metazoa > Arthropoda > Malacostraca > Decapoda > Nephropidae > Homarus > Homarus americanus. Next base: position 2,203,224 of record NW_024719665.1, read on the forward strand.
CAGCAGGGAGGCGGCCCACCACGCCACGCTACACATGACGCTCTCACAATATTTGAACAATGATTACGCTGATATGAAATCACTTCCTTCAACCCTTCAGATAATAACTACACACTGCCAGTGTCGGCCTGATAGATTTGGTAATGAAGGGTGGAGGATAACACAGGTGGGGTGTGTGGGATGGTGTACGTCTGGTATCCTTGACCACAACTTTGGAGTTCTACAATATGGGACTTTTAGTGTGTTTGTTCTTCAGGTTACCTGGATGTAAATGTTTACTTGGTGTTATTCATTGTTGGTTTTACTAATATGATAACACCGTGTACGAAAGGTGAATTACCATTCGTAAATATAATACGCATACATACATTCACACACACAATACAGCGAGTCTATGTAACAAGATATTTAACATTACCCCTAAAATGTTCACGATTATCAAGGTTACTGGATAGGTTAGGTGACAGTCTAAACTATTAACTCTAATATAAGAAAACATCGTGACATCCCCAATTACACAGTCCCTATGCTGCAACTTTTAACTTAATATTTACACTTTCAACTCACAGAAATCAGACACACATATATATTTCCACACATACCAACTCTCACAAACACCCGTGAAAACAAACACATAACAAACTGTCTTCCAAATGTAATATATCATTTATCCACGACATACAAATAAGGCGGCGATGACAGGCGAGCTGAATGGTGCATCCTCATACATTACACACTGACCAGGAATCCTCTCAACCCATCAACCTTCCTACTAGTGCAGAGGTCATAGTGTGGTGCTGGTGGTGACCCCATCCATCAACCATACTACTGGTGCAACAATACTACTAGTACAAAGGTCATGGTGTGGTGCTAGTGGTGACTCCATCCATCAACCATACTACTAGTGCACAGGTCACGTTGTGGTGCTGGTGGTGACTCCATCCATCAACCATACTACTAGTGCACAGGTCATGGTGTGGTGCTGGTGGTGACTCCATCCATCAACCATTTCTACTACTGCCGAGATCAATGTGGTGCTGTTAGGTTAGGTTAAGAATCCTCTCCCAACAAAACACTAAGGCTCCAGGCTTCCGGGCCACCACCATTAGGCAGGAAAATTTCCCTTACCATATGAAGGTCTATTAGGGGAAGCTAAAGTGACCTTTTAATTAAGTCAGTGAGGTTTATAAATATTAGGATATATCTAATAATTCTCTTTATTTCTCTCGTATTAACCTAAGAATTACCAGGTATTACGATGTTTAGAAATTAATAGAACCTTCATCTATCAAGCTCTAATCTACCGCGGCATCTGCAGGGACTTGGAATAAAAAAGTTGCATCATAAACTTCGCAACTTGTTCTTGATTAAGGTGAACTGATAATAAAAGAGAGAGCGAGGGGAGGTTTTCTCACAGAGGGAAGCTCATAGTAGGGGCGGTGTAATAATGCTGCCGAGGCGTGTGTGTCATTAATGGTGCTGGACTTTTTACTTTATTGATTCCTGCTCCCGTCCAGTGTAATTTCCACTGTTCATTACCGACACATACCATTTTCGTCTCATTTTTTTTTTACCACTAACTACTGAGGCGATATCCAGTACTTTTTCACTTGAAGTTTATAGTTACGGCTACAACTCTGACTCGCTCCCTTCCACACTTAGCAATATCTGGCATCTTAAACTGTGTCATTTACGTATATGGTTTATAGCCGCTGAACGTTGTCTTTAATGACCAATTACTCGTATATCAGAATAACACAAAAAATAGTTTAAAGTACATCAACAATATCCGAGTCAAGAGAAGTTATAAATCCCCAAATCCCTATTCCCTACACGTCCCTCAAGCAGATGCCAAATGTGTTCAGAGAATTTTGTCCCTAGATACACTTGCTAACACTATTACTGCGATGAACCTATACAATATCTTTCACCTAACCTAACCTACCCAAACCTAACCCAACCTAACCTAACCATAAATCCTCAATCCATCAAGTTATATCTCAAATTCCCTCATGCCTCCTTTTTCTTCTTTGTCATTCTTTCTCTCATACAGGCACATCATTGCTGCTGCCACGTGTTCATCACTACCATCACTAATTATTTACCTCCACCTGTTAATTATTTACCTCCACCTGTTTCCATCTCATCACATTTATCCCAAAATTTGACGTCTCTTGCTCTATGTTTCATCACTACAGTAACTAAGAAGATTGAAGGCTATAAGCATCAGGTAAAGGTGTGCTCAGAGATGGTACCACCTGAGATGTCGTGTTGATGTGTATCTGAAAAAAAGAATATCATGCCGGCGAGAACTTGTTATGCAAAGTGAAGTGTTCCTCGCTCTTGCCATTTCATTTTCCGAGATGGGTGATAAATTTTAGCCACTGATTCTACCTGTTCGACTTTTGTTAAATGATTTTTACTCTCTCTTTCTCTCTCTCTCTCGTGGTATCTCAAGTCATTATTGGCGATGAATGTAGTTACCGTAAAAGTGTTTTGGTGAGTGAGTGTTACCAGTCATAATAACATTCAGTCTTTTTCTCACAGTCATAATAACAGTCAGTCTTTCTCGTTTGTCATACATGATCAGAAATGTATTAGCTCTTCACGTCGTCAAATTACAGACCAAAATAAACTACAAGGAACAGTTAGGTTAGGTTAGGTTAGGGATTTCAATTTGTCTCGATAATTTTCGTGACCAACTAATAATAATAATAGAGACCACAATTATGCCAGTCAATAAATTACGTTTAGATTTTTTGGTTTACCTCAAGACATGATTGTCAATATTTAACTCGGACATAAGGACGAGGAAAAAAAATATTACAAATTAAAATCACAAGAGGAAATAAACTATAAATGTAAACTTTATTCAAAAACAAACCCACAATAACAACTTAAAACTGTACTGGTAAACATAGGAAGCGCTGATAGATTTAAAACGACATCTGTCTCTCGGGTAATGTTCACACAGATGAGGTTACATGTTCTCTTGCTATTTATATTGTTCTTCGCTTAGATTTAGGAGAAGGAGAGAGACACACACACGTAATATCAACACCATCACACACACACATGCAACAGATGCTCTGGCCTGTACTGAAGCTGTATAATTTTTTTTTCTCTCTCTCCGAATAAAATTAGAATGTCCAGTTTTTGGTGGTGTGGTCTTGTATCCCAACACGTGTGGAGCTGTGGGCTATATGAGGGGGGTGAGGGGGTGAGACACGTGTTAGGAGGAGGCTTCGCTGTGATGCTGAAGAAGAGGAGAATGATCGGCGGCGCCTCTAGACAGTGAGTTTAGTGACAGGTGACGACAGAGTAAAAGTAGTGACGGTGGATATTAAAGGTGTCTCAGGAAAATATATTGAGACACTACCTTAAGAGATTTTCATGGTAAGTCGTGTGAATGTTTTGTATTTTAACAGCAACAAATTGCGTCCTTGTTGTTGATGTGTGTGCATGGACAATGTTGGGAAAAAACATTCACACCATGAACATTTGGAAGGTAGTCTGTATATATGTTCTTCCTTGAGTCACCCTGTAGGAAGACATGAAGGGAGGGGAGGAGGTGGGAGGTAAAATAAGAGAATTAGATCACTTGAATAAATTCATTCAGGACGAATTAATCCGTGAGTGTGGGTATTATACGCCTATTGTTACAGAAGAGTTTGTTTAGTGTTGAAGATAAGTTTAGTTTAATCGTCAAGAATATAAAAACAAACGGAAATTCAATCAGAAAATAATACAATAATTATAGTTGAACACAGGAGTCGAACAGCAAAAAAAACCCAAAGCTATAACTTAAGTGCACACCTCCCAGCCCCAAGTATTATATGTGATGACGTCTGAGCTTCTACACGCCAGCGTAGTGTGAGATTACATCACACTGAACGACTGTTCTAACCGAACCAAACGTAACGTAATGGAACCTAACCTAAGCCAACCAAATCAAGCTTAACGTAACTTCTAAATGGGATGACCAAAAATCGCATAAAGCAGACGATCGTCCAGATGGGAAACGTCCACACGAGAAGATGACCTTCCTGGGAAACAACCGCCATAACTCTAGTAATACCCCCCGCCTAACTTGTTTTTGCAAGATGAAAAGGAACCGAAAGATTAAAAGTGTAGTCCACATGTCATAAGATCTTCCACGTAATAAAACATTATAATGAAATAGTTGTATTGATAGATAAGATTAAACTTATTGTTACATGTGAACTGAACTTGTGCAAACTGAACCATGTCTTAACTGATCTGTCTAATTTATAATTGTACATTCTCATAATATATATATATATATATATATATATATATATATATATATATATATATATATATATATATATATATATATATATATATATATATATATATATATATATATATATACTGATTTATTCAGTTGCTACCGCCTGTTACCACCTACCTGTAGGTTCCTCCTAGAGATAAACAGAGGGAGAGAGCAGAGGCTGGGCCACGTAATTGCACTATTTCTCACGGATGGCGCGCATCGCGATAAGCCGCAAGAAGCACTGCGGGTCGTGCAATTTGATCTCGCCGCGGAAATTATTTATCGGTGAGTGAAGGTCGTGATCAGCGGCATTATCTCATGATCTAGCAAGCAGGCAGAGGTCTCCCTGATACCCAGGTGCGGGCCAGTCCTCTCTCTGCCTCCCTCAGTACCCATTGACAAAGTCATCTGCAGAAGATCCAGCACTTGATAAGGAGATCATTATAGGACTCTGTACTGGATGGGGATCTTATTGGAGGACAGCGCCCTACCGCCTCATTAGGCTATCACCTCCAGCTTGGTGGAGGCACTGGCAGACTGGCCCTGGGCGGGAGGTAAGGGTCGGGTTGGTGAGATAGATGGGCTACAGCAGCGTCTATTTGGTGATGATCTATGGTGAAGCTGTCATGCGTCCCCAGCAAACACCACTCAGGGGATACATCTACTGCACTCGTAGCAAAAACACACACGTTGTATGTAGCGCATTTAATTGCCAAGACAGGCACTATTAGTGTAGCGGAGTATCAGACCAGATGTTCCATATTAGGCAATAACTGAACTCGGCCAAAAAAAGAATTTACTTGTGTACATAATACAGTACCTGTCAAAATTAAAATGACAACTAATCTGGATATTTTACAGGAAGAACGGAGGAACAATGAGCCACACAATATCCCCGACTGGATCCTGAGACACGAAATGAGCAGAAAGATATCAAATATGTGATAAGGGGAAACTTGGCAGCATTGTTATTATAATATATTAACAACCAAGGTGTTTGAGAGCATATTCTTGATCAGCACAGATTCTCGTCACCAACAATAAAAAATGATGATAGATACATCTCTCTGGTCATGAAGCAGGCAGGAGAGGCTTGTAGGCCAGACGAATATGAAAGCAAATGAAGACTCACTGAGCTCAACCTGTATATAGCCCTCGTGTCTCCCTCACGCAAGCTTTTAACTTTAATTATTCCTAAGGTGAAAATATAATACCAACATGGATGCTGGTACAGTCGAGGCCAAGTACCGATAAATCCTCAAACTATAAACTGCTGTCCGTTGGTCCGTCCGTCACTCGCCCGCCACATTACTGTCGTGTAAATTCCGTAGACTGTTTTGTACGTGTGTGTAACGCAGTCCAGTGTACCGTGTATTTTGTGTTTAGTGAATTGTATCCGAGTACAGCCAGAGGCAGGAAAGAATGACACAGCATCTCCTCCGTAAATTCTCTAGTGTAGCATCGCATAAATGATTCAAATGGATAATTCCATTAAAGTCTTCCTATAATCTTTCCCTCATAATAAACCACTACCACCAACGAACAACATCGCGTCTCTCCTTGTAATATTTGTCATCATACTCCCTATCAAATGCGATATATAACACAGTAGGCTAAGATGGGAAGCTGCTTAAGATCTAATCCTCTTGTGATCCCTCCCTCGGCCGCTGATGCCGCCCCTGATACCACTCGGACTCACAGGCAGCCAACACATTACTTTTTTTTTTTACACCCTGTACCTTATGGTTTGTAAATTATGACCTCCTTAACACCTAGCGCGTGAGAATCCGAAGTCACCATTGGTTATGAAGAAGGCGCTATATCCTTCGGTATTAGCAGTGGTGGGTCATCAGTTCACTTCACATGCTCTTGGCGTGGCAGGTAACACTAACCCACCGTATACCAGAGATCAAATAGCAGATAAACACCATCTACTGTAACTATAATCCTTACATGACAGCATCTATGTTTCAGTATCCAGTAATTCCAGGACTTGTATCACCTCCCAGAATAATTGTCACCACAGCAGGATCGTCTAACCCGTAAGCGTTTCCTGAAGGACTCAAGGCTGAACCGAATAAGAAGTCCTGCAGTGGTTCCTTCACATCCACCTCAAAAATCCTCCCTCGGGATTTCTTTTATCAACGACATCGAACACCTTTATAAGACTACGTAAGAATCCCTTTGTAAAATAATTAAAACCATCTCTTAAGAATCACGCATAGCAAAATGCATCTAAGAATCACAATATATTGCATAACTTTAAGAATTCCTTTAATAAAGCTTAATACTCATGAGAATCGACCTACAAATCATCATGCTCGTAAAAATCACTCCTATGAAGCGTCTCTTAGGCTAATCTCATAGGACACGTTTTAAAGATCATTCGTAAGAGCATCCTTCAAGGCTGATGCTGGGACCACCCCTGTTCAGGCCAGTCTTGAGAGCACACCTGGGATACGGGTTCTTACGGCCGGTGGTGTTTTAAGCAATAGGAATTGGGCAGCTATAGCCACCAACAGTGATAACAGGAGTGACGCGAATAACAACAGGGAATAAAATTAACAACAGGAGCTAAAAGTAACAACAGGAGTCAAGAGTACAAACAGGAATAAAAAGTAACACGAGCAGCAGCAAAAAAAGTCAAAAGTAACAACAGAAGCAGTAGAAGGCAGACGTAACAACAGGAGCAGTAGCAACAGAAGTCAAAAGTAACAACAGGAGCAAGAAAACAGCAACAGAACTGAAGGGTAACAACAGAAGCAACAACAGAAGTCAAGGAGAGCCACAGTTTAACTCAAGCCTCAGTCAGGGCGAGGATGGCTGGGGTCAGGTGTAGATGACATTCCGATAAGTGGCGGTGGTGGAGGTAGTGGCGCGCCGGACACAGCTCCAGGTGAGAGCAGGTTCCGCCACACCTGTGATGCCCAGATTATAGAAGTCGCCGCTTTCTGAATGCTCATTATCACAGATGCAGGTGACTGGATATCTTGCCGCGCCATCACTAATTATGGCTCGTATGAACATATGAGAAAAATGTTTTGCTTTGCAGCTTAGGTACGGCAGTTGTAGTCTTCAGGCAGAATACATTACAAAAAGCCATTCGTTAATTGCACCCACAGTGAGGAAATATGGCACGCCGATATTCACTTGGTCGAGTATTTCCATCTGTACTCGCCTATTTAGATGAGTATCTCCGGGGACTAATTCAGAGGAAGGGATGCTTAATAAATGATATCTAGAAAAGGAACTGCACAGTTGAAATCACATTCAAAGGGGAGGAGAAATAAGGGTCCAATGTAGTAGTTTTAGAATCATATTTTCTCGGATTAATTATTTAAATTTACATATAATTTTTTAATGACGTATATTTGCCGATTGTCTTTGATGGGAAAAACAACATCGTCTTTAACATGTGTTTTTTTTATTATATTTACTTCGTTTATGGCAAGAGGCTACCGATACCGCTAGGGGTGTTCACAAGAGTCAGATGCTGGAGGTGGTACATGTGAGGTAAAGAGGTTGACAGGTGACTTGTGGCTCACACGCCCATAATCTCCAGCTCGGGCGAGTCAACAGATTCTGCCTCTTGATAACTGATAACTCATCGGCTGTCAGTGTGAGAGATAAGATTATCCTCGATTATGTCGTCTCCTTAAAGGTACATTAAGTCGTCTTAGTGTTGTAAACTGTTTGTAAACGACCTGTTTATGTTTATATCATGAAAGTTGAGAGTATGACGGAACACTTAAAATCAATATTGTCGAGAGGGAAGCGCGAGAGAGCTATTGTATGGGTCTGATCGCACATAGTGAGATCCAAGTGTCACTTTCATATCATAAAACATTTCAATATCAAGTTAAGTATTGGTATCACGGCCTCCCTCTTGCGAGTACCGGCCAGCAGGAAGACCGAAAACTGGTTCCGCTAAGTCCATGTTAACACAGGTGACATATATAACAGGTATATAAGAAAGTCTGCCCGGTATACATGAATGACATTTACTCATCAGTATAATATTATAGGAACGAAGCTTTAAGAATGTTAACTCCTTTATGGGATGTATTTAAAGGACTTATCAAATATTTACTCAGTTTTCCTATTAGAAGTAAAGAACGAGTTGGAGCTACCAAAAGCGAGGCTGAGATCAATGAACACAGGTAACCAATATTTCCGACAAACACAGGAAGGGAAGTACACAGTAACAGCTTTGGACAAACACATACAAAGTGTTTTTCGCTCACATACACCAACACACAGACGCTTGAACCGGAGTTGAGGTGATCGGTCAAGTGTAAATGTGTAAATGCACTTAAGGTCTTTAAAAAAAATCATGTTGAAAAAAGCCTTATCACTCTCGGTCAAATATTAATTCGATGTTAAGTGCATAATGCTCACCTTGCGCGATTGTTAGTGTTATCTATACACCGTTATCATGTATCTGATGATAACATTCCCCCGTCATCACATTAAGTTTCATTATCTGTCTTGAAGTGTTCAGAGACGTATGAGAACGACCATAAGGCATATTAAAGTGTTTCCTCAACATCTCACGGAGTAAAGATATATTGCACTAAACTAAATCAGTAGTAAATATTTCAGATCAATACTTCACAGGAACAATATTTTTTTTTGCTTGGAACAGTCATGAATATTTGTGAGTATAAGGGCAGGTTAGTCTCGCGGTATACCTCCGGGGTGGTCTGGCGCTCAACAAAACAGGAACATCAACAAAGCCGAAAATGGTCACCAGTCTGGTTCATATACCTGACATAGATGGCTAGTGATAGTATCTCCAGTCACAGGTAATGGCTGCTTATTCAAGGAAACATGTATAGAGTGAATAGGATCTATCTCGGATGGTAGTTAAGCACCAGGAGCCAGTACAAGTCTACCTCCTCCACACGAAGAACACCGAACACTGATACATGTCTCTCCTCTGGTATAATAAAGGGAAAGGAAACATACTCCACTAATTTGTGTATTTTACAAGAGGCGATAAATAGTGTCTATACGGCAGTGTGAGATAAAATACTACATACTATCCTACTGATGTTTACAAACCTCTCGAGCATAAAGCTGCTATATGATGATAATATTCAACATACACTGCTCCAGAGACGACACAAAGAGTTGCTAATGCACAGACGTTAGTGACGAAGGCAAGGTGTTATCTGAGCAGGCATCAGGTCGCGTATCTGGCTCGGCTCAGCCCCTCACTATCACCACCATCTGCACTCATCACTCCTGCCAGGCGACGTGTTTGGTTCCAGCTCCTCGCATCCCTGCTGCGCCATCCTCAACACTTAATCTACTTCTTAAATATAATTCTGACAAATCTCGGGACACATAGACTTATCCTTTATATAGTGTACAGCAGACAGTACGGGTCAACAAAACCTTAAGGGATTATTTCAGTCTCTGCGAACTGATAAGAAGGCCACAAGAGAGGGGGCGGGGGGTATGTCTCAGTAGGGGAGGGCGAGGCGTGGAGATCCTGGCAGATAGCATCAGGGACCTCACGTGTGTGGTCGAGCAGGTGCTACGGGCGTCAACATACTAATCACATTAACCATGAGGGAACATTATAGAGGAGCGGCTACTGCGTGTGTTCTTAGACTTAATAAAAGTGATAACCTCAAGCTTTCTGGCTGCTGTTGATACAAACTCCATAACAGATAAGTCTCGCGCAGGTTATATAACCTAGGTTTAGCGATTCTTGTCTCGGCTTAGAAACGAAACTCAAAGAAGAGATTCCCTGCAGGACTACAAGTTCCTAATGCAAGATCCTGCGCCTGTGAGGCAAAGAGGAAGAGTGTGACAACCGAAGGATATTACAATGTCTTTATTATCGCCGGAGAGAGAGAGAGAGAGAGAGAGAGAGAGAGAGTTTCAGAAGATATTAACACATGTTAAGTTCAAGACATAATGAGAACATTGCAATTACAGTGTTGTATAATTACAGGCGGTGTTTTTACAGTTCACTAATAAATCAATGTGAATGTTCTTACATCACATATACAAAAAGCTATGGTCATATACCTTCATAGAGCGGTGTAGAATTTTCTCATTTACAAATCAAGATCATCAGCAAAATAATATTCATGGGGCGGCCCTGGGGAGCTGAGAGAGCGTCGAAGGTGAAGGATGAACGGTGATGGTGGTGATAATGGTGACGGGGGGTGACAGACTCGTGCACTGGCCAGCGGCTTGTGGTCACGGGTCATTAATGCTGTGTCTGGTAAACTCTGTGCCTCATCAAATTCCTGGTTCATGTTCACGAGTGGATGATAGATGGCTCTTCATAACACTTATTGACTAAAAAAAATAAATTATATATACAGTTTGTCTTAGGTTAGGTTAGGTTAGTTTATCGTTGGCTAGGAAAAGTTAGATAATTAAAGTAATTTCATTTTTCTACTACAAAATATTCAGTTAATATACAGCACAAAAGACCATTGACTCGAGGACACCATTAAGGCCTCATCCCTCGAGCTAGGTGACCAAGGTGAGGCGGAAGGGGAAGAGGCTGACAGGTGAGTAAAGGAGGTGAGAGATAGAGTGATAGGTGAAGGAGGCAGCAGGGTGTGGGGGGGTTATCTACCTGTATCTATAATTAACTCTAATAGTCACATCCGTCACGATAGCTGGGAGGTGTCCTGATGGAAAACGCTCAGTCGACCCTCTCAAACCATCATTACTGCCTAGGGATACCTTTTACCCCTTATCTTAGGTGGAAACTTTGTGGTTAAGAAATAAAATCACTATTGCAACCAACGATAACTTAACCAAACCTAAACCTAACTTAACCAAACCTAAACCTAACCTAACCTAACCTAACCTAACCTAACCTAACCTAACCTATCCTAACCTAACCTATCCTATCCTATCCTAACCTAACCTAACCTAACCTAATCTAATCTAATATAACCTCACCAAATGTAACCTAACCTAACTTATCCTAATCTGCCCTAAACAACGATAACTGAACCTAGATTAATTGGGTTAAGTCGGTGTCTTTCGAGGTGCCTCAACTGCCACTATAGTTTCCAACACTGTGTAAGATTAAATTAGGTTGAATCAGACCAGGTAGTTTAGATTAGACAAAATTATATCATATTAGAATAAATTAGCTTGGGTTTGGGTTGAATTAGGTCAGGTAAAAAGTAGGTTGGGATTTAATTAAATTAGACTTCCTATAAGGCTTCTTTACAATACTCCTCTTAAAATCCTTTGCCCTGTACAGTTTCTGGTTAATTAATATAACCCTGGCCACCGCTTCTAGTACACCAAGCAGCTTAAGAACATGAACACACACGAAGAGTAAATGCTTTCTCTCGCTCTGTTACCTCTCGTCATAGTGTCCCTCAGTGTAGGAGAGAGTTTGCTTTATGTTTGCTGTCACTACTGTGTGATTTTATCTCCATGTCCCATAAGAACAGAGGAAACTGCAGTGGGTCTATTGGTCGATACTATAGGTAGTCCAGTTTACTCCCAACCCCCATTGCTCATATATCCGTCCAACCTAAATTTGAAGCTACCCAACGTGTTCGAGTTAACTCCTAATACCACATTATTTGTCCAGATACACTATTAATTACAACAGAATTCTATATGCGGTACTCTATCATTGCACCTTTACCTTGACTATTAATTTTAAGATGGAGACTTACACACACACACACGTCGGCTAGAGAAGGTACAGAAAAGGGTCTGCAGAATCATGCTCAGCGCAGAATACTCAGGCTACATCAACGCTCTCTCCACCCTGGAAATGCCATCCCTCACTGACCTCCACCACCAAGCACTAGCAAGGTTTGGCAGCCAACTAATGCACCACCCTCGTCATCGCCACCTCCTGCCACCGGCAACCCCCCACCCACCTCGCGCAGTCCGCCACTACAACAAAATTCAGCCCATAAAAGCCTGCACCAATAGATATAAGAACAGCACCATCCCATCTATTGTTAAAATAATAAACAACTCCTGATTTATGTACTGTACAGCCCTGTAAATGTATTGAGCGCATATCATTATGTCTAAATCAAATGTAAGTTTGTATATTTTCAGCCACCGGCTGCAACTCTATTAATAAACCGTTTATTATTATTATTATCATCATTATTATTACACACACACACACACACACACACACACACACACACACACACACGTACTATGGCGGGCGGCGACGTTTTTATACCAGTAACGAGTAGCACCTCGCCCATTATAACTGACGGTGTTGAGTTGTGTCGTGTTAAAGGATGAATAAAAGATAACCAAATGAGACAACACTGATACATCTTGACAATAAACGTATCACCAACTCTCTATTATTCTATTTAATACACAAGAATAATATTCGAGACGCACAATAATACCATAGTAATAACAGCAAACTTTTTTTTATTCATCTTTCCATTCACTTCAAAGGTTAATAATAATCTGACCATCGCCTTTAGGAACACCCTGACGATGGTCAATTATTTTCTTGCCTATACGACGAGAACACGGGAGGCGTTACTCAATAGTGGCAGACGTCCGGATATAACTGATGGATGACTTAACCTCCTGAGATTTGCCATATTCACCCTTAGTCTGGATTAGCATTAGATGTATAATTCCCACATTAGCTGGTACTTGTTTATGTTCTTGTGTCATGTTTTTAATTTACTTCACGATATGTCTTCAGTGATTATTTAGTTTTTCATATAATATCGCTCATATTTTCCTTAATTCTTCATCATTAGGAGTTTATTTGGTGATATTCTGTGATGTCTTTTATGTACAGACCAGTAAGTGTAACAGACAAGACAATATACTAGTGATAATATACAAGTAAACAGACTAACTTCAGTAATAGTAAGCAGACAACAGACCACCAACAGACAACAGACCACCAACAGTAAACAGACAAGACAACAGACCACCAACACAGCCTGGACATGAACTTAACGAGAGGTATAAGTTCCCCAACTTGAACTACACACACAGCTCATCCAAGTGGCATTTACACAGCAGCTGCCTCCTCCCCCCTTTTCCCTCCTACCTAACCTTCCCCTGTTGTGTTGTGTTGTGTTGTGTTGTGTTGTAGTCTTCTGTGCTTTTGTTGTTGGGTTGTGGTGTGATGTTCTTTGTTAGGTTAGGTTGGGTTAAGAGTTTTGTTGTGATGTGTTGTGGCGACCTGTGTTATGGTGTGTTGTGTTGTGCTGGACTGTGTCGTATTTTTCAGTGTTGTGGTGTGTTGTATTGCGTTATGGTGTGTTGTTTGGTATTTAGATCTGTGCTGTCTTGTCCCGTACTGTGTTATGTCGTGTTGTTTTGTCTTGTACTGCACTGTGTTGCGTTGCGTGTGTTGTGTTGAGCTATATTTTCCTGTAATGTGTTGCCTAGCACTGTGTTGCCTTCCGAAATTAAGCATCATTATGTTGCTCATCAAGTGAGGAGTTGTGTTGCGCTGTGTCGTGGAGTGTTGTGCAGTGTCGTATCGTGCTGTGTTGTGTTGTGTCGTCGTAAGTTGTGTCGTCGTGTTGTGTCGTCGTATGTTGTGTCGTCGTATGTTGTGTCGTCGTATGTTGTGTCGTCGTATGTTGTGTCGTCGTATGTTGTGTCGTCGTATGTTGTGTCGTCGTATGTTGTGTCGTCGTATGTTGTGTCGTCGTATGTGTGGTCGTGTGTGTCGTCGTATGTTGTGTCGTCGGTTGCGTCGTGTTGCGTATGATTGTGTCGTGTTGTGTGGTCGTGTGCGGGTTGGTTCTGTCGTAGCGTGTGTTGTGTCCGTAGTCGTGTGTTGTGTCGTGGTGTTGTGTCGTGGTGTTGTGTCGTGGTGTGTTGTGTCGTGTTGTTGAGTCGTGTTGTGTCGTGGTGTGTGTTGTGGTGGTGTGTGTAGTGGTGTGTTGTGTCGTGTGTTGTGTAGTGGTATGTTGTGTCGGGTGTGTTGTGTAGTGGTGTGTTGTGTCGGTGTGTTGTGTCGTGGTATGTTGGTAGTGGTGTGTTGTGTCGAGGGTGTGTTGTGTCGTGGTCTGTTGTGTCGTGGTGTGTTGTGGTGTGTTGTGTCGTGGTGTGTTGTGTAGTGGTATGTTTGGTCGTGTGTGTAGTGGTGTGGGTGTGTCGTCGGTGTAGGTCGTAGTCGTATAGTCGGTGTTGTGTCGTGTGTGTTGTGTAGTGGGTGTTTGTAGTGGTGTGTTGGTGGTCAGTGGTGTGTTGTGTAGTGGTGTCGGTCGTGTGTGGGGTCGTGGTGTGTTGTGTCGTGGTGTGTTGTGTAGTGTGTTGTGTCGTGGGTGTGGTGTGTCAGTGGTGTGTTGTGTCGTGTTGTGGCTGTAGTGGTGTCAGTCGGTGGCTGTGTCGTGGTGTGTTGTGTCGTGGTGTGGGTTGCATGTAGTCGTGTTGTGTCGTGGTGTGTTGTGTCGTGGTATGTTGTGTCGTGTGTAGTGTGTGTTGCGTGTCGTGTCTGGGTTGTGTAGTGTGTTGTGTCGTGTTGTGTCGTCGTGTGTTGTGTCGTGTGTGTTGTGTCGTGGTGTGTCGAGTCGTGTAAGGCCGTGTGTTTATCAACATACGATGATGGTCTTATATAAGAGATTCTCCAGTTTGTTTATGCCACGAGGAACTTGTTATTGTAATGGAAATTGTATTAAGCGCTTATTGTCGGCTCACAAAAACTAAATTCCCTTGTGTCTGAGAATTTATCACCTTATTTATTTACATTTATTTACTTACCATAATATATATCGTTATATTACAAGAGGTTAACGAATACAACAAGAGGCTTTCGCAAGTCTTACTCACGCGAGAAGCAAAACCCCTCATAATAATACTATTTGCCAAGTGACAATCACATCCAGAATCAGTGTATGTACAAGAACTAACACTCGTCTTCTACCCTGACACCTATTATAATACTGACGCAGGTAGGTATCAGTATGGGGACGCCCGGTTGCCTGCAGGTTCAGAGACTTACACGAGAGCAGATGAGTTGAGTCAGAGGATGAACATTAATAGAATGGTGGTTTCAAGCAATGCTAAATTTATGAGCGTAGTGGTGGTATGTGGCTTGTTTAGCCCCCGCAGCCCCAACTCATGTAAATTTGATTATAGTATTATGCACTGTGATCTACTAATAAGGTGATGGTTAGTTATGCAAGAAGAGTAAAACTTGTTCTGTAACTCAGGAAGGGATAAAGTCTTGGTATTTCAGGTGTGTATATAGTAGTTATTTGTGAGATATAAATTACTACACGATGAATTATGTGATAAGAGTTAGAATTCCATATGTACTATTTTAATGGTAATGTGATAGACGGGAGGTTAGAAGAATCCGGGTGACTACACACACACACACACACACACACTACATCCTTGACCACCGAGGGTCAAGACATACCTGGCGCTCCTCTGGCAGGTCAACTGTTAGTTGGCCCATACCAACCCTCCTGAACCCTCCTCCCCACCGGAATATCACTCGCCAGAAGTTGAAATTTCATTTAGGAAAGGAATGGAACCAGTGTTGAACAGAAGTGAACAGTGGTGAACAGCTTAAGTCAGTGAGAACAACTCAACAGTAACAGCCGAGTCACCACACCCCAGTGAGGTCCCAGGTACCCAAAAAGTTATGTGGGAATGGATGAAAGAAGTCATATAAATGTGGGGGAAAAGGTTGGAAAAGAAGTTTAAACAGAGGGACGACACCCCTTGTTGCCCGTGAGACCCAACAACAACCAGCGATGTGTTAATCCGTCTACGATAGGAAGGCCTGGGACCACACCTCACTCATATAACACCATCTGTGAAGGAATTACTACACCACGTGAGGTCCCTCAAAACACCATCTATGAGGGAATTACTAGGTGGGGTCCCTCATAATACCATCTGTGAGGGAACTACTACATCACGTGAGGTCCCTCCTAACACCATCTGGGAGGGAGTTACTACAATACGTGTTTGCTGTTCAACACCTACATTAATCTGTTCGTTCACTGTATGTTCCTTTACCTTTCTCTAATGAAGGCTTTTGTTAAACCACCAATGTATGTAATAAGTCATTTATGTCCAATGTATATTTTAAGCCTTCGGGCTGTAGAACATTTTCAATAAACCGTTAATTATTATTATTATTATTATTATTATTATTATTACACAAAGGGATGCTCTCGAACCTTCACCTAAAATTATGATTATCATACTTTAAAACAAAAACATCCTTCCTCGCTGACAGTAACAGCAGTAATGGCTGCCATAATGTTAGGTGGAACAAACACTTTATTACCGAGTGAAAATATATTAAAGAATCTGCCACTAAATAAAACTAACTTCAGAAATACAGTACAATAACACAAGGTAGGAATATATACGCTGTCTTTGTACTAACAGGGAGCTATATATACCTAGTTGTTAAGGATTTAAAATTAATGTAAAACTTTTCAGTCTAATAATGATTTAATTAACCCAGCACCACCTTCCTCTCCAGCTGGGTGTGGTATGTCTGTCTGTCTGTCTGTCTAGCGTGGAGGACGGACATTGTTGGAATCATTAATTTTCAGACGACTTGAACAAATTAACCCAACAGAAGCAAATTAAACAAACAAACAAACAAACGTTCTTACTAACTTTATTGTTTACATTTGATTTATACTCCTTTGCTTTCTATAAATAAACAAATAAATGACTTTGCGGAGGTGTTCGTAGTACTTTTCCAACACTATATACTTCGCCTCCAGTACCGGGTTGACACTATCAGCGCGCACAACTTAGCGAGTTTAAATTCAGTGTCAAGTCATCTGAATGCATCATTAGGACTGCCTTAAGCGCTGGCCTCAAGGTATGTAAGATAATAACATACTGTGATGATAGGCAGAGTATTGCCCAAGTATTCCTGTGTTTTAAAGTATATTTCACCAACTACTGAAAATAACCGATGAAAAAAATACTTAACTTTTATTGGATTAATTGGAGCTAACAAAGACACGTGGTTAATGTAATGCTATATACCTCAAGCACCTGTTGGAATATTATTTATACTTTACAAACTTTAGCTTAATATACAACTCCCTTTAATTTCATTGTTCCCTGACTTAATATATTATTTAATACACGTTAAAGAAATCATCATATTTGTTGACACGTGTTTTAGTAATTTTGCTTCTATGTAAGTATATGGGTAGACAGCTTCACCATAGATGATGCCCAGTTAAACTTCTACATCTCTTTGGTAAAAATGAGTCGACCACTGTTGAACTAATTAATAATCAGGGTACTAGGAGAACACCCTCACTTACACACTATACTGTGTTGTAATTGTTCTCAGCAGCTATTGGCTAGCCACGTATGACTGCTATGCTAATGAGTACTTTCTGTGTAGCTCAGGACGTGTCATTTTCTCCTCAGGATAATGAAACACGACAGTAACTACGACAGGCAAAGTGGTGAAGAAGATAACCATTTAATAGCATTCTCAACAGTCAACCACAACTACGGCGCTAAATTACACGTGCTCGTGGTTTAACAGGTTTAAAGGTGCATTACTAATATTATGGTCAGTCTCTCCTGCATTATGAACTGCTCTGTAGCATCAAATAAAGTGGCTTAACTATGCCACTAAACAGACATGTTGATTATGGCCCAACAGCTGCAGTGAGGTACACCATAATAATCCTGAAGGCGTACTGGATGATCTCGGTTTTAATAACTTATTTTACACACTAGATCTAATCACCATTAAGTAAAAAAAAACACCAACAAAAAACACCAACTTGAGACCTTAGATAAACATTTACACAACAACGAACAAAGACTAAGACATGGATGAACAAATACAGAAACAACAATAATAAAATAAATATTCTCTCATATTTCCTAAATCAAATAATTTATGTGACAACTAATGAAAATACATCATGTACCAGTAAGATAGAAAGAAAATACTCATAGGTCTACAACAAAACAGCTGTGAGGCAAAAAACGATAAATTAGACGAGCCTTGATAGTTACAAGAACACCTGACATATAAACACAGCCTCTGTCTGCGTACGCCTGCGAGCACGAACACCCTCTCAAGGTGAAGGAATAGTTACTTATTGAGCCTTTATTACCAGATCACAAGGTAGAGTCACGGATTAATTCTTATACAATCGATCTATTTTCCCAGGTTGAATTCTAGAAACAGAAAACCTTGTAGTTAAGATACTCAGTTCCACTATTGGGGTTAGGTTTCAACTCCGTTCTTGAAAATAAGGCTTTAAATAAGAAATAATCCACCACTACGTCTTCAAATGCTTGAGTTAAATGTATGGAATAAAAACCAGAATATAGAGAAAGAATAAAGTTGAGGTTTATTTCTGTGTTAATGAATAAGTGTAAAGGAATCACTTGATTTAACTGGCCAAGGAGGAGTGCTGCTTCTTGTTGGTAAATATATATAAACCACTGTAAAAATAAATTGTAAATTGATGTTAAAGTCCCAATACCGCTGACCTACTGATCCTCACGTGTAAATATGCCAGATATAACGAGGCGTGTCAAGGGAAATTTATGTACCGCGTCTCTATTCAAACTTAAATCATCTAATAAATTATAATCTTAATGTGATCAGAACTTCTTTATCTTAACCGGATTAGGCTTTGGTAGTTGTTAAGTAGAAGGACGCTTGTTTGATAACATTATTTGGCAATAAATTAAAAGCGTCAACATTATTATTTTTAATATTCAATGACACTCGCATAGAAGCATTACTCTACATTACTTGGGGCTGGGAGGAGGTGGACAGCAAGTTTGTTCATCCTGGACGGCAGACATGACCCAACCAAACTGAGCCTAAGTAACCTAACCAACAGTCTTAGGTTGTTGTTGTTTTGGTTAAGTTTGTTAGTTTAGTTAAGGTTATTTAAGGTTTGGTTTGGTTGCTTCATTCCGTAAATTGTCAGTAAGAGGCAGAGGTCAACTAAGAAACACCATTGACCAGCCTAGGTAATTTTTCTTCATAACTAAAGAACCAAAGTTACTTAAAAAAAATTCGAGGGAATAAATGATCGCAAATGTAAATAAAAACTTTAAGTCATTCACAAGATATTTGTTTAATAAATATATTCACCAGGCGTCGTCGTGGTTTAATAATAATTCCCCCAATGTTCTGATAACATTAGGCTATTACTGCTGTCCATCAGACCATGTGTAGCTCACAAGAAGAAGTTAAAGCCTGGAAACTGGACTCTCAACAACGCGTCGGAATATACAATACCAAAACGACTGCCACGTCCTCTCACTCAATACCATTCTGGTAAATTGGTACAAGTTCACCACCTCTTTCTTGTACAGAAAACGATGACCACTGCTTAATTATAAACTGTTAGGAAGTTTATGTCGCCAGTTTATTGTCGCACTACAAAGTTGACCGAATAGAAAGATTATATCAAGAGAACAAAAAAAAAGTGAATTAATGCTCAGAAAACATCGTTACCAGATAAGATAAACTTGTACATTAAAATCTAATCCACTTTGTGTAGGACGGCCGTAGCCATTGTTAGTTTTCTTGATACAATCACGCGCGGTTACTGATCCCCCAAAAAACGACCGTGCGATAAATCAGTGTGTGTGTGTGTGTGTGTCATGCTGTTCCCTGGAGGCATACAGAGCATCAGAGAACTATCCCTCATGAAACAGTTTTACCAAGGCCAGGAAGGAGCTGCTTGCACTCAACTCGGAGTCTCGCTTGAGATATGCTGTTCTCGTACTTCGTGTCGCTTGTAACTTACTTATCTTATGCTGTATCTGCTGTATCTCGCAATCAACATATTTTGCTGTAACTTGTGACCCGCTTTTAGTATGCTGAGTGACGCTGTCGTAACTTGCTGTCGTCTGTACCTCAACAAAAGAGCTGTGGTGTTGTCGGTGCTGTTGATATGTTTACTAAAGCAGCGTCAAGGTTACCTAGCTTGGGCCTTCACAGTGTTTAGAAAAAAGTGAGAAACAACTGAACAACTGTAAACACTCTTGTTCGTGTTGCAATAGTATGTACTCTCCACACGTACGACTGTTAAGTATGTTTCAGTCATTGTAGTAGAAGCCTGTGCTGCCTCTTACCTACCGTCAACACCAAGGCCACGCTCCCAGCGCCTTCGTCAACTAACACGCTACCTGGTGACAGTCTTATAAACAAGGTTGTTGTTTCTTGAGAGCCTTCAGGCCAATATTACCAGACGAGTTCTTTCTTCAAGACCTTCATTGTTGTTTGTGGGTCTTTATCTTAATTTGCTCTTAGTGTTTTTTTTTTATTTTCATTGTTTTTGTTTATTAATGATCAAGTGAAAAATCAAGAGCTTCGCATGTTAACACTTTATGTTAGTTACTGCGACAAGAAATTCTCACTGGATGCTTTTCATATATAATATTTCAGTTATTATTCACCTCTCATTATATCTCCCCAAGGTAAGATTATTATCTTTCCGGGTTATGTTCCTAAGATTATAATTCAACCGGGAAAGATGTTGAATTAAAGACAAGTGAAAAGTGAAAAGTTCTTGAATATTTTTATAGCTCAGAGGTTTGGTTGGATTTAGAAGGAACAACAACAATACCAAACGATATTCTAGTGAAAATATTACATAAATCTTTTATTAGTATTATCAGTGAATTGAACATCGTGTTTTAAAAGTTATCATTACCTGTGTTATCATTTTTCGGGGTTAAAGTTGCGTTTAAATTGCGTTCAGTCACGTTCAAGATTCTTTAGTGTGTCAATTCGTCGTGTTCATTTTTACCATTTATTCCTTTCCTTAGCGAAGAAATCAATATTTTCCTTTAAATGTCATAGTTTTTCCACCCACCATCGCAATATTTCCTTAACCTCCGGCTGCAGGTTATTCATGTCATCAACTAGTTAAATCTGATACCGTCTGCAAAATCTATGAAGTGTAGTTCATATATTGCCAACGGGGAGGAGAGGTAACAAGGGCAAGAGATGACCTGGGGGACAAACACTGAATATGTGATTAACTAACAATCTGATATATTCTTAAAAAAAAAAAATATATATATAGTACAGTATCTTCACTGCATTTTACACTATTAATATCACTTATTGGATATATTCATCAAACGTGTCCGTAGTGTCAGTGTATGTTACATGTGCATTCTGTTTATTCTCAGTAGCTTTAGTCTTATCACAGTGATCAAGAGGTTCACCAAGGCTCTCTGCCCTGGGTCATGTAATACTATTTTCTTTTTAATATAAGTAGTAAGTTGTTCCTCGCTACTCGCCTTAGGTGTCTAGGCCCTTCAGGACGACGAGCATGATAGAGTTTAACAATGACTGTGGGTGTCACGCAAGCAAACACCTGTCACTACTGCAGGTGAACTCACGCAAGCAAACACCTGTCACTACTGCAGGTGAACTCACGCAAGCAAACACCTGTCACTACTGCAGGTGAACTCACGCAAGCAAACACCTGTCACTACTGCAGGTGAACTCACGCAAACACCTGTCACTACTGCAGGTGAACTCTCTCCACTCCTGCCGTCACGCAAGCAAACACCTGTCACTACTGCAAGTGAACTCTCTCCACTCCTGCGTGCCTAACATCGGCAAGTACTATGCTTACACGTCACCACAAATTATATTCTAACCACAAATTATCAATATTACAATTGCGGTGTTGTTATTGATCACGTCATGTTTGAATTTACTGCTTGAAGAGCACAATCTACTGATCAGAGAATACAATAGTTATTTTCAACGATATTTACATACGCGCCTCTTATCTACCCATAATTACAAGCCAGGCGGTAAATTATAGCCTCCTTGACTCTCTTTAATGTGTCTGATGTATCTTGATTGTTTTCCTTTTAAAGTGAGTGTTGATATAACCTATATTTATACACTATACATATATATATATACATCATAACTCACGGCCAATATAACATTATAGGTGTGTCTGAGAAACGAGAAGTTACATTTGCATATTTTCTCCGTGAACATCCCTTAAGGAAAAAATAATGTACATATTACACGGCGGGTGTTGAGTTTTTTTTCCTCCTTTCTGCTCGGCTGATGCAGGAGAACCTCGATATAATACTACAAGTCTTATTTAGTCTTAGTTCAGTATAATATTGTCCTCTTGAAGGTACAGCGGAATCCAGGTAATTGACCTGACCGACCGTCATTTTCGTGGCTAAAATTAGTCCTGATTGGAATATTATAAACCTGATCGTTGTTTTCACTGCGAGGTGATGTAACATTGGAATAAAAAGCCACATGTTACGTGCAATTAATTTGCCAAGGAAAATGCAACATCTCATTAATATAATAAATTTATGATCGAGTATATTTTCCGTCATTTACTTGTAAACATTGGCAATACTGTTGGAAAAATTATAAAACTACTTTTTTCTCCATAAAGTCGCACTACGAAAAAAAAAACGTGTTTATTACATAATGATTAAATCTTTCCCATATGTGTACAACAAAACGAAAATATAGCTTAGTTACATACGAGAGCAATAGAACAACCCCAGTCTAGTTAAAGCTCAAGCGTGGGTTAATTCACCAAGCCACACACCGTAAGTCATATAACTTCATCATCTTATTCGTTATCATCAAGTGTCGGGTACTGTGACTGGGCGTGGTTATTGTGGCAGGTCTCATTAACCTCATAGATAAATTGTTCGGTGTACTCCATATGCCATTCAGGGAGAGCAGCTTCAGGGCGGGTGACCACAACACGAGGCCACCGGTCCCCTCCATCTCACATCTCTGACACAACTGATGGATCATAGCAGAAAATGATGCTTAAATCGTTCGTTTTACCTTCTAGTTAGGACCCTCAAGTCGTCAACCAAGGAACCTCAAATCGTCACCTTGTAGTTCGGATCTTTCATTTCTTCTCGTCCCTCTGCCCAATATTTATACCGCCTTACATGCTGGTGAGATCTTGGTACTCGATAACGGTAATTTGAAGCTGGGAACGTCTCTCTGTACTAGTCTGACTGTTTTAAGTGATGCTGGATGTCATGTTTGGTGCTTCTTGATAATAGGATAAAGGAAGGTGTAGATCTGTAGGAAGACTCGCTAAGAATGAGTAAATGTGAGAAAAGGAAGAGAAAAGTGAAGGAGGAGAGAAAAGTGAAGTGCAAGTGGGCGGTGAAACGACAGATGAAAAGATAATATGTAAGACAAGTGTATGATACTGTGTAACAGAAGAACCTCTTAATGAACGAGGTACAGTGAAGGTAACATCTTCACACTCGTACCAATGAGAATCTAATTTATATCTAAAGTGAACAATGCACAACACCTCTAGTTAGCCATCACTGCAAGGCGGCTGCTGCTGTTGTTAACGCTCCTCACTGCCTGAGCGTCTTGAAGCAACACAACGCAAGGTCAGCTTCCACACGAGACAACTACTCTCATATAACATAAGAGATAAACTTTATTATTAATATGAGATGTTGATGTTGATGACATTATACATCATGAGCTTCAACATGTAAGGCCTCTTAACACAGACAAGGTCCGTCTTTATAGTGAACAGCATCTATCAGAAGTTACTGAATACTTTATTAATATTGTTCTATGATGATAATGTATCATATTGTATTAATGCACTCTAACAGGTAAGGTCGTTAGCGCGTACTGTAGGTTAGGTGATGCACTACACATCACTTATTAAATAACTAGAGATCCTTTCCCCGGGATAATGTCAAAACTATTTAATACATCTCTTAGGTACTGAACTGGATCTCATTTAATTAAGTTGATTATATATTTTCTTTATGAATGAAGTTTAATAACAATATTTTAAGGAGTTTTTCTGTACAAGACTGACAGTGAGAACTGATATTTTCTCAATGACTGACTTGAGAGCAATACTACAGGTAATAACGTATAAGATATGTAC
Organism: Homarus americanus; assembly: GCF_018991925.1. Classification (NCBI taxonomy): domain Eukaryota; kingdom Metazoa; phylum Arthropoda; class Malacostraca; order Decapoda; family Nephropidae; genus Homarus; species Homarus americanus. The sequence continues at coordinate 2,227,407 of NW_024719665.1, forward strand.
TTAGTGTCAGGGTCAGAAAAAAATATGTATTGAGGTTATCATTTGGGTTAACTCTTAATTAAGCTTTATCTTCGTATCTATTTATCATTTATGATAAATAATATCTATTTACGAATTATTATTATATATATATATAGTTAGTGTATCCAAGTTCCTTTGTGTGTGTGTGTGTGTGTGAGACAGTATCAGGCAGTGTTCCTGGCGGCGTGTAGACCGAGTCATCACTATATAATAACCCGAGAGGCAACAGTGACCAGCCAGCAGGCAAGAGACGGGAACTTATCACCTTTCCGCTACTAATATCGGCATCCCCTCAATAACACATAATGTATCATCATTAGCCCCTCACATCATTATCATCCGCTTTGTCAGAATTATACACCTGTAGTGGTCTGGGACGGCGACTATATACGTCTTGTGTTACTCTCATTGTCACTGGACTTAATATACTCTTATGATTATTACCTTTGATTGGGTATTATGGATGGAAATCTACAGCCACCAGCGTGTTGGATACAATGGTTAACACTGACAGCTGAGAGACAGTACCTAAATTCCCCTCCCCACCACCCCTCCCCACCGCTACTCCGGCGTCGGCTATGTCATCGTTGCCACCATCAACATCGTCGTTACTGCCGCCCGTCCAATAATTTCTCTCACCACTATCAGTGCAAGGATCGCCTCTCCAGATCTATCACCCCTGTCAGCATCGCCACCACCAATGTTAACGTCACCACTCCAGTCACTTCTGGTAGCGGCGAAACTTCCATGCACACCTTCAGTCTTAAATAACACTGGTGACACCATTCCCACCACATCACCTTTACTCCTACTACCTTCCTTATCACCACTGCCATTACACCTAACCTCTCCATCATCACCACCACCACCTGGGACTTACAAGTAATAATACTCGCACATTAGCGCTGAGGGTACGGGAAGCATCATAAAGCCTCACAATTTTCGTCGACAAAAATCCAATCCAAAGTTATACGCCTTATCTGTGATCCAGCCGTCATCTACCACACATGTAGTGCCGCTCAGTACCTTCCTTGCCAGTAATCATCAGTTACTTTATGGTCGATGTACTGATAAGACTCACACTATCGTCTCTCGTTTATTTCACTCAACACTGTTACGTTTTCATCAATGTACGGTTAGGACACACTGGTTACTACCACCCTTCACCGTAACACGTGTTATTTGTTTCCACTTTTTGGTCTTGTATCTTTACTTCAATAAACATTCTACACCTCTACAGTGAGCTTTAGGGCCATAGAAGCACCTCCTAACGTCTACAGGCTAATGGTCTCTCTAATACAAAGTTACAGATCTGCTGGACTATGAGGCACACGTTGTCGGCTGAGTCACTCCTGTTGTCAGTGTATCTTATGTCGAGGGGAAACGTGTACTAGATACTTGACTATGAATATTATCAGCACTGTGATTATTCTCTAGAGTCTATGCCACCCTAACCACCACCACCACCACCACCACCAGCCCACCACCCCTGCCAACACTGCCATCATCTCTCTACCACCACCACCATCATCACGACAACTACCAATGTCCACACCGTTACCTCCAACAAAACCAACACCGTTTTTCCCACCATCCGCTCACCATAAGACTCTCTAATACCGTCACAATTACTACCACAACCACCACCAGTCACTGAAATCTAACTATGTGTCCCCCCCCATCCCCCCATCATTTACACGTTCCAGTAGGGTTCCTCCCCCTACCCCCTGGTACTTCCCTCACCACACCACCCTCCCCTACCACCAATTACTCATGTTTGACGCGTATCATTGAGGTTTTTGTCTGGACCCGGACGCGAGAAACCATCTCTGATTAAGTGTGATAATGAAGGGATGTTGATGGAAATAGCTGAAGAAAAACCCAAGAATTAATCACTTAATAATACCTGTTTACTGGATACAATTAGCAACAGTACCACTCACTATGGGCTGTTAGATTTCCTCAAACTAACAATATCTCAAGAGCTCCTGTAGGATTTGTTCCCGGGGCAGGAGGGAGGGAGGGAGGGAGGGGGAAGGGGCGCTACACTCCTGCCCCGTGAAGCATAACAGATGAGGATAAGAAGAAAAAGCTGAATGATTATGGGTAATTTTAGGGAAGTATGCAGGTGGATTGAATCATAATGAATCGTTTCCCTCTCAATCTTGGTTTATGTTCATGGGGCGTCAAGGAGATTACAGCCTAATAAATAGTCAATGGAGAGACGCTAGGTAATGATCAAGGTGAATCATGCAAGGTTCACCCAAAATCCATCATCAGACTTAAGGTTTACAGAGACGATATTAAGCTAACCTGGAGGATTGGCCGTCACCATCACTCAAATTACTCATCATCAGCCATGCTATTGGTTCGTAATCAATTCCCTTAAATTATGAAACATTATGAGGAGGAAAATGAATGTATGTCGAGGGTCTTTTTTTTTTCCTGAGATTTATTCCTTATTGGCTTTATCTTTTATGAAAAAAAACCAGATTAGCAGATTAGTTATTTTGTAACAAGTTCTACATACAAACACACAACCACCATCCCTCCTTCCCACACCAGGTACTAAACACATTTCGCTGGACCATTCCCTTATGTTTGGACTAAAACATGATAATAAATAGATGGCGAAATATATTGTCTTCACATGACTCTTATTTACCTAAACTTACAAACGCGTGTTTAAAAAAGAAAATATTACATGGGAATAAAAATATAAGTTTACAGACTCTCTTTCAAGACTTTCTTCATCATTCTTCTTGAAAAAAAAACGAGTTAAACTTTTCCTTTTACATAGCTCCAAAACAACACGAGTAAAGCCACTAAGCCATCACTCGTTTTATAAAAGCTGATGACTCAAAACTTACAAAAGTTAACCAAACTCAAGATGGCAGTGCGTCAGTGAGTTATTTTTTTTAATTAACCACTTTTCCACTTGCAGTCTTAACTATTATCATGCACATAGTATTATATAGTACCTAGTAAAGTATTTCGAGTTGTTATTTTTGGGTACTATAAAACTATCCATCTATCATAACACTATCCAAGATCAACACAAGCACAGCATCTCCTCATTTTGCCCAGAACTTCCACCTCGTGTCTTCACCTTCGTTGTTCTTATTATATAATAATTTATAAATTCTCTATAATTATATTTCCCCCACCCACAGATAATTATAAATTTCATGTGATTTTTTTTCCAAGTCTGCTCAACGCCAAAACACCCTTTCCTTCCATCTTCAAAATATTTAGTGAGAGAATTTGGTCTCAAAGTTTGATATTTCTCAGCTGTTTGTTATCCTAACCTGTCATCTCGGGGTATCGGTGTCAGATTTTTAATTGTGACTTTTCCGTTAAGCATGTGGAGTCCATCTTATAAAGTATAGCTTACAGCCACGACAGGCGTCTTCATATACCAGGTGAGTAGCTAATGGCCTTCCACCGTGCCCAAATTTCACCTGAAGACGACCTGAACTGTATGTCCTTATTTTTATTAGGAAACATAATAAGACGGTGAGTCAGTGAAACAGTGTGAACAGGGAGGGTCTTGTGGCAGTGCTGGCTGGTGGACGTGTTGCCTGCCTCTTAATTACTGCTGCTCCTGTGTGTTTTGAACAGTGTAACAAACAACACCAAGTCAATTACTTAAGAAAGATATCATTAAAGGATTTTATTTTCAATCCCCATGAGCTACTTTACCATTCAAGCAGAACAAGTGAACAGGAGGAGACAGGATGGAGCCACGCAAGGGACTATAAGAACAGACGCACAGGAGGAGGGGAAGGAGGAGGGGCCTACAGGACAAGACTTAAGAGGTGAACCCATGGAACGGAACAAGGGGATGGAGGGAAGCCTATGGGGCGGATTTATGAGTCGGGTCCATGGAACAGACGTAAAAAAGAAGGACCTAATGTTTATAACTTGACAGCCATTGAGTTACGTATTGAAGATGTAAAGTTAAATTATGCTATTAAACCTAATATTCAGATTCCTTTAACACGTGATCTCCTACGTTGGAAAATTTTGTGTTGTAGAGCAGTGGTGAGCTGACGAAGGAATCAATATGTGTACAGTTACAAACATACAGGAATATATAAAATTCACAGATCAGTAGTGTAAGTAACCTCTTTTTGTTCACACACACACACACACACACACACACACACACACACACACACACACACACACACACACACACACACACACACACACACACACACACACACACACACACACACACACACACACACACACACACACACACACACACACACACACACACACACACACACACACACACACACACACACACACACACACACACACACACACACACACACACACACACACACACACACACACACACACACACACACACACACACACACACACACACACACACACACACACACACACACACACACACACACACACACACACACACACACACACACACACACACACACACACACACACACACACACACACACACACACACACACACACACACACACACACACACACACACACACACACACACACACACACACACACACACACACACACACACACACACACACACACACACACACACACACACGTACGTTTTACCTAAAAGGAAGAAAGTGTGTGAGAAACAACATCAAATACCAAGAGTGCTACATCACATACTTGGAGTTTGGTTTATTCACACACTTACTGACACACCTGGTGAGTAACACAGCCAAACATCAGCCAATTACACGTATCTAGATCATGGTTTCGTGATTACTAATCCTTAGCTCCCAACAGTAACTACAGAAAGCCCTTAAACCAAAAACACATTAAAATACACCCAGCAGGATTCATCACAATGTCTCTTTCAGTTCCCCGACACACACTGTGTTTTAATGCACTAAATTATTTTTTTTTTTTTTGCCGTAATGGACCATGAAATGCAGTGGAGTCTGTTGGTCGTTTCCTGCAGGCAGGTTGGCAGAGAGAGCAGGAGGCCGGTCATGCCATTCTTCACGACGAGTCCCGGTCATTACTGGCGGAATTAGAGTTAGTAATGTACTTTGATCACATCATCACGATAACTCATAGAGACAATCCATCAAATTAATGTAGAAGTACTCGATTGGTCCTTGAGGGCGCGAGGCGTCTCAGTTGCACGGGAGAAGAAGCGCCAAGAAACGCTAATTTTGTGGCTCCGTATGACTACTCGTGTGGCTGTTTTAGAGGCTTCCTATGGCTATGTTATGACTGAGTTGTTGTTGTGTGGTGGCTGCGCAGGGGTGGGGGGGGGGGATGCCGTGGTGGCTGTTTGTGTTTTGCTGGTGGTTACAAGATGTCTTCTTATGGCTACGAGGTGGCAACATGGTACTATGTGATTAGGTATCAGCTACCTCCTCTATCTTGGTGACTACCTGTGGCTGGCTACTGGAGGCTAACTGCGGCTACTGGAGGCTAACTGAGGCTACTGGCTGGCAAGTGAATACCATACATTACTACGTTTTCCTACACCCTTTGAGTACCTTCGTTCATGAGTACAAGAAAACCTGACCCTAGTTTTATTGGTCTTAACTCAGACACGTGTGTTAGTTTAATTTCTTCCATATATTCATCGCGTCTCTCACCTAAACCTAACCTAATATAACCTGACTTAACCTAACCTAACCTGACTTAACCTAACCTGACCTAACCTGACCTAACCTAAACTAATCTAACCTAACCTTTATATAACAGGGTAATGAGAACGTAACTACCAGAACTGTGAACTTAACTACCAAAACTATGAACGTGACTACCAGAACTGTGAACGTGACTACCAGAACAATGAACGCAAATATTGGTATCATTAGGTATTACAGGTATTCTAGTCACAACCTGTCCCATCCACACTGAATCATTAGAGAGAGAGAGAGAGAGAGAGAGAGAGAGAGAGAGAGAGACCATTATATATACGCGTCACTGTATTAACATATTGCACGAGTATTTTTATTACTTTGAGATTATTATAAACATACGGAGGCGGTAATCTCAGAGGGCCAAGAGCAAGGAGGTGGTAGGCTATTTATGCGATCATTACACAAGGAGCGAGACGAAACCATACACCTTTGGCCGTCACACAGGCAGCGTCCATCACCTCCCGGGTCACAGTTATCATCTTGATGCGTATAATCACGGCACGCATAATTCACGATTGCTTGTGCGATGAAGCGAAACCTGAAGCAGAATTGATTATAAACCACAGCTAAAATACTGGGCAGACGGCACGACGGATAGCTTCTTGTGTTAATGTATCAGAGAGAGAGATGTCCCCCCCCCCTACCACCTCTCACCTATTGGCTGTAAGTACACATTAATCACACACAGGTTACGATCTAATACCTTATACGTGTCGTACACTCTATATAAATGGAAGCACTGGGGGTATTATATATATATATATTATTTCCCCCTGTTGGCTCCCACTACCATCTACCCCACTACCTCCCTCTCCACCCCCCCTTCACCTCCCTCTTCTTCACTTCCCCTCCCCCCACACCATCTCTCCTCTGTTGTTTTATCTTACACATTAACCATAAAAGCTTCCACCCAGTAAGCTATTGTACAGTGTCTAATTATACTCGTGTGTATGGCGACACTGAGGGGCACTACATATACAGTACATACCAATGAACGTTTATATAATGGAATAATGACTACTTCAGGATAATACGTGATATACTGGCCTGTTAATATACCACGATGATATATCAGTTAAGATCTCAAACTATTTCTATATTGATAAAATATAATAAATAATTCAAAAAATGGTCTCTTATAAAAGAAACATTTATTTATATAAAAATACGTCAGCCCTGGACCTCATTTACCCTCCTTTTCAATGCCTTTCGAACCGTTCTTAACATAACAGTATACCTGATGAAGAACCTCCACGATAGAAATCAACAACACCAGACATTTAGTAAAGATCCAGTAAAACCACTCTTTAACCTCCCCCCCACGTCTTCGGTTTTCATATATTCCCAAAACGTTTTAAAAATGAATCCGTTTACGAGGCAATAGCCAGTGAACACGGACAAACTCATATACAGATGAGCAATTGTCTCGGTGCACTGATGAGGCCTAGAATAACATTTATTACAAGATTAACAATGGTAAGTTTTCGAAGGGGCCCCATCTTCTACAGGTACGGCAAACAGACCATGATTAACTAATCTTAGGGTCCGATTTACTGTCATGGCATACCATAACCGTAACACAAAGCGCGGTATGCATCAAAATTACTACTAACGTGAAATATTTTAGCGCTTCATAGTATATTGGCGCGTCTAACTCCCTGAAGTATGGGTCCAAAGAATAAAATACGATCCAGTAAAATAACGCTCCAATTATAAAACTTAACCGGCTTCCGAACCATGCTATCCCGTGGCAGATCAGCATTATAAATGTCGTGAATTGGATGACGAGGTTATTTACGGCCCCAGTCACTGAGACGGCCTCACTCACCGACACCACATCGTAAGTGAGAAGGCACTGGAGGATGGGGCTGTCGGGGTCCGTAAAGTAGGCTTCACGTTCTTGCAAGAGATCCCTGACCGTGAACCTTCCTTTGCCCATCTTGTAACATCCCCTCGTGAGCCTAATTTTTACCCTACGGCCCTCGTTATTTGGCAGGCGAATAAAGTGTTCTGGGAGCATGTCTGTAAACACCTTCTGGTATAAGATGATCTTGGCGCCCTCCTGGTTATCTTTAGTCTTGTTAAGCTCAAGTTTAACAAGATGTAGTGTAGATGATATTGTAGTTGATATAGTGATGTTATGGACTAGTGAGCATTAACAATTAATATAAGATATAAACAATATAATGTTCAGTCCGGCCAAAAGTCCTGTGCCAGGCAGTTTTGGCTAACCTGGTTATGTGGCAAGGTCGGAGACATAAACGCACGAACACACAGTTTAATTACGCATCTTCGTCATCTTACCCATGATGTATATAGTAATGCTCCTCACACAACACAATGTCACCATCTTGACATAATGATTCTGTCCATTAATTATGTATACTCTTGTCAAATTTATCTACAAAAAAATATTTATTGACAAAAATCGATTCACTTATAACGTTAACTCTGATAACAATAAGTAATGTTGCAAAAAAAATGCAGAGCTTTATCACAGGTAAATTGTAACTCAGTAGCATCAAGTCGATCAATACACCTGACAGGTAACAGGTGGGACTATGAACTTCACACTGCCCGGGCTCCCTCAGTGCAGGCGACCATACCAGGCCAACTGGATGAAGTAGATATACTAAGTCTTGTTCTCGATATGAACATTTTATTCTAAATCAAATCAATAAGGTTGTGTCGTGCCATACTCACAGTATGCCATTAACATTATAACCTTTCAGAGTAACAGAGCTTCACACACAACACCTTAGTGCGCATTTATACACAACTTTGGAGGCTATCAGACCAGTCTTTCAAGATGGTGACTATCTTTATCTCAGAATTAGTTCAAGGAAAACTATCGAATCACGCCAGTCAATATACTGCATATCAGCAGAGGAGACAGCAGGGTTCCCTGTCACACACCACGCGCCGAGGAGATACGGTCGTTGTGTACAGCCGCCTCCCACTGACAATAAATCTCATAGAAAAAGCATTACTAATTTAAACTGCAAGTTATTCCGTGCGAGTCTAAGAGATAACTTATTTAACTCAGTCCACTTGTAATTTCACTTATATCCTTAAACAGTTGAGAAACAGACAGACAACAGTCACATAAGAACTATACTATATACCTGAAGATATTCAGGAGAAACTGGCCAATGAAGTTTCACACCCATAGATTAGTATGAACACTAATATATAAGATTGTTGTTATATTTCAATAAAACATCTCACGTTTGTGATTTGTCTTTCCCCGCCTGTACTGACGATTGTACTAACGAATCTTCTCCTATTTTCTGTTACCCGCAGCTCACAGGTGACTAAGTATGTACTGGCGACCGTAACCGTCACTCACATTGCGGCAGTGGACTATGAGAGAGAAGTGTCACTCACCTTGGTCACTCGTCCCTCAAGTGAGACACACAGGCCACTTCGACCTATTTTTTCTTAGTGAAGGTCAAGTTTGTTTAAGTAAGTGTGATCTCTTAAATCTCAAGTTTATCATCGTCAAATGTCTCTTTTCTTAATCATCATCGTTTGCTTCTCTCCCTTGTGGAAAGCTTCAGTCTCTGGGTCCAACTTCCTCAGTCACTGGGCAATTCTTTTTATTTTGTTTCATGTTAGTTTCAGTTTGGAACCCTTCACAAGTAATTTCAGTGGGTTTACTTTCTTCGTCAATTAAACACAAAAATAACGTTTCTTCTGGTTAACCCGGATTAACTACACTAAATCAGCTCAGAGGTATAATGTACTATTAATCAAATGAGCAATATTATTAAGAACACCACCATTGGAAAACGACTTATTTGATTACGATGGAACACGCCACAAAATCTTCAAAAATCTAATTATAATTATTTTTCAATCGTCCTTCCCATTTGCTGTGACTAACTCTGGCGTCACGAAAGTAATCGACGACAGCCAGGCACGGTTCGTTGTATTAATTAATCATAATGTATAGTTTCAAACTTATTTCGTGCATCACAATAGAAGATGCTAAATGAGTCACAAGTTGAAGTATTCCCGAGTTAGTGACGAGATTTATACTGACATTACTAGTAACACCTACAGGAGCGTTACTATAGTCAGGCTACGCAACAACAGTAAAGAAGTTAGTGTTGAAAAGGATTGCGTCAAGGTCACCAAGGTTCATCACAGTGGTATCAGAAGAACATGTAAAGTGACTTAGTTAGGGAGACACAAGTGTAAACATAACAGTTCCTATGTAAATCATCTTCACTGCCAAGGACACCATGATATTTACATTAAACACAATTAAATTAAAAACGCAGATACCAGACCCAATGAAGCACATACCGGGTGCGATTAGAAAAAACTGGACCAATTGTAATGTTCCACAGGTATGCAAATTCCCACCAAATAGAGGTATCTATTTAGCACAGGCGAAAGTTAAGGCATTTAGATTTTGTGGGCAATGTGTGTCACCAAATAAGAATGCATTACATGGACTCATAGGAGGAGTTACAATGACCTGGTGCACCTTAGCTTTCGTCTTTAATCAAGGTGTCTTCAGAGGCAACCGTTAAAGTAGTGATCTGCGATGTTCCGGTGGCATGACTGCTTCAGACCACCAACAGCAGAAGCACTCTGGCTTGTGTCGCCGCGGCGTGTGGGTGGCATGAGGGAGGGGCAGACGGTAGAGAGGTGAAGCAGGAATAATATCGCACTGGAGGTCTTAAACTGCGGGTGACGGGGAACATAGTACAGGTGGCATAGAGGCGGAACAGTAAACGTGATATACTGAAGAGAACATGTTGTTGGTGTTGTAGAGGGCGAGGCACAGAGTATTGTAGTGGTGGTACTGTAACTTGCACTATAGAGATGGCGCTAAGGCACACGGTGGACGATAAGAAATGATAACCCTAAGTGACATTATCCTATGGTGAACATGCTACACAATACTAATGTTATATAAACTGACTATCATTATACATAACCAGAAGACGTACCGTTGATCCAAGTCTTCCCCCGTTATACATTTGAATGGTATTTAGAAAAGGTTAAGTACTCTTATGAAACATGCGAGTACAAGAGCATCGCAAAAGAATGTCCAGATCTTCAATGGTTCTAAAATATAATCTAGACATTCTCTTTCGATGCCTCAGCACAGTAGTATCACGAACACCTGAGGTATGACTAAGAGGCACTTGATGGCCGCTACAGAAAAAAGCTAAAATGAATCATGTCTGAAAACTCATTTTCTGGTTGATTTACACTAACCCAGGGTGTTGAACCTCCAGTGAAAATTACTGAAGCGTTTCATACAACGCTGGGGATAAGATTGTGCCCAGGTATTCAATTAATATCTGACGAGCATAATTGCCATATGCGCATTTCATCTTAAACATTAGTTATCATTACGAAATACTGGTATTATCTATGGTAAAATATGTTTCTTTTACCTGTTGAACTCTTCCAGTCCTTGAAGCGGATACCTTATTGTGATATTATTGTTGTTATATACTTGTGTAGTATCTATCATGGGGGATAATATGGCAGACCGTGTGGGCTGCTGCACCAACAGGACAGTCATCTGCAATCCTTCGATAATAAGAAACAGAAAAAAAACCTCATCAACAAACCACAAGGAAAAATAACATCTCTCTCTCTCTGTTGTGTGTCCTCCCCGGGGCGGCAGGTGGAGTATATGTTACACTTAGTTATGTGTACTTATCGTCACGGTTAATGATATTGTGATATTGAAAGTACATAGTTGTGATATAACAGATATAAAGCAGAACAAAGACACGTAGGCTTTTCAATCTGATTGTGAAAAAATATGAAGCACAAATGTACATAGTTAGGATGATCGTCACAACACTCCGACTCTGTAACAAGGTTATGAACGTAATTCTAACAAAATTGCCGTAACTCTCAGTCATTTTATTAATAAGACGACGGCAGGTGCCACTCAAGCCCATATTACCCAGTGTGAAAATTTTAAATTGGAACAACGTCATAGCAGCTGGCAGCCTGCGGGCGGCAGTAACAAGCAACACGAGGACATGGTGCTGACGCCTGTACTGTACTTCACTGAGACCAACACTGTAGTTATTCTCAGAATATTGTATGAACTGACAAAGATAATTTGACTTACGTTGCAAAGGAATAATATCGAGGCGTTGTTGCTAATACACGAGCAGTGACTATTAAGGGCAGGAGGGCGGGGTGAAGGCAGGAGGGCGGGGTGAAGGTAGGAGGGGCGGGGTGAAGGTAGGGAGGGCGGGGTGAAAGGCAGGAGGGTGGGGTGAAGGCAGGAGGGCGGGGTGAAGGCAGTGAAGGGCGGGTGAGGAGGGCAGGTGAAGGTAGGGAGGGCAGGGTGAAGGGGAGGGCGGGGTGAAGGCAGGAGGGCGGGGTGGGAGGCAGGGAGGGCAGGGTGGAAGGCAGGAGGGCGGGTGAAGGTAGGGAGGGCGGGGTGAAGGCAGGAGGGCGGGGTGTGAGGAGGGCAGGGAGGGCGGGGTGAGGCAGGCAGGAGGGCGGGGTGAAGGCAGGAGGGCAGGGGTGGAAGGCAGGAGGAGGGGTGGGGGAAGGGGCAGGAGGACGGGGCGAAGGCAGGAGGGCGGGGCGAAGGCAGGAGGCGGGTGGGCGGGGGGGGCGAGGTGAAGGCGGGGGAGGTGAAGGCAGGAGGCAGGAGGGCGGGGTGAAGGCAGGAGGGCGGGGTGGGCAGGAGGGGGGGGTGAAAGGCAGGAGGGCGGGGTGAAAGGCAGGAGGGCGGGTGAAAAGGCAGGGGCGGGGTGAAAGGCAGGACGGCGGGGTGAAGGCAGGAGCGGGGTGAAGGCAGGAGGGGGGTGAAGGTAGAGGATGGGGAGAAGGTAGGAGGGCGGGGTGAAAGGCAGGAGGGCGGGGTGAAGGCAGGAGGGTGGGGGTGAAAAGGCAGGAGGGCGGGGTGAAAGGCAGGAGGGCGGGGTGAAAGGCAGGAGGGGGGGAAAGGCAGGAGGGTGGGTGAAAGGCAGGAGGGCGGGGGAAAGCAGGGCGGGTGAAGGCAGGACGGCGGGGTGAAGGCAGGAGGGCGGGGTGAAGGCAGAGGGCGGGGTGAAAGGCAGGAGGGCGGGGTGGAGGGCGGGGGTGAAGGCAGGAGGGCGGGGGTGAAAGGCAGGAGGGCGGGGTGAAAGGCAGGAGGGCGGGGTGAAAGGCAGGAGGGCAGGCAGGAGGGCGGGGTGAAAGGCAGGAGGGCGGGGTGAAAGGCAGGAGGCGGGGTGAAGGCAGGAGGGCGGGGTGAAAGGCAGGAGGGCGGGGGTGAAGGCAGGAGGGCGGGGTGAAGGCAGGAGGCGGTGAAAGGCAGGAGGGCGGGGTGAAGGCAGGAGGGTGGGTGAAGGCAGGAGGGCGGGGTGAAAGGCAGGAGGGCGGGGTGAAGGCAGGAGGGTGGGGTGAAGGCAGGAGGGCGGGGTGAAGGCAGGAGGGCGGGGTGAAGGCAGGAGGGTGGGGTGAAGGCAGGAGGGCGCGGTGAAGGCAGGAGGGCGGAGGGCGCGGTGAAGGCAGGAGGGCGGGGTGAAAGGCACAGAATTCCAATATAATCACATATCAGGGGTGTGGCCATATCAGGAGCCACTTAAAGACGTCTCATGGCATGCCAGAGCTGACACTCCCAGCAGGTAGCGTCTGCCCACTGTTATGAGAAGATAGCGACTCTCTCTTTTGCTTGCGTCACTCAGCCATTTGGTCTGCTCTGTGCATAGGCATTCCTCTAAATATAGAGAAAAAACATTTACGGGATTAGCCCACCAGGGCCCAGATCAATAACCCACATGAGGGCCTGGGGCGAAAATATAACAATAATAACAATAACAATAACAATAATAATAATAATAATAATAATAATAATAATAATAATAATAATAATAATAATAATAATAATAATAATAAAGGTCCATAAATAAATGCAACTCAAAAAACAAAACAACAACATATTTAGACACGATATATGTATGTTGTGTTGTCAAAGTAAGAGAAACAATTAAAATCCTGCAATTGTGTGTAAATGAGGCAGAAAGTCAGATCAGCAACCTGGGACTTGGTCACATATGGCAGCAGGGTCTACCATTAGACAACACATTATTCTTCCAATATCTTCCCAGGCGGTAGTACCTCCCTGTTTGATAACTGCCTACTACTTACTCCATATAACACTGATAATAAGCTGACACTTAAGAATTAGTTTTATAGAATAAACTAATATTTGATGAGGTATCAGTATCAGTGTGTGTGTGTGTGTGTGTGTGTACCTGACACGGTAATGAAATGATTCAGCCAGTCACCTCCCCACGCTCACGTTCACCCAGCAACAGATATTATCAACAGAGTGAAAAACAAGTTCCAGAATTTTACAAGGATTAGGTACGCAAAATATTCGTAATGGTTGATTCTACTACATCATAAACACAACCCGAATATAACTTCACCTTCCAATAAACTCCCGCCATGAATTACACACAGCTGATGAATTTAGGTCAAATTCCAGGAGATCAATAATTTCCCCAAATGGTAATTCAAGGACTCATGACCTCGAGACAATATCCAGACGTAGACATAAGAAAAAGAAGACATTGCATCAGTGGAACTCAAGATATTAGTAATAAAATCTTATGTCATGCTCAGCTGTGACTGCTGCTGAACAGTCTTCCCAGTGACCACAGACCAGAGCTGGAAGAATAGAGGAGGGAGGACATAACTTAATCTCACGTCTGCTGCATCGAGAAAGATGTTCCCACACATCACTTGATAGTTGCCCCGGTGTATAACATAAACCAGATATCAAGCCTGTAATCCCGACCCGCGGAGTTGCACGTTTCCCAACAGCGCTGGCGATGTAAAGTGTCGGGGTCCTTGACGTCGACATCAATCTGGACCCCTATCAGTCGAAATTAACGATAATACTCAATAGACGACACAGAATCTACAGGTCTAGCCTATTACAGACTTTTCAGTGGGAATTCAAATTATTCATTGCATTACACGGGAAGAAAAAATGTTCTCTCGAAACAGCTGATCAGCGAGGAATGTGTCAAACACGTTAACAGTGAACAAAACCTCTTGGATAAATTAACGAATTCCTTTTAATCTACAAAAAATTCCGTGTACATTAGCAACCTTCTCTAAGACGCATGTAATAGAGAACCGGAGTCATATGTTAAGAGAAAGCGGCGCTATAGAAATTCTTGGTCATGATTTCAGAGTAATTTTCTGCTGTAGTAAACAAAAATAATCTCATAGTGTTTACTGTCATCACTAGTCTAGCCAAAGCCTTCCCCTGACACTAAGAGGAATACATTTTTTTCATGGGATGGTGAAGCAAGAGTCATTTGTATACTAACAGAAAGAGTCTCTCTCTCTCCTATCCTCACCTGTTCTTTATGTGTGTGTGTGTGTGTGTGTGTGTGTGTGTGTGTGTGTGTCTAGAATCTTCTCATAAATCACCACCCAAACACACACAGTCTGCCCAACACACCTTGAGGCCAACTACGTCTATCAAGAGAAGGCAACCCTCCCTAAGAAGCAATATTTCATTCCTATTTGCATATATAATTTAGATATCACTCATATATTTCCATTCTCATAGAGGGTGAAACCTCTTGAAAGTAAACCAAGACTACGGGAAATATTTCAAAAGTAAATTACAATCTAATGCTTCCTTTAGTGAATGAAAAATACATGAACACTGGATCATTGTAACTGGTAATATATTAAAATCCAGGCATTATTGTATCGATGCCCCCTGTATGTGTAGTGTTAATGCCAGAGTAATAGCCGGGTATAGTGATGACCAAGCTCTCGTGTTGACCAGGGGGATGAAAGAGATCTATCCAGCGTTATTTTTTTGGCCATTAATTTATTGAAGCACTCGAAACGTAGCTCAGTGTGATAAATGATCTGTAGCAGAACATGCCAAGAGATGTACGTACGTGTCTGTGTGTGTGTGTGTGTGTGTGTGTGTGTGTGTGTGTGTGGTTCGGACATTAATATAACTGCTAATGAGAGATATTCAACAAAAACTCGTTTAAGAGCTAATTAAGAAGAGATTCGAATTCCATTGTTTGAGGTGAGCAATTTAAAGACCTACTAAATCTATCACTATAAAGTTCTAGCCGAGATATAAAAACAAATAAAAAACATTAATAAAAGTAAGAAACAAAAGACACGGGGAAAAAAACACAGCAGCAGCAGCAGCCATTCTCAGTCCTGTTTGTTTCCTTAATCATTTACACTTTAGGAAAATATAATACGCGATATTCGGTTAAACTTGCCAGTTTCTTGCAGCCTTATCTAGATTATAACCTAACCTAACCTAACCTAACCTAAAGTACACTCTAGAATAAACCAAAGCCATGATATGAATAACATCTATATATTAACAAAACTAAAGATACAATGAAACATACAGTAATGTTTTTTTTCCAAGTATAATCAAGATACATCGACACAGTAGTTATGGTTTTTTTTTCTAGTATAATCAAGATATATGAACGAATTCCAAAGAGACAATTGTGTCCATTAATTGAAAACAAGCTCGGGGGACTGGCCTCGGGGATTGCAACTAGGATGAGTTACTGTAATTACTGGGCTCTAGCTTAAAAAAAAAAATAGATATACTGTATATTCTCAAGTTGACAAAGTTTACAATGATAGTCCATAAAATCATACGGGAGGATGTAAATGATATGGAGATTATACATTGGACTTCCGAATGTATGTTGGTTTTAATGTAAGCTGGAGACTGAGTGACTTAAGATGAAGTTGACGAAGATAAAAGAAAAGTGTGGCTATCAAAATTATCTTCATAGCGTTCGTGGGTATGGAATGACCGACCAACCTTCTCCTAAGCTTAAGCTATAACTTGTTACAGCTAAGACTTTTTGTTTTACATTACAGATGATGTAGCTGTTAATATATGCGTTAGGTGACGTGTAGAGAGAGAGAGAGAGAGAGAGAGAGAGAGAGAGAGAGAGAGAGAGAGAGAGAGAGAGAGAGAGAGAGAGAGACGGCGTTCAATAAGTAGAAAAAAATCGTAGCAAATGACAAGCGGAAGTTTTAATGATCTCGTTTTAGGCAGAAAGTATAACAATAATATATAAAATAAATTAACGCATAAAAAAACTTCCCGGTGTGTATGAATCAGAGAACCATCGTGACGTTACAGATCAAATGTTTACTATTGGGTTACTGTTAAATATATATAAGCACCTCAAGTTCTACTATGATTCTCGATAAAAGGGATACGACTCGTGGACCCAAACAAACATCAAAAACTACTGTAATTAAAATAAACGTTCTATAACTAGTAACAGGAGATACATAGACGAAACGAATGAGCCACGATGTAATTATCTCAGTTCAGCAAAACCAACACACGATTATACAAGGAAAAAACCCCCAAAAAACAACTCACCCGAGGTATCTTGATCATGTGAACTGGACGGATAGCACAAAGATACGCTACCATCACTCCCTCCTGGCACCTGCAAAAGAAAGACAAATGAGTAGTAAGTAGATCAAGAACGCGATGGAATGTGTAACGAAAGAGGAATTAAAACAAAAAAAGGCAAGAAGCACAGGAGGATATTTAAGTCTTAAGTGAAGCATAGATGAGGAAGCACCAAAAGATCAGCGAATGGAGGCTCACCCAGTGGCTTGAGGAGGCATAGACAATTTTCCAATGAGGATACGTTTGAGTAGTCAAGGGGGAGTGTGTAAAATGGAAGAGTAATGGTGGAAAGTGAGAAATACGAAAGGGGGAAAGAACGGATAACTTTTCGGCAGACTGAACTAAACTACAAGAGAGAGAGAGAGAGAGAGAGAGAGAGAGAGAGAGAGAGAGAGAGAGAGAGAGAGAGAGAGAGAGACTTGATAAATCTCACCTAAAAGATACCAGGGACTCTCATACTAAACATTCCTCCAGATGTAAAAAAAATAACAGAGCATCACGTGAGTAAAAGTGGACAATATAAACGATAAAGCCAGGTGTATGTTTTAAAGGGAAATATGTACACAAGTTGATCAAGCGGTCGAGATTACACACACATACACACACACACACACACACACACACACACACACACACACATACACTCAAAAAAACCCTCTGTGCTCTGTTATGTGTGTAATGGGTGAACTGGGGGAACATTTTACAACAGACAGATATTCAGTCAATGTTCTTGTTTGGTAAAGATGCCTCACTAAATGTAACGAGGTTTTGTTGGTTTACTGGTGAATGGTTCCGTGATGCCAACCCAAAGTGACAGCAAGATGACAGAGGTATTTGAGTAAACGAGTCGACCCCTGAGGACCAGCCCAACGGAATTCTGACCAAGAGATAGACACCATAAGTGTTATGTATCGTTGGTTAAAGCTGAAGAAAATGATCATTATAACTTATTAGCGAGATGGTGAGAAAAAGTCAATTCCAAGGCACAACAATACTACTGAGGTGACAAAATACGCTCCGTCATGTTGCCTGAATGATGGAAATCCTAAAAATACACGTAAGATGATGAACAATTATTAATAATACTTCAGAAACGTAGAAAATGATCTCAAACAGTTATAACGCTTATAAAAAGATGAATTTATATATATATATATAAAATTGGGTTCAAATACTTTGGAGAGGACACACACACACACACACACACACACACACACACACACACACACACACACACACACACACACACACACACACACACACACACACACACACACACACACACACACACACACACACACACACACACACACACACACACACACACACACACACACACACACACACACACACACACACACACACACACACACACACACACACACACACACACACACACACACACACACACACACACACACACACACACACACACACACACACACACACACACACACACACACACACACACACACACACACACACACACACACGGGATTGGCCACAACGACAGCAAAAGTTATCATCGCTGTGTCCACCATTTCACATCAAACCGAGAAATTATCCAGGATAAATCTTAGCTTAGCGCCGTGTATTGACTCTCGTAGTCTAGAATTATCCAACTATAAATTGCTCCCTAACTTACCAACAGTTTCCTTTGTCTCTTGTTAGTGATCAATCAGGTTTAGTCACAGCTCTTCCCTGGCATGAAGCATGGGGTTAGGTTGGGTTATCACTGTGTCACCAGAAACAATCTCAGCTTTAACGTACCTCAATGACAGAGTTGCATGCCGGTAATACCCTACGCCAGCCTTATTTACAGAGCTTCAGGCCCTCACAGTTGACCCGGCGAAGGTCATGGTGTGGCCTGGACGTGATGAGGGGATGATGACCCGCGGCTGCACGACAGGTTCACCGTGTCAAAATCGTCGCATGCCGTGGAAGAGATCAAGGGGCCTCGAGCCGCTTTTTTGTCGCCCACCCCACAGACAGGTCCCACCGTGAACGCGTAACCTCTATCCTCATGCCGGTATTATTTCGATACCATTTGTTACTCCTTTTAATATCGTTCTTTCGCGACTCTCTCATCAGGTGTTTCGGGAAGGCCGGGTCTGGGTACAAAAGCCAAGAAGCCGCGATGCGTGGGGCAGTAATAATAATGATTCAGCTGGGATTAGTTTCAACGCCAGCCACGACTAGATTATGGTAGATCTTAAAAGTAATAGGAAAGTAATCTGATAATGATCCATTGCGAGGAAAATTGGACCTACAGTCTACCACTACTTCTGGTGTTGACTCTAGCTCGGACCCGAGTAGCTAGGAGGACCGAACAGGTTTGAGTTCGTCGTGATGTGGACCTCCGTCTCTGAGGAAGCTTGGTGATGGCGAGATATCTGCCGAGACAATAATTACCAGCCTTGCCACTTATCTTGTCTACATCTTAAGTCGTAATTAGAACGTAACAACTGGTTCTAAAACCAACACTGCTACTCCCGGTAAAGCTGTTATATCTCTCCATCTCAAACGCACATTGCATGCCGCACAATTATCAATCCTCTGGTCATCACCTTTCTCATTACGCATCACTCACTTCCCGATATGAATGACGTGAAACACTCTGAGAGCCACACAGTATATTCCATTCTCGCATGAATAAGATAATTTATGACATCTGCAATAATACAGTGGCAGCGAGGCATTGCCGCTAGGTGCTGAATTCCTCTAGGCTGAGTTAAGATTATCAACCGTAATGCACCTATACGCTTTGATACTTCCAATTATGCTAATGAGAGAGCCAGTCATTCCCGAGGCTTAATTGTGAGGGGCTGTTGATATTTCAGTGCCAAGTGGCCAGGTTATTACAGGTGGAAGTCTGATGACAGAGGGATAGAGACAGCGGCCTTAGTGGTGGTGGCGCCGGGACCCACCTGAGCTACAATAAAGCGTGACACAATATAAGAAACCACAACCACGTCCGTAAGTTCAGATCGCCGCGGGATCGTCTGTGACAAAGTCGAAGCTGCTAAAACCACCAATATGTTACCCTCTAGGATGGGCTATAACGCTCACGGGAGAGATGAATATCGTGTTAGTAGAGGCGAGAAGATGGGTCTTAATGGGCCCCTCATTCACCATTGTATTGCAACCAATTCTCAATAGTGACTGTGTCTGGGATGGTAAATTAACGTAGCCTTTGCCGGCGTAAAATTTAGGGGCCATGCAGGCATGTGGTAATGGGCTAAAGGGATTTATTATAGTCAGTGTTAGTTATTGCTCCTCACGCCGTCTCCTCCACTTACCTCCGCTACTTTTCTACTCATTTTAGTGTAGTGACGGTGGTGAGGGGGGAGGGGGTGAGGAGTGAGTGTTTACAATATGTACCTCAAGTTATGATTTAGTGTGAATAATATACAACAGCAACAACAACATAGACAAAAATCTCAGATAACAAAACAACTTGGTCATCAGATCAACCTTCCTTAAAATATACCGTACTAGAGGGTAATTTATTTTTTACTACGGAATTGACTAATATCTTCCCAAAGAATGACATATTTCTTTCCCTGAACGAAATCTTCCTTGTTCTCTGTATTTTTAGGATTTACTCAACTCATGTATATTGTTCCCTCGCATAGATACCCTGAATGCCTTCGCCAGATACCACCACCAGTGACTCGAACACAATATAATGATTATTTTCCTTATTCTAAAGTTTTATCTTATTGTCCTATTCATGTTTACTGTTCCAAAGGTTTTCAATCAGAATCGTTGTTAATGTTGTGAAAATTATCCCCTTCGTAAAGTGGCTCTCCCGTTTATGTATCCAATTTCATCTTATTTTTCTCTTCTGATGACTCGTATAACCACAAAAGCGTGCTTACCCCTCCATCTACCCCGCCCCCTCCTCTCCCCACACCTCTTGTCCCCCGGCTTCTGATGGCCAGCCGCTGCGGTTATCCACGTGCTGCTGCTGCCGCCACCATCACCGCCACCTGCCGCCACCACCAACCATCACGCTCCCAACACCCTGAGGGACTATCACCTTCCCCTGAGCCTCCAGCCTGGGTAAGTAAGTAGTAGTCAGCCACCACCGCGCTACCACTAACACCACAACAACTATCACCACCACCATTATCATCAAAACTACCACCACCTCCAACATCACCGGGTTAGTGCAGTGTTACCAAGTATATTTGCTACTCACCGTCCACGAGATAATGTGATGTTGTGGCTGATATGATGATGTTGATCAGACAACATATATTTAACTCATGATAACAGTCGCCTGCTAGCTATAGTCTGTTCCTCACAAAATAATATATTCATTTGTTTAGTTCTGTTGCCTTCGTGTACTTTTTTTTCTGCTCTGTTCAAGACTTGTAATTCGTGGGTTAAGCTCAGACAATTTTAAGTTATCTCTCCTTAACCCTTCTGCCTGAGTCCTTGGCGTCACTTAGCCTTAATACGATACTGATATAGGTACTTCATTGATACTAAACCTGAAATAATATAAGATACATTCAAGTTTCATATTTCTGGTAGATAGTTTTGGCTAATTTCAACTTGTAGCATTTGATAAGACTAAGTTGCCTATGTCCACTTAAAGTAACACAGGGGTAAAAATTGGCTAAGGGATAAATATTTAAGTAAGTAGTTAAACACTGTAACTTGAGTCCATTATTATGTTGATATAGATGTTATACACAGTAACTTCATTAGGATAAAATATCAACGTCTACAGAGAGTTAAGAGGGTCAGTTTTAAGCGGTCAGGGCCATTAATTTCATCCTGTCACACTGCATAACCTAAGAAGTCGAGTGTCAAGACCAAGAGTATCATGTATTTAATATCACATTGTCGTATAATAAACACCATATTAGTAAATCTATTCCCACCTTTGTCGATGGCCGAAGATATTTGAAGGAGGTAGGGAACTGGTGGAGGTTATATGATACGTAAAGAAAGAAAGAAAGAAAGAAAGAAAGAAAGAAAGAAGAAACTCTATAGCAAAGTCTCACACATAATCTTACAAGGAGAAATGTTCAACAACCAAGGCTCAGAGTTACCTATTCGCCCTCGTATAGCCGATGATGGATAAGTCGTAACTGTGTAAATATCTACAAACACATAAAACGATGAGATATCCCTGTGAGAGTCCATTGGTGGATATATGAGGATAAAGGCCATTAAGGCGTGGCTTTGAACAAGACTCCAAGCAGTTTTGCAAGTCAGGATCAAGGCCAACTTGTCAAGTGCTTTGGAAATGTTAAGACCTAATGCCTGGTCTTCTCCATAACAGTCTATGCTAATTACTGGGTTGAATATGAGAGGAATGACAGCCCAGCAGTGACCAATGTAGAAGCTGCCATCTATCGCTGCCGTAACTGTTTGTTGTTGCTGAGACGTGGAGAACTGCAGAATGATTGAAGAATTTGGTATAATACATTACTTTGATTTTAACGAATATTAATATCGTTCTATGAAGACAGAGTGCAGAAAACAGAAAATATTAAGCGAAGGGACAAAAACTCAGGAGAAATCATACTAAAGGGCGAAAACTGAGAAAATATTAGACAGAATGGACAAAACGGATTCTACAGGTAAAATATTTGATGAAGATGGATCCATAAAGGTCAAGGTACGATCTGTTACATGTTCACAGCCACCGAGGAGTCGCGTGGTGATTAAGGAGTAATAAGCTGGGAGTCTAATCTTCTGGTGTCCCGTTAATCTGTAAGTGTTTTCCTTATTAGGTACAACAACGACACAGGTCAAGTAATGGAGCCTTGTTTATAAACTTTCTCTGATATATTATTATGTGCATATAGTTAAATAAGTAAACCTATGTGTGTGTTGCAGTGGTTCAACAGGCGTCACCTCCATAATAATGTACCTTTACCTCTCACTTCCTGACCACGTGAGGGATGGAGGTTTACTTTATAATTGGCTTAATCCGAATTCTCTCTTCAGAAGCTGTTAACTATAATCTACCAGAATTTTCAAGGGAGATGACCATCCTGCCTTACTACCGAGTCTTGCCGGGGACGTGAGTTGATGCTGTAATCCTTCCCAAGACATCACCTGCAGCGAGAGAGAGAGAGTACCGTGACGAGACCACCCAATGTTTATCGACGGCAGTGTATTGAGAAGACATTTCAGCTAATGACGTCAACGGCCGGGGTGTCACCGCTGGCAGATTAACGGGAGGCGGCGAGTCACTTGACCAAAATAAAAATAAAAGTCAATGACGTAATATACACGTGATTGTCTTGCCATCAGCTGTTTCGAAATGAGAAGATATAATGTACAATGTCTTCATCGTCACTGTCTCAGGAAATCTCAGAGCCAAGCAGAGAAACCACGACTTGATTATACAAGTTCTCTACATATCACGGTAATTTAATTGTAAATATTAAAATATGTTAAATACACTCGTTCACTTTATACGCTGAGGGTCGTGGTATCAGTGTTATCAAGAGCTCCTCAGATAACTTTTAATTTACTCATAATTAATAAACTATTTATCAACTCAGCTTATAACTTTGGATCGTAAAAACATATATTTCTCCACTGGGAATTCATCAGCATTTACCTGTTCCACTACAATCATCTAACCACCACAATGACCACGAGCATCAATCTATCATAACCACCACCAACTACTATCTTACCACCACCACAACTATCTATCATGACCAATCACCTGCACCATCTATCACCACACCAGTCACAACGACCACCATTCTAATGACCAACGATTGACTTGGATACAAACCTCATTTTTTGGTTCAATTATATCTCGCTGATACAGATGGCAAGATAACTTTTCTCTAAGGTTATCCCTCATGTTACAGCCTTATAGAAAACGGATCGTGGGTTCATTTTGGGCCACTTTCTCTCAATCTTTGTTTTGGTTTCCTCTTAAGGTTGTGGCGCTGACAGCCATAAAAAGCCTATAGGACACATTATGACAGCCACCAGGACTAATATGACAGCTATTAAAAACCAAGTGATACACTATGACAGCCAACATATGACAGTCACCAGGACTCGGTTTGATAGCCACTAAAGATTAAGAGAGAGAGAGAGAGAGAGAGAGAGAGAGAGAGAGACTATGAGAATCTCTAAAGCGTCGTCCTCCCTGCAGCGGCCACAACAAGGTGATCAGTGAGGGAGGCTGGTGGGAGATGCTGTAAATCATGAAATAAAATATAAACCGATACACCGTTTAATTAGAAGGCGGGGGCGACGCGTGATGGTTGTGGGGCGCGAGGAGGCAGTCGGGCGGTCTCTTTGGTGAGGAAAGGCCAAGGGCTTTATCACACACATCCCCCCGGAGCGAGGAACAAGGGTAGCTGGCTGGCTGGCCGATTGAAAATAATGGTCAACGATCTATAAGAGAATGAGATGTAGCACTGGCAGTCGGGAAGAGGAACAGGAAATAGTTTTGTTCGAGTGTAAATAAAAAGAAGCTATGGGTCTGTTTGTGTGATGTGGTGATTTAGTCTCTCAGAACTTGTGGGAAAAGGATCAGTATTCTAAAGACATGAACGAAAAATACTACACGTAATATTCTGAAACAAATTAAGGAAGAAGAAATACCTTCATAGAAGTTAAAGACGAGGTCAACTATTTTAGTATAAGTTTGGTAGGTAGAATAAAGGTAATTTTTTTACTTTTAAATTAGTGGTTTACTTCAGACATAACTCATGATGAAGACAGATGAATACAAGAAAGGTGAGGATGTATAAAAAAAATAAAATAAAAATAAGAACCACAAAAACCTAATAAATATGGAATACAAAAACCACAAAAATATATACAAAATAACAAAACCAAAATCCCCACACAAAATAACACCACCTTTCCCTGTCAATCACCTGAATTACCCTCTATAGATTATTATACCGCATTAACGTCAGTATCAATTATTCACTAAAAAATGATACGTTTCCGGGCGAGACAGACAGTCATCCATCACCCGCCAAGTTGTGGAGGAACGCGTGAGGGGAGGAGAGAGGGATGCCTGCCTCTGTCTTCCCACTGCTCAATCACTCAAATCAGCGTAATAGATTTTTAGTTTATGAGAGATTTCAAGGGAAGGTTAAGTGGTTATCCAATTATCGTCGAATACATTGATTTTTTTTTCTGTTGTGTCATAGTTTATTATTATTATTATTATTATTATTATTATTATTATTATTATTATTTTTATTATTATTATTATTTATTAGTATTTATTATTATTATTGGAGATAGTCTGTTTAACCCCTTGTGTACGGGGTCGCTTCTGTTCTGAATAAGAGCAACTAGGGTTAGGTTAGGTTAGGTTAGGTTAGATTAGGTTAGGTTAGGCTTCCCCGTAGTTAAGCCTAAACTGAGAAATATATTATAAAGAACTGAATGATAGCAGTCAACGCTGTTTATCATTAGTATAATAAACGTGGGTGATATATCTGATTCCCTCAACGCTACAACAGTCTTGGCGTGTAGCAGCAGAGAGAGAGAGAGAGAGAGAGAGTGTGTGTGTGTGTGTGTGTGTGTGTGTGTGTGTGTGTGTTTCCTGTGTGTGACCTAGATATGACCGTTTTTCGTATGCTAAATACAGAGGTTACTTGTGTACGATAATGATATACTACCTCTCTCCACACACACACACAAAACACCCACACAACACCCCACCCACACACAACAACCCCACACACCACCCCCACACATACACCACCCCTCCCCCCTACACCCCCCCTTACACACACACACCACCCCACACAACTCTCAACAGTAAAACAAAAAACATTCCCTGAAATACAATAACAAAAAACCCCCTCTCCTTTCTACCAATTCTTTTACCTTAAAATACCACGGTACATTACCAGGTGTAGCCGTAGTTACTCATTAGCGCTCAAATTCACCTATATATCTCAGGTAAGAGTAGCAACTGCCCACCACACTATGATATTTACTCGGGCCAATTGGTTACCATGAGAGAGTAAACTTGCCGGCAGCTTAAACTCCCACAGATGATGGAGAGACCAAAAGGAATCGACGCAATGCCAATAATTACAAACACCAGAGTACAGCCTTAACAAATATCCAAGGTACACATAAAATACCTGGCAAAATGAGAGAGAGAGAGAGAGAGAGAGAGAGAGAGAGAGAGAGAGAGTATGCATGGATGGGATCGCGTGGTAGTATGGCCACGTTTCTTTCTGCATGTGTACACTATTTGTGAATGTTTTTAATTACTTATGAATATGCACATGCTAGTGTATACAGATTCCTGTGTGTGTGTGTGTGTGTGTGTGTGTGTGTGTTTTGTTCTTCCACCCTCCTCCCCCGGCCTCCTACTAGACAGGGGTGAGATGAGTAGTGGAGAGCTGACCAAACTCTCCCCTAATAGTCTTCCTTAACACAGGCGCCCCACCACTGTTAACCCAAGAGGAGGTGGGTCACAGTCAATAGCTTCAGGACCGGTTTTTAAATACTGGCTGTGTTTGTGTGCATGAGATCCGTTGTGTGTGAGAGAGAAAGAAAGTTTTTTTGCGCATGTTTAACGAGCAATAATGAAATCTGCATGATGTTGGAATCCTGGAGAGAGAGAGAGAGAGAGAGAGAGAGAGAGAGAGCACAAATCAACCAAACTACTTAACCTAAACTGACTTAACGATTTTAGTTTTAGAGGTTAAATAAGGTTTCGTTTAAAAAAATAGTTATGGTCCAACACTAAGTT
The DNA here is from genome assembly GCF_018991925.1 of Homarus americanus. Lineage (NCBI taxonomy): Eukaryota > Metazoa > Arthropoda > Malacostraca > Decapoda > Nephropidae > Homarus > Homarus americanus. The sequence goes on from NW_024719665.1 coordinate 2,254,264, forward strand.
CCTCGTGAGGGTAAAGTTGTGTCACACTTAAACACCTTAAGTCGGCAACCATGATTCTACAGCGCCGTAGATACTAAAGAATTAACCTCTCTATGGGGGTCTGGTCATTTCTACCTAAAGAACCAATGGAAATCTATCCCACACAGAGAACCTGATTCAGACAAACTAACATCTGATGAGGTCTTTGGCTCATGACAGTCCCTTTAGGTTATCGTCCAGACACAACCAAGACAAATGGTTTCGGTTTTATCAACTAGGATGAAGAATGCCATAGTAGTTAAATAAGTGTAGTTAAAATACACTATTTCCCTAACTATTGTCATTTTTTAGTTGTCACAGTTAATAGACAGGAAAATGTAATTAGAGTAAAGACTGTAGAGCCTTGTTGATAGATCAGTTTACTGGTAAAAAAAGACTGTATGGACAAAGACTGTATGGACACAATGAAACAGACATCAGGAATATAATATGTATTGACACCATATTACCAGAGAGAAGCAAATGGAGGGTCAAGAAAGTAAACATTCCATCAAACAAACACAACATTCCTAACGTGGTATTATTAAGTCATAAACATCAGGTAAAGTTACAAGATCAACTTGGTGCCAGGTAGTAATAATCTCTTTATTATTATTTATGCGACACATGATTAACGAAATGTAAATCCCTGACCTGACCGAGGGAATGAAATAGTTAATCACGCAATGAGGATTTGTTTTGGTGTTCTTATCATCTTAGTTATCGGTTCTTCAGTTGACGTAAACACGGTCTTTTGAGATATCTGCCACAGGTAATTCATATTACCTTTCTAATTCAATAACTATAACGCTATTTTACCTGCGGACTCTTCCTTGTATAAAATGGCCTCAAAATTACACGTGACTCGACCTAAAGTGGATGTGACGAGAGCGGATGATTTAATGGCCAGAGTCTTTGAGAATGTGAGCCGCAGCGTTTTGGCCACCTCATCAATCTTATATGACCTATTTAAGTCTAGCCAAGGTACAGACCGACGTTCTTCATACCAGTCAGTTTGGAGGGAGGCGTAAGACCAAAGACGACTGGACAAAGGGCAGACGTACTTGGCCGGTATAGGTAGGGGGGGGGGTTATTCCTGCTGTACACTGAGACTAATATCGTGTTATCTGTTGCTATAAGAATCAATGATGATGGTTCCTGCGCTTATTAGCCCCGTCAAGCACAGATACTTCCTCCAAGACCTTCCAGAGGAGAAGGGGGTAGTTGCTCTTGTGCTTGTGTTGATTCTCCTCTTCAAAACGAGTTACATAAAACTTTTACGAGCTTTATATTACTACATAGCTGCGAGCTTAACGTATCCATAAATTAAAGAGACGGGTAGGCTGGAATAATGCAATCCAATTTTTTTTTTTTTTTACACGAATAGATCATCAGTTTATTTTGATTCGTTGTGTCTTGAATGTGGTGGGCGGTGAGAACATACACAAGGGAATGGTGTGTTGCAATGTGCAGGTTTAGATTCATGGGTTTTAAAGTCATTTAACAGATGGTTCTTATATGAAGCAACAGTGTAATACAGCAGTTGGGAATTAAGGAATGAAAACGTAACGAGAGAACTGATAATCATTACTTCAGCTTCACTATCAACAGCCACATCTCATATGACACCTAAAACCAATTTAAACAAATATTTACGTCCATTCTTTTTCGCATTCAGATCTAAACATCTTAAGAGCTGACACATACAAAAACTCTACTTAAATATCAAGGTCGACCTGATATACTGTATGCTGAATCTCGGGATTGATAAGCTGGGTGGTGGTGTGGCCAGGGTGGGGGTAAGTGGTGTGGCCAGGGGGGGAGTAAGGAGGGGCCAGGGTGGGGAGTAAGGGTGTGGCCAGGGTGGGAGTAAGTGGTGGCCAGGGTGGGGAGTAAGTGGCCAGGTGGGGAGCAAGTGGGTGCAGGTGGGGGAAGTGGTGGGACAGGGGTGGGTAAGTGGCCAGGTGGGGTGGCCAGGGTGGGAGCAGGTGGGCCAGGTGGGGAGTAAGTGGTGGCCAGGGTGGGGAGTAAGCCAGGGTGGGGAGGCGGTGTGGCCAGGGTGGCAAGGGTGGCTAGGGTGGAGGTGGGTGGGAGTAAGTGGTGTGGCCAGGTGGGGGTAAGTGGTGTGTGGCCAGGGTGTGAGGAGGTGGTGTTCCAGGAGTGTGGAGGTGGTGTGACCAGGGTGTGGGGAGGCGCTGTGGCCAGGTCTGGGGAAGTGTGGCCAGGTAAGGCAGTGGACCAGATATCGGGAGGTGGGACCAGGGTATCGGGAGATGGTGTGACCAGGGTATCGGGAGATGGTGTGACCAGGGTATCGGGAGGTGGTGTGACCAGGGTATCGGGAGGTGGTGTGACCAGGGTATCGGGAGATGGTGTCCGTATAGTTTACTGAGGCGCGTGGGGCTTGGCCACTCCGCCCACACCATTGTGGACGACACGCCCCGTTGACCACCCCCTCCCCCCAAGCTCCTCCTCCTCTTTTATGAGGCTGCACTTTATAGTCAGTGTACAAATTATGATGATTTACTCGTACGCCAATACACAAATTATTTATATACGAAGTTTTTACGACAGTTTCCGAGCAAATAATGGAAAAATGTTTACCCTCTAGATAAATAAAATCAAGGCTAAGCAGTGTTAGACACATGTTACTGTTCCGTTAACAAAGCCAAGTTAGGTGGGGTCTGGCTTGATGTGTGATGCTTGGGACCACCAGATGCTGTTGACGTGTTATGCCAAGATCTTATCTCTTCACCGCCTTTAATGGCTTCCCCAGTCAACAAAAGCTCACTTCCAGGCCTCTAGCAGGCAGGGCAGGACCACATCACTCCTGCATGCATGACGCGAGTTACACCTTTTATCACAGTCAAGTTCGTGCAGTCGTGCAAGGTATCCCCCCCCCCCCACCCTTTAGAAGATCATAATACATAGCTGATCACTAAAGAATTTCACTTATTAGGCAGTGAAAATCCGTCCCCACCTGCATAATCAGAACCTGGCCGGGTCTGTCATTGCTATACGAAGTTAATTACCAATGTATTTAAGTTATTAAGCAATAAAATCCTTCCCCTACCTCCATGACCAAAACCCTGAGCCTTTTCTTTGCATGTCTAACCTATAATGAAAACATGTTTTAAAAGTTTCCATGCAACTCCACAGGGAAATAAATCTTCGTGTTTTTCCCCTGATGTATTTAAATGAATTTCTCAGCCCGGAGCACATATTCCGGTCACTCAAATACAGCATTCATCATTACACCCACACTCAGATCACTTGAGGCACAGACTCTCAGTTGTTACTCTAGACACTCACTCAAAGTTATTATCCTAGTCATCCACTGAAAGTTATCATTCTAGTCATCCACTCAAAGTTATCATTCTAGTCATCCACGCAAAGTTATCATTCTAGTCATCCACTCAAAGTTATCATTCTAGTCATCCACTCAAAGTTATCATTCTAGTCATCCACGCAAAGTTATCATCCTAGTCACTCACTCATGGTCACCTTCACGTGCTTTTCGCCAGGGTTCTCACTCGGGCACTCGGTTCAGACACTTTCACGAGACACTCAATGTAAACACTCACCCGAAGAACTTATTTAGGTCTCAGAGTTCCCTGGTGTACCAATTAGTGCCAGGTATCCAAGGCACTCAGGTAAAAGTGGGCACCTATGGCACTCACTCAAGGTAGGTAGTAGTGGGCACCTATGGTACTCACTCAAGGTAGGTAGTAGTGGACACCTATGGCACTAACTCAAGGCATGTAAGTTAAAACGTTTCCCAGGTACTTCCCTCAAGCACTCACCTGAACACCTATAACAGCTTCTCACAGGTGTAATCAATAATAAACCCCCCAAAATGGGTTAAGATGGACCTTATTTGATGACGCCTTAATGATGAAAAAATACGTGTCGAAAATAAACTGTTGAAGGTGAATCTAATGCTCTCTCGACTGCCAATGGATGCAACACACTGTATAATAAGCCATTGATATACAAAGGGGGCAACGTGGCCAAGATTTATATCTTTTTTTACTAAATGAACCAATTGTTGTAAAGACATTTGAATATTAGGTAATAAACAGGGCCGTACAAGGGGAACACACACACACACACACACACACACTTCTATTTCCGTCTGTCTGTCCCTGTTTCTTTATCTCTGTCTCAAGTCTCTGCCTGTCTCTCTCACATATCCTTAAGAAGTCAGATAAAAATCAAGACACACGAAGAAGAAAAATCACCCCCCCCCCAAAAAAAAATATTCAATTTGCATGCCCAGAGAGACGCACCAAGATCAGCCCAAATGCACAAAAACCTGTAGGGTGAGTAAACAGCAGCATGCACAGTCACACAGCAAAAAGGAAAGATTTGCTCCTCCGTAAAGCGATCAGAGATAAGATAGACTTCCAAGAGGCCATTCACAGGAGACAGTCATATTTTTGCTTCTCTTAGGTCGAGTATACTAAAGGATATACAGGTAGATCCAGGTAAATCCAATTACGAAGGATATACAGGTAGATCCAGGTAAACCCAATTACGGTTACCTCCTCCATTAATTTCAAATAGGGTCAAATTAAATTGTACTTCATTTAAAAATGACGTAAGTCGACTTCCTTTTAAACCTATAAGAGTCGATCAATCAGATTCAATCTTGACAATATCAACGTGGGAATCAGCCAATCAGATTCTTTCTTGACAATATCAACGTGAGAATCAGCCAATCAGAGCATTTCTTGAAGACAAAACTTCATGATAACACAGTCCGAACGTGTTAATTTTCCATAAAAAAAGCGGGTGTGAAAAGTCGCGTTTATCTTCAAAAGTAATGTCGCAACCTCAGCGGGACGATATTGTTCATCGGACATAAAATGCAAATAGCAACACACGTAAGAAAACACGTCTGTAATTGTGTTGTGACCTTATTGGGGCGTGAGGTGGAGTGGCGGCGAGGCAGGAGTGGAACGGAGGTGGGGGAGGGTGGGAGTGAGTGGGTAGGAAGGGTGGGAGGGCAGAGGTGTGGGCACGGTCGGTGATAGGTGTGGGTAGAACATGGGTACGACGTGTGGGTAGGAAGAATGTAGTAGAATGTAGGGCAGAAGGACATTATATATATATACACACATGGACAGAGAGAGGCTTAAATATACAGGGTGACCTTATTTGTCAGTGGCCCAAGGTTAAAAATGCTTTGGAAACCTTTGATCTAGAATCTAGATGTATGATAGTTTTTTAGTGGGTCCCTTATTTTTGACCTGACCTGACTAGTCACGTCACCCCCTTCTCTTAAGCTCCTCTACGTGTGTGTTGATGTGGGGATTAGTGGATGACATCATTATGACCTGACCTCATAATTTATAAGGTCACCCTGTATATTTAAGCCTCTCTCTGTCCATGTAATCCAGTTGCCTCTGAAGATGTCTTGAATAAAGACGAAAGCTAAGGTGCTTCGTTGTTTCCCTTTTCCCGTGTGATTTTATCGAGATATATATATATATATATATATATATATATATATATATATATATATATATCCCGTCCGTATGACCCAACTTATGACTAAATCCTGGCCGCTTGTTTAACGGGGATTACCCCACCCAGGCGCAGGTCACTGAACCACATCGGGGCCTGGGGGCGAAAATGATCTACTACTACTAATAATAATACTAATAATAATAATTCATAGTAAATGAAATTTATAATAAAATAAAAACACAATTGAAAATATAATAATAATAATAATAATAATAAAGAACCACGAAGAAATACAAAAGTGAAAAAAAAAAAAACGTGAGAAACAATATATGTATGTTGAGTTGTCAAAAGTACGGGAAACAATTGAGACCCTGCAATTGTGTGTAAATGATGCAGAAAGTCAGGTCAGCAACCTGGGACTTGGTCACAAATTTTATGATGCCATATAGCAGCAGGGTCTACCATTAGACAACACATTATGCTTCCAATATCTTCCCAAGAGGTAGTACCTCCCTGTTTAGTAGCTGCCTGCTACCGAGAAAGGTGGACTCCATTGGCTGATATACGTTCAATCAGTGTCAAGATCTGCTGTCTAATTTATTGTCTTCTTTATGTGAACACGTCAGGTGGTCCGGTGTGATATATTGACAACAACTGCTTTTTAGGTTTAATTTCACGGATTGGATTTAGTTTTCGATGTTTATCTTATCCTTGACAATAAGATTAATAAAGATGTCTTGTAAAAAGTACATGTGGGGAACGATTGGGCTTATCAAGATACACTTCCAAGTTTTATGCAAATCTCTAAACATTGTTCAGGGCTTTATAAAATCGCTATCGCAGGTGATCTTCCACAAGACGCTCTTTCTCGGTTCAAGGTGAGACCTCAGTACATGCAAGGTAAGATACGGATCAAACAATGAATCATTCATATAACCAGTCCTCTGCTGGAGAGTGGCGCGACTCCAACAGTCTAAAACCTTTCAGAACAGTGTATAGATGGAGTAGGTTCTAGCCAGCTTTCCCACGTCACAAAGAAATTTTTGTTTACGCTGTTCATCATAGCTAAACCTCCTCCAGAGAGCTAGATTTTACCCATTCATCCGTCTATAATTACTTAAGAACTTACGCGAGTAGCAACAACTCCCTTAAGAAACATCAGGTAGACGCCAACGTCTACGCGACCGAGGAGAGCATACAGGTCTAACATAACGAAAAGATGTATAATTTTCATCTATGGTCACGTTGAAGTCCTCATGGTCTACATTTTACACCTGTCAGCAGTGTTCTCGTAATGAGGCGAGTATTTCACCACCTACGGCCACGGGAGTAATTGTTCCCATGCCAGTGTTTCTAACTCGATCTCTCTCACTGACACTGAATCATGTGTTCCGTTGAGCGCCTCGAACCCTATACTCGAAGGTCATTATCTCATATGATTACAGTAAATAAACGAATATGAAAGGTATACAAATGCTTATTATTATTTTCTTTTAGCTGTTCAGTGTTAATAAATCTCTCGTTTATTACACATGAAGAATGTATAAACAACACGCAAGGAATTTCCCGTCAGGTTCACGAAATAACGAAGCCTCGAACTGAAACTCAACCTAATAGAGATTTTTTGTTTGTTATTGTAATACTATGTTTAGTCACAAAATACAAGAGTTTCGTTTCAATACATCAAAACAATATACTGTAAAGCACAAACTTAATTCACATAAAGGTCAGACAGATTTCTCCTCTTGACCATAATAATTACTTTTATAATACTTACCGGTTTAACATAACAAAAGTTTATTATAACTCCACTGCAACAAAATTGTATTCATATTAAGTTTTGACCCTAAATAATGCCCGAGCCGCCATTAATACGTTCCTCACACAGACAAGCAAATCAAACACCCAATTAGCTGCCTCGTCTTCAACAAACACACTGATCAAACTATACAAACTTTTGTTATTACTTTTTAACTGCTCTTAGTATGTGTTTCTTATTTTTGTACTGTAATTGCCTTATTTATTACTTTTAAATTACTATGTTTTATTTAAATATTTTCTGATTACTGTTATTACATTTTTAAGAAATAAACACATCAACATCTTCATTATACCGGCAATTTACAAGCTCATTATCCAGACTCGCTTGCCAAGACCCGTCAACCAACAAGCTGTTCACTCCCACCCAGCGGACAGCTCAGGCCAATTAACAGTAATGGACCCTCAAACATTATCATCAAGTAACGCGGTGCCACGTCCACCACACAGCCATATTAACTATCAAACTCCCACAGCTTATCATTATTCAATTATTGGAAAAAATTAAAAAATCATCCCCGATATATTGTCGACAGGCTCAGCACGGACCCAAAATATATTCACTTGAGAATATATGTTTTTCCGTGTGTATGTGTGTGTGTGTGTGTGTATGTGTGTGTGTGTGTGTGTGTGTGTTAGGAGAACGAGTAAAGATATAACGATAGCTAAATAAAGCAGACAAAAAGGATGGAATGACAATGACTGCCACATATAACAAAATTTAAGGGATTAGATAACATGGTTGGGAGAACTTGACTACACATAGAGACGCGATGAAGATGTCTTATCTGGGTATTGTAAAAGTCAACGTGTATGAAAGGTTACAGCAGAGTTGTTGGGGAGGTTCGCTGAAAACTAATTTGTGGTGTTGTGGGCTGACTTGACACATTTCAACAGCATAGGTGAGAGAAAGACTTTGCGACTTTTTGCACGTTAATTACTTACATTATCGACCTCGCTCTTGTTCACTAAGACCCTGAAATTAAAGTGAACAAGGTTAAAGTTACAGTGAAAAACATTGTTCACTAGGACCATAACCCTGGTGAATGTGACCTTAACCTTGTTCAGTGTGACCTTGACTCATGCCATAAACAGATTAAAAGATTCCAGGACCATTCGTGTGCAGAGAAAGTTCTACCAGTAAAAATAAATAAATAATCTCTCTCTCTCTCTCTCTCTCTCTCTCTCTCTCTCTCTCGTAACGAACTATCCCAAGAAATGTCATCTACGTCGTCACCAATACATAAACCCCAGAAACACAAGGCACTAGTCTCTCTATCTGATGATAATCTTAAGTGGCAACAGTGATCAGAGCTGTACCTGACCTCCTGTAACCTTCAGACACATAACTCTGTAAATAATATAACAATCCGTAAAGTTTCACATATTTTCCGAATTTTTATCAGATTTTTTTGTATTTCTTTCCCCTCATTTTCTCCTTAGTATTCTTATTTATATTAGTAACACGTAAATACTATTATCATTATTATTATGTATGAAGTAGTAGCAGTAGTAATAGTAGAGGGAAACAATCATGGATAGTTAGGTAGTAAAATGTGTGGCGAAGGTATGGCTATAAAGGGAGGTTGGAGGCCTTTTAAAGAATAGTAGTAGTAATAGTATTAGTAGCAGAAAGTAAAGCTGTTATTCATATTATTTAGTCACTTTTTTACCCCAGGGCAATAAGTCAAAGTTCCCGAAGCCTCGAGTTGGTCTACAGGTTCTGCCACACCTTAACAGCCTTGAGATGTGATTGTCATTACCAACACACGTTCTTTCTCCTACAAAAAATATATATCAAAGTGTACCTTATTAATTCTCTTGTATATTCTGCCTCAATTTCTCATTATCTTGTAACTCTGGTGGTGGTATTTTTAGAGTAAGTGAAGAAGGATAAAGATCTTGTTCACATGACAATACGAGATAATATCAAACACAAGGAAAGTTTATTTTTGGTCCTGTAACTGATATGATTAAATGTAACCAGTTTATACGTAATATAATTTAAATGCATTGAGGCAGATGTAAGCAGACTTAAAATTCACAGGGTCATCTTAGACTAATGTAAATCTTGATGAGGAAAAAAAATTAGAAGCAAAGTCCTGTTGTATGCTGTTATCTTCTAACCAAGAATTAATACAAACAAGGTCTCGTTGTTTAGTTATGGCTGGTGGACTGAACCAACTACGTATCTTCATGGTAAAATGTACATACGACTTTCTAGATCCTGTTAGACTTAATCCAAGTTACGTTATGTTGTTATTGGTGCTGTTTATATCACACAAGCACTTTAGAAATACAGTAATACAACTAAATTATAGACTAGTGTATTTTGCGTAGCCTTTGTGACCGACCCGAGAGCCTTGGTGGTGATGATAGCGCCATGTCATATTATCAACAGACAGACTTTAACCCTTAGTCTCTATCTCCTCATTCTCCCTGTTCTCTCGCACTATATATGGAGAGAGAGAGAGAGAGAGAGAGAGAGAGAGAGAGAGAGAGAGAGTCAAGCATTATCATGGACCTCAGTTAACTCAGGTGTCATGCTAGGTACCTCATCGCTTGTTACCATCACCTCATCTCCACTAACATAGGAGCACCCTCTTCCTCCACACATCATACTTGGTCACATCTCACAATAGTATTTTTTTTTATCCCTAATCGTATCTGTTCCTCAACATAGGACAGGTAGCCTTTAGAGTACTGTACGGGGTTAACCATTATTTCTTACTTATAAATAATTATTGTACAGTATTTTCTTTGGAGTGAGGGTTTTAAAATCAAGGTCAATGTATTGGTGAAAGACAATCGGAAATAATTATGTGTAAATATTGGTGTGTGTGTGTGTGTGTGTGTGTGTGTGTGTGTGTGTGTGTGTTCATGGTATGCGTGTAATTTGGACGTTTGACTACATAAAGGTAAAGTGTGAGTTCTGTTTATGAGTACGGACATTTTTAGTACGCAATTCCCTTCTTTAGGGGGAAAAAATCATTCTTCTTCTACTAAAAATAAGAGACGGTGTTCAATACAAGGCACAATGTATCGGCTGAGACACAACTATATTTTATCACCACCATTATGTCTCTTTGTTTACCTCGCCCCAGGATTTGACGCTTTGAGGAGAAACTAACTCTTCTCTGGACTACTTTAAGCTCGATAGTGTTGGTGGGATTTTGTTTTTATTTACCACACGGATGAATTGGGTGTGACGCTTCTAGTGAGGTTGTATGAGTGAGTATTGCCAAGAGGAGGAGTAGCGATTACAACAACAACAGCAGGAGGAGCCAGGGCGGGAGACGGGAGGATGGTATAATCTCCACAGTCTTCCTTGCCGACACTGACAATGAACCAACGGCTGACGAATATTAGTCTTTGTATCACTCTTCCTTGTGCAGATGGACTCACTTGGAAGTCGTTTATACACGTACAATCACCCATGATTCACGTGTACGACAAGTCATCATCGGAGTTGTCATATTTATCCCAGCCCAAAATGCGACACACACACACGTTAAGAGTCAATAACACCAGTTTATGTTATATTTTTATGTGTTGTAGATAATTAAATCCAAGATGAAGGAATATCATTAAGGCACAAGGAGCATTGTTGATTATTTACGTGCAACAATGCGGGAATGTTTTTTGGAGCAGTCTATTATACAGGTGACAGGCCAGTTAAGGCGTCTTTGTCCCCCTCTCACCAACTGCACGCCCTATTATGGTCCTGTGCAGTGATCATCCTAAATATCACTTGACCACGTCTCACTCTGTAATCATGCGCCCGAGTTCTCTTTGTGTGAAATTTACTCTCTGGTCTTGTCAGTCGTCGTGTGGCGTCCCGTTCATAACTACAGTGCCCATTACGCCTCTAATCTCTGTTATTTTGTATTTCTGTTTAAAAAAAGTCTTATTAATCCTATGATTTTATGAATGAACAACAACCAAATTTTTTTTTAGTGAATTCAGATGACCGTTATATTCAACAAGGACATAACGTCAGCACACTACCATCGGAAATGTCTTCGTTATAAAAAAAATCAACGAGTCCCTTTTATTAGTTACAGTTATATAGAAACTTATTTATTAAGCCCCAATTGCTAGCTACTGTTATAAGCGTATTGAGTCCCAAACACTAAACAGTGTAATCAAGAAACGTACTGGTTGTGTCGCTATTACTAGGTATTGTTACCAAGAAACGTACTCTCGTGTGTGTGTGTGTGTGTGTGTGTGTGTGTGTGTGTGTGTGTGTGCTGTTGTTCACAAGGTGTTAACATACAGTCATGTCCTTATACTGAGGAGGACAACGGGAGAGTATGCCCGATGGAGGAAGGCGAGTGCTTATACTGTACAGGTTGATAAGGTGTGTGTGTGTGTGTCTCCAGTGTATATATGTTTGTATACATGTTTAAATCTGTTTCCGCATGTGTGTGTGTGTGCGCATGTGTGCGAGTATGTGTGTGTGTATGCGGGCGTGCGTGTATATATATGTGTGCGCGCGTGCGTGTATATATATGTATGTGTGTCCCGCAATCCAAACACTGGCATCTCATTGATTACATCATTGTAAGAGAGAGAGATAGCCGAGATGTCCTTATCACCCGAGCCATGCGTGGCTCAGACCACTGCGACACTAGATCATCGGCTCGTCAGAGCTAAGCTATCACTTCACGTTGCCCCAAAACAGCAGAGGCAGGAAGCCACTAGAAGAGGTTTTAACACCTAAGCGTCTGGAGGATCCAGCGGTAGCACATGCTTTCAGAGAGCAGCTCGAACATGGGCTGATAAACAACCCGACAGAAAACAACCCAAATCCCAGTGCCGAATGGGATATTCTCGGTCACTGTCATAACAAAAACCTGCAGAGACCCTCGGCTAGTTCAAAAGAATACACCAGGACTGGTATGATGAAAATGACCTGGAAATCAATGTACTTGATAATGATAAACGTGCTGCTTTAATTGACTGGATGAACAACCCTCAGTCTCGCATCAAAGCTGATACCTTCAGCAAGAAGAAAGCGGCGGCCCCGCGCAATCTTCAAAATCTAAAGAACGACTGGTTTAAAAATAAACGATGTGAAACACAAAAATTTGCAGATCAGCACAAGAGGCGCGAATTTTTCAATTCCACTAAAACATTTTATGGGCCAATCACTCGTGGCGCAGCCCCCCTCCACTCATCCGGTGGTAACTCCATAATTAAAGACGATGGAGGGCATCTTCAGCACTGGAAAGAGCACTATCATTCACTGCTCAACCGAAACACCGATGTGGATGTCCTGACTACCCAACAGGTCCCTCAGCATCCAGAGCTGACCCACCTCAGCTATCCTCCATCCCTGGATGAGGCAGCTACTGTCATTAAACAAACGAAAAATAACAAAGCCTCAGAGACTGATGGAATCCCAACCGAGGTGTATAAAGTAGGAGAACCTCTGCTTACCAGCCGTCTCCACTCTCTCCTGTAGAATATATGGGAAAAGGACGAAATCCCCCAAGCTCTTAAAGATGCCTCCATCGTCAATATTTATAAGAAGAAGAGAGACCAGTCAGACTGAGGCAACTACTGTGGGATCTCGCTGCTGTCTGTAGCTGGCAAGATTATCACCCGAGTCCTCATAAACAGACTCCTTCCTGAGGCGGAAAACTCCCTCCCAGAATCCCAATGTGTCTTTAGACCATCACGTGGCACCACTGACATGTTCTTTACTGCCCGCCAGAGACAGGAAAAGTGCAGAGAACAGCCTTGTGACCTGTACATGGCTTTCATCGACGTAACCAAGGCCTTCAACTCTGTCAACAGGGAAGTGCTCTTGTGGACCCTTAGCCATTTTGGCTGCCCACCAAATTTTATCACCAATGTTCGGCAACTCCACGACGGCATGAAAGCCAGTGTCCTGCTCAATGACACCCAGTCTTAGTTTTTCCCATCCAAACGGGTGTAAAACAAAGGTGTGTACTGGCACCAACTCTCTTTTTCATTTTTGGGCTGCCTTCTTTACTCGTGCCAGTGCCAATTTAGCCGGCGGGGTGGACATCAAATACCGGATGACGGGTCTTTTCAACATAAGACGACTCCGGGCAGGAACAAAGGTGTTGGCAGCTTCCATATCTGAGCTTCAGTATGCAGACGACCTCACCCTTGTCGCTCACACTGAACGCGACCTACAGGTGATCCTAACACCTACGCAGATGCTTATGCACACTTCGGCCTTGAGGTGAATGTACGTAAGACTCAGATTTTCTTTCAGCCTGCCCCTGGTTCAGACACACCACCATCCATCCATCTTAATGGTACTACCCTCTCTAATGTTACCCACTTTCAGTATCTCGGCTCCCACCTGTCCACCTCTGCGGACATTGATGGAGAGATTCAACATCAGATCAGATGTGCATCTCAAGCCTTTGGCAGACTCCGAAACCGTGTCTTCAGCTATAGGGAGCTATATGGCAGTGAGACATGGGTCACATACAGGAGACACTTCAAGGCACTTGAAAACTTTCACCAACGTAGTCTACGTTCCATCCTCCGAGTTCGAGGGGAGGGCATCAGAACAAATGCCAGTATTCTTGCTGACACCAACTGGCCATGTTACCCGCATGTTACCTAAGGAATAGTAAACGTAACACTGAAAAAGTGCCAAATCGACCCCCTCACCTGGGAGACGATTATTCCACACCATAACGCTTGGAGGAGCACCCCACACAAGAAGGAGTCAATACTTTCGAGTTAGTCCGACTGCATAACGAGGCAAACAAGCGCCAACGCAGGCAATACGCTGCCGCCGCCCCTCCCACACTAGATGCAGCCCCCCACATGTAAAACATCTGTGAACGACCTTGCCGGTCCCGTATCGGCCTCTTTAGTCACCTCAGAATTCACCAACGTACGTGACATCCTTAATAACTCATACCATTGTATCATAGCTGGATGTTCGTCAAACTTGATTCCTAGTGAGAGCAAAGGAGTAGTAGTATATATGTGTGTGTGTACGTATATGTGTGTGCGTATGCGTATGTGTGTATGCGTGCGTGTGTGTGTGTGTTTCATATTTTCACTATGCATTTTTATGTTTACGTATGTGCCTATAAACCTATGCTTGTATTTATAAGTTTGAAAGCATACATGTGATTAAAAGTGGATATATTCATGTCCCTTGAAGGTGCATTTATACGTGTTTATACAGTGCATATATATCAACACTGGTCTTTATAGTGTCTACACGGTAAGCCTGAAGCGGCCAAATGCTCCTGCCTTCACACGACACTGGAGAGAACATAAAATCTATAAGAGGTAGTTGGTGCCACCGTTCACCTCTCGTGCGTACCAAATCCCATAAAAGATTCCCCGAGAGCAATAGAAGAAAAGATAATATGTAAGACAAACATAACCGCAACTTCAACTGGGGATAATATGTAACTTCTCGGTTTAATAAGATCAGGGGGAAAAGACTCCACTCAATGAATAGCGGATGTGTTCAGGCTCAAATGGCGTCAGTCACATGTTGTGTATGCTTGTCTTCACGTTCCTCGGTCTTATCACAAACACGGTGTACCGGTCATGCTTGTCTGCCCGTTGGTCTTCCTGAAGGTGGCCTTGATTTGGTTTAAGTTTTAACCTCAGTGCATACTCCCCCACCACTCACCATAACGTCATCCTAAACCTGACGACATACATAGATTGAAACTACGCCATTGTCGACTAACTTACGGATCAGATAACCTTGTCAGGGTTGGCCAGTGTGTGTGTGTGTGTTCTCTACCATGCACTCGACGCTGTTCGACATCTCACTCCTAGACTGGTACAGTATGAAATCAAGACTACTTCTTCTTTCCAGTTCAGCGCAATATTTCTTACAAGGCGCGGTAAAATGTCTGGGTTGGAAGTATTTTTTACCTTCAGTGACAGTGAAGGATGCTGAAGGAGCACTTTATTTCTTAAGCTTTATCTTAAGGTATCTGCCGGATAAAACATAACCTAAGGTCTGGTAATACACAGAGGAGGGATAAGTACCTTCAGTCACCACTCAGGTACAGTACTTGCCGCCATTTTGGAAAGAAAGGTTTAAGTTATGACTGGCAGCCAAATGCAGTGCTGTTGCTGTTAGTTGTGGCAGCACAGACACAAGCCTTTACACAACATTCATCTTAACTTTTATGTACATTAATCCTATTCTGCTGCAGATAAATAACACCGTTTTAGTATTCAGTGAGAGACTGTGTGGATCCAGCACATTGTGTACTAGGGTGTGGCCACAGTATGGCACTAAGTTGCTTTCAATTTTCCAACTATTAGTCGGGTACACATTCACAGCTGGATGAACTGGGAGTTCCCTGGGGTCAAACTAGGGACCCAAGGGTGTTGAAGCGAGTGCTGCATCCACAAATATTACAGATGAATTGTTTCAATACTAAAGGATACAAAATACACTCACTGTTACCATTGAAACTAACTATTATAAACAGTAGTATTCAACAACTAACACAGCTTCAGCACTTGTTAACTGAACAGTAAATAAACGTACTGAAGTTCGTATCTTTCGGTTTTAACACTGTATTAGAAAGCTGATGAGCGCTAAATATTACCCAGGTGGCAGACCCTAACAGGACCAGTTCCCAGACGAAACCAGTTTGATACATGAATTATCACCTCAGATATATGACCTATTGCCTCGGCGTAATATACTGGCTGCACAATATACAATAATCAGTACGTTTACCAAGACTGCACACAGAATGGTCATAACTGCACTAATGCATAGGAAATAACTACTGTGGTTAACCCGACATTCCAGTGCTTATAGTAGATTAGTTTCTCACTCCAGTTGCTAGGAGGCCCGTGTGTCTACCTAGGGTACAACATAATCCCTTCGTCAATATAAACATAAAGTTGTGTTTCTTCCTGGTGTGTGTGTGTGTGTGTGTGTGTGTGTGTTGCGTGCGTGGATGACAGAACTAACAAGATCAATATCAGAGACATAAAAAGCAACATACGCAAGGAAATGATCCCGAATCTTGTAATCATCGATAATATTTTAATATGAATGTAGTTATAATCAAGATAAACTGTTCTCTACGTCGCTCAGGCTCTCTACTTATCGCATTCACTATCAAAGGTAATTATTGTTATTAAGCTACAAGGAAAATTTTCGTCAATTTGATTCCTCTTTTGTCTCTTGGCCTCCGTTTTTATGTAACAATCATCATAGGAACTGGACAAAAACACGCGTCCTCAGCATCGTCTCAAGCTGAGGAACGCCACTTCCATCAAGAACTTCGTCAAGGATACTAAATGTTCTTGATTACAGGTCTTTCTCACAGAAGCACTGACCAGGTAACTAGCTTGTGTAATTTGTTCCACCAGCAAGGTAACCCAGAGGTAGTGTCTCGTAAATCTAATCAGGCTCGTGAAGACACTCGGTTAATTTCCATCAAAGATCAAGGAACCTGTTTTAGTGACATGAAATTTCTCATATTTTCAGTTTCTTGTTCTTGGCTCGTTGATGGTGTTAGTAAGTCACATTGAGATATATCACACACTCCAAAAAGTATGTTCATGGAGGTGACTGGAATGAACAGTACGACTCCTGGTGTCTCGGTAGGGTTGTCAAAATCCTTCTACCGTTGTGTCATATTGTCTGGACACCAAATCATAAACAAAATCATTGGAGCGTGTGTACCTTAATAATGTTGAAGGACGGTGAAACATTATAACAAGAACTATACAGTGTTACTCCCGGGATATACAGTTCATCTACCATACCATTATGAAGCACCAAATAATATAACACACAAAACAAACGCTACTCATCAACCTGTAGGGCAATGTGTTTGTTCCCTTCTTAAGATATTCAATGTGAGGAAAAGTTGTTTTAATTTTGATGTAATTTTATGAATTTACAAACGAACTTTCGCTAACCCGTTCACACCTCTCACCTATAACCTGAATCATGTATCACACCTTTCAACTGTAAACTGAAGCACGTGTCACACCTTTCAACTGTAAACTGAAGCACGTGTCACACCTTTCAACTGTAAACTAAAGCATGTGTCACACCTCTCACCTATAGCCTGAAGCACTTGTCACACCTTTCAACTGTAAACTGAAGCATGTGTCATACTTTTCGACTGTAAACTGAAGCATGTGTCACACCTCTCACCTATAACCTGAATCATGTATCACACCTTTCAACTGTAAACTGAAGCACGTGTCACACCTTTCAACTGTAAACTGAAGCACGTGTCACACCTTTCAACTGTAAACTAAAGCATGTGTCACACCTCTCACCTATAACCTGAAGCACGTGTCACACCTTTCAACTGTAAACTGAAGCACGTGTCACACTTTTCGACTGTAAACTGAAGCATGTGTCACACCTCTCACCTATAACCTGAAGCACGTGTCACACCTTTCAACTGTAAACTGAAGCATGTGTCACACCTCTCACCTATAACCTGAAGCATGTGTCACACCTCTCACCTATAACCTGAAGCACGTGTCACACCTTTCAACTGTAACCTGAAGCATGTGTCACACCTTTCAACTGTAAACTGAAGCACGTGTCACACCTTTCAACTGTAAACTGAAGCACGTGTCACACCTTTCAACTGTAAACTGAAGCATGTGTCACACCTCTCACCTATAACCTGAAGCATGTGTCACACCTTTCACCTATAACCTGAATCATGTGTCGCACCTTAAAGGCCTTAGCGATAAAACATCTTTATATATTACTATAATAATCAAAACCTTAACAATGTTACAAATCATATCTTACCTTAACAAGTCTGTATTAAAAAAAAATTACTGGTGAAATTAGGCTTCTTAAATTGTCCTAATAAACATTCTATTCTTCCTTTTACGTTGAGATGATTACCTGATATATCTACCACTCCTTCGGCGGCTGAGCGTTAGTTTGTCTCATCTAGGAAGCTGTATAAACACAAGTCTCTCTCTCCAGGACAGTAAATACGACATTCACCAACAAGATAATCTAACATCATTACTGTCTCTTGTTTGTCTCATCCTGTCTCCAGCCCCTCCTCCTCCTCCTCCTCCCCCTCCTCCAGCCCCCCTCCTCCAGCCCCTCCTCCAGCCCCTACTCCCCCTCCTCCAGCCCCCCCTCCTCCCCTCCCCCTGTAGTGCCATTAGAATAAATACCTCCTTCCCATGAGCACGACGTCTAACTATAACTCTGTGTAGACAATGTTGAAACAAATCATTATACAGTGATATCACAACCTGTCAACTTCCACTCCGGCCAAACAATGGAAGACGAGTAAAAAATAAAAAAAAATAAAAAAATAAATACAAAAAAATAAACTGGTCAGAGCTCACAAAAACGCCTCTGTATATCGACTTTTAGCCTGGTAAGTCATATATACGTGTTATTATTATATTTTGCATCGGTTCCTTTGACATTATGATTATACCGTGTTAGCTTGACTACACTGTGAAGAGTAGGAGTGAAGGGTATACGTTTTGGCGTTAATGGCAAGCAAGGTTAGGTTAAGTGTCTGTTTATATGTTAGGTAATGTAATGTAGGTTTTAGGTATATGCTTAGGTTACATTTAGTTACATAAGGTTAGCTTAGGTTAGGCTAAATTAAAGGTTGGTTAGAAAAACTTTAATTAGGTAAAGTTGGGTTTGGTAAGGTTAAGTAAGGTAAATTTAAGAAAGGATAGGATAGGTTAGGTTAGGTTAGGTTACGTGACGTCTTCATAAACCTTCCTCCTCTTGGCTGTGGTGATTCAGCCGGCCTTGCTGACTTGACTATGGTATTGTTTTTGGTCGATCGTGAGGGATATTTTTCTCCCCTCTTTAAAACCAAGTTAATGCAATCAGAGACCAATTCTTCCTTACTCTTTATTTCTTAGAATGTAAGAAATAATTCACACTGAGAAATGATGAACCGGAATTTCTGTCATTGGAGATAATTTATGTCTGGGGTAATAAATACAAAGTAAAACAATAAGCAGTAATAGACGACAATAAAGATAAAGAGGTAAGATTGATGATGATGCAAATGGATAATGCATTGGAGGAGGATGACTACGAATGATTGAGGGTAATAATAATAATAATAATAATAATAATAATAATAATAATAATAATAATAATAATAATAATAATAATAATAATAATAACAATAATAATAATAATAATAAAAAAAAAACAATAATAATAATAATAATAATAATAATAATAATAATAACAATAATAATAATAATAATAATAAAAAACAATAATAATAATAATAAACACAACAACAACAACAATATTAATAAGGACAATACAAACAAGAAACAACAACAATAATCACCATCACTTTTATCACAACTACCACTGGGTAACATAACTATGCATACAGAAACTGTAAGGAAACAAGGAATTGGAAATTTCATAATCATCATCCGTGTAACCAGTGGGGTTCCCCAGGGGTCAGTACTAGGCCCACTCTTGTTCATAATCTACATAAACGATCTAGATACTGGGATCAGCAGTGACATAAGCAAGTTTGCGGATGACACCAAAATAGGGCGGCAGATTAATTCAGGGCAGGATGCAAATGCATTACAGGAGGATCTAAATAAACTGCAGGGGTGGTCTGAAAAATGGCAAATGAAATTCAACAGCAGCAAGTGCAGCGTACTTAATATTGGAAGAACAAATACTGATAATGTATACAGGCTTAACAACATCAACCTAGAGAAGTCGACTTGTGAAAGAGACCTAGGGGTACTTGTAAGCCCGGACCTACGGCCTAGAAAACAGTGCGTTAACGTTCGAAATAAGGCAAAAAGAGTGTTGGGTTTTATATCTAGAAGTGTAAGTAACAAGAGTGCAGAGGTCTTATTGCAACTATATCTTGCGCTAGTCAGGCCGCACCTCGATTATGCGGTTCAGTTCTGGTGCCCCTATTATAGAATGGATATAAATTCACTAGAGTCGGTGCAGCGAAGAATGACAAAAATGATTCCGGGACTTAGAAACCTTCCATATCAGGATAGGTTAAAGAAACTTAACTTGCATTCCCTAGAAAGACGAAGAGTGCGGAGATATGATAGAAGTATTTAAGTGGGTGAAAGGAATCAATAAAGGGATATAGATAAAGTTCTTATAATATCCGAGCAGGATAGGACTCGAAGCAACGGATTCAAGTTGGATAAGTTTAGGTTTAGGAGGGAGATAGGAAGAAACTGGTTCACAAATAGGGTGGTGGACGAGTGGAACAAGCTTAGCAACTTTGTAGTAAGTGCGGGAACTCTGGAAAGTTTCAAAGGGAGGCTAGATAGATTCATGGATGATAGAGAATGGTAGTAACTCTCGACAGGAGCTGCCATGCACAGGCCAACCGGCCTATTGCAGATTCCTTATTTTCTTATGTTCTTATGAGAGCCAGTGATTATGACCTGACGTCTTAATGTACAATCCAGGAAAAACTGTTCAAAGCCCAAGACGAGTGACAGGAGGTGAAGGATTATCTCGTGTCTAAATATAACTTGATCTTACCGAGTCTTAAAACACTACCTAACTATACCTTTTAAAACACTACCTAACCTTACCTCTTAAAACACTACCTAACAATACCTCTTACAACACTACCTAACCATACCTCTTAAAACACTACCTAACCATACCTCTTACAACACTACCTAACCTTACCTCTTAAAACACTACCTAACAATAACAACACTACCTAACCATAACACTACCTTAAAACACTACCTAACTATACCTTTTAAAACACTTAAAAAAACACTACCTAACAATACCTCTTACAACACTACCTAACCATACCTCTTAAAACACTACCTAACCATACCTCTTACAACACTACCTAACCTTACCTCTTAAAACACTACCTAACCTTACCCATAAACACAGTTTCTCGCAGTCAACAAACTCAACACTCTGCTATTCGGTGTTCATGTACTGTACACTTTCAACAGGAGCGGCCTCTTCCTCTCCTATACTTATTACAATTTGCGGGAACGATACAGCTCACACTATTGTACACCTGTTCGTGTGTGTGTGTGTATCCCTTCACCCCCAACAAGCCAAAATTCTTCGACCTGGACCTTAATCAACATCTATAAGGATGAAGTCACTTTTCCTCTAAGATTAAAAGCTTCCACTGACCTGCCTAAAAATGTTACATGTCTCAGTAAGATAATGACAACATCTATGTACATGTCGATGCTCTCCTTGAACACCACCGTATTCCCCGTGGCGTTTTAAAATCTATAATTCTTGAAATATATAATTCTTCTTAGTCTAATATACAGGTGTATTTTTATAATGAGGATCCTAGGCTTTCTTTTCCAAAATAGTTTTATATTATATAATTTATTTTATATTCTTTCTTTTTTGTGTGTGAGGTATAGACCCAAATTTATATAAGATCCCCACAGGCCAGCCATAATGACCTCACCTGCTCTTCCACTTGGATGGTAATTAGTGATTGGGTTTTAATTATAATGGATACATACATTATGGAGTTGCACATGTTAATTGGTTACCCAGTTTTTGTGGTGACCTTACTGTCAGTACTACCACTTGCTACCTTCTCCACCCACCTACCTTCTCCACCCACCTACCTTCTCCACCCACCTAGCTACATCCTCCACCTACCTACCTACCTCCCTCACCACCACCCTCCCTCCCTCACTGTCATCACCACCCTACTTCACTTATTGTCATCACCACCTAACCTACCTATCACCACCATCTAACCTACCTGTCATCACCTTGCCTCCCTCACCACCGACACCCACATCACGCACCACTCATTAGGGTTACATCGGCTAGGCATCCACAACTCCTCCACTTATTCTTTCAAGTAACACTAACTCCAAATTTCAAGCTAAGAAATAAAATTATACAAGGTCATAAATAATACAATAAACGAGTAACAAATTAAAATATAAAACAAGTAACAAGAAACCTAAAGATCTATGAAAACATTCTTGAGCTCGAAGATTTCTCCCGAGTGAGGCAAAAAAAATAAAACTCCAGGTCGATATACCAGGTGTACTCTATAAGCAGATATCCCCCTCCTAGATTAATTGACTTGAGCTAATTAAGAACTCAGCAGGTAAGGTGCATGGTGTAGAATCTAGATGCAAGGGCGGATTGCATTATTCCGCTCACCATCTCTGAGTTTGCCTGAGCCCGGCCCAGACTGGGTTTATTGTACTCTGAAACCTCGTTATTTTTTTTCTTTCTAAATCATCATTTTAATTTGAAAGGAATGAGTGTAATGTGGAAGTTATTTGCACATATTATTTAAGTATATAAGATACAAAATACCTTTACTTATTGAGGTGAAAGGTTCCTGTGCTGTATACTGTATATACGAATAAATATATATCCGTATAAATACAGCAATGTGTTTTAATGAGCATAAAACACTCCCTCATTAGCGCGCGTGAGATATCAGGTATCCGTGCAGCTATAGGTGTCAATTAGTCGTGCACTAAATTCCACAGCGAGAGGCAAACACACTGATCACTCTATTATCTTGATGTCAACATTTCACTGCCGTCTTTATCAAACAGAGTCGAAAACGCGTCGTAAATACCCACAACCTCTTCAGAAGTAACGCTAATACAAGTCTTATCTTACGCTTCAATTAATCACTGGAACTAAACCTATAAATCTCTACTGGTTATAAAGATTAATACACTTCACACAGACAACCACAATGACTCGAGTAATATAAACAACCTGATTCCAATTCATCTATTTCACACTCGGGTAAACAAAAGAAGACCACAATAGATGTAGTAACAACACGAGTGAATCATTACTATTTGTATTCATTCACTGTTGTAAATCAGTCACTAACACTATTGCCAGCCACATTGGTTGGTAAGTCATATAGAAACACGGGATTGAAGGTGTTTGTTGACGAGGTTAAGTCTGGCACAGTACTGACTAACGCGAATGTATACTAACACTAATGTATACTAACACTAATGTATACTAACACTAATGTATACTAACACTAATGTATACTAACACTAATGTATACTAACGCTAATGTATACTGACACTAATGTATACTAACGCTAATGTATACTGACACTAATGTATACTGACACTAATGTATACTGACACTAATGTATACTAACACTAATGTATACTAACGCTAATGTATACTAACACTAATGTATACTAACACTAATGTATACTAACACTAATGTATACTAACACTAATGTATACTCACACTAATGTATACTAACACTAATGTATACTAACACTAATGTATACTAACACTAATGTATACTAACACTAATGTATACTAACACTAATGTATACTAACACTAATGTATACTAACACTAATGTATACTAACGCTAATGTATACTAACACTAATGTATACTAACACTAATGTATACTAACACTAATGTATACTAACACTAATGTATACTAACACTAATGTATACTAACACTAATGTATACTAACACTAATGTAGACTTACTAACACAACTCACTACAGTATAGTTACGTTACTGGCGACTAAATAATTCAATACTCACACGGGGCAAAGAAACTGGTAAGTCACGTATTATTTGTTAATTGATAAATAATCGGATGATACTGGTTGTCTGATCATGTTAACAATACGGTTTTAAGTTAGTTAATGACAGTGGTCTAAGTGAATCAGCAATACTGATAAGTCATTACTGATATTAATTAAGTCAGTTACACAGGTGGGAGTAATACAGGTGTAGGTCAATTAACACTACGAATTGACGCTGCTATAATCATTAGTTCCTAACACTAACATAAACTACCTGTCACCTGGGTACACCTGTAGCTTAGGCCAAGGTCAGTCTGTCAGTTTCTTATTCTTTACTATTATTAGTGCACATTATTCACTGCCAAGGTTAACTACTTCTATCATTACGTTAATTGCCAATAATATTTAGTTACAGTATTTACCAGCTTTACTGTAAATCATTTACCGGCGCTGCTATGAATAATTTACTGACACTTGAGCAATGCTTTTCTTAACGCTGTTTAGAATACGGAGCCAATGCTGATTTAAAGGTTCATTTATGGTCGTCAATGACACTAATTTAAGGCTGTTAATGATGTTAATTTAAGTCTTTTAATGATACTAGATAATATCGGTTAATGAAAAGGGTTAACAGTAAGTAATGTAACTCTAATATGTCCGATAATGACATCAAATATAAGTAAAAGACAAGTTGAAGTTAGTTAATGACCCCGTTATGAGTAGGTAATTAACACAGGTTACCGAAGTTAATGACTACAGAGTGTGCCACGTGTTAATACTCATCTGAGTCAGTCACGAAGTCGTGTGAGTCAGTTAAAAACATTTGCTATATACTCATTATTAACTCTCGTGTAGGTCAGTTATCAGTTACTAAAACAGATAAGTTAATAGCTCACCTACTAGCACTGCTATAACTCAATACCTATAACTCAATGGTGAGGATGATATAAGCCAGTTGCTAACACTAATATAAAATTCAGGTTGTTAAATAAAAAAGTTTGACAAAATTATTTAACATAGGTTGTGTTAACACTGGCATTTTGTAGGTTGTTAGAATAATACAAGTAAGTTATTAACACAAATATATAACTTAGGTTGTGAGAAGTATATTTAAACTTTAGTTAATATAAATAACAAAAGTCAGATACAGATATATGAACCAATTTCCAGTGGTTCATATAACAAGATGTTCACTCAGTTACTCTCCGTATGATAAATAAAACCCAACACCGTACTCTTAACAAGGGCTAAGAGATACTCCCCTTGTTGCACGCCAGCTTCATGCTCAAGGTCCCATGGTTGTAACTTAACGCTCGTGTAACCAAGTGTAAAACTACCTGTTACATGTACCTAATACGTCATAGTGGTAGCATATGTACACACAACCTTGATAACTCTTGTTTGTTGTATTAGAAACAAGTCAACATATATTTACAAGCCATGCTGAATACATTAAAGAATTACTCATTTATTTCTCCCACCTTCAGCCTTGACTCCTTTTAATATATTCATTTCGTGGGTCATGCACACACACACACACACACACACACACACACACACACACACACACACACACACACACACACACACACACACACACACACACACACACACACACACACACACACACACACACACACACACACACACACACACACACACACACACACACACACACACACACACACACACACACACACCAAAATTTCTAGTTCCGTTTATAAAGAGAACATGTCAACTAAACAAACCGTAATCAGTCCCCAAGATGTTATAACACCAGGTTAGAGAAGCTGTGCCAGAAGTATAATGTAGACGTAAGGAGTCAAGGCCTTTACCTCCCCCAACCCCTGATCCTGGTCCCTGTAATCTGCACACCTCCTCGCTCTATACCTGGAGATCAACCTCGGTTAACAGCAGAGCCACGTAGTTTAGAGATTTAAAATCGTACGTGATAGCAACCCCCAAGCAGCCAAATGAAGTGGGAAGAACGATCCTTCAGGGTGGAAGAGAGAGAGAGAGAGAGAGAGAGAGAGAGAGAGAGAGTGTGTGTGTGTGTGTCGTCAGCAAGACTCGCTAACACCACTCACACTCCGAGACGGCAATTATTTCGTCAGCGGGGGGCTTCTCCAAACCTAGTGAGAGTCCAGGGGAGAGTGAGTCTTATTTATCCAACAGTAGTCTCTTGCTCACAATTGGTTAGTAATTACCCAATTCATTTGTCGACTTTTTAATGCTGTCACTGTGTTTACAACTACCAGCTGATCATTACCTGTCTCGTGCAAACACTCACACTACCGGCGGCAACTCTCTTGTGGTCGTCCTTAATTATTTCCAATTGATATTATCTGTATATACTCGTAAAGTATCGTTTATTGCAAGGGATAGTCTTGGAATTAAGTAATCGTTTAATTGCCTACCATTTATTGTGTCCGGGAAGACTAAGGGTGTACATATGTTGCGTGTGTACTTATTGGTATGTGTGCTGTGTATACGCGTGGGATCATGTGCTTAACTTTGCTTTTTTTGTGAATATGTTAAGAGAGAGTAATTACAAACGCATACAGTGTAAGCGAGAATAATTACCTGTAAATATTAGTATACCTATGTAAACATTGTATAATATTGTATACGTTTGAGTGTCGTATAACACTACTACATCCTTCCATCTTATGCCTTTATTAACCTCCAAACGAATTATAATAAAGAGTTGTGAAGACGGGTAGTATCAGTGAAAGAAGAAGTAACAAAGAAAACAACAAATGAATGTAACTTATGTGAGATAAAAATAAACGCGTTGCACGATAGACCTTGACGTCTTCAGGTGTCAGACAGATTTTTTTTTTCTGCTGTAACGTCAGATGGATTCCTGATGTGTAAAAAATAATTCAATATTTTCTTATGTTTTTCTTGTGTTTTCGTGTGTGCTTTATTTCACATAATATATAAAGATTACATTCTGATAACTATAGGACGTCATAAGTATATAGGTTAATATAGTAGTATAATGTTGAAAGAGTATTAATAAACTAAAAGGTAATACTGTGGATATAAGAAAATACAGAAAATACGATTAAAAAAATGTATAAAGGAAATATAGAAATATGTAATGGATTTATAGAGAATAAGCAAAACACACACACACTTAGCTAACAACGTCTCGTAAAATCCATCTTTATATAAATCACTTCCGTCAACAGGTAAGGGAAGGTAAATGAAGCAATTCCCAAACATTAAACATCATCACCATCATAATCATCATCATCCCAAACATTAATGACGATCATTATCATCCCCTGCATTAGTCTCCATCATCATCATCATCATCATCATAACACTAATCATCATCATATTACTATCACTATCATCATCATCATCCCATACATTAGTCTTCACCATCATTATCACTATCATTTCGTCATTGGCACCATCAATAATTAATTACCTGCCACCGTAGTTCCTCGTTGTAACGTTAACGATAAGGAACAAAAGCTGGACACGGATCACTGCTGAACGTTGGGTGACGTGGCTAAGAAGCCTCCGACACCACCAGCAGCCTCCTACACCAGCAGCAGCCTTCTACACCAGAAGCCTCCTACACCAGCAGCCTCCTACACCAGCAGCCTCCTACACCAGCAGCCTCCTACACCAGCAGCAGCCTCCTACACCAGCAGCAGCCTCCTACACCAGCAGCCTCCTACACCAGCAGCCTCCTACACCAGCAGCAGCCTCCTACACAGCAGCAGCCTCCCCACACCAGCAGCACACCAGCAGCCTCCTACACCAGCAGCCTCCTACACCAGCAGCCTCCTACACCAGCAAGATAGAAAATGTTGATATTACCTTGTTTATGAGCCACCGTGTCATGCGCGCCTCTCTCTCTCCGTTTTTTGTCAGTATAAGAATGAAAGGAGAATTGCTACTGGACAACGCCGGTAACAATGAACCTCAAACAACCAGATGAATTGAATTTTTTTTATCCTTTTCCCTTTTTAGAGGTTGGTTGAGGTCAGCGTGATTGGATATGGATAAGGTTACTAATCGCTGTATGAGTCTCTTGGTCAGTCCAGTGAATTAAGCAAGTCAGTCAACCAGTAACAACTAAACTGACTCGTACCAACACTAATAAACACAAGATTATCGACACTACACATCCTGTCTCCTAACTCTAATCCCTTTAATGATTCTGAACACAAGAGACGCCAACTTGCTCTTAATCTCCAATCTTACAAACACATGAATAATCTATAAACATTATCTACATGATCCAAGATGTTTCAAATTTTAAGAATGGTTCTACTACTTACACGTCTAGTTGTAAAAATAAACCTCCATCACCTACCGCCATTCCGTTTTAAACAATAGCTACATCTTTTACACATTTTAAAACAATGTCTCAACAAATTCTTAAGCTCCAACTTGACCTGAATGCAAAATCAAGAGGTTCAAAATGCAAAGGATTTTTTTATATTTTTACATTTTATTCATATTTACGTACTCGTGTTCTTATACATTTCCATTTATTCATTTTCTAAAGGCACAAAAATTACAGATTTCTTTAATGTATTTTGTATATTTATCGTATTATTTATTTTCATTACTCAGTGCAATGTATATGTTTGCCTGTATTCCTGATAAGTCTTGTCCAGAGCTGTTTTGAATCCCAATTCTGTTCTAGCTTCCATGGCTTGTGTTGGTAGATCGTTCCACAAGTCTACTCTTCCCTAAGTCTACCGTTCTATAGGCTTACTATTCCATAGGGCACCCGAGCATATTTCACCTCATAAATAGCCAACCTAACCCAACCTAACCTAACCTAACCTAACCTAACCTAACCCAACCTAACCTTACCTAACCCAACCTAAACTACTCTTAGGCTAATTTAATCTATCTTTATACTAACTTAACTTACCCTTTTAGTAACTTAACCTAACTTAACCTGCCCTAACCCCTCAAGGTAGAGCTAGGGTGTTCAAACAAGTGAAATAAGATGTTGTGCCTTATCTTCGTGTAATTCTGTTCTTGATATGTTCTCGTCAGAGCTGTTATAACTAGACTGTTTATCTGTTATAGTGATGATGATGTGTATAGTTTAAAAGACAATTAATTTGGTGATTCAATGCGTCAAAAATACGTACGCATAAACATTCATACTCTTATAATATATTGGCACGCACACCCAAACGCACGCGCGCGCACACACACACACACACACACACACACACACACACACACACACACTACACTTTGCTGTCACTCAGAATCGAGTATGGTGCTTGTCTGCCTCGGTTTGCAGTCGGTCTAACTCGAAAGTATTGACTCCTCCTTGTGTGGTGCTCCTCCAAGCGTTACGTATGGCGTGATCGTCTCCCAGGTGAAGCGGTCGATTTGGCACTTTTTCAGCGTTACGTTTACTATTCGTTAGGTGACTGTAAAGCAGCTGCTTTGGCTGTCTACTGTCGTCCATGCGGGTAACATGACCAGTCCAACGTAGTTGTTCGTGGATAATGGTAGCCTCGATGCTCCTACAGTTGGTGTCAGCAAGAATAGTGGCATTTGTTCTCTTGCCTTCCTAGCGAACTCGGAGGATGGAACGTAGACTACGTTGGTGAAAGTTTTCAAATGCCTTGGGGTGCATCCTGTATGTGACCCACACACACACACACACACCTGCCTCCATATGTCACAGAAGCCGAGGTGACAACATCCACCAGTGATCTGAGACGAGTAATTTGAACTACGAGTAGCTTCCCGTTCCACTTTTTTTGCTCAGCGAGGAATATAATTCTCTCTCTCTCTCTCTCTCTCTCTCTCTCTCTCTCTCTCGTCAGTATATCTAACAACAAATTGTGTGCTTGGACGGACGCTCTACCAGCTGGCGAATATCATGAAGCACACGCTGAATTTTAATGTCAAGTTGGGGGGTTTTCCCGTGCTAAGCTTCTCACCACCACTACCACCACCACCACTACCACCATCAATGTCGCTACTATCACCACCACTGCCATCACTAAGGTCACTACCACCACCACAACTGCCGCTATCAATGCCAATACCACTGTCGACCCTAATACCACATCATTACCACCACTACTACCACCATCATAACCATAAATGTTGCCACCACCACAAACAATGTCGCTAATACCACCACCAATCCCTGTCCTCCTCCTCCTCCTCCTCCTCCTAACAATACCATTAACTTCAATTTAGGTTTTATTCTCACATTTTATCACCGTCCGTTGTCAATCTTACTATGATACATATGAATTTAATGAAGTCCCTTTTTCACTTCATAATTTATAGCTTCACTTAACTCTCCCTGCACACAGACACAAGCTACCCCATAAACTTTCACTAAAACCTCATCCTCACTACCCACCCATCATTAACTCTCTAAACTTTTACTTTTCAATAATACCTATATCTCACTACATTATTTTTACCCTTCCTGATTATATAAAAATTAAATTCTTCTTCACTCTTTCAACTTTGGCATTTTATTTCAATCTCAATACATCCCACTGTAACTTGTCTACACCCTTGTACATTTTTCCGTATTTCACACTTCACTAAATGTCCTCAAGGTTCTATTATGATGATATGTTCCTCAGTATTCATCTATTGTATTTGGTTTATATTTTTATTGTTGTTGTTTGTTTGTTGTTGTTGTTGTTATTTGTTGTCGTCATCGTTATTGTTGTTGTTGCTGGGTAAAGGTTGAAATTCTATTAAGTAGGAAACGCACACCATTCATCACTAGACAAATGATAATGAAATAAAAAAAAATACTGGATAATTTAAATAAAAATACGAGAGTAGAAAAAGTTCGAATATTTAACACCAACCATTAAGACACGAGTATATGCCTGACCGCCCATAACAACAGTCAAAAACACAAGAGGAAAAAAATTATTCTGACACTGTGGAATCTTATGTGGTAATTACAGGTCGACAATCAGGTGGTTCAGCGAGCTCATTTACCTGTCAGGTTGATTGCGGCCATCACCCACCCCACCCCCTCCCTCACTTGTTGGTTCTGCTGGTCCACACGACTCATGAACCGAACACGACTCGTGGACCGAACACAACTCGTGGACCGAACACGACTCGTGGACCGAACACGACTCGTGGACATAAAGTTAATATCAACAGTTAACAAAATACATAAATCCCGTTTGATGAAATTACCTGAAAAAATAACAATAACCCTTTTCACTAAACCCTACACAGGTAAAAGGTGAACCAGGTGTGTTAATTACTCCATACTGTCAGGGTTTTTTTGTTTACTTCGTCCCTATGAATGGTTCTCGTGTCTGAATGAACCTTTTTCCTTATATTCATTTTGGTATTAGTTTTTATCTAAGACTGACCGGAATGTGAAGTAAGCTGTAAGGCTGTCCACCACCGCTCATTATTACATCATCAAAGGGAAAACAAAGTACAATTAATAGTTAACTTCGTCCTTGGGTGTCGATTAAGGGTCCTTTACCTCCACTCGCTGGCTATTAGGGTCCTGTGACTGTGGTTGAAGATCAATTGTCCTTTAACTGTTAAATGTTAAAGGACCATCGATCGCCACCTGCGGTTAAATCGATCGCCACCTGCGGTTAAATCGATCGCTAGCCAAAGTTACAGCTTTTCCTGACAAGCTCGCGTAAAAAAATCAACAACACGACCACTCATACATTCTTGATTCCCACTGTCGACAATCATGAACTAATTGTGGATTTCTTAATCAAAGTTCCCCAGATTACCATTCACTTCATATGTATTTAGAAACCCATTATAGGCAGGACAGAAATATATATCCTGTTATGATGTCAATTACACATGAAATTATCCTTTATAATTTGTATTTTTTATTGTTGTGTTCTCTTCTTGACGCGAGTTTTATCTGTTTCACGATGCGGAGTTTAGTTTCAGATAGATCATCATGCTGATATTTCACAAGAATAGTAATTATTTATCATGTGGTTAACTGAAATACTCGACATCCATTGGTTAGTGCAGTAAGGTATATGAAGGGAGTTGTGTTTTCTTCCTAATATAAAAGTAATCTAGTTTTAGCGTAATCATCACACACAACACTGGATCATTTCCACTGCATCTTGGTACAGTCTATGCAAGAGAAAAAAAACGATATAAAAACCGCCTCGTCTCGTTGTCTGGTTCCCATACCGTACAACTTTGCCCAGACTCCTGAACCACGACGATAAATCCTTTCTTTTAATGCTCAAAAGCTGATACAACATAGAAAACTTCCTGCCCTTAACGATAATAATCATCCATGACCATGAGGTAACAACTTCATCCTCCCTAACAACCACCCACGATGCTAACTACCGGTTGCTGGGATAAACAACGCCTTAATGCTAACTACCTGTAACCACCAACCCCATGTGGTAGTGTTGTCCACCCTTCCCCCCCCACTCTTTAGATAACCACCACGTTGAAGAATAAACATAAGCCCTTGAGGGTGACTAACTCCTTATGTGGTGAGCCTGGTGGGGGACCTGCCAGGGGACACCGCCCTAACACACACTCTCTCTCTCTCTCTCTCTCTCTGGAATAGTGGTCTCCCCCGATCCACGTCTCGGCTACCTCAGGGAACTTACAGAACATAAACTACTAACAAACAGAATCAAATGCAAGGAAATGTTTGTAAGTGTGGGTGTGTTTGTAAGTGTAGGTGTGTTTGTAAGTGTAGGTGTGTTTGTAAGTGTAGGTGTGTTTGTAAGTGTGGGTGTATTTGTAAGTGTAGGTGTGTTTGTAAGTGTGTGAGCCAGCATAACACACCGTATACACCTCATTAGTTCCATTATCAACTTACAATACAGACGAATTCTACATCAGACTAACCTCAACCAGCTGACACAGATCGCTCATACTTCTCGAGGTCCAACTCCACCTGACTATTAATATGACTCCGGACGATATACAAGGTGCCGTAAATCCTTAGTTGCGTCGAGCTGTGATGTTCCATTATTACTAGTCATTACTGAGACACCTTCCACTACCCACCACCTGACAGCCCCAGTTCTACCACCACACCTCTTAGGCAGATTATAAATGACCTGATAACTCTCTCTCTCTCTCTCTCTCTCTCTCTCAACCCTAAGCCAATAAGGTATCACTAAATTATCCCCTAGCGAATTTCATCTCTCCTAAGGTCAATTACCATACGTCTCAAGTGAGTTTAGTTTCTTGAATGTTTTTATGTCTTGGGTATGACTCCAGACATAACCTTACACGGCGCCCTTATGATCTGGTGGGCGGGAGAGGAAGAGAGGGAGGAGTGAGGGAGATAGAGGGAGGAGTGAGGGAGAGAGAGGGAGGAGTGAGGGAGAAGGCGGTATGAGGGAGAGAGAGGTGTGAGGAGGGAGAGGTGAGGGAGAAAGGAGAAGGAGTGAGGGAGAGTTGATCACTAAAGAAGATTAAAAAGGGAGAAGGGTGTGAAGAATTGGTGAAGGAGGGAGGAGACAAAGTAGGGAAGGGAAAGAGAGGTGAGGGAGGAAGCGGGGAGAAGGTAGCGGCGGCAGCGAAGCAAGACGGGGAAGGAAGGAGGGAGGGAGGGAGGAAGGAAAGTGGAGGGAGGGAGGGAGGGAGGGAGGGAGGGAGGGAGGGGAGGGAGGGAGGAAAGAAAGCGGAGGAGGGAGGGAGGGAGGGAGGGAGGAGGAGGGAGGGAGGGAGGGAGGAGGAGGGAGGGGGGAGGGAGGAGGAGGGAGGAAAGTGGAGGAGGGAGGGAGGGAGGAAAGTGGAGGGGGAAGGAAGGAAGGAGGGAGGGGAGGAGGGAGGGAGGAGGGAGGAGGAAAGTGGAGCGGGAAGGAAGGGAGGAGGGGGAGGGAGGAGGGTGAGCGAGGAAGGAAGGAAGGAAGGAAGGAAGGAAGGAAGGAAGGAAGGAGGGAGGAGGGAGGAAGGAGGAAGGAGGAAAGGGGAGGGGGAGGGAGGGAGGGAGGAAAGGGGAGGGAGGGAGGGAGGAGGGAGGGGAGGGAGGAAAGAGGAGCGAGGAAGGAAGGAAGGAAGGAAGGAAGGAAGGAAGGAAGGAGGAGGAGGGAGGAGGAGGGAGGGAGGGAGGGAACAGAAAGAAGGGAGGAAAGAAGCGAGGAAGGAGGAAGGAAGAGGCAAGCAGAGGAAGAGAAAGAAGAGACAGGCAGAGGAAAAGCAGAGAAGAGAAGGAGGAGCAGGAAGAAAAGGAAGAGGAGGAGCAGGAAGAGGAGGTGAAGGAGAAATACACACCAAGATACTGAATGTGTGGACGGTATAAGACTACACACACACACACACACACACACACTACTGCTACTACTACTACTACTACTACTACTACTACTACTACTACTACTACTACTACTACTACTACTGGCCACGAAGCTCACCCACAACACCGTCTTTTGAAACTCTTATCTCTTCTCTCACTACACCAAGACTGACTGAATATTCTCCTAGTAACCGTATACTCTACTTTATCACAACCTCATGCAGCAAAATTACCAGGTGCCGGCAGCAAATTAACGATGATGTATGGCTCATAATTACCGTCTTTTGAGGAGTGTATACGGTAGACTTATTAAATAAAGCTTATTGGATAGAACTAAGGATATACTTCACCTATACTGTTAAGGAGGAAAGAACAAAATTGCGATGCGTCAGAATAATTAACAAGATCATGATTTATTCTCTATTATTGGCACGATGATAAACACAAGTGAAGGAAAGTAAAAATTGTAGCTACCAAGAACCGGTTTTGCTTTTTGAGTGTGTGGTCAGCCCCGGCTATATAAGGAGGGAGAGCGCCACCTTAAGTCGAGTGTGTAGGAATCCTGATGCTTCCTCACTATACCTCTTTTGTTTTGGTTTTAATTCATGATTGTTTTTATATTGTTATGTTTTATATATTTATTTATTGGAAATCATCTTGTTAATACATTTATGAGAGAGAGAGAGAGAGAATGAACTCATGGTCTCGTGATTACTCAGGTCTTCAGGGAGAACTGTACTATACTTCCTGAAGATATGAATTACCAAGAAATCGCTTGAATCTCATCTTTCCGAGTCAAATAAAGATAAATTTGATGTATATTTTTCGGAGGAACTTCTGACTGGCCCCAGAAAATCATGTCCATCATTTTCAAACATAGATGAGTAACTTCATAGAAAACCTAACCTTAACTAACATAACGTGACCCAACTTAACCTTACCTGACTCAAGTTAACCTCAACAACCTAACCTAACCTAACGTACTTTGGGAATAATTTGGTCAAGTTAAGATGGCAAACCACGTCTTAAATGAAACAGCAAATTTCGCCATAAACGAACTAATTTCCATTAAGTTCCAGTAATAAAAAGAAAGTGTTATATTGTACACCTATTAGTAAGAACTTCAGTTATTGTTAAACTTTAACCTGCGATTACCCCTATTAAGCGAGACAATATATATATATATATATATATATATATATATATATATATATATATATATATATATATATATATATATATATATATATATATATATATATATATATAATTAAGGTGTGGTCAGTGAGCTATGGGGCCACAAACATCCCTGGTTCATATAACTGACAGTAGTCCGCCCTGAAGCTCACTATGACGGTTTTATCGAGGTTTTAGTATATATAGAGAGGAACCTTAGAGGCAACTAGGCTTGGTGTTCCCTGGCGTCAGAAAGATTAATAATAACCCTGGCAGGCAGGTTACGAGAGGCCTGACTTTTATAGAGCAGTGCGCGAGACGCTAAGAATGGAAATTTATGTAAACGGATTTTGGATCTGCGGCTAATTTAATGCTTTTCTTATTTAAAACGGTAATTAGTTGTTTTTATTCTCTCGTAAAGTAAATTACCTACAATCATGGGAGATCAAGATGAATCATGATGATTTCCAGACAGTGAAAAACTTCTCATCTGCAACATGAACTGTTAGTAATGCTGCTGAGAGAGCGGGATTTGTGAACGCTACGCTGACTCCACTGTCAACGTGGTATCATAAGAGATGAGACGAGAAGCAAGGAACAACATTATTAAATTGTTTCGTGTTGCTTCCAGCTTCATTTGTTTAGGAGATAATTTTTTTTTCGTTTGAGACCAGTGATGGTTTTACTACAAAATGGCTGACTATTTCATTATTTCTTTTTTGTCTGTTCCTTCCTGCCTCCTGTCTCACCGTCTTACTTCTCTCACCCCCCTCTCTCCCTACCTCACTCCTCTATCATTCAATTCTTCACAGCTCCTTCATACATCTCCTCTTTGACTTATTCCCTTTAGACACATTATCATCTTAATCCTTCTTCTTCTCTTTTAAACCATTCTTTTCTATCTCCATTATCATTTACCATATACCATCCCTAACTATAACTTAATGAACAGTTACCATCATCACTACAGGTGATTAGGACAACACTGCTTAAGATAGTCTTGAACACGTAGTTGTAAAAAGCCTTATATAAACAATAAGAAAAACAGCTTTATTCACCATCATCTCGAAGAAAAGGAGAATTACTACCCAAATATTATCATGAGAGTCGAGTTTCGCTTTCTCTATCCTCAAGAAAAACGAATTACATCATAACCCCGAAAATAAACATCCTCTTCCTACCACAGTCTCTAGCGCACTAAAAAAATATACATGAACACCACAGCCTCGTTTAGAATAAGAAAAAGCTCTCGGCATATCAGTCTTGACACTAATCGTTACCTTTTCAGTTCTGTCAGCCATTACGAAGGCGGAAATTGTTCACGAAGAGTCTAAAAAAAATAATCGCTTTAATAATCGACAATATATTCTTACGGGGAAATATAGTCATACCTACAAGACGCTAAAAAATATTACTAATTCTCTATGGCGACAAAAATAAATAACTAAATAAAAAACTAACCATACTTTTTTTTTTAAATTCTCTAAAGGAAAAACAAAATATGAATATAATCCCAAGTTTAAAGACAGCTGTATAATTTATTTTTTACCTAGTATGATTCAACCGTCCTCATAAAACCATAAATTTCTTAGAAGAGGCAGGACGGTGGACTTCCTATGGGATATGATAACAAAAAATCAGGAGGAGGAAGAAGGTGATAAGGAGAAAAACAGAAAAGCAGGAGGGGAAGGAAAAGAGGAGAAGCAGAAGGAAGAGGAGGAGAAGAAGGAAGAGGAATAGGAGGCGGTATAGTAGAGGTAGACGGAGGAAGGGGAGAGGAGGAGGAGGGGATTATGTCACCACTATCACCTGTTGTTTATTTCCCTGTAGATAGTTAACATCACTATTACCTGTCAATATACCTGGTTGGTCACAGCAATAGCACCTGAGTTGGTTGGGTTATTCTCTAAACCTAAAGAGTTGTTTTCTTATTTATTTGACAAAACTAGAATTATCCAAACAAAAGCTGAAATATCAATAAAAAATAGGAGGAGGAGGAGGGAGGAGGATTAAACAATGATAAAGGAGGTGAGAGGGAGTTGGGAAGGAAAGAGGGAGGGAGGCGGGAAGGAAGGGTAGGGGGGGGGAGGGGGCAGTCTGCAATTTTTTCGTTGGGTGGTCACGCGGGGAAGGCTAAGTGGTCGCACGTGTCTGACAGTGGTAGGGTGTGCTCACCTCACGCACGCCGTAAACACACTCACCTCTAACTAATTTATCACTCTTGGGGTGTGTGGGGAGCGTGTGTCGACTAATACAAGGGAGGCTATTAATCACCAGAGTATTAGATCATGATACTGACCAAGAGAGAGAGAGAGAGAGAGAGGTAGGTGTGTGTGTGTGTGTGTGTGTGTGTGTGTGTGTGTGTGTGTGTGTGTGTGTGTGTGTGACCCTTAATAATGTCGCTAGCAGTTAGTATTTACGTAAATATATATGTCTATGTATTTGTAACTTTGGGTGTATATCTGTATAAATGCACGTGTCAATGACTTGAAACTCAAAAACCACATTATTTCCCTGCAGAGTAAAGGAGGAACTAACACACAAATAATTCGACCTTACTGTATAAAGACGCCAGATAAAACTAACGAGGGAAAATGGCTTCGTTGGAGCTCGCCTTCAGTACAAGAGATGGTCTGAGTTTCGATTTCGGTGGACCTGAGTGATAAGGAACAACTAGAGTGATTTAAGGAACAGACGTCCAAAACAAGAAACAAAATCATTAAAGAAAAGAGAGAGAGAGAGAGAGAGAGAGAGAGAGAGAGAGAGAGAGAGAGAAGCACGTGTATCTCTTGGGTAGTACGACACGAGGCCAAGACAGTGGCAACCCACAATTGTCGTATAGGATTGAAACTCTCGCGCTAAGGTTTATGGATATCAGCCTTCGAGAATTTGATTACCTATGTGGTTTTTATCCTCACCTTCGTCAGACATTAATGAGCACGCAACGAGTAAATCTCCGTAACGGCAATTTCAGTTGATAAGTCGACGGCGGAGCTAGTGGGTAAAAACTACGCTTTCCGGGGTAGTGCATCAAACTGGCGTATACGTTGTCCACTCTGATGTGCACCGCGTACCTCTCCTGTTGTCCCCGTTGACGTGTACAGTATCTCACCTGACGCATACCGTGTACCTTACCTGTTGATTACAAACACGTATACCTGAAACCCACCTGATGACCCAATTAAGGTGCACCGCTAACCCTTCCTGCTGACCTTTGACCACAGGAATGTAACGCTACGAATACCTCACTGTGAAACCTGATAAGACGATGACATTATTAAAACTAAATACATAATTAATCTCATCATCCAACACCATTAATCACCTATTACTAATTAAGAGAATATAAACACGTACAATATTTCCCCTTCTAACATTTTTTCCCCCCTCGTCTCTATTGCCTAATATTGAGACATCACCTGGTGCCGGTAACACCCACAAATGCCATATAACTCACCATCATGTCTAATTATTGACTCCATAAATAACGCCGGCCGGAGATTTAGCATGGGGCAGCGTGTACGTGGCAGGTCAGCCTCGGTGTGACCAATTGTAAGTTGGTGGTCTCTCTTGTACCTTGTTATGAGGCACGAGGTAACAGCTGACCATTAAAAGGCTCTCTTATAGTGTGTGTGTGTGTGTGTGTGTGTGTGTGTGTGTGTGTGTGTGTGTGTGTGTGAGCGGGCTGGCTACAGGTGAGATGAGTGCTACGGGGGTAATGAATACATGAACGAGGGCAGGTAAGGGCTTGCTACAGGATTAGGTAGTTGGAGGGTAGGTATAACATCTCGCTGGAGGGTTAGGTATAAGGGCTAACTAAAGGGTTAGGTATAAGGTGAATGCTACGAGGTAAAGGTTGGCTAAATGAGACAAGCAGGGTTGGTAGTAGTAGTAGTGGAGGTGAGAGACAGCTTCGAGGAAGTTGGAAGATGAGGGCTGGGTGGAGAAAGGGTGGGGGAGTGGGCAGGTGAGGTGAGGGCTGGGTGGAGAGAGGGTGGGGGAGTGGGCAGGTGAGGTGAGGGCTGGGTGTAGAAAGGGTGGGGGAGTAGGCAGGTGAAGTGAGGGCTGGGTGGTGGGACTAGGCTCAGCGTTATCAAGTAAACCATTAACACGCACTTCATGAGGTCATTACATCACTATAAACTCCCCGATAAACTACATAGTCTTTCAGCTAGTATAATACACGTCAACAACAATCTGATTATCTTGCCATCGTCGCTGAGTAAAATATGAACAGAAGTTAGTATCTTTAAATAAACACACAGACACAGACAGATGCAGAATGCTAACCAGTCTCATAACCTACACGTAAATTAAATTATTTTCCATGCTAAATATTTTTTATCTGATTACCAAAAAAAATTAAAAAACATACTACAAAAAACACAAAAATAAAAGTGTCACGTGAAGATTAGGCACCTTAACTTATTTCATATGATAATTAAACACCTTAACGCTACCTGGGGGTCAGGTTAGCGTTAAGTTAGGTTAGGTTAACGCCAGTATGCGATTGGCTGCGGTATGAACTAACTGTAAACAATAATAACGAGATGCGGGTAGCCTCCTGTGTCAGTCGCACTTACTCTCTCATAATTGTTGTAGTGTGTGTGTGTGTGTGTGTGTGTGTGTGTGTGTGCGAGAATACAGAGACGCACACTGGGGGGGAGGGTCTTAATGGAACGCGAAGTTAACGACACTAAATACACGAGGAGGAAAGATAGGAATAGGAAGAAAGAGAAGAGGAGGAAAAAAAATACGAGGAAGAAGGGTAGAGGAGGAAAAATTGAGAAGAAGAAGAAGGGTAGAGGAGGAAAGAAGGATGAGCAATGTGAGGAGGAAGAGGAAAGAGAGAAGGAAGTTGAAATATGTAGGAGAAGGAAAGAGAAAAGGAAAAAGAGTGAGAAGGGAAATAATAAGATTTAATTAAACTGTACTTATAAGAAACTTTCCTTTCCTATTGATGCAGATAACAAGACCAACCCTCTTAACTCCTTTTCTACGAGTGTACTGCATGTATGTTTTACCACAATCATATATTAATCTCATGTATGAAAAACTTAGTCATTATTTTTTTCACGGGAGATATTGAGCACCGTAGCGAATAGTTTGCACGTTCTTCAATAATATAAACAATAATCTTCATCTTCTACGTATAATAATAATCTTTAAGTTCTCATCTTCAAGGTACATCATAGTTCATCTTTAATATTAACATACCCCGGTTTCATTTTTTTTTTCTCTACTTGATATCCTTAGCCCATATTTTTCTTCAGTTTTCTTTCTACAATAAGAGAGAAGACTGGGAGTTGTATATCCTTAAGCAATGCATTTATATATTTTTCTTTTGTTTGTGAATATTCACTTGAATTTGAACATTAATGAGTACCTCAAGAGCCTTATCAGCCAAATGATCATGTCTGCCAGACGCAAGAATGCTTACGTTAATGTATAGCTACACATTCCCTTTACCAGTCACAATATGCATGCGAGCTTTCATAGCAAGTTCTAATTTTTTTCTTCTTTAAATTTATGACGGTGTCTTCTTGAG
The DNA here is from genome assembly GCF_018991925.1 of Homarus americanus. NCBI lineage: Eukaryota > Metazoa > Arthropoda > Malacostraca > Decapoda > Nephropidae > Homarus > Homarus americanus. The sequence goes on from NW_024719665.1 coordinate 2,295,085, forward strand.
GTGACAACTGAATGGGTTTTCGTGTAGGATTACCAAGAGCAGAGATGCGGGATACAGACCAAAGAGCAGAGGAACAAGAGTGGACACAGAACCCAACTCCCGGGACGCCGGCCGAGACGAGATCAGCATGCAGAGGTGACCGGACCGCCGTGTTGACCAGCTAATGTTGTTTGGGTTTTCTCATTCAACGAAGCTTTCGATTTCAATTCCTGACAGCGGATCGACTTTGTAGCTATCGTGTTATAATGGAGTGATGTTTTGGCTTCCATTTTAGTTTGGCTTTTTGATGTAATATGTTGACACTTGAAGCTAACCTTACTAACCTCAAGGCAATTATAATGATGCTTTAAGTCTCAACTGTAATGGTATTGGAGTTCGCTCATGACTTATTGGCCCTCCAGAGTAACTGTCTCTGATACTCATTACAATTATAATTTAACTTCTTAATCCAATGTTCCTCTGATAAGACACTCCGATTTTCTCAATGTATTCATGATAATTGGTTTAACTTTCGTCCGTTAATAAAAGAGTAAACATAAGTAAATCAAATGGTCCTGGGTCATGAGTCTGCAAAAATAATTGAACTGAGTCATGTTGTGTGCTGGCGTCATGAGAGATGTCTGATGAGCGAGGCAGCATTAAAATTCACAAACACAGGAATTATATCTGGTCGTCAGCACATTGAGGACGTGGTATTGGGATAAACATCACATTTTATATTCAAGTACACGACTCTGAAATTCTAACCAGTCTTTATCATAAATTATATACTTTCATTGTATCCGTTATAATACTTCATTTATAGTTACCTGTAGTTAAAGCCAGTAGTTTAGACATATATTTAGAATGTATAAGAACATAAATGGCCTACACAGAGGCCCCTCACCCCCTACCCTTAATTATATACACAAATAATGGAATATATACGACAAAATGTCCTAAAAATATTCACTAAGTATCCACGTGCTACTGATGTTAAGTACTTGAACTATAAAGTCAAGTTCTGTAAAAGGTATTGAGCCATGCGGTTGTCAAACTTTTAACAGGTTCTTCCGCTTAAGTACTCTCGTAAGAGTTAGAAATGCATCTCAGTCCTCTAATCTACCTAAAACTACTGGACACATGATACACGGAATATAAAACCGCAGGATACATGATACAGCAATGTATGATTTAGTCGGCATAATGGAGGATATACATAACTTACGAGACATACCTTCAACAACACAACAGTTACGAGGTATACAGGAACACGGTATACAGAGTCAAGGGTTGCGTATATACTCACTATAAGGAGGTGATATAGGGGGTGATATAGCCAAAGTTACTGATACCCTTTCCAAATATTCAATAACATTCGACTCACTGTACAAAATTACCTGAGCAGGTCTAACTGACACAGTCTCTTAGTGTGTGTGTGTGTGTGTGTGTTATTCAGTCACCCTCGTCAGTATTCGTTGACTTATTCGCTACCTAAACTCTTCCTTACTACAGTTCTTTTCACTGTTTTTATCCGATTCTACCCATCCTCCACTCCACCATCCTAGAAGTCTCTCTTTGTTCTTCATTCCTCAATTATCATTTCCTCGAGTCCTCAATTTTTCATTCCATTCCTCTCCTCAGTGTCTCTCCAACTCCCTTTCCTCAGTCGATCTTTATCTCTACCTTCATGAGTGCTAGCAGTAAACTATCTGTAACTGGTAATGACCCATTGAGTAGTGACCTTAATAAACGACAAAACAAGATATTTAACATAGTCTGGTGTAGAAACTTTAAAGACCCCTGCTGTTGAAGTACCATAACAATAGTCTAACAATAACAAAATAAATTACCAGCAGTCTTATAACTTAATCAGTGAAGAAATCTCCGCTACTGACAATGGCTTTACCACACAGGCACCTGACCACACACACACACACACACACACACACTGTGGGTAACTAAGTCAGTAAATTTGTTCAGTGACTCCACACGTTGGGTCACACCAGAGACAGATATAAAGAGCAGATTTTAGCAGAGCCTCGATGCGGATGTTAGCATATTTGGCATAAGGTACACCAGAGCCTAACACCTGGCCAGCTGTGTAATCAGGGTAAATTATACTTCACCTGAGAGGCAAATAATATTCAACAAATAAACACCCATTCTTTTATCCTAGTTTTCGTATGCACACATAAATGATTATCTTTTTTCCTAGTACCAACGACCGACCACAATATTCATTACGCTGTGAAGCCAAGCGTGGCACTGTAATTACTGGCTGTCACCCGTACACCGCGGCGTTTCTGTGGTGTGCTGCAAGCTGCCGCTGGTGCTGCACAGGTGCTGCCTACTCATATTACTGCTGCACGAGGTAATACTAACTGCAGTTACGTTGCAGCGACTGCTTATGTTGCTGCATTAGGCGTTTACTACACCTGTTAAGTTGCAAGAGCTGCCTGCAGCTGGTAGTGTCGTGTAGAGACGCCATTTCAATTGGCCTTGTCCAGGAGCAAGTCTCACAACGTTAATACACCAGTGAGCAGCGTGTACAAGCAGTCATAACAGTAATTAGCTTATGATACAAACCAGTGCACTACATACTATACAGCGTCTAAGTGTTGTTGAAACTATGTTAAGATATGTTAATGATCCAATCGAAAATGGATAAGAGCAATCTTTACTTCCAAACTCATTATATACGAGTACATTTAAACTAAATATATGCAACACACCTCGAGTATCTAAACACAAATACGGTACAGATAATATCTAGGATTAATTAACCGGAGTGACGACCAATAAAATCTAAAATCTGTGAAGGATTTAATAACTAAAATCGTAACTTTTTTGCGTAATTAATATTATAAAAAAGACCGTGAAGTTACTCTTAACGAGATATTTTTCCCCCGCAGCAAATTAATGAATTACACTGTTTATGGCGAGCTGTTAAGTAGTTATGTTTCTGATAGACTAACTATTAAGGTTATGACCTACATGACCAAGAGTGTGTAGTTTAAGAGGTCAAAAACTAAGCTTACCGTAATTAAAATATTAATGAATTAGATTTTTATATGAGCAAAAAGTATATATCCCAGGACGAATACAAAACATATTCAAAACCTCAAATATATTTCACGTTATACTATTATCTGCACACAATAAAATATTATATCACACTTTGATATATATAAAGATACAAAACTATTTCATCCACTTGTAATATTTTTCATGTAACGATCAATTATATTCAACCTATTCTTTTATTAATCTTAATATACTGTCCTTCATGTGATCAATATTATAAAAGTAATTGTGATATGTGGGTAAGAACTATACAAGCTACAATCAGTTAATATTTTTTTTTCTGTTGCTTTCATGACATCCTGAATTATATGTCTGGTTAATACTGACCATTACAATAATATAATTTTTTATGTTGCTGAAATTTTCTTTTAATAAAGCAACGGAGAATGTCAGGAGTCTTTACGAGGTGCGGAATATTGTTGGTGGTGCATGTTTACAATATTGAATTTTGCAGCTCCTGGTATTACAAACGACTTTTAAGACTGCTTCGTTTTATGTTGCTGTGCTAAGAGTGATTCGTTTTATGTTGCTGTGCTAAGAGTGATTCGTTTTATGTTGCTGTGCTAAGACTGTTTCGTTTTATGTTGCTGTGCTAAGACTGTTTCGTTTTATGTTGCTGTGCTAAGACTGTTTCGTTTTATGTTGCTGTGCTAAGACTGTTTCGTTTTATGTTGTGTGCTAAGACTGTTTGTTTTATATTGCTGTGCTAAGACTGTTTCGTTTTATATTGCTGTGCTAAGACTGTTTCGTTTTATATTGCTGTGCTAAGACTGTTTCGTTTTATAAGACTGTTTCGTTTTATGTTGCTGTGCTAAGAGTGATTCGTTTTATGTTGCTGTGCTAAGACTGTTTCGTTTTATGTTGCTGTGCTAAGACTGTTTCGTTTTATGTTGCTGTGCTAAGACTGTTTCGTTTTATGTTGCTGTGCTAAGACTGTTTCGTTTTATGTTGTTACACGAAGACCGTTTAGTTTTATGTTACGTTAAGTGCTGTTGAACCTTGTTTCTAGTAAGGAGTTTTATTATTTATACTCTTGTCACCATTAAGAACCAAAGAATAGGGCAATTACCACTGTTGCGCATTAACCTCGAATCACCATGAATTGGGAGAACCAAAGAGAAGTAAACATCATCTTTATATTTACTGATGACTATAGTGTCTTTACTAACCTAAGATACACACTTAAATACCTTAGTTGTTGAAGGTCAGTAACATCCTCCAATGCCCGTCAGTGAGGCCAGGAGAGGTTTGTATTCAGCTTACTAAACGCCCCCCCCCCTCCAAAAAAAATATTGGGTTTATTGTGGTTAGAATGTTATTATTTTAATAGAATATCTTCCTTACCTCCCGGGTTACTGGGCACTACTATCTGCGCCTGGGATTATTACTATTACAAAACCCTGACTGCTACGGTTGCTCCTCGGAGAAAAAGTTTAGTCAACTGTGGCTCTTCATGAACAAATTGACTTTTGACCAATTATGTATTTCCAGAAGGTATTGTTACTGCAGCAGATAACGGAGATTACCATCTGCTCTTGCTATTATTGAAATAAGCCCTGATTGTTAGCTGTACCCATCAACAAGTTTAGTCTACCGTGCATTGGTCATAGAGACGTTGTGGCTTTCTCCTGCTATTATTTATGAAAAAAAAAAGAATTGCTTACTGCTGGGCTACTGGAGATCGCTATCTATATAAGACAATTCGGACTGTTACTCTTATTCCACCAGATAAAAAAAAGATTCAGTCTAGCTCAGCTGATGATGAAGAAGTCAATGTTTCATCCATTATTATTATTATTATTATTATTATTATTATTATTATTATTATTATTATTATTATTATTATTATTATTATTTTACATACGCTGTTGTTTACTGCCTGGGCTGGTCATTGGTGATCACTATCAGTACTTATACTGTTATACGTAAAAAACAAAAACAATTACCACTACACATATTTCATCACTGAGACAAAAACAACAACAATATTTAATCGACCTCAGCTATTGATAAAGACATTACCCCCCCCCTCTATTATCACATGTTGTTTACTGCCGTGGCCGCTAGAGGACCTGCCACACCCACCAACACAATAATATTCCTTGTAACTTGACCAATTGATCCTGTAGTTACGTCTATCTGATAATTGTTACGACATAAAAAATGATACAATCGGTGAGTGATTAATCCTCTAAACTAGTTATGTTATTAATGTTTTTTTTAATAGTGGAAAGCATTGACCAGTATGTGTGTGTCGGGTTTGGTTAAAGTCAACCTAGTGTAGTTTCCCCTATTTAACGAGTCGCTGATGTTGCACTTATGAATAAATTGAGTGTGGATTAATGTTGTGTGTGGTTAATGTTGTGTGTGGTTAATGTTGTGTGTGGTTAATGTTGTGTGTGGTTAATGTTGTGTGGGGTTAATGGTGTGGTTAATGTTGTTTGTGGTTAATGTTGTGTGGGGTTAATGTTGTGTGGGGTTAATGTTGTGTGGGGTTAATGCTGTGTGGGGTTAAGGTTAGGTGGGGTTAAGGTTAGGTGGGGTTAAGGTTGTGTGGGGTTAATGTTGTGTGGGGTTAATGTTGTGTGGGGTTAATGTTGTGTGTGGTTAATGTTGTGTGTTAAGGTTGTGTGGGGTTAATGTTGTTAATGTTGTGTGGGGTTAATGTTGTGTGGTGGTTAATGTTGTGTGTGGTTAATGTAGTGTGGGGTTAATGTTGTGTGTGGTTAATGTTGTGTGGGGTTAATGTTGTGTGCGTGGTTAATGTTGTGTGCGTGGTTAATGTTGTGTGCGTGGTTAATGTTGTGTGTGGTTAATGTAGTGTGGGGTTAATGTTGTGTGGTTAATGCTGTGTGTGGTTAATGTTGTGTGTGGTTAATGTTGTGTGTGGTTAATGTTGTGTGTGGTTAATGTTGTGTGTGGCTAATGTTGTGTGGGGTTAATGTTGTGTGGGGTTAATGTTGTGTGTGGTTAATGTTGTGTGTGGTTAATGTTTTGTGGTGTTAATGTTGTGTGGAGTTAATGTTGTGTGGTTAATTATAAATTTGGGTATTATAGCGTCTGGTTAAGTCATTGTCTGGTTAATGTTGCATGTGATATTAGCAACATTTGGTTAATGCTGAATTTAATAAACCCCGTCTCTACCGTTTACAGTTTAGTTAAAGGTATAACCGGTTAATACAGAGTCCTTTCACTACCGCAGATGGTTAATGACATGCCTGACCAAAGAGATAATTAAACAATGCTACATGCGGTGAACAGTACGTCTGGTTAATTCTGGTTTCCCTGGTCATTATGCAGAAATTGGGTCCTGTTAACACAAACACGTCGTCTCTTGTAGTCCTATAAAATATACAACGGACTGATAATAACGAGTTTCTTTCGCAATGACATGGACAGTCAGTGACATGGACAGTCAGTGACATGGACAGTCAGTGATACACACAGTCAGTGACATGGACAGTCAGTGATACACACAGTCAAGTGTCAGGGTCTGTTATGGTTAGAATAAAATGATAAGATTCGAAGCCATAGTGCCTGGTGACTGCTATGCACTAGTGATGCTCTGCCTGGTGACTGCTTTACATAGGTGATTATCTATCTGATAAGTAAAATTTATAGACGAATATCTCTCTACTGTAGTGGATACAATATTACCTTTTTTATTATATTTCTGATGACTTTCTGTTCTTATTTTTTCGCCCCCCAGGCCCCCCGTTGTGGGTCGTTCGACCTGTGCCCGGGTGGGCTAATTCCCGTAAAAATAAAAAAAAACAACAAAGCCATGTAGTATATAATGTACCTGGAGACTGATATACATGGTTAATTATCTACCTGGTGACCACAACACACTCGTCCATTTTGCTGCTGAGTAAATAAAATAAATATATGTTTTTTCTCCCACGTTCATTATTTCCTATTTATCACCACTATACATCATTCCCTCGTTCATCGCTCAAAACGTTTCTTCTTTATTCCACCATAATGACATATATGTGTTTACAATCGCCTAAGGAATTGTTTAAATTAACACTCCCATCACACAATTCTCTCTTGGCAGCTCCCCCAAGACGTGTGCAAATTCTATATTATTTTTACCCTGACTAGATATCCACAGTTGGTATCGTGTTACAAGTATTCATGAAGCAACTCGCCAAGTGTCGTCCAGTGGAAAATTTATTACCGACAAAGGTAAATCTCATGTGCCTCGTCTCTCGCAATACAAAATTCAGGTATATATTTTCTTCCTTGATATTACCAAGAGTACATGGAGGCTTGACTGACGCTATCAATAAAAAAAAAAATTACTAACTAACTAGATAAATGTGATATGTTTTCTTACTATTCTCTAAACTCAGACCACCAGGATCCACATATTGAAAACACTTATGTCATGCGTCATAACGAAATTAATTGCCAGGATATTATTAATTGCCTATTTTACTTCGTGCCTGGTAAACGCTAATAGCTTTTCTTATCAGCCACTTGCTGCGTAATGATCATTAATATTATCTCTGCCTCAAAGTGACGTTTAACTTGGTGTTTAATTTACTCACATACAAAATATATTTATTCTATTAACTTATTTTAACATTTATCTAACATCTATTTCTATAGTAATCTATTTAGTTATTTATTCATTCATCTATTATTCCTTTACATAATCAATCATTCATATAGTCATGTCATCAACTGAACGTATTTTGATCATATTGTATTTCCGTTAATAATTTCCTCACATCATGTTAGTGAGTTACAGACCAATGTCATGTAGCCTATGGTAGTATGTGTGTCTTAGGTAGGAGAGAAAGGTTACAGTACATCAGCGAGCTTATACCGTCTTTTATACCGGGAATACTAACAGCCTCAGCAACGTTTCCTTAAACAGGCCTCTCGCAGCCACACAACCACGCTAATATACTCACGTGGACACTAAATACAAACCACGACCTTACAAAACCCCGTTAGCCCCCTACATACATACATACATAAATAATAATAACAATGGAAGCCCTTCGAAATCGAGGATGGCCGGCCTCCTAGGCGTGAATTGTTTAAGGTGTAGAAGCTGTCGCCAACACAACAACCACACCCTGAGTTAACGCGCTGCTGGACCCAGTGTCAAGGAATAGTCCGAGAAGACCGGACAACTCGCCAACTGCACTGGCTAACCATTACCCCGGAATAGGATCCGCAAATCGATTAACATCCAGGTTTCCAATTACTACTGGGTAGACATAGGCAATGGTGTAAAGAAACTTACCCATAGTTTCACCCTGCCCGAGAATTGAACTCGGGTCCGCTCGCTTGTGCGATGAGGATGCTGACCATTAGGGGGCAGTGAAATTTTGCTCAAAGCTGCACTCTTCAGGCATTGTTCCTTATACATATCTAAGACTCCATGCCAAATTTGAAGCTGATATGTCGAGGTTTAGTCTGCCGCATTTTCTACTGAAATTTTTAAATTTACCTACAGTACTAGCCAAACAGCCGCTGTGGCGGTGCAATGTTCTGTTCAGTGTTTATCAAATTTTTTTTCATATCTCTTATTTCATTTAAGTTGTCTTGTTGCAGATGAGTATGGTGCTATGTCTATATTGATTATCAGCCTTTTCTCATTTCATTTCTCCCTACACTGGCTGCCGCTTGTGACAGATACTTGATTAGTGATTATGCTGGAGCTGCCATTGCTACTGCCACCTTAACTGACTATGGCATTATCACAAAGGATGACAAGAGTCAGGTTATTGGACCACATAAGCTGCGGGATGCGAGACAAAAATACCGATTTAAGAGGCAAGAAATTGAGATGGCTAGTTTAGATAATTTGACGTCACTCTATTTTGATGGTAAGAAGACCGCCACTCGTGTGATGATAAAGAATGAGAAGACCGAGAAATGGAGTTCGAGGATGATGGTGAAAGATCATTATGTCATCATGGTTGAGCCTGGCAATGAATATCTCACACATGTGACTCCCAAGACTGGACACGGAAAGCAGATTGCCAAAACTATTCACGAGTTTCTGGTGGAGAAAAATCTAACCCAGCAGCCCATTGTGTGTGTTGGTTGTGATGGAACCAATGTAAATGTAGGATCAGAAAATGGAGTCATTCATCATCTTGAAATGTTACTTGGTCACCCGCTCCATTATTTCATATGTCAGCTTCACGGAAATGAGCTGCCTTTCCGCGCAGTTTTTTATCACTATGATGGTAAACCAAGTGGTCCTGAGCATTGGCGTGGTCCCATTGGAAAGCAGATCAAGGAGTCTTTGTCTGAGCTTCCAGTTGTCGCCTTCCAGCCAGTCAGTTTCCCTGATTTCCCTGTGTTTAATGATGAAGTGGAGAAAGATCTGTCCTGGGATCAGAAATACCTGTATAGGATTTGTAAAGGAGTTATCACAGGTGTTGTTGAAGATGACTTGGCTGCTATTGAGCCAGGTCCTCCCTGTGTGTCAAGGTGGAACACCTTATGGAGTAGAATCCTCAGGCTGTATGTAGCAACATCAAGACCCAGCCATGAGTTGAAAAGAATTGTCATTACAATAATAAAGTTCAGTGCTCCAATGTGGTTTTACATCAAGATACACCCTTACGTAACACACGGCTCAAGGAACGTATTCCAGTCCCTGCTATATATGAAACACCTGAATAGTGAGGAGGAGACGATAGTGAAGAAGGCTGTCCAGAGAAATGCATACTTCGCCCACACAGATCAACTTCTTCTTGGTATGTGTGCAGATGAGGACATGACTGTTAGAGAAAAAGCTGTCTCAATGATAAGAAAAATTAGAGAGGAGAATCAGCAAAAGGAAGAATGCACTGGCAGATCTGAAGAGGAGGAGGAAGATTCTGATGCTGCTGTTGACGAGAATTTGTTAAACTATACTGATGAGGAGGGTAAAGATGGAGATGGGAATGAGGATGTGCCTCCTGTAGTCAACATGAGAAAGGTGGTGACTCCGAAACTAAAGTGGCAAGCAAAAAACTATCATTCCATGATTAACTGGAGGAATGAACTCAAGACTGAGCCTCCTTACATTGCTTCTCTGTCAAATCTACAGGTTAATGACATTCTTGAGACACCATTAGTGGTGCCCAAGTGGCCAAACAGCACTCAGGCGGTCGAGAGAGGCATAAAAGTGATGACTGAAGCTTGCACTGAAGTGACGGGATACGAATCGAGAGATGGATATATTAGGCAAAGATTATTGTCTAGGAAAATGATGCCAAGGTTCCGCACAAAAAAGAATTTCAATATGAACTTGTAATGATTTTCTATACGGTGTACCTGTAAAATAACATGTGAATTAAATCGATGTCACCCATGTAAAATTTATCATTATCCTGGAAAACATTAAATGACACCTAATTTTTGGTATACACTAAAAGTTGACAAAAAGTCGTTCGCGATGCGGCAGGGTAAGTATGCATGAAATGGCATGAAATTTTGCACAGGTGTTTGTTACAGCCATACAAACGATGCCTGAAAAGTGCAGCCTGCAACTCAAATAAAAGTGTTTTTTCCCTGCCCCCTACTGACCATTACACCAGAGGTCGCTACACATACATACATACATACATACATACATACAAATATATATATACATACATACATACATACATACACTTACTGACAACATCCTTGACCACCGGAGGGTCAAGACCTATCAGGCGCTGCTGCACAGCTGCCATGTTCGGCCCCATTCCTCAAGTCTCTCTCCCCGACCCATCCTCACCATAATCAAAAGTGACAATTTCGTTTCGGAAAGAAGTGGGATCAGTGTTGAACAGTGATGAACAATCTTTAAGCCAGTGAATTCAGCACCAGACAGTACCAGTGAGAGCCGTGACCCACCAGTGAGATAAGCACCCCTGGGAACTAACCACCATCTTCGGACAAGGAGGTGCTAATCCGTCCACCCTGGGAACAACAGAGGGCCGGCCGGCTATGCACCTGACTACAGGATAACACAACACCACCGAGCAGAGTGAGGTACTGTGACTCCACCCCACACCACAAGGTGTCCCCATGACCACGTGAGGTCCTTTATCTCAACACCTAAGGACGAGTTACTACATCACGTGAACACCACACCACCCGGTGCCTCCATGACTACGTGAGGTCCTTCATGTCAACACCTAAGGACGAGTTACTACACCAAGTGAACACCACACCACCCGGTGCCTCCATGACTACGTGAGGTCCTTCATGTCAACACCTACGGACGAGTTACTACACCATGTGAACACCACACCACCTGGTGCCTCCGTGACCACGTGGGGTCCAGTGTATTCACTCCCAGTCAATCTTACCCGTTTGTACTGTCACTATGTTGAAATGCCCTGTAGTATGACCTTCTCCCAACCTAGTTATTATATATCATATTTGTATCACGTATATTACTTGTATATTAATTGTCAGTCAAGAGACCCATTCCTGAATTATGCAACTGTACATTTTCAGCCTTCCGGCTGCCATGCTCTTTCAATAAACAGTTAATAATAATAATAATAATAATAATAATAATAATAATAATAATAATAATAATTTTACTTATTATTATTGTCACACGCACATACACACACCAATCGAAATATGCAAAGGTAATTCATGCAACTGTTGGTATCTGATGAGCTTCTATAAATCGTACGTACCACCTCCCATATTAAGCCACGGACTACTAACAGGAAATAAATGATCTGCCAAAATGGTCAACACAACGAGACGCCTTGTCCACTGACGTCCGCCACTGTCGTCACTTGGCAACACTGGCTCATAGTTGCTGGATATGATAAATACTATCAGACTGGCCAGCGCAGAGGTCAGCATTGTAAAGCTGCTTTGGTAGTAACGACTTAATCACTCATGTCATTCTTATAACTTTATAATATATATATATATATATATATATATATATATATATATATATATATATATACATATATATATATATAATAAATATGTGTGTGTGACAGGCACCAGTCCTAAGCTTGTCGATAGTGATTTGTTTACGAAAGTGAGATAAGAGTGTGTGTATTTGTTAAGGGTATATTTATAAACTGTTTGTGCGTGTAAGAATGTTTTTGTGTAAGCGTGGGGGAGTGTGTGATGTGTATGAGTGTGATGCTTATAAGTGTTATGTTTATGAGTGTGTGATGTTTATGAGTGTGTTATGTTCATGAGTGTGTGATGTTCATGAGTGTGTGATGTTCATGAGTGTGTGATGTTCATGAGTGTGATATGAGAGTGAACTGGTGTCCTATATCCACGTGTCCACTGCTCTTCAGGTCGTTAGTTAACTATTAGCAAGAAACTATCAGCTAATTAGGAATTTCGTATATTATTGAGTAGTGATTTTTTTCAAGGAATTTTTTTCTTTACTTGAACAACGTAATCTTGCAGTACATCAAGCAACTCTCTAAGTACTGTATTGTCTGTAAGTAAGCATCTGTTAGAAGTACATTATGATCTATCCATAAGTGAGAAGTATAGACAGTAGCTAAAACAACTATCTGTGCATACTTTGTGGGAAACAATATGAGACCATGGACGATAAATATGAAGGCCGTCACTAGACACACGTAAAATTTCGGAGAATATCGACCCCCACCTGCACAGAGAGTTGCTTTAGCTACTGTACATAAGCTTCTGACAGGCCTTTAGGTTCAGTTGACAGATAGATTAGTTATGAATTAAGTTGATATATAAACTGGTAACCAAGTGTGGAATAAATAACCTGGAGATTAAACATACAAACGAAGGGAGTGATTATCTCAGTTGTGACATTTCAATACGCAATTAACTTAATCAAGATGCTTAAATAAATTAATCACCAGCATCAAACACATGTCTTCCCGCGGCCACGAAGCTCTCACCCAACTTGTTTTATTTATTTGTATAATTATTGATTTATGGACATTACAAGCTGACTATACCCAGGAGGTCACTTTCATTATTGCCTAGAGAAAAATGCTTAAATCCACGTGAACTATTACTTATGCGTAGGATACACTGTCAATGGAAGCTACTGTAGAATGCTTTAAATCGGACGGAAAAATTACTATGCTTAGACGAGATACACTGGAATGAACCCTGCCTTGTTCCCAACTAATATAAGCTTTTAAAGTGATTAAGTTCATTGTATTCTCATGGGTCTATTTTTATCAGCATGTGAGTCAAGCTTACCTCATCATTCTCGCGTATTACTTGTCACTGCATCTTTAACTACATCACTATAAATGCACCTCATTATAATACAAGTCCTTCAACCTGCCAGAGAGAAGGATTTATTTCACAGCTAATCACACACACGGCACTGGCAGTCAGGTCTATGGTACCTCCCACTGACACACACGACACTCAGTCACCTATAAGACCCTCTTAACGATTTACAGCGCCAGTTGAGTCATTCTAAGACACAAGTAATCTCGGTCAAGACATTCCTAGTCACGCTTAAGGAAATTTCATTCACAACCTGTACTAGGTATTCATAGTCAGGTACAGTCAACAAAACAATAACTTCTCCCTACAGTCCATTGGGTTTTCGTAATGAACACCGTTATTTACACACATACAGGTAAACACACCTTCGTGAATTCTGTGACGTTATTTCATTTCAACTGATTCCTGCTGTTTCGGTAGGATCTGGTATACCTAACAGCACTTTTTGTTTTAATATATAAATGAAATAGGATGAAACTAAACAGCATTTCGAAAAACAAAAACCATACAATTTACTATGTGTTTTTACTCACATTAAAAGTTATTTCCACCTGTTGGGATGATTTGCCATAAAGAAAGACAACATCATATGGGAAGCACCGAAGTTAAAACGGAATATTTTCTAACATACAGAACAACACCCTCAGACTCGACGTCGAATAATCCTACCCTGGCCACATCACCCTTCACGGTATGGGTCTAAGCAGCAGTTAGATTGCACGGCAGATTTGGCGTTTAGAAGCACACCGTAACCTTATGATTTAGGCGTTATGAAGATAATGCACCACCATGAACCAGCTTCGCAAAATCTGAACAAGGAAGATCCCACAGCAGCCGTCATCCATACTGACTCCTTTACCATCATCGCCAGCATCCGGGAACACGACCAACACTATTCGAAACAGACTTCATCATAGTATTGAGCTACATGACCGTTAACCAGCAAATAGACCCGAGATGAATGAAGGTAGTTTACTTTGTTGACAGCATAAGGCATACTTATTAATACACAAGACCTCCCAGACATGCACAAGACCCCCACACCCTCCCCCAGACATACGCAAGACCTCCCAGACATACGCAAGACCTCCCAGACATACCTAAGACCTCCCAGACATACCTGAGACCCCCCAGACATACGCAAGACCTCCCAGACATACGCAAGACCTCCCAGACATACACAAGACCTCCCAGACATACAAGACAAACACAAGACCCCCCAGACATACACAAGACCTCCCAGACATACCAAAGACCTCCCAGACATACCTAAGACCTCCCAGACATACGCAAGACCTCTCAGACATACACAAGACCTCCCAGACATACACAAGACCTCCCAGACATACCAAAGACCTCCCAGACATACCTAAGACCTCCCAGACATACACAAGACCTCCCAGACATACACAAGACCTCCCAGACGTAAGCATTACACCGTCAGTCGTCTATCTTCACTGGTGATACCAATAGCCTTTTTCTCTTGACAAAAATAGAAGGAAAAAGAAAATTGTTGCATTCAGACATTTCTTAAATCTCTCATCACACCATGAACCATAATAGCTCCTCAGAGTTGTAAGTAACGCCGCCAATTGTCGGATGATTCAACTCCAGTCAAGCGTCAGACTCCAAGTTATGTCAATCCCAAAATGAATGTAAGAAGTAGTGTGACTAGCGTCTTAAACTGACAAGAAATGAGTGAGGGGGAGGAAGGAAGAGGGAGATGGAGAGAAAGGGTGATGAGGAAGAGGAGGAGAGGGGAGGAGGGGGGAGAGGAGGAGGGGGAGAGGAGGAGGGGAGGGAGGGGGGAGAGGGGAGAGGGAGGAGGGGGAGAGGGGAGGAGGGGGGAGGGGAGGAGGGGAGAGGGGAGGAGGAGGAGAGGGAGGAAGGGGAAGAGGAGGAGGGGGGGAGAGGGGGAGAGGGAGGAGGGGGAGAGGGGAGGAAGGGGAAGGAGGAAGGGAAGGAGGAAGGGGGAAGAGGTGGAAGGGGAAGAGGTGGGGAGGAGGAAGAGGTGGGAGGAGGGGGAAGTGGTGGAGGGGGAAGAGGGAAGAGGGGAGGAGGGGTAAGGAGGGGGGAGGAGGGGTGGGGTGAGGGGGAGGAGGGGTAAGAGGGAGGAGGTGGGAAGAGGTGGGGAAGAGGTGGGGGGAAGAGGTGTGGGGGGAAGAGGTGGGGGGAAGAGGTGGGGGGGGGAAGAGGTGGGGGGGGGGAAGAGGTGGGGGGAAGAGGTGGAGGGGAAGAGGGGTGGGAGAGGGAAGAGGGTGGGAGGGGAAGAGGTGGGAGGGGAAGAGGGGTGGGAGGGGAAGAGGGTGGAGGGGAAGAGGGTGGAGGGGGAAGAGGGTGGAGGGGGAAGAGGGGTG
Source organism: Homarus americanus (assembly GCF_018991925.1). Lineage (NCBI taxonomy): Eukaryota > Metazoa > Arthropoda > Malacostraca > Decapoda > Nephropidae > Homarus > Homarus americanus. The sequence continues at coordinate 2,310,735 of NW_024719665.1, forward strand.
GGAGGGGAAGAGGGTGGAGGGGGGGGAAGAGGGGGTGGGAGGGGGGGGGTGAGGTGGAGGAGGGGGAAGAGGTGGAGAGGTGGAGGAGGGGGTAAGGGGGAAAAGGGGGGAGCGAAGAGGGGAGGAGAGGGGTGATAACCAAGGGACTATTTGACTGATACGAGGAAAGATACTATTATTAAGTCACAGGAAAGAACAGTTTTTTTTTTAGCGACTCGTGAAACTTTAAATAACATTTCCTTATTTAAATTATTAAGTTCCTTGTATTAGTGAATTACTTCCTGATGGATAACCTACCAATAGACTATGATAATTTCAATACTTCTAATATATACAAGTCTTTGGGGGAGTATTCGTGAAGAAGAATAAAGAGTGATAATTATATTCATTCTTTCCTCTGATAATAAGCACAGCAAGATGATCATTTCACCTCAACAACGACTATATTTACTTTAGTTTGTGAATCTCGGCATATAAGTATATTAAGTGTGTGCCAGGTAATGCTTCAGGTCATCTTCTTCATGGGTATTATTGGCCTCAGCTACGTCTTGTGATGGACCAACTAACACCTCTTTCCCTGGGGTCCTCTTTCCTCTTATCCAGCAGCTTGAAGATATCTATATAGGTTTCGGTTTTCTATTGTGGTTCGAAAACTCTGTCCCCAACTCACTTAAAGATGATGGTGGTGGTGGTGGTGGTGGTGGTGGTGGTCTTTGTGTTGTTGTTGTTGTTGCTGTACCAAAACACCTTTAAAGTTCTCTTAGGAATGCAGTTCTTGTCTCTTATTCATGTTTTTTGTTTTTAATATATCATGAACTCTCTTGACAATGATTCACTTGTCTTTTGAACAATGGGATTCATGTTTCTCACTATGGTTCCATCTGTCTGCTTGTTCTCACATTTATAGCTGCCATGGGAGATATATTGTGGGGTTTTTTCCTATTACAGTTTTTTCCTAGTTACCCCGAGTTGATTATTTCCCCTGGGCCGTTCTCTTATTCTTCTGAGAAAATCCAATATTGTGGGTTTTTTTTATTCCTCCTCTTCGTGGCAGTAAAAATTTTAAAGTATCGTTTTAATTTTTTTTTCTTCTTCCCTGCATGTTTGTCTGTCAGTGTGTATTTTATATACTTAATATTGTTATGAAGGCGACAGTCGAGAGTAAACAATCTTTGCAATGAATTCAACGAAACTAATGGAACCGGCTGTCTTGTCAAGTTACCCATAAACCAAATACCTATATGTTTATTGTCCGGCTAAGATTACATGACCGTCAGATATTGTAACACCAGCTAAAATTATACAATATCTTGAACACATAAAAATACACGTATATAGTCATGGCGAGGCGCATTTCCATTACAAAGCAGAATCTATCCCACCCACATAAAGGTTTAGTACACGTTCTGTACATCTTTTATGGTGAACATTAATTACCAAACATAATTGTGAGAACACGACGAGTTGAACCTTAATTGTTAGACAAAAATTTTACCTTCAAAATTATTGAAAATAATTATAATATGATCAGTGACCCACGGAGCCGCGAGTACCTATAGCATCTTTCTTTTTGTCAACATTAGCGAATTGTGTTTTAAGTTCCAACCAGCGTAGATCACATTTAGCGCGACAGGGAGATTAATCTTTCTGCTACAGGTGAGGGCAAATTGAATTTCTTATTCAAGGTATGCATGATGGGGAGTGAGGGAGGGAGGGAGGGAGGGAGAGAGGGAGGGAGGGAGGGAGGGAGGGAAATATTCAACGCTGGTGTTTGGTCCTGACGCTGCACTGGTTTCAGGAACATCTGGTTTACCTTGAGCTGTGGCCAGGGAGACGTAGCTAGTAACATGTGGCAGGAACACAAACACATACATAAACACAGTCCTGCGTATGTTTACTATCACACACACACAAGCACACATACACATGCACGCAAACATACACACAAGGGCACACGCACATATTTGTTCACACACATTCATATATATAAACACACATGCTGACACACATTCATATATATATAAACACACATGCTGACACACACACATTCACACAAACGTTCACTTAAAAAAAACAATTCAAAGACACAGTGATACATTATAAAACAAAACCATTGAACAACAAATAACCATATAAGAAAAAATAGTAATTATAATTATGAGACAAACGAACAACATTTATGATCAGCTGAGATACAACAACATGAAGAGAAAATATAATCAAGTTTTAAACAATGATAAACATCCGAGCAAAAAAAAAAAAAAACTAACCATCCCATTAAGTTAAGAACCACACACAATATATACTCGTTTTATAACCAACACGTACAAACAAACACCAACATTAATCCTCTGTTCCCTTGGTTGATGCGTGGTATAATAGTGTAGAGACTCACCCTTGTTTATAACTTAGTCCTTCAACACTTTAATACTGTAGGTCCACCCCATCTCACCAGTCTCCTCTTCCCCTCCACGACCTACTAAAAGAGCCCTCCTTCACCTCCATAGCCTGCCGTTATAGTCCTCCTTCACCTCCACAGCCTGCCGTTACAGCCCCCCTTCCCTCCATAGCCTGCCGTTACAGCCCTCCTTCCCACCATAGCCTGCCGTTACAGCCTCCCCTCCAAAGCCTGCCGTTACAGCCTCTTTCCCTCCATAGCCTGCCGTTACAGCCCTCCTTCCTCCACAGCCTGCCGTTACCAACCCCTCCTTTCCCCTCCACCAGCCGCCTGCCGTTACAGCCCTCCTTCCCTCCACCATGCCAACCACCAACGCATACCGCCTGCCGTACAGCCCCCCCTCCACCTAGCCTGCCGTTACATCCCCCTTCCCACCATAACCTGCCGTTACAGCCCTCCTTCCCACCATGCCTTTACCCTCCTTCCCACCGCCTGCCGTTACATCCCCCCTTCCCTCACAACACACATCTCACCCATCTCCTCTCCCTCCCATTTATAACACATTATCCACCATAACACACAACACTTACGTAAACAAACTGTTACACATAAGTCACCAGATATAACCACACGTAAGGAATGAGTCACAGATACAATCATATTACAAAGTTCGTCACTGATTCATTTAAAGAGAGAAAGTGGCACAGTTATGGGATAGGTTCGGCTCATGTGTCCCACGAATCAGGCCAAAGTATAGACGTAAGCTCTGTGTTATATGTAAGATAGTGTTTTGTTCTCTTGTTCATGAGAATATATAGATCAGTTTTCTATCTATATTTACTCTCAGAAGGTGTTCATTATCAATCATGTGGCGGTCAACAGTGAACGAGATAATGTGTTAAGTACCGGCAACAGCTGATGTGATGGGGGAAGTTCACCTGGCCAGTAATGAAGGTCCTCACTCACTCCACACTTGATAACATTCTTCAATATACATTATATACGTATTTACATGTGTGTGAGTGTGTGTGTGTGTGTGTGTGTGTGAGTCTGTGTGTGTGTGTGTGTGTGTGTGTGTGTGTATAACTCCACAGTTATCAGTGTGTATAGGTTAAGTTAGATTAGTTCTCATACTATTTTTCTATATTATCTACCAAACTTATACTCAGTTAATGTATATAACTTATCTCTATTTTCATTATTTAAAGTGGTAATCGCACAGAGGCATAAATAGACTCCCATAAGCTGTTTGCTCCCCGCTGCCATTTATACGACCGTGATAAAACAATGAACAGTTGTCCATTCATAAATAATTCTCTGGTTGATGGCAGCATAATGAACGTTACTCACGAGACTACACCATCGATAACGTCATCAGGTCCGCCCCTTCACATGACAACTGCTGGGGTTATGAGCGTTGTTATCGACTGATCCCTCGTTAGAAGCCAGACAATAGGACACGTGTGTTCTTAACCCTTGACTCATGACATGAATGATGGAAATTTAAAGAGCGTGACACACAGTGGGAGGAATACTTGACTACTGCGGTAACTGCTGTAGTGCTGCCCGCCCCTCCTATCAACAGTACCAGTCAAGTAAGGCGTTCCATTTTAACCTAATACCAAACTCTCCTCCTGTTTCATTATCAAGTCTACCAATGTCAGAAATAGAACTGACTGCTACTCTCACAGTCTATTGACATTCGACTAAGGGAGAGTGGTGCCTAGTCAGGTATTTCCAGGAATCAGTTTACCCTTCAAAGCCAGTTTAGTTTAGTCAAGCTTCTAAATCGTATTCATTGCGTTCACCATCTGCTTAGATTAACACTCCATGTCCTCTACAGACTGCTTAAACAATAAATAAAATTGTATACAAATTTTAACCCAGGATGATTAGCAGTGTCATTATACGTGCTGAAAGAAAATAAATAAATAAAAGGGTATTGTGGAAATTTAAGCAAGAAACCCCATGTATAGTGACAATGTTTTGCGTCTTACATTGAACCACACCATCATATAAGGCTCACTGGGAGAGGGGGGGGGGAGGAAGGAGTATTGAGTGAGTGAGTGATGGAGGGAGGTGAGTGAGTGTGTGAGGGAGGTGAGTGAGTGTGTGAGGGAGGTGAGTGAGTGTGTGAGGCAGGTGAATGAGTGTGTGAAGGAGGTGAGTGAGTGTGTGAGGGAGGTGAGTGAGTGTGTGAGGCAGGTGAGTGAGTGTGTGAGGGAGGTGAGTGTGTGAGGCAGGTGAGTGAGTGTGTGAAGGAGGTGAGTGAGTGTGTGAGGGAAGTGAGTGAGTGTGTGAAGGAGGTGAGTGAGTGTGTGAAGGAGGTGAGTGAGTGTGTGAAGGAGGCGAGAGAGTGTGTGAAGGAGGCGAGTGAGTGTGTGAAGGAGGCGAGTGAGTGTGATTGAGTGAGTGAGTGAGTCTAACTATACAGAGACTACTATCAACAACATCTCAGGCACTATTAATTAACCTATCGACTCTACTGACGGATTCTGGACTTGTAAAGTAAAAACATCATAATCGTAATATTACAATCCTAATTTATGGAAATTTTCTGGGTAAAGGTGTATTTTACGGCAGCTTGTTTTAACGTAGAGAAAATTAACTTAACGGAGGGACCACGGAAAAAAAACCCCACATTTACATTTGTTTAAGAGTTTAGTTTAGTTTAGTTTGTTTCTGTAATCTATCCATGACCACACCCTTGAGACAGGTTTCTTATCCATGACCACACCTTGAGACATGTTTCTTATCAATGACCACACCTTGAGACACGTTTCTTATCATGACCACACCTTGAGACACGTTTTTTATCCATGACCACACCTTGAGACACGTTTCTTATCCATGACCACACCTTGAGACGTTTCTTATCAATGACTTGAGACATGTTCTTATCCATGACCACACCTTGAGACATGTTTCTTATCAATGACCACACCTTGAGACACGTTTCTTATCCATGACCACACCTTGAGACACGTTTCTTATCATGACCACACTTAACACGTTTCTTATCCATTGATCCCACACCTTGAGAGACATATTTCTTATCCATGACCACACTTGAGACAGGTTTATCATGACCACACCTTGAGACATGTTTCTTATCAATGACCACACCTTGAGACATGTTTCTTATCATGACCACACCTTGAGACATGTTTCTTATCCATGACCACACCTTGAGACATGTTTCTTATCAATGACCACACCTTGAGACAAGTTTCTTATCATGACCACACCTTGAGACATGTTTCTTATCATGACCATACCCTGAGACATGTTTCTTATCCATGATCATACCTTGAGACATGTTTCTTATCCACGACCACACCTTGAGACATGTTTCTTATCATGACCACACCTTGAGACACGTTTCTTATCCATGACCACACCTTGTGACACGTTTCTTATCCATGACCACACCTTGAGACACGTTTCTTATCCATGACCACATTCTTGGGACACATTTATTATCATTTTATATCTCAGTGGTTATTTCCTATTAAAATCAGACATTGTCAGGTGATGGATTTTGTTACGGCTCTGAAGGCATGATCTCTCGCCATGTACTTCTTCACCAGTCTGTGTCGAAGCTTCCACTCACTACTATTATTATTAAACACGTGAATAATATTTTAGGTACAGGAATACGACTTTATCTGTGTGTGTGTGTGTGTGTGTGTGTGTGTGTGTGTTTTACTGCCTAGCAATACTCTTTTATCGAGCCACAAACCACCCCACCATGAACGGATAAATCACCTGACATAATAACAACCATCCCAACTCTGGCTAATTTACTGAGTCTACCTTTATCATCTCTCTTACCCTCCCTCATCCCTCCCCCCCTTACCCGCCCTCATCTCCTCACTCACCCACCCTGACCCTCCCTCACTCACCCTGACTCTCCCCCACTCACTACACCACGTCGCTAGCTACAACAAGTCTCGTTTGGTACAATCAGTCAAATATTTAATGAGAGAATAAAGAGTTTAGGCTAATTATATGTAAATAAGGCGCTAAAAGTGAACCAGCTTATTCTCTTCTAATGGTTTAAGTAAGTCTTATCAACTCATAATTTTTCGAGAACACGGTAAACAAACCCCAAAAATAGAGCAGCTTATAGCGGCAATAAATCGAAGCATTAATTAACACAAGGATGTGCAATATTGTGGTGGTGGTTGTGGTGGTGAGGAGGTTCAGTTATAATGTTAGAGCAGTCTTCTTCACCCTGGCCACACACTCCTCCCTCTATCTCACGTCAGTCTTTCATTGACTCGTTCATCTCCTATTAAGATGTATCCCAGTGGCTTTGAAGACAAAGGCCAGAGCTAAAATAAAAGTCTACCTGTCACTGAAACACCACCGAAGATTGGATGTGTTTCTTGATCGCCCAGAATACAAGCACTGGAGCCCCCAGTGTTGGCCGTGGGGGCTGCGCTCAGGAGGCGGCACAAACCGGTCCTCTTGGCTGTGAGATACACACAGGCGTCACCTCCGTCGACCTGTATATCCATTTATCTCTTTACCTCCGTCGCTTTTCTCTTTTCACCTGCTAATTATTGTCTTATTAACTATTCTTCTTTTGTTGCCACTTGTAACTCATGACGGTAACGGGGGCAGTAAACAAGGCTGTGTGTGTGCCTCCCCGAGCATTCCCAGTTGGTGGTAAAGAAAACAATGGAGGCTCCTGGACGTTCTACCATGAAACTAATTACTGGTTCATTACGATGGTTTAAATGTATTTTTCGATATACATTCCTGACTCACTGACTATACCGCTGGCACAGACTAAAAATTATTACTAAGGTCATGAGAAAAGCCAGCTAGACTCGGCACCCTTTGAGACCTGAACACACGAGGAGATTCTCATGACAGCACAATAGATCATTATGGTCAAGTGTTTTTACGTGACGTCACCACCACAGACCAACCATGAAAACCTCTGTATTAAATGATCGCTTAAGGTAGTGGGGGCTTCCTGGCAACTTCGCCTCCATGACTTAATCACATTACAAGGTGTCCAGACGAAACTTCAGGTGGTGTTTATTTGGTTTACTGTAACAAGAAATATTCCACGAAGAAAACTCTAATTCTCAATCATTAATAAGTTATAACACCGCTATTAAACACACTTGCCTCCCCCTGTAATTGTTAGTGGTCCCCCCCCCCCCAAATAGATACATTCTTTGGGAAGCGGAGACGTACAGTAGTTAAAACAGCTATCTGTGTAGGTGGGGGTCGATATGCTCCGAAATTTTACGTGTGACTAGTGACGGCCCTCATATACCAAAATTTACCGTCCATAGTCTCATATTGTTTCCCACAAAGTATGCACAGATAGTTGTTTTAGCTACTGTACCTGTACAATGAAGAGTAAACCCAACACAGGTAAAGACACCATGGGTTATTAAAAGCGACAGTTTCAGAGTCTTCCACCATGTTCAGGTAATCTACAACTAATGAAACGGAGAATAGAAACACATACCAACACCAGCTGTCAATTAAAATCAAAATAGAGTTAGAACATGAATCAAAGTCATTACAAACCAAGTGTAATAAAAACATATAACAAAAATTAAACCACTTGACTGTAATGATTTTATTCAACTTAAGGGAACTTCCAGGAGTCAAAACAGTTGAAGCACCAAAACAATAGATCGTTAATGTCGTAAATAATCTTAACAATCCATTGACTAAAATGACTTTGGAATGATGATAATTTTCCTGGGTACGATGATAATTCTTCTGGATAAAATTAATCCGTCAGTCCGTTTATTAAAGTATTTTCAACCTTTGAGTAAGATGGCGTATACCTTAATACAATGACTTAATCCTTTGATAACGATATTTCCACATACTAAATACGATGACTTAATTCCTTTGTACGTTACGTGAATTTATGAAGCAGTATTTTTCTCTTGCCAATTTAAAGTATGTATCTTTCTCATACACGAAAAATACATATAATACATGAAATATATTTACATAAATCCGAGAAAAAATCCCCCCAAACCAGGAAATATATTTATAAAACATTAACCAATTAAACTCTACGGTTTCTCGCCCCCGTATTTACTGAACTTCTGACAGTCCTCCTGAGACCGTGACGCTATATAGAAATAATTAACATAAAAGCTTCTTAACTCAAACTCATTATCCACACACACACACACACACACACAAAAAAAAAAAAAGCTTGACTGACGAACATTTAAGGTATATCTGAAAATCTCTATAAACGATTAAATTCTCCAAGATATTTAACTCAATATAACCAAAAGAATCTATTATAAATATCCAGCAAAAAGCGATATTGTTTTACTTCATGTTATCATTAATATTGGTGAAGATAAAATAATACTAAATATGTTACACGAATGTCTTACAATATTTATCCATTCGTTTATTCTCACTGGCGGACATCACAGACAACTGGCTGTAATATATAAAGAAACCATAAAAACAAAACACAAACTGGTTCAAGTCTCAATACACATCAGTATGCAGGTCTTCTGTCACTGTGGTATTTTAGAAGAGAATTTCAGGTCACTTGTTGAATATAAAACAAGAATTTTCCCGTTAATACTCCTAAAGCCAACAGTGAATTAGACTAAAACTTGTTGGAAATGATGACATGGAAATAATCTGCTAGTTACCGCCAGAATTATTTTATTATGTATGTAATTATTGACGTGTTTAATGGGTAGGTTGGAGATGAGACTTGGGAAGTAATTCTTGCCTCATTTTGTTAAATAAAAGTGATATCCCGAGATGAAGAAGAGTGAGTGAGTGATAATAAAAATAATAATAATGATTAACGGTTTATTGAAAAAGTTCTGCGGCCCGAAGGCTGAAGATATACATTGGACATAAATGACTTATTACATACATTGGTGGTTTAACAAAGCCTTCATCAGAGAAAGGCAAAGGAACATACAGTGAACATACAGATTAATGTTTACAGTGGAAGTCACGTAGATCTTGTGCGCTGAGGTGTTGAACAGCAGACGCGTAGTGTAGTAACTCCCTCCCAGATGGTGTTATGAGGGGCCTGGCGTGGTGTAGAAGTTCCCTCACAGGTGGTGTTATGAGGGGCCTGATGTGGTGTAGTAATTCCCTCACAGGTGGTGTTATGAGGGGCCTGACGTGGTGTAGAAATTCACTCACAGGTGGTGTTATGAGGGGCCTGGCGTGGTGTAGTAGTTCCCTCACAGGTGGTGTTATGAGGGGCCTGACGTGGTGTAGATTCCCCATGGTGGTGTTATGAGGGGCCTGGCGTAGTGTAGTAGCCTCACAGGTGGTGGGAGGGCCTGACGGTACCCTCACAGGTGGTGGTGAGGGGCCTGACGTGGTGTAGTAATTCCTCACAGGTGGTGTATGAGGGGCCTCACGTGGTGTAGTAATTCCCTCACAGGTGGTGTTATGAGGGGCCTGATGTGGTGTAGTAATTCCCTCACAGGTGGTGTTATGAGGGGCCTGATGTGGTGTAGTAATTCCCTCACAGTGTGTGGGTCTTAGGAAGGAGAACTGGCAGGGGCACTTCATGTCGTCCCCTGGGGTACCTCAGGCGCTTTATGGCCACTACCTACACCACCACTACACCGCCACACTTACAACCAACCTCACTACCACCACCACTACAACCACCACCACCACCACCACTACAGGAGCATCGTGCCTCCCCTCCAAGACACACCAAGAGCTTCCGGTGCTGGTTACTACCTGTGTCACCTCCAATTACTGCCAGCGTTTATGACCAGTGGGACCTAACCTGTACAGGGAGAGAGGTGGTGGACACTGATACTGGTGGCGGTCATATGAAGGCTACGGGTAGTGGTAGTGGTGGTAGCCTTGATGAGAGAGAAGGTAATGGTGTTAGTGGCTGTGAAGATAGTGGTGGTAGGTTTGTGTAGCTGGGGGAGCTCTCTCTCTCTCTCTCTCTCTCTCTCTCTAAACTTATGAACAGCCACTGGGAGCGTCCAGTCATCTTGAAGCACCAGTAGCTGAGAACAGTGCTGAGGAGTCCTCCCTCTAGCTGAGAACAGTGCTGAGGAGTCCTCCCTCTAGCTGAGAACAGTGCTGAGGAGTCCTCCCTCTAGCTGAGAACAGTGCCGAGGAGTCCTCCCTCTAGCTGAGAACAGTGCTGAGGAGTCCTCCCTCTAGCTGAGAACAGTGCTGAGGAGTCCTCCCTCTAGCTGAGAACAGTGCTGAGGAGTCCTCCCTCTAGCTGAGAACAGTGCTGAGGCTGAGGAGTCCTCCCTCTGGCTGAGAACAGTGCTGAGAAGTGCTGAGGTCCTCCCTCTAGCTGAGAACAGTGCTGAGGAGCAGTGCTGAGGTCCTCCCTCTAGCTGAGAACAGTGCTGAGGAGTCCTCCCTCTAGCTGAGAACAGTGCTGAGGAGTCCTCCCTCTAGCTGAGAACAGTGCTGAGGAGTCCTCCCTCTAGCTGAGAACAGTGCTGAGGAGTCCTCCCTCTAGCTGAGAACAACGCTGAGGAGTCCTCCCTCTAGCTGAGAACAGTGCTGAGGAGTCCTCCCTCTAGCTGAGAACAGTGCTGAGGAGTCCTCCCTCTAGCTGAGAACAGTGCTGAGGAGTCCTCCCTCTAGCTGAGAACAATGCTGAGGAGTCCTTCCTCTAGCTGAGAACAATGCTGAGGAGTCCTCCCTCCAGCTGAGAACAGTGCTGAGGAGTCCTCCCTCTAGCTGAGAACAGTGCTGAGGAGTCCTCCCTCCAGCTGAGAACAGTGCTGAGGAGTCCTCCCTCTAGCTGAGAACAACTGAGGAGTCCTCCTCTAGCTGAGAACAACGCTGAGGAGTCCTCCCTCTAGCTGAGAACAGTGCTGAGGAGTCCTCCCTCTAGCTGAGGAGTCCTCCCTCTAGCTGAGAACAGTGCTGAGGAGTCCTCCCTCTAGCTGAGAACAGTGCTGAGGAGTCCTCCCTCTAGCTGAGAACAGTGCTGAGGAGTCCTCCCTCTAGCTGAGAACAGTGCTGAGGAGTCCTCCCACCAGCTGAGAACAGTGCTGAGGAGTCCTCCCTCTAGCTGAGAACAATGCTGAGGAGTCCTTCCTCTAGCTGAGAACAACGCTGAGGAGTCCTCCCTCCAGCTGAGAACAACGCTGAGGAGTCCTCCCTCTAGCTGAGAACAACGCTGAGGAGTCCTCCCTCTAGCTGAGAACAACGCTGAGGAGGCTTCTAGAGAGAGGTCTTTCACTTCCTGCCACGCACGACCCTTGACCCCGCCCACCTCCCCCGGCGGTGTGTTAGCCTGGAGCTCCCTGGCTGTTCACCTTCCATAAAGCGGGAGAGTAAAACCGCCTCAGGCTCACGATGGTCTTTTGTGTGGCGGGAGGAACTGGTGGTGGCCGCGAGAAAGGTAAGGTAGAGATGGAAGTCCCCCACCTCTTATGATGTCCTGGCCGGGGATGTGCCTTAAGAGGGGACGCTAGAGAAGACAGACGGATCATATGAAAATGTGGCACCCCAGTTTATTACACCTGATGATTAAACTCCCTTACGCTACCTGGGGGTAGGTTGTGTTGCGTTGTGTTGCATTGTATTGTGTTGCTTTGCGTTGCATTGTTTTGTGGTAGGTAAGCTTAACGTTGTGTTGGTTTAATCTTAAATTGAAATATGCTGTAGTGCTTAATTTTCACCTGTAATAGACACAAAGAGAGTTGTCATTAATATATCAGCTGCTATCAGTATATTGAAACACTGTCAGGATACTAGTGGTGGTGATGGGGCGTCTCAGAGAACGTGTTAGAGGCGCTGAGGATACTTAATGAATGGGGAATTTGCGTTTGAGTGTGAGGGACATTGAGGAGCAAAGCCAGAGAGATAGGAGACGAGTTGGGGAGGGCTGGGGGGTAGGTTGAGGGAGTTGGTGGGGTTGAGGGAGTTGAGTTGAGGAGTTGGTGGGGGTTGAGGGAGTTGGTGGGGGTTGAGGAGTTGGTGGGGTTGGGGGAGTTGGTGGGGGGTTGAGGGAGTTGGTGGGGGTTGAGGGAGTTGGTGGGGTTGAGGGAGTTGGTGGGGTTGGGGGAGTTGGTGGGGGTTGAGGGGGAGTTGGTGGGGGGAGGAGTTGGTGGGAGGGTTGGGAGTTGGTGGGGGTTGAGGGGTGGCAGGGTTGAGGAGTTGGTGTGAGAGGTTGGGGGCAGGTCAAGGATGAGAAAGTAGTCGGGGAAGGTCTAGGGGTTTCAGGTGGGTGGGGAAGGCAGAAACAGGGGACCAAGTGAGGACGGGAGAGGGCTAAATCAAGGTGCTGACGGGGGGACAGTAGGTAGGGGAGGGAGGAGGAAGGTAGACATAAGAAGGACAAGCTGGTTCACTAGTGTTGGAGCCCAAGTGTTCTGAAGAAAGAAACAAGATCATAGTTCTGTGTTAGTAGATAGAGGGAGACACTTGATGATAAATAAACGGATTACCTGAATTACCCTAAAGTTACCTGGAGGAGTCAGGTTAAGTTATAATGGTTAGGTTAGGTTTGGATAGCGTTAAGTTGGTTAATCAGGTAAAATAAGCTGAGGTGCCTAATTTTCAGATTATCCCTAAGAGACATTTTTTTTACCATTTCTTTATCAATGACAAAATAATATTGGGTAATGTTTTGAGTTTTTATTAAGTTTATTAGTATGAACATAAGTGATTTGTAAATGCATCTAGAGTGCCAAGAGTGATTCATTAGCCAAACCTCAAGCTGAATTAAGCCTTGCAAATCGAAAAACAAAAATAAAATGCGATAATTAACTACAAATTCAACACTTAGACTACTTCACCAGTTGCATCCCAGACTTAAAAGCAAAATTTATAGCGCTAATCATTCTCCTCAAACGCTTAGATAACAAAAAAAATGGCAAGAATAGGATCAGGAATGTGGTGTGTCGCTCGAGAAGAACTGAATAGTCTTGTGTCGAGATTGACTCTGTCCGTGTGCTGTCTGGCGCAACCAACATAAACAAGTGAACAGCCAGGCAGGTACTCGGGTGAATCTCTCTCTCTCTCTCTCGTGTGTGTGTGTGTGTGTGTGTGTGTGTGTGTGTGTGTGTGAGAGAGAGAGAGAGAGAGAGAGAGAGAGAGAGAGATTCGAGGGGATTTGTTTACATCGAACGTAAAGTTGTGTGTTGTTGTGTGTTTCATGAGTGTCTTAGTTTACTATATACTCTTCATACAGTGTCGTCCTCTTACGTCACCTCTCCTTTACTTCCTGTCCACTTCCTTCGTCAGTCTCGCACTTACTTCCTCCGCCAGGTGGTGTCAGTGTCAAGCATCAGGTGGTGAACGGATCTCCACACTGAGTCCCACTTCTTCTGTGACGGTGTGTGTGTGTGTGTGTGTGTGTGACGGTGTGTGTGTGTGTGTGTGTGTTTATGTATGTGTGTGTGTGTGTGTGTGTGTGTGTGACGGTGTGTGTGTGTGTGTTATGTGTGTGTGTGTGTGTGTTATTAACATTGTGGTATAGCTCAGTGATCGTCAGCTTATGGGTGTCAGGATTGAGGAGAAGTGATGGTGTGAGGTTATGGGTGGTGGTGTAAGGTGAGAGAAAGGGGATTATATGGTGAGGTGAGGGGGGTGCGGCAGAATGGGGTGGAGAAGGAAATTGGCGAGTGGAAGAGGAAGGGAAGATGTAAAGTGTGGGGAGTAGGGGTGGGGAGTGAGGTGAGGAGGGAGGGTGGTATAAAGAGGGGAAGGGTGGTGGGGTGAGGCGGGGAGGGGATACAGTGTGGGAGAGGGAGGGACGGTGGAGCAAGGTGGGGAGGAGCCGCGGAGTAAGGTGTGGTGTGGGGGGGAGGAGGGGCGATGGAGTAAGCCAGCGTAGTAACCTCGTTGTGTACTCGAGGTGGGTGGGGGGGTGGTAGGTAGTGAAGCAAGTTGACTGAGGGTCAGCCATATACGCAAAGGTAAAACAAACGCTGCCCGGTGTGTGTACTGGGGGTGGGACAGGAGGGTAACGAGTCCCAGGTAGGGTGACAGGGGAAAGGGGGCCCAGGGGGAGTGGTGGCGGCGGCCTGGGGCAGCAATTATCGGGGTTGCCCGCGGAGAGCGCCACACCCCGGCGCCGCCACACGCACGCCTCCACCTGGCCAGCTGGTGCGGCGGGCAGGAGCACAGCAGCAGTGGCCTGGCTGACCTCCACACCCCGCCGCGGGCACTTTACCTGGCCCCTCCCCCGACCGCGGCCCCTCCCACGGTCACAGCCCCGCCCACGGTCACAACCCCCAACACCTTATTGGTCGGTGGGGTCACGTGATCTCATGGGAGCCTTATAAAGCTGACGCGTGGCCGGGGCAAGGGTCAGACCAGTATACGATACAGAAGCCGACATGTCTGTGTCTGACTGGTACTTCCCAGCGTCGCATCCTGGCTACTCCAGCCACCTTGATCACAGCACCATGTACCTCGATCAACTCGCCTGCCCGAGCCCGCCCTACACCACTGGATCTTACACCTTGCCCGCTCAGTGCTCAGACAGTACTTCCTCTAAAGAAACAAGTAGTTGGTCTACTTTGGAAGGAAGAAGTTCGTCAGATGGTCGCCCAAGTCCCTCGTGTTCCCCGACCAGCAGTTGTGAGAGTGTTGAGTGCAGTTCGTCTCATGGGTGGAACACACACATATCGGGGCCCTCGTCTTGGTCGTGGGGAGCCCCTGGCACCACGCATCCTGTCTTGGCTGCTGTCTCAGACTTCAACAGCCCGGAGTGCTCCTTATCAGAAGCCCGTGGTCGCCAAGCTAAATGTCGTCGAAGACCACCCAAGATTGTGGGTCGTGAAGTGATCAAGAAACGTCGCCTGGCAGCCAACGCTCGGGAGAGACGCCGGATGAATGGTCTTAATGACGCCTTCGATAAGCTTCGTGAACATATTCCTGCCCTCAGTGGTGACCAGAAACTCTCTAAATTCGAGACGTTGCAGATGGCGCAGACGTATATCTCGGCCCTGGTGGAGCTTCTGCAATAGTCGCGAAGGATGAGAGAGTAACATCTGGTCAGCTGTCACACCACTGTGTCGGCCTACGACGTCTACAGCCCGTGAACCTCAGTGCCGCGAGTGATCAAGTGCCACCACTGCCCCGTGACCACCGTTTTGTTAGGAACTGGGACTGGAAGTGTCCAACATGTCCAGTGATTGGATAAGTCTGGACCTCTGAAAGTCCACAAGTGTCTGTTCCGACTAGTGTCCGGAAGCGCCCGCCCGAGCTCCTAGTGTCGAGGAGTGCCACAAGGGCCGGGAGCTAGCAGCACGAGGACTCACCGAAGAGACGTAACCAAAAACTGTATATTATTCATATAATCACAAACTGGCTCAATTTAGTGTTTATCTGTACAGATCACAAATGTATGTATATGTTATGTATCATAAAATGAACTATTTTGTTAATAAAACGTAAGAAATTTATATCTTGGTCTAGTTAATATCTTCCTCTGAAACTACCAGTAGACAAAATATTGTTCTCTCTGATATGATAAGAATATGATAGTTGCTATGAAGTGCTGCACGAAAAACAAACAAACAGAAATAAGTGAGAAAGAGTCTACCATGTTCTGTCCTAACCACCAATAACAAAAGGTAATATATAATACAACTTGTTAACAGATTAAGAGTAAAGAACTATAAACGATATAATTACACCAAAAGCATATTGAGTGATACATTTTCTTGGCTACATGAACAAGATCATTAAACTAACTCCAAACTTTCATTCTTCATATTTGGACAACTTGACAATGGCTGAGTGCAAACCATACGTGGAAACTCTCACCTTTACTACACATGGTACTCTTAATACACCTGACTCACACCTCTACCTCTACACATATCATAATGAAAAATAATACCTCCTTAAATGTAATGTCATTATAATATACTGACTAATATCATGAACTTTATATAATAATGTTCTTTATGTAGGTACTTACACAGTCTGATCAAACTTACTGTGAACAATGAAAAGGTTATTAGTGTGAAGACTTAAACATGAAGTGGATAAATTATTTGCTTACATTAACGAGAATAATGCAAAGCTAAATCAGGTAATTTAAAACAAAAATTCCCTTACACAGAAACTAAGTCACTTCGACGTGTTTACAACTCACAATGAGGCTACTAACCCAACCCCACATGTTGATTAATTCACAAGAGACAGACAGACTCATTCTCATATACATACCGAACAACATTTGATATATAACTTATAACAAACAGTCATACACGTAGATAGGCAACAACACACTGATTCATGAATATTTAGGGCCTCACAGCTGAACTAAAATAAATCACTCGGGTAAACAGGGAAAATAAAAGCAGAAGAGGAGACATAAACAAGGTCACTGTCATAGCTGTTCTGTTATCGCCATCACAAGAAATATAATTCATTCTGTTGCTTCAAAAATATCATCACTGTCATCAATATTGTCATCATCAATGTCAACATCGTAATCAATATCATCATCATCATCATCATCATCATCATCATCATCCCCAGGGAGAACAATTACCACAGTCACTGCCCAAGGTAAACACACACACACACACACACACACACACACACACACACACACACACACACACAAATCACTGTCAGAAAACCATTATATAAATCACTGCTCAAGAAATGCATCATCAACATTACTGACAGATAACTACACTATACAAACCATTTATCAGAACAAACCTGTACCATACCTCCAGAACAACGAAATAAAACAAGAACATTTGAGAAGAACATTATCCTGTGGCAAAAAAAAAAAACCACACTCAATTATTATACTACATCACTTGAACTTATCCATGCACAAAGTCTCTCTCAGTGGAAGACTCACAAGCCGACAATAACACTTTAGTAAATCCAAAGAACATTCAGTGTTGTCAGTATAATTGTGATAAATGTTACTAGTGTGATTGTTATGTAAATCTCTTCTGGCTATGATAAGGTAACACTACTCTGTTTTGAGATTATTGTTGCTGTATAATGTTAAATCAGATGGAAAAAACTTAAGAATGGTGGTAATAAAAGTATAAAAATAAGTTATCATCTGAAACTGATTTTTTTCCCCCTCTAAGATATTACTAGATCCTATCATCAAAGATCTTCTAGGTTATAAATCTCACAAAGTCATGAATATATATAACACAGTCAAGTCTCGGTACGTGTGAAGCTCTTCTACACCGCGACCCTAACTCAAGTCACTGATGAACGACGCGAGGATCTGCAAATCTTTCATCAATAACAAACATTTCTCAAAGCATCATAAGTTCATTTCTCTTCACTGGAGACGTAAGTATTAAGTTTAAACACAAAATAAACCTCCTTTACATAACATTACCCTTTGCACTAACTCCCTAAATCAACAGACTCGTTCATTAAACACAAGTTACGAAGGATTATAAATGAACATAATGTCTGTGTATCTCGTGGCAGGCCTCCAGCGTGGTGTTCAAAGTGGTAACCTTGTCCTATCACACCACCGCCATGTTCAGTGGGTGTGAACACTCCTAATTTATCGTAAGAGACGGGGTATGTAGGTCTCCGTAGTCTTGAGTGTGTCAGTAGTCTTGAGTGTGTCAGGGTTCCCGTTATCACCCAGTGGTTATGGGAAGCCATTAGTGTCTTTTTAAGTATGCAGGTGTAGTCCCGTGTAAGTGTGTCAAATGTTCCCCCTCAGCATCTTCGTCCAGTGCCTCCAAGCAGTGAGAGTGTGCTGGTCACCACAGAAAACGAGAGTTGATCCTGGGAGGTTTTTTAAATAGGAAGTTGCTTGTTGGTGAAGTGAGATAGAAAATACTTATATTAAAATACCAAATCACTTCACAATTAACGAATCAGTTGAATAATTTTATTGTTAACCAAATATATCAAGTGACAACAACACAGAGAAGAGAAAAAAGAATGTATAATAAAGGGATCCGTTTAGCCTATAGAAGTGTTCTCTCTTTCTCTCCCTCTCTTTCTCGCTCCAGCGAATGATTCCCGTGTGTTCATTATTCAGTGAGCGATTTAAAAAAACAATTATGGCAATGTCTTAATATGTCACACAAACAAAGACACGCATATTTCTTGTGCAAAATATTTTCTTTACTCCCTGAGACACAAAGGCAGGCACACGCACGCAAACGCACGCAAAAAAGCGCGCGCACATACACGTACAGCCATTCTACGGTTTTCAACTGCCACATTTCACACACACACTAACACCCTCCTCCCACCCTAAACCACCTCAAGAATCAGGGAGGTTTGGCCAAGCCTTGCCTTGTGTACAGGCACCCCCCGATTGTGGGCGTGTCGTGGGCGTGGCTCTAGGTGTGCGGGCGTGGTGGGCGGGGAGACATGAAGCGTATCGGGTGTCCAAGGATGCCGCCACCACCTCCGCCACGCCACCGGGCCAAACAGGTTCTTCGTCCACAAAAAGTTACTTTGCTGTGATTCCGAAGACGAAGCTCATACGTAACTCTCCTTGCATTCATTATCTCTCCTATTATCATTCATCTTTTATTGTTGCTATTCCTCCTCCTCCTTCTGCACCTCTTCCTCCATCTCCTCCACGTTGCCATTGTTTATTGTTTTTTTGCACCGTTTGTTTTCATGTTGAGTTAAAATTAATGAGGGCAGACTCGATGGTGGTGGTGACAGTAGTGGTGGTGGTAGTAGTGGTGGTGGTAGTAGTGGTGGTGGTGGTGGTAGTAGTAGTGGTGGTGGAAGTGGTAGTGGTAATGGCAACAGTGGTAGTGGCAACAGTGGTGGTGGTGATAGTGGGTGGTGGTGATAGTGGTGGTGGTGGTGGTCATAGTAGTGGTGGTGGAAGTGGTAGTGGCAACAGTGGTGGTGGTGATAGTAGTGGTGGTGGTGGGGTTGACAGTGGTGGTGGTGACAGTGGTAGTGGCAACAGTGGTAGTGATGGTGGTGATAGTAGTGGTGGTGGGGGGTGACAGTGGTGGTGGTGACAGTGGGTGGTGGTGGTGACAGTGGTGGTGGTGTAGTGGTGGTGGTGATAGTAGTGGTGGTGGTGGGGTGTGGTGGTGGGAGACAGTGGTAGTGGTGGTGGCAACAGTGGTAGTGGTGGTGGTGACAGTGGTAATGGTGGTGGTGATAGTAGTGGTAGCAGTAGTGGTGACGGTGGTGGTGACAGTGGTGGTGGTGATAGTGGTGGTGATAGTAGTGGTAGCGGTGTGGTGGTGGAGACAGTGGTGGTGGAGACAGTGGTGGTGGAGACAGTGGTGGCAACAGTGGTACTGGTGGTGACAGTGGTAATGGTGGTGGTAATAGTAGCGGTAGTGGTGACAGTGGTGGTGGAGACAGTGGTAATGGTGGTAGCAACAGTGGTAGTGGTGGTGGTGACAGTGGTGATGGTGATAGTAGTGGTAGCGGTAGTGGTGACAGTGGTGGAGACAGTGGTAGTGGTGGTGGCAACAGTGGTGGTGGTGACAGTGGTAATGGTGGTGGTGATAGTAGTGGTAGCGGTAGTGGTGACAGTGGTGGTGGTGACAGTGGTGAGTGGCACCAGTAGTAGTGGCAACAGTGACAGTGGTGGTGGTAGCCGTAGTGGTGGTGGTGGGGTGACAGTGGTAGTGGTGGGGCAACAGGTAGTGGTGGTGGCAACAGTGGTAGTGGTGGTGGCAACAGTGGTAGTGGTGGTGGTGTGGTGGTGGTGGTGGTGATAGTGGTGGTGGTGGTGGGGGTGGTGGGGGTGTAGGGGGTGTAGGGGTGGTGGTGGGGTGGTGGTGGGGTGTGGGGGTGATAGTGGTGGGGGTGAGTGGTGGTGGCAACAGTGGTGGTGGCACCTCATCAACGACAGCAACAGGAACAAACAGCAGCAGCAGCAGCAACAGGAACAAACAGCAGCAGAAGCAACAGGAACAAACAGCAGCAACAACAACAACAACAAACAGCAGCAACAACAACAGGAACAAACAGCAGCAGCAACAACAGGAACAACAGCAGCAGCAGTAACATCATCATTGGTGATAAATGCCGTAGTAGTGGGAACAATGATCCAGCAATACTACCAGCGGGAAAACATCGGCAGTAGTATTTGGACACACACACACACACACACACACACACACACACACACACACACACACACACACACACACACACACACACACACACACACAATAAAAAAAATCCGGAGATTCTACGATTATTGCCTCCTGTCTAAGTCTCGTGGCTCTTCTCTCCTCTCCTCTCCTCTCCTCCATTTATGTTCTTTGGATTATTTGTCACTGCATTATGTATGCAAGTGGTGAGCGCTGAGAACAAGTTAACCCGCAATGCTCTCTCTCTCTCTCTCTCTCTCTCTCTCTCTCTCAATGTTTGGTGTTACCGCTAAAATAAGGCCAACATTATCATATATTAAGGTTAACATCAATGAAACCATCGTTATAATGTTCTTCAAAATATATAGCCTCTTCAGTACTTGATGGACTCAAGCTCGCGGTTTTTCCTAAGCCTGGAATCGGGTTAAATAAAATGGCTGGAAATCCACTAATGCTCCAAACCCTAACGAAACCTACTGAGTGGCTGCGGACCATCAACCAACCAGTACTGTTAATTACACCCGTGGTAATTAGACTTACAGATGAAGGCGACTAATGACCCTATACCAAGACATGACATTATGTTCTATAATATAGCGGGGATCTGAGGTAACCATGCTTGTGTTCTGTGTGCTTTCGAAGTGCCCCACGCAGCAGCCCGGGGCATTTAGACAGGGAAATATACAGGTCGACGCTTCCATCTGCACGTACAAAGGGAGAGTGCAGCTGCTGCCTCAACGCTCGGGGCCACACTCGTTCAGGTGACAGTCACAACAAAAATTGCTGGTGGGTTTTCTTCAGAGGTTATACACAGTGAGGTGCACACGACATGGCCTCGTGTGCAGGACAAAAACAAAAGATGAAGCAGGAGAAGAGATCCACCTGCTGGAACCCAATAAGCAGGAGAACTGCTTAGGGTCCTCTGTTATTGAGGTCGCTTACTATAACTGTGTCTGTAGATTCAGGAAGTGACTCTGCAACGTTAATTTAGGTAAAGGTTTTATTTAGAGAAGTTGAATACGATGTACCGTAAAATTAACGCACTTTAGAATTTCCAAATCCACCGAAAAACATTATAATATCTACAGTATGTGTCTTTAAGGGTGACCAAGAATAAGCCATAAGCTGTAACAGGTACTGAATGGCAGGAGTAACACATCCTACCTCTGTCATATCTTAACTCACACTGACGGGTGAGGGACGGCTAGACGGGGCGGTCACGGAGCTCAAGGCGACGGGGGTGGTGGCTGGAGTCAAAGCACAAGATACCGTACTGGTCTAAGAAAGATGGTGCTACTGACAGCTTGATGACAACACAAATATAACGCACTGCCACCATGATATTCGTTTCAATCTATCATCACAGTTTAAGTTTGTCGCTAAAACTAGGAATACCATTGCCATACGGCTGGCAGTTGTGTGCGAGAGGGTAGGAGGGAGAGCGCTGGGTAAGCCAACAGAGAAGAATAATCTCCTACCTCAGTTAACCAGTTAGGAAAGTCGTTCACAGAGCTACTCAATGGAAGTTACCCCAGATGGCAGGATTAGGGGGGGGGGGAGACTCGGGGAAACAATAGCTAATAAGAGAGGACACCTTTTGTAAACCCTTACATAATAAAACAAAAATAGTGTGTGTGTGTGTGTGTGTGTGTGTGCGTGTGTGTGTGTGCGTGTGCGTGTGTGTGCGTGTGCGTGTGTGTGTGTGTGTGGTATTTGTGGTAAAACAGTGTAAATACCTGTCCATGATCATGTGTTCGTGTGTGTGTGTTTAACAGTTAATGGAGGGCGTAATTTTATCAGTTTTATGTCACACTGTTGATATTAGCTGACCTATACACCATTTGTACCTCACTGAAAATCATACAATTCCGATGAATGATTCAGTCACACTGTCACACTTCATATTAGTACCTATAACTTACCTCTGAAAATTGTTCCGAGTTAAGTGTTACACAAGAGTCCTGTAAGTGGCCTGGGAATTATTATTATTTTTTTATCTCACAGTAACATGTCATTCAACTGGACGTGTTCCTCTGACAACATTGTTCCTTTGTTGGGTTTTCATATATTGGTCAACATTGTTCTGTCTTATCTTTACAACACATCACTGCCTCCTGAATAATGATAATTCTTTTTTACGAGTGTAAGTTTTATTCCTAATGAACAATTTCTGGTAATCAAAGTTTACTTGAAGCGAATTGTCTGATAAAATAAATTTTTCCTCGCTTATCAAACACAGTTCAACATTGTATTTTTTATCTTGTTACCAGGGTGGCAGTTCACCACAATTTGTGATAAAGAAAGATGTTCAGGGGGCTAACTATTTTGTCAACAATATTGTCGACGAGCTGACATTAGCGTGTTTCTTATTCATTACTAGTGAACGAAATTTTTAAGTGGTAATGTGTCGTGCGGTCATTTACTGTTCCTTATAAAGGGCCTTTACTAATTCCCTCGTTCATAATGTATCACTTGATTCATGGTTGCAAAAAAAAAAAAAAAAAAAACCGCTATAATACTCGAGGTTGAGAATAAAGTATTATTAACCCAACGCTGGTGCCCGGGCCAGGATCACTATTAATTACTAACTCAAGGTCTCTCGAGCATTTCTCTAAGTTCATTTCTCCTGACGATGGATAATTGGTGCTCTTGAAGGAAAATTTGCGTCTGTGGTCCTTCTCTTGACGACAGCATTATGATCATTTAGCTGATGAACACAATGCGAGGTGTATAATGAAGATATCTGGGTCATGCCGAGCGACCTATCATGAGAGAGCTGTGATGAACTTTTATTAAAGGAAATATATGAAACAATATGATATTTAACACCTCAGATTTTTTTATAACACGCAAGATGAATATACGACAAAGACGACTCGGTAAAAAAAAATAAAAGTCTCTTACACAGGTGAAGATGATACAAGATTGGTAAATTAATCTTTGTATTACACCTATACATTGTACCTAAGGCAGTAACCCAGGATGATATAATACAGTGTGAGGCAATAGTACAGTGTGAGGCAATAATACAGTGTGAGGTAATAGTACAGTGTGAGGCAATAGTACAGTGTGAGGCAATAGTACAGTGTGAGGTAATAGTACAGTGTGAGGCAATAGTACAGTGTGAGGCAATAGTACAGTGTGAGGTAATAGTACAGTGTGAGGTAATAGTACAGTGTGAGGTAATAGTACAGTGTGAGGTAATAGTACAGTGTGAGGTAATAGTACAGTGTGAGGCAATAGTACAGTGTGAGGCAGTAGTACAGTGTAAAGCAATAGTACAGTGTGAGGTAATAGTACGCTGGTAAGCAATAGTACAGTGTGAGGCAGTAATACAGTGTGAGGTAGTAATACAGTGTGAGGCAGTAATACAGTGTGAGGCAATAGTACAGTGTGAGGCAATAGGCAGAGTACAGTGTGTGTGGAGGCAATAGTATAGTACAGTGTAGGCAGTGAGGTAATAGTACAGTGTGAGGCAATAGTACAGTGTGAGGCAATAGTACAGTGTGAGGTAATAGTACAGTGTGAGGTAATAGTACAGTGTGAGGTAATAGTACAGTGTGAGGTAATAGTACAGTGTGAGGTAATAGTACAGTGTGAGGCAATAGTACAGTGTGAGGCAAGTACAGTGTAGGCAATAGTACAGTGTGAGGTAATAGTACGCTGGTAAGCAATAGTACAGTGTGAGGCAGTAATACAGTGTGAGGTAGTAATACAGTGTGAGGCAGTAATACAGTGTGAGGCAATAGTACAGTGTGAGGCAATGGTCAGGTGAGGCAATGTGCACAGTGTGAGGCAATAGTACGGTGAGGGGAGGAATGAGTACCTATGTGAGGCAATAGTACAGTGTGAGGCATAGTACAGGAAGCAATACAGTGAGGCAGTAATACAGTGTGAGGTACAGTGTGAATACAGTGTGAGGCAATAGTACAGTGTGAGGCAATAGTACAGTGTGAGGCAGTACAGTGTGAGGCAGTATACAGTGTGAGGCAATAGTACAGTGAGGCAGTAATACAGTGTGAGGCAGTAATACAGTGTGAGGCAATAGTACAGTGTGAGGCAATAGTACAGTGTGAGGCAGTAATACAGTGTGAGGCAATAGTACAGTGTGAGGCAATAAGATACTGGAGATTGTGTCACCAACTCTACAATCGCTTATATTTTTTCCTTAATCTTATTTTTTATTTACTGTTTAATGTTAGTATCACATAATATCACCGACTGACTCCCAAAGTGAACGACTCTTAAGATTACAGTGTACATCTCGTTCCAGCTCAGGATGCTGTAGCGACGCTGGTTGAATTGCTTGTCCGGTCCACTGCTTTTAACTCTAATTAAATCCCGGATCTTGACCCATAACCTGATCAAATTTTTAACCTAACCTTATCAACTTCATCGGACCAAACCTAACCTAACCATAATATAATCTAACGACCTAAAAAAATGCCTCTATAATGATATCATATTAAGCTGTGCAGTCAACTACGCTTCATAAACCTCTATACCAAATAATATATGATACTGTTTCAATACCACTTGGATCGAAAATTTTCATACTAATTATCGCAATAATGTAAGTCATACTGAAGGAGTTAAGTCATCATACTGAAGGCCATGGGTACCAAACACCGGATTATAAGCGACCTTAATATTTACTTTCCATTTAACCTTTTCTATTAACCTAGGCGTCACCACCTGTCGACGGCTCCGGTTTACCCTCTAGTCTACGGTTTTTTCTCACCACTTTCGAGATCCTCTCCACCAATCTACGGTCTCTCCTCACCCTTCTATAGCTCTTTCTACCCCCCGAGGCTGACATGCGACTGGGGACCTATGATGTACGTTGTGTGATTTTAGGTTAAGTTAGGTGGTGCCAAAAAGATGCTGCTGATGTTACGTAAATATTGATTTCTCTTCAACAACTACTGTACGGTCGTTAATAATACGACTTCTTACCGTCACTCACACATTAATGTTATTTATAATATACGTAGTTTGCCAACTTCCTGGGTAAATTTTATTGCAAATTACATTAAACTAACAATTTGGCATTATTTATTGGGTCATTAAAGTCACCCCGTCATAAAAAGACACCATATTGAGACTGCAGCCCGCCCGCCCCATCACCCCAAAATTCCGTGAGTTGCAAAAAAAAATTAAATATGCACGTACTGCTCAGACCTGTAGCACAAGCTGGGAATACCACCCTAATGTGCGGTAACACACCCTAAGCATCATTTGTGTTTTATCCTACCTATTTATATCCTTACTTAATATTGTGTTGTAGGTGTAAAAGTGACTCCTTAACCCTCCCCCCCCGAGACCACCAAACACCGTCCTCAACTCACATAACCCGTCCCCGTCATCCCCCGGACCACCTCTCCCCCTCTTGCTTTGGATTCCGGAGTCGATACTCTCGGGGTTCACACCTCACGGAGAGGATAAACTGGCAACGCTGATTGTACTGTATTATACTAAGCCTTCGGTACACAAGGAAACAGAGTGACCGGTATATTGCACTAGATTGTAATGTTAAGTAACCATTCATAGTAATGTGGACTGGGAGTGAGCAGTGACCCTTATGGTATGAGGCGAGTGTTGCATCCATTAACTCATAACAAATATATCTAAACGTCTTTGTCGTAAAACCTAGCTCACCTGAACACATCATAACCTGTTATGACATAATAAAAATGAGCCGTAGGCAGACGCTAATTTAAGGTGTAAAAGTTGCCGCCACAACCGAGTCAACACCTCAGTTAACGATACCTGTAGTCAGGTTCCCAGGAGGGCCCCAGGAACTCCGAACTACATTGGCTAGCCGCTAGTCCAGAAAAGAACTCAATATCAGTAAACATCCAAGATTTATTTAATAAGACACAACGCAATTATTTAAACATTACACCTAGCGTTCCAGGTAATCGAACTAGGGATCACTCACTCCGCAGGTGAGTATGCTAACCAATACACCACGGATCATGCCTCTTAATTCATACATACTTCTCTCGTTTCTCCAGTAGTTAACAGTCACTGAATATCTCAAATTCAACATCGCGGAGGTAAAAAAAAAACAACGAAATCCGTATTAGAACTTTTCAACCACCACTTTGGTTTACTCCCCCAGACTTCTCTACAACCCCACTCAGTACACTACACATCTATTCTTTCCTTACCTACTTTATAAAACTTTAAACGTATCGCCTAATTCCTTATATATTGTAATAAAACCCCAAAATCATTTAGTCGTATATGCAATGTTATCAAGGCAGAATGGTACAATATTTTGGTACTCTCAGTGGAACAAGGAGCCCTAGGACCATACACGCTAGCCACCGTACCTGAAACACAACAAAAATATATATAAATAAACGTAAAACAAAATCGATACTTAAAGTTACTATATTTTGATACATAACATTATTTAACTCCAAGAAGGAATCAGGAAATGTCATAGAGATCACGGAAAAAATGGACATGACTGAATATTGTTTACAAACTACAAGAGGACAAATAACTTTTATAAAAAGTATCGTCATAGGTATGTTGTGATGTACTATATTCCTGGCGGGACATTAAAAAAAAAAAAGGTCATAGCTGATATAACTACTGTACTAATAAGAACACACTTGGGTTATGGTTTTCACAGTCAGCCAGTCAGTCAGTAATGTTTCGTATGTTTGACTGGGAGACCTGCAAACTTCTTTACTACCCAACTGTAACATGAATTAACCATTCACAGATGAGAGGACCAGGGTGCCCCGCGAGCAAACTAGCGACCGTTAGGACAGGAAGCGTATGTTGGGTTCACTCCTGCTGTTTCTAAGTCGTAAACATTTGATTATAATAATAATATACATAGCTATTTTAGTATTACCTTCACCTCATAACGTCTTGTTAGTAGTTTAGGGACGATGTATTTCTAAGACCTTAAACTATATATTGTAACCTAAGATCAAGCGGTAAGGGTACTGTACACTTCCTAATTCTTGGAAATATTACTTATATTATATTTATTATCATCATTCACTACCAACATTACACGGGAGTTGATTGGGTTGAGACCAACTGTTGTACGTCAACTTGCAAACATGTCTCGCAGCTCACCATGATTTGTGCTCTGAAGTTGTTGTTTGAAGGGCAACACTTGGGCGGTGGTGGCCGTGCATTGTTTATGTGCTTCAACAATTACTCTAAGAATACATTATTGCCTCAAAATATAGTGTTACGACGCCCAGTGACCAATGGTGATCACAGGACTGCAGCGAAAGGAAATGGCAGGCTGGGATAATTGATATATATTTATATGCGCTCCTGCGTATTATATTTATGTATATGACCCCAGTGTTTATCATTTATTTGCGGCGGCGACGGTGAGCAGATCTCGTC
Source organism: Homarus americanus (assembly GCF_018991925.1). NCBI lineage: Eukaryota > Metazoa > Arthropoda > Malacostraca > Decapoda > Nephropidae > Homarus > Homarus americanus. The sequence goes on from NW_024719665.1 coordinate 2,338,551, forward strand.
TCTTTAACATTCACAGGAGGGAGGTGAAACACGTTAATAAGTCATGTAGTAAACACCTGTCAGTATTCATCATGACCTATTCCTCCCCGGTGCTGCGGGCGACCTAACGTATGATACACCAGTCTCCCTCTTATTTTATCACATCATTCACTTACCTAATTCTATATAATTCCAAATTACACCCCATGGTTAGTTGTTCCTAACAAAGCAATTCTTTATATATAAACTCTTTAAATAGCTATAATAAGAAAATGACCTCCATTAGTCAATAACACATAATGGGTTACCAAGATAATTTGGCGTCTTCCACACATCACGTTCGACCTGGAAATATTGGCGCCCAGGTTAATGCAAGCGTCTGGTTATGTACAGATTGCTCTCATTATTACAGTGACAGTGACATATATGTTTAGAATAATTGCGTATTATCATTTACCACAGCACTGTAGAAGGCGGTTCACTCGTGACATGATGGTGGTCGTTGATATGTGCTGGGTAAACAGTCGTGACCCATTACTATACGCAAGTGTCGTGTTTATGTCTAAGATGTTCCTGTGTGAAGAAGAATACACTTAAAGCCGATATACGTTGTGGTGATAATGGTGTCACTATAGCAGAAGTATACAGCTTACATCAGGGTAATATCGACACAACAGAGAGAGAGAGAGAGAAAATGCAGCCAGGCGCTAAAGATTATCTCAGACACAAACAAACATTTCCCGTGTCTCAGCCTCTTGTCTCACCCACAAACATTATATACAAAATCCACTGCACAAGACTAGCGATACTAACGGGAACCAGTTTGATATACAGACCAATTTTAATTTTTTCTCGATTATATCTAACGACTCGTGCGTGCGTATGTGTGTGTGTGTGTGTTTAGTTGGTATAGTGGTGTAGGTATAATGGCGGTGATGTAGTGGTGGTGGTGTAGTGGTGGTACCAGTGGGGTATTGGTACCAGTGGGGTAGTGGTACCAGTGGGGTAGTGGTACCAGTGGGGTAGTGGTACCAGTGGGGTAGTGGTACCAGTGGGGTAGTGGTACCAGTGGGGTAGTGGTACCAGTGGGCTAGTGGTACCAGTGGAGTAGTGGTACCAGTGGAGTAGTAGTGGTAGTGGTACCAGTGGGGTAGTGGTGGTGGCGGGGTAGTGGTACCAGCGGTGTAGTGGTACCAGTGGTGTAGTGGTACCAGCGGTGTAGTGGTACCAGTGGTGTAGTGGTACCAGTGGGGTAGTGGTGGTGGCGGGGTAGTGGTACCAGTCGTGTAGTGGTACCAGTGGGGTAGTAGTGGTGGTGGTGGGGTAGTAGTGGTGGTGGCGGGGTAGTGGTACCAGTGGGGTAGTGGTGGTGGCGGAGTAGTGGCACCAGTGGTGTAGTGGTACCAGTGGTGCAGTAGTACCAATAATTGCAGTCATCTCAGGGCACAAGACAATTAGGAGGATAACATTGAGTTAACTCTGACTGTGTAATATATAAATAAATCCTAATTTAAATTCCGCAGATGTGTGTGTGTGTGTGTGTGTGTGTGTGTGTGTGTGTGTTACTTCATCTTTAATACACTTCATTAGTATAGTTATAACGCGAAATTTTATCTCTGGAACTATTTTATGTACAACAATACATTTATATGGGTAATAAAACAGCACATTACAACGCTTTACAGTAGAACATCCTAAAGGGAAAACGACGCTGAATTTATGTCCCACACGCCAGCCGCCACTGACCTCGAGGTCCAGGTTGAAAGTCCAATACATTATTGACCTTCAACAACTAATGATTAAGTAAGCGCCCTGTGTTCACCAGTACTCGTTCTGGTCCAAACCTAATTGTCTAGAAATTTGTAATTCATAAAAAAAGTAATATTGAAGTAGTTTTGATTTATTAGTATTATGTAGATAATTTTCTCGAAGTTGGCTATTTGATCTTATCGACTTAATTTGAATGGACATTGAAATTTATATATTATAAAACAAGTACACACACTAAGGCCGAATGGTCTCTGTTCAGACATATCGTGACAATTCCCAGTACAATGTGTTGTTAAATTTGGGGAAGGTTGTTTGCTTTTATTTTATATATACAGTATATATTTTTTTTGTGGGGTGAGGGGGGAGGGGGGGCGGGGGTAAAAATAGATGATTATTTTTTACTGTGACGTTGCCTTATATTGTACACTACGTCACACAGTCTCTCTCGGTATACAAAACACTGACAGGTACAGTCTCGTTCAAGATTCTTGGAACACTGCTGGAGACAGCTGGCAACTCAAGATCGTTTGTTTACTATAGTACGTAGTAAAAATTATGAATAAATGTAAAAGTGATCGGTGATTGGTTACTTGGTTCCCCGTTGCTTAATCTAATGGTTGGGCTTTGTTGTTTCGTATTATATTATACGACGTACTAAAGTAAACAAACGATCTTGAGTTGCCAGCTGTCTCCAGCAGTGTTCCAAGAATCTTGAACGAGACTGTACATCAGATACGTGTCAACATTTCCTTGTGCCTATTTCTACCCATAAAAAAAAACTTCAGGGCGGATATTTATTTTTTTTTAAGTAGTTGGGACACATCCCTCACTACCAAAATCTTCGCTTTAACGATAAGTGTCAGTAACAGCTGAAGGAGCCATAAACAGTGTGAGTAACAGCTAAAGGAGCCGTAAACCTTGCATGAAACCACTTGGTCAACTCGAGACAGCTAGCTCAAAATGCCAGACATAATAATGGACGTCAGACCTCAAGGTAAACCTATACAGACTGACAGACTCGCTTTAGTTGTAACACTGATTATTTCTGGTATGAAGACACGATGCCGAGTAGAATGTTGACACAACCGGAAATAATAAACTGTTTGCAAAGCCGATATAGTATGTGAGGTATGCAGTAAGTCGAGATATGTATCGATGTGTGTGTGTGAGAGAGAGAGAGAGAGAGAGAGAGAGAGAGAGAGAGAGACGTCGAGGTGTAGGGAGGCGTTGAGGAGGGAGTGTCTCATCATTATTTCGTAAACATGACAACTGAACGTATAAATTTAATGGCGAAATTACACCAAATAATAATTTAAAAAAACGATAAAAGACGGCGAGCAGAGAAACGCAAATATGGTTGAAATATTAAAAGAAACGATCATGATAAACTATAATCGATAAATAAGGAAACAGGAGGAATTAATAATAAAGATTGAAGACGAGATTGAGGGAAGATAATTAAAAAAGTAGAAATATGAAGATAAAATGTGATGTGAAGATGACAGGTGTGAAGGTGACAGTGAAGGTGGTGACAAGGTGTGTGGAAAAGTAAAGGTGTGAAGACTGGTGTGAAGGTGACAGGTGTAAGGATGACAGGTGTGAAGGTGATAGATGTAAAAGTAACAGATGTGAAGCTGACAAGGGTGAAGCTGACAAGTGTGAAGCTGACAGGTGTGAAGATAACTGGTGTGAAGGTGACAGGCGAAGTGTAAAGATGCTATATGTGAAGCTGACAGATGTAATTAAGAAAGAAGAGCATAGCGAATGTCAGGAGTGAGACCTGAAGATAAAAGACAGGAAATGATAAACATGAAAATGGAAACAGGGGAGAAAGAGAATCAATGAGAACTAAAGAGAACAAGAGGATATAATGGAAGAAAATAAATATGAGAAACGAGGAAAATCAAACACAAATGGAAGCTACAAATTTAAAAGGGAAATATATAGCGGAAAATGGAGAAGAGGAGCGCTAAGGTAGAAGTGAGAAAGTAGAGGCGAGGTGTGAGGTGAGGATGGAAGCACCGCAGAGAGATGAAGAAGCGATAGACTGAGTGACAATAGGTGCCACTCTGGCCTGCAATGTGTCGAGGGTTGTTGCTAAGCTGCACGTCATATGATATAAATAAAAATAACATATATTTAAACAGTGTTGTAATTTTTTTTTATTCGTCTCATAATATTATATATACTTTTAAAACTATATATATCAAAACTCGGTGCAGCTGGTGTCAGGGTCATATGTCTTCGGAGGCCCCTCCAAAAAACCAGTTGAATTAAAATTTTAATAAACTCGGTATTAAAGTCGATGTCTCAATAATACGGTTGTCAGGCCTGAATCTAAAATTATCGTCCACCCATCATCCCTGGGTGTGCTTTATCGCTATCTGATTACCTGATAAGGATCTACATCAGGCTTATCACTGTACCCTTAAACAGAATTGAATATTCCTAGATACATCTGCCAAGTTTATATGACTACCTTAACGTTTATATCAGCTAAGGTTTCATTTGATATTTATTTATATTCCTCTTTTCGTATTTTATTACCCCAGAGAAGTTTTATATTGCCTATCACGCCCAAGAGAGCCATCACCAACACAGGTATCTCCAATGTGTCGATGGTCATAACTCACACCGGCAACCTCAGCGACTCTACCAGACCCCACCAAACATAGATCACAGTCACTCGCGTCTGACCAGCAGGTAATAGTAACTGTCTCAGAATAAAGTACAGATCATTAGCAGTATTTGGCAGCAGAAACAGGATCCAGTCTTACTCTATACAAGTCTTTAACCTGCTCCTCTGCTCTGCTAGAACTGTAAGTAATGACTCGAGACAAGTCAAAAGGACGACGTTGTAATCATGTTCATCATTTGGTTGTCGCTGTTGACCAGGAGACCAGATGCAATAAAGTGATATTAATGATACTAATATATTCACTTTGGTTGTTAACTTGCTTCCATCTCAGCAGTCTAGTGGAAGGAACCAGTTAACTTGAAGAGACTAAAAGCAATACCAAATGAACATACAATTTAGTATCACAATTACTGACTAGTTATATTTTCTCTCCAGCTGTGATGTTGTAACCCTCGTGTGGGGTTTATCTGCCAGGGAAATAGTAATGAAGCTGTTATTGTAAAGACCACACACTTGAGAAACTTTGCAAACAACATACGAGTTTAGGTGGCGTCTTAGTATTTAGTAGTAATATAAGTTGTTAACTCCTGTACGAGTGAAATTAAAGAAGTTTGAAATGTACTATAAAGGAATAACTAAGAAATATCCCAACCATATAATTAATGGCTACCGAGATCTTAAGCACTAAAGGTATACAAGTATTCACCACAGCAAGTACACAGAACACCACAGATCACTACACCTGTGACCTGTAAACCCCGTAAAGATACTCACTGGCTGCCTCTGCGACACACCCTTTGAAATTCATTGTATATCCCCACTTATACAGTTGAGCCTAACAGCGTTTAACAGCAGGATGGCGATGTTCTGTTGCCATATAACTGGTTTCTACTGTTGATCTCACCTGTCATAGAGGAAACAACTGTCACAACTGATCGATCATATATGAAGCTGAACGAAAATATTAGGAGTGAAAATTTACGAATATATTAAACAAGATGAATTGGAAAGCCTGAGGAGCGGCCCAGGTGGAGGAGGATTGTGGAGCGGCCCAGGTGGAGGAGGATTGTGGAATGAACAGAGATCAGTGTTTAACGCAAACGCCATGCACAATGATGGAAGAGGGAGGAGGGGGGAGGGAGGAGGGGGGTAGGGAGGAGGAGGAGGAGGAGGAGGAGGAGGAGAGAGGAGGAGGAGGAGAGAGGAGAAGGAGGAAGGAGGAACAGAAGGGAGAAGGAAGAGGAAGGAGGAATAGGGGAGAAGGAAGAGGAAGGAGGAATAGGGGAGAAGGGAGAAGGAATAGGAGGGGGAAAGAATAGTAGAAGGGAGGATTAAGATTACGAAGAGGAGAAGGAAGAAGAAAGAGGGAGGAGGAGGAAGAGGAGAGTAAAACAACAACAAAAACAATAAAAAGTTAAAATTAAACGATTAATCAACTCCCCAAGATTTGTGTGTGTGTGTGTGTGTGTGTGTGTGTACTTGTGTGTGTGTGTGTGTGTGTGTGTTAACCTAAAAAAAGCAAACCCACGGAATTTAAAACATTTTCAACCTATTAGATATATATATATGGGAGACATAACTTAAAAACACGTAGATTAACACACAGTCCATCCCTAAGTTCTGGAGCACCTCTAGTTCACAAGACACTGATATCCAGCCCCAAAGACACATGGCAAAACATCTTCTCTCTCCTTCACAAACTTACCCACAGGTTCCCAAAATAGCAATACGGAAATCCCCTGACTTGAAAATTTACATCATTTGATTCGATCTAAGAGTCACTAGGACAAACTTGATGCGGTTAAGACGAGACTTGTTCGAGAGTGTACCGACTGGCTTGTTAACGCCAAACTGCACAACTGTCTCTATTTATCACAATCATCTGGACACGAAAACTGTGTAATAAATATATTAAGTTGTGATGATTTTTTGGGGGATCCTTTATGAGTGTCGTATAAGGAATAATAAAATACGTTCAGATGACAGAGAAAACTTGAAAAACTTAAAACTATTCAACCAAATATACAGAACTGTGTAAACCGCACATTATAATTATAGAACACAATTAAAACTTATAATTATGAAAATCTAGCAACACCTTATCACAATACCCTGGAATATTAATTTAGAGACCTATAAATAATTGCTTGGTTTCTATTTAATTCCACAAATAAACATTGCCTCACCCTGACCTTGATTCCAATTAAATAATAACTCCATTTAACTCCAGCAAGGGAGAAAAATTCTTCAAGTGGGCAAAGGTTGTAATTAAGTTAAGTACTGAGTAAATACACGCTATTGTTTTTACTAAGGACGTTATCATTCTTGAGGGAGACAAGAGAATATCAGAACCAGGAGGAAGGAGAGTTATTTTTACCTTTATACATAAAGTCGATCCTACATGTTGAAATGAACCGTTTTATAACGTGATACATCTACATACTGTCGTGAATTACCTGTACTTCAATAACTCAGGTGTTGAACTACGTATATTATATAAATCGATACACTATAGTCAACAATATTATATCATTAGTGGGATGTGTTACTGTACACTGACTTATAATGGGAGTCTGTAAAACAGCTTCGTTTATACTAAATCACACATCGTGGTTTATAATAAATATCTTAAAACTAATACTTCTTAAGAGTCGTGGTCTTATATGTAATATATTTTTCATTAATATTGGTTACTATTAATCCTGTTTGTTAATTAATGTAAAAGATGAGACGACAAGTAATTTGAATAAAAATAATAATTAAAAAATCTGATCCCCTAAAAAAAATAAATAACGAGCCATATTAACTCTAAAAATCACACATAATAAATCCTTAAAAATTAAAAAAAATAATAATACCTCGGGCTTATTTGGCTCAGTATAATGCGAACATTTTTCAAGCTGGCAGTCAGTGTTGAAGGCACGACCAAAAACTAACACGAGCCTCCTTGAGTAATGAAACTCTGTAGTAATATATCTTGACCGTCATCTCTAAAGTGTTGCAGCTTATCCCCGACTCTCTTTGGTCTGCTGCCCACACGTCTAATTACAGACTAGAGGTGCACGCGCGACCCACACATTCTGGATGGGAAGCTGTACGACTAGATACGTGTTTACTTATACATATTTGCATATCACTAAACTACTATGTAAAAAAGTGATATCTGTACAGGGCCATGGTAAGAAAGTCAGACATTCAGAGATACTCTTACCTACACTCTCTTAAATATAACAGTTATATGAATCTTTACATAACCAAGAGCACACGTGTACATATTCTCGCAATGGTTTGTATAAAAAAAAATATGCTTAGTGCCGGATAGGTAAACTTATGTCCCAGATAAATGAACACAACCTAATGTACCAAAGGTCGCTTGTATCACCCCGAGGCATTTACACTTCACCCAGCTCTGTAAATGGGTAAATGAAATATAGTTGGGGAAGTGAAGGAGGTTGGTGAAGTGAAGGAGGTTGGGGAAGTGAAGGAGGTGGGGAAGTGAAGGAGGATGGGGAAGTGAAGGAGGCTGGGGAAGTGAAGGAGGTGGGGAAGGGAGAGGTGGGGAAGGAAGAGGTTGGGAAAGTGAAGGTGGCTGGTGGAAGGTGGGAAGGAAGGAGGGGGAAGGTGAAGGAGGTGGGGGAAGTGAAGGAGGCTGGGGAAGTGAAGTGAAGTGAAGGGGAAGGAAGTGGGAAAGTGAAGGAGGTTGGGAAGTGAAGGAGGCTGGGAAAGTGAATGACAAGTGAAGGAGGCTGGGAACAGTGAATGAGGTAATCAGAATGAAGGATAATGGGGAAAGTGAATATATTGTAGCTTTAAAGGCTAATGAGGCTATGGAATGAACAGCTTAAGAATGATTAGGAAGTGAAGGATCAGGCTTTTAAGGTCAGAAGCCAGATAGCCAGAATGGGTTGGGAAGCTTAATGAGGTTGAAAATGAATGATACGAAAAGCGAAGGATAAGGTAGGAAGAAGAAATGAAGGAGGTTGTAATGGGATGTCAGAATGAATGATGGGTTGGGGCGTAATGAGGTTGAACATTAATGATGTTGTAGTAATGAGGAAAAGGAAGGATGAGTGAAGGAATGACTGAACAGAGGTTGTATTAGTCAGATACGAAGCATGAAGGGAAGTAGATGAGTCAGTAGCCTTTAAGATCAGGTTGAAGGAAGTATTTTAAAGCGGGAAGGATGGTCAGAAATGATGATATCAAAAATGAATGATATCAGAAATTTTAATGATACCGAAATGAATGGAATGGAAGGAATATACCGTAAATAATGTTGAAGTGAATATCAGCCATCAAAATAATGATAATAATGATAATGGTATTGAACATGGCAAAGAATGGCCATTATTGGGGACAACAAAATTTTAATGATGGGTGGGGAAGAAGGATATTGGGGAAGGTCAAAATGATAAGTATCAGGTACTTTAATGCAGTCAGATGAATGACGTTGTCAAAGTGAATGAGGTAACAGAAGCTTAGGGGGAAGGAAGGAGGCTTGGGAAGGAAGCTACATGAAGGCATGGGAAGGGAGGTAATGGGAAGAAGGAAGGAAGCTTGAAGTGAAGGACGTTAGAAGTGGAGGTTGGGAAGGAAGGGGTTGAAGGGAAGTGTATGAGGTTAGTCGATATTGGAAAGTGAAGCTGGCCAGAACGAATAAGTGGCTGGGGAAGTGAAGGCGGAAGTGAATAAGGTTGTGGAATTGGAAGGAGGTTGGAAGTGAAGGAGGCTGTGGGGGAAGTGTGGCAAGGTTAGGGAAGGCACCTAGGAAGTGAAGGCACTGGGGCTAGAAGGAAGTGGAAGTGGCACCTGGGGAAGGAAAGGTTAGAGCAGAAGTTGAAGGAGGTTGGGGAGTGAAGGAGGCTTGAAGTGAAGGAAGTGAAGGTGGTTGAAGGATGGCTGGGGAAGTGAAGGATGGCTGGGGAAGTGAAGGATGGCTGGAGAAGTGAAGGTGGCTGGAGAAGTGAAGGAGGCTGGGGAAGCGAAGGCGGCTGGGGAAGTGAAGGCGGCTGGGGAAGTGAAGGCGGCTGGGGAAGTGAAGGAGGCTGGGGAAGTTAAGGAGTCTGGGGAAGGAAAGGAGGCTGGGGAAGTGAAGGAGGTCTAGAAGAGGGCAGCCACGGTGCCACTTTTGTGTCGTAGGCTTAGTGTACAGTTTGGTATCCCCAATGGGCCCGTCACGCCTATGCAATCATCACTTCCACTTAGTAAAGAGGAAGCAAGAATCACTATATCCAATTGTGCAACATGACTGTTTTCTTTTTTGTTTGATACACACTATGAGCAGCAGTCTTGGTTACAGTTTAAATGGTGACGAGTTATTTAGGCTAGATTAAAAAAAAACTATCAAGGTTTAATTAATTATTCTTTCGTTTCCCTAGTTGGCCTCTACCTGCTAATTCACCTTGGATATAATGATAAACAGCTCACCAAAAGCACCACGTAACTGCCCCAACCAACACAATTACACCTTAGTATACTTGGATAATTGATAACTACCAGTTGGATGCCTCCACGTCATGTCTACAGATAAAGGAATGAAAAGAGATGAGGGAGATACAAGCAGACGGTGGAGGGAGCGTCACTGCCCTACACACACTCTTCACCTCCTTTGTGTTCCACCGTATACTCTTAAGATTAAATGTGTACGTCGAACATGATAATTCGCAACTGGTGAAAAAAAAACATTTATACGTATTATATCACATTGCTTCCTGTAATTGTGTTTGTTTAATGATATTTGAATGTATGTATTGGCCAAGATGACAATACCAGTTGACTAACACTACTTATAGGGGCAGTCGACACCCAGACCACATACAACGTCACAACATCCACGAGATCTTGCCAGTTTTTACGCTAGCTTGTGACGCCAGATCTAAGTTGCTACATTAGGGAAGACGACAGGTAGACAGCTGACGAGAAATCAGGTAAACCGAATTCGAAATTTTCCATAAGGGCCACGGTGGAACTGGTTCCCTGCGCTTGAAAAATCTCATTTACACAGCTTTTTATAGTCTCCTCGTGTAACCTTATAATTCCAGACGACTAACTTACTGTAAAAGACGAAGACACAACCCAAGTATCTTTCCCTTGGACCAAGAAATTATAGTTGCAAGGTTGATTCCATTAGCTTATACTGACTCGTGTCATAATTATGTAGGGTAACACGGGGCTGCCACTAGGTGCACGCTGTAATTATGAAGAATAATGTAAGGCCTGGTTAGTGTCGGCTCCTACAGGGACTCCCGAGTAACAATAGAGAGGTTACAGGATTAGAAATCGGACAAAAACCTTACCTTTACGTCGCTGGTCTAGACACAGTCATTTCTGTATCGCGTGAAGAGTGATTGAAAACTGAACGGGTGGACAGAGGAGGGGCGGGGTGAGTGGTGTCGCCGGGCCAGACACCTCCCCGTAATCCTCACTACATCTACGAGATTCTCCCTACGATAGGGACGCTGTTATTAGCCACTTCTGGACAGTCGTGAGGTAAGGGTTAGTTCTACCTGTTTCACATCACACGCCTGTGCTTCCTACCTCACCTCTGTGGGTATTAGACCTAAAGTTGTGTTGACTCATCACGGCTATGACTATTTCTTTAAACCTGGTTGACCACAGAAATTTGCAAATTACATAAATATAAACATGTCGTACATGAAATAAAAACTGTCTAAGCCTTATGGTACACAAAGAATATGAACCAAAACCAGAACATTCAAACGAAAAAATAAAATCACAAACAAAGTGTTCTGGGATATGATTATAAAGTAAGACAGTTTCTAAAGTTTTGTATAAAACAAAAAAAAATGGTGAGCGTGGTGGCCACTGGCCTGCCCCGCCCCGCCACATTACATTTGCCCAAGAAATGAATATCATATACGAACTAAGCGATTAAAACATATTAAAATAAGATCCATCAAAACATATGTTTTTTTTGGTACGAGGATTAGCCCACCGAGGCACAGGTCACTGACCCCGGTCCGACTAATTACCCAAATGTAGCCGCAATGAAGTCAAATAATGGTCCTACATGAATAAATCAGACTGCTAATCACTTCTCGACTAGTATTTGGTGTCACAAAGTCACAAAAAATTGGAAAACTTACTTTCATCTGAGTTAATAGATCGCGTGCATGTACCGAGGGAACGAGTAATTACCCAAATGTACCCAAATGTAGCAAAATGTAGCCGCAATGAAGTCAAATAATGGTCCTACATGAATAAATCAGGCTGTGAATCACTTCTCGATTATTATTTGGTGTCATAAAGTCACAAAAAATTGGTAAACTTAATTTAATCTGAGTTGAGTTGTGTTAGGTTAGGTTAGGTTAGGTTAGGTTAGGTTAGGTTAGGTACATGCTCTTGATCTATTAACTCGGATTAAATTAAGTTTACCAATTTTTTGTGACTTCGTGACACCAAATAGTAGTCGAGGTTAGGTTAGGTACATGCACTCGATCTATTAACTCAAATTAAATTACGTTTTCCAATTTCTTTTTACTTTGTGACACCAAATACTAGTCGAGAAGTGATTAGTAACCCGATTTATTCATGTAGGACCATTATTTGACTTCATTATGGCTACATTTGGGTAATTAGTCGGACCCCACTGACCCACATCGGGGCCTGATGGGCGAAAAAAAATAAATAAAAATAATAATAATAATAATTCATAGTAAATAAATTTAATAAAAAATACAAAATTGAAAATAAAATAATAAATTAATAGTAATAATAATAACGCTGTAATAATAATAAAAAAAGTAAAATAAAAACTAAAAAACAATATATGTATGTTGTGTTGTCAAAGTAAGAGAAACAATTGAGACCCTGCAAATGTGTGTAAATGAGGCAGAAAGTCAGATCAGCAACCTGGGACTTGATCACAATTTTCGTGATGCCATATGGCAGCAGGGTTTGGTAGCTGCCTACTACCTATGACGCTGCGACAGGTGACACATCCGTATGGAGAAAATTTTTTGGATCATATGAAGATCCTCCCCCCCAGGCTAGATCATATGAAGATCTTCCCCCCCAAAGTATCCAACTGAAGATCCTCCCCCCCAGGCTAGGCTAGATCATATGAAGATCCTACCCCCCAAGTAGGTTTGGGGGGAGGTTAGGTTTGGTTAGGTTAGGTTTGGTTAGGTTAGGTTTGGTTAGGTTAGGTTAGGTTTGGTTTGGTTAGGTTAGGTTTGGTTAGGTTAGGCTTGGTTAGGTTAGGTTTGGTTAGGTTAGGTTTGGTTAGGTTTGGTTAGGTTAGGTTTGGTTTGGTTAGGTTAGGTTAGGTTAGGGGGGGGTGGATCTTCAGATGAGCGCGACTGGGCTTGATCATATGAAGATCCTCCCCCCCAAGTAGGTTTGGGGGGGGAGGATCTTCATATGATCCCATTTTTTTTCAATTCAACGTTTGTCAACGATAAACCAAATAATCTTGTTGTTGTCATATGATATAATACGTAAACAAACTTACCTAAGACTGTACAACTTCAGTATAACTCGCGGTGTAATGATCAACAGGCTCGCCTCACAATCCAGTCCAGTTGAAGAGAAACTCAGCAGATATTTTCTTCAGTTTATGTCTCTATGTTAACTTCAAAACACTATCACTATAAAGTTCGTTCTTAACGTTCCTATGTTCACAACGTTGATGATAATGTGACGTTTCTTATCACAAACGTTCTATAACACTACGACCCTCACTGGAGGACAACACCCACATCCGACTAACACCGGCAAGATGAGCCACTGAGGTGACGCCGTGTCACCCATCGGCCAGCCGCTGGCGCATAGCAAGCATTAAACAAGTCAAAACAAGGTAGTTTCCGCCGGGCCGCTCATTACTCCACTAACATGAACTATAATTACTTGAACGTATTGAAGACGTAACCAGTAAATCCTTCAAGTTCATTCCTAATTATTTATTTCATTTTGCTTCAACATTCTCCTTTCCTATACTTCAATAGTTCACTGATTTATCGTGAGTTTTGCTACAGCGAGGTTTGTTTTTCTCTGGCTACTCCCGTTGACTTCAGGCTAACGTAATGATTGATTTTATGAAGTTATCGTCTTTATATCACTATAATCTTTGTTATTTTTGTTCATTTGTTTCGTTTTGTTACTTTTAATGTTGATTATATTAGTGTCCACTGACTTGCACTCCGAAAGGCTGTCATTCATGAGTGTTAATTATCTACTACTACTACCAGTAATAATAGTACATTGATTTCAGACATACACCCGAACGAGGAACAGAAACTAACATGCGTAATAGGACCGATACGAATAAAAATAATAATTACAAAAACTAACACCGAACAGCGCCCCGAGAACAGCTGTCACCTGAGAAATTTCCGCTCCAACAGGTATCAAGATCCAGCCACGGCGCAGGAAAAAAGTCATAACATCAACCAGGATTTACGGTAAGCGCTTTGCTCTGCCAATGTCTGTAACTCGTGGTGAAAAGAAGCACGCCATCTCACTGTACCCTTGTGTAGCGTTATAAAGTTTTAAATGTTAAATATCCGTTTTAATGATGTTTTTACACTATAGAGCGTAATTCAGTAGTGCAGTGGGGTAAAATGTGTACTTCTGATTATTGTACCGAATTGAAATATTAAAAGAAAGTGAAACCCTAAAACATATTTCTGAGTTGATGCGTGAGACATTATGATCACCAACGAAAACACACTTCTTAACCTCACGAGGTGTAGGAGACTGGTAGGAACTAACTTACACACACGAATTTACATTTAAATGGACAAGACCATTTATATCAAAGATTTATTTCCATCACTGAAATTTAATACACCATGTAAGTATTTTTTGTTCGTGTTAACAGCCACCACATCCATCAGAGAAACACTACAACATCTGTAAGCCAAATTACACACTACAAACTCGTATATCAATAATGCTCCGGGAACAACCACTCGAGTGTAAAAAATGTTACACCCTAAGATTTAATTGCCTCAAGAGTTACCTTTTTTTTCCTACAACAAAAGGTTTCTGGGGGCGTCTCTTCCTTAATCTCTTGTAATGCGCTTGGTTAATTTTTTGTGGAGGGCAGAGCAGCATTAGCACCTCTCGTAAAGGCGTCGATTGCTACTGACGCGGCGAGAGAAACGAGAACTTCACCAATTAATCGTGTTGATCAGTCGCTGGGTCAACATTACCACTCTACCTTGTGTCTTGCTGCACTCCTCCAAATGTGAGAGGTTTAAGTTACATAACATTTACATTATTTGTTCTTGAAGAGTAAAATAAATAATTTAACTACTGTCTATGATTCAAACAAATTATTATCTATAAAATTGAAAGTTAGAATTAATATATAGTAATTCTATCAATACAGGACAAATATTTCGTAGAGCAACAATAAAGGTAAACTTTATGAATACTATGACTGATGGCACAGACTTGTATATTTTAGTTATCACAACATGTACAGTACAGTCTGGCCCAGTCGGATAACATGGAACTCACTCCAGAATCACTGATCTCGTGGTAAAGTATCACACGCGAGGTTCATGGTATACATACCTACACATTACGATACAGTGCAGTGTTTCACATAGTTATCTTTTATGTACTGATCATGCCATAGGAAATTTAAAATGATTTACACGTATACAAGAAGGTGGTGGCCGGGTGGTCACAGGGCTCGCCTCCTGAGGGTCAGTTTACAGTTGTGGTAGTGAAGGTGATCAAGCTCAGCCACGGCTACACTGCCATCCATAACCTTACCAATTATTACAATATTCAGACATAATCTTCTCTAAGTGACATTTGACAACCATTTACCTACATCATAACTTTCATATAATATCAAGACAATAAATACCTCGAGCAAGACTCACAACACCCTTGAACACACCACGCCATCTTTAGACGTTGTGTGGGTCTCTCTTACTGCTTCGATGCTACGAACACAAGCTGCACGAAGAGGCTACTGACCATAGGAAAATCTTGGAACTTACATATAATTAAAATAAAAAAGGTTAGGCAATTAATTTCTAAAACCTATGTTTTTTTTCTTTTTTTTTTGCTAACAATAAAAAAAAACTCAGCGAAGAAGAGGAGGCGTGTGGGCGGTACATATCAGAGGAGGAGAAGGGCAGTTCAACCCTCCATTTACTGCACTTGGTCTGTTACACCCAGACTCCCTACTACTTAAGACCTGATGGATTTGCATGATAGTGATGCCTTTTTAACATAATTGAAGGAAGGTGTTACTTATTTAGAGTTTTTTTATAAGGCAGGTGGTATGAGATGCTGTAGTGGTCGTCATCTTACCCATCAATTTGCTCACCATAACAAGCGACAATTATATATAAAATATTATACGTGTTAAATGTTCCTCCTCGGCTGCCTTGCTGACTCTGGTGAGGCTGTCAGTGTCAGCTTCCTCTATTTGGTTTATTTCTCCAAAGATTAGATCATTAACGTATAGATGAACTCTTATATAGTGGCACTGGTTTGTGTGTTCTGTTAATACATAAAATCTATTGGTTATTTAATAGGAATATTAAACACAAAGGGAATTTCAGTGTATATCGTGAGTCCTATGTGTGACGATAAATACACAGTGTCTGAAATGTTTGTTAAGTTTCCACCTCACCCAGAAATTTATTCTTAGTTTGTCGGTAAGTCAGTGGTTTAATTTCGAAGATTTCCAGCCTGTTTTCTCATCAGAATTATATTCTCTTTGTTGAGATTTAAACCGGTTTACTGACACAAAAAAGCCACCTAGCGTCTGACACCTTGCTCAGATGCTGGTTTATAATAATAAGCCAACACTGTAGGAATGTCACAAATCTTTGTGTTTTGTGTTGGGTACCTGGGATGAGGTCTTGTTACCCACAAATAAAAAAAAAAAAAAAAAAATATATCTACGTCTAAATATACCAACCCACTGCACACTACTACGCCAGCATAGTGACACAGTAAGTTAGGTTAGGTTTGATTTGGTTATCATCTGCCTTAATAAAGTTATCAGTCATCGTTACCGCCACGTTCACAAACAGACATGACAGCGTTTCTTTGTTCTTAGTCTTCAAGTTCACCGATGTTATATTTAGAACATTCTACCTCTAGTTAAAGGGGTTTGGTGGCTGAATGGATACAGCAATCATCTCCTGTCCTAAGGGTCACTGGTTCGCACCCGGGGAACTCCTACCTAATTGGGAATGTGTATCTAAGTTTATAGTTGGAGAAGTAAGGCCCGTTGAGTGTAGTGCCCGCTACTAAATAATAAAAAGAGGTTTAGTCCAGTGAGTAATCCAGAGTGACTCCAACGGGCTGCCAGACCTAGGGGGTCACATTCACTTTCACTCTGTCTACAACACTACAACACTGTCTACAACACTGTCTACAACACTGACTCCAACACTACAACACTGTTTACAACACTACAACACTATCTACAACACTACAACACAGCCTACAACACTGTCTCCAACACTACAACACTGTCTCCAACACTACAACACTACAACACTGTTTATAACACTACAACACTGTCTACAACACTACAACACTGTCTGCAACACTACAACACTATATACAACACTACAACACTGTTTACAACACTACAACACTATCTACAACACTACAACACTGCTTACAACACTACAACACTATCTACAACACTACACCACAGCCTACAACACTACAACACTGTCTCCAACACTACAACACTATAACACTGTTTACATCACTACAACACTGTCTGCAACACTACAACACTGTCTACAACACTACAAAACTGTTTACAACACTACAACACTGTCTACAACACTAAATACGTGACAAAAAAGCTGCGAAGTTTTAAAAGATTAATATAAACAAATTCAACCAACATTCCTCTACGTCTACAGTAAAGTATTAAGTAACATCACAAAGCAAATCAAATTAACTTTGCTATTCTCAAAGATTGAATCTGTTGCGCCAAGTGGACATTATTAGCCGACACTGCACGGTGAATCTGTTGCGCCAAGTGGACATTATTAGCTCACACTGCACGGTGAATCTGTTGCGCCAAGTGGACATTATTAGCTCACACTGCACGGTCATTAAGTCACTGGAAGCTACGTTTAACCCATTAACGTAAAGGAATCTGGACCGAGCTTAATTTCTTATAACACCCCATTGTTTCCCAACACATTAACTGCAGAAAGAAGATAAGGGCGAGAAGATCTATACACATTTACATGATCAAGCCGCACATCTTTTGTTTTGAAGAAATGTTGTGGCTCCAGTTAAGTAAGTTATTTTTCATTCATTATGTTAAAAGTTCGTAATTATTTACATTGTTTTTAAGTTATCGAACATATAATCATTAGTCGGAATATTCATGTTCAAACTATAGAGACACTGTACTGGTAGAGCTGTATAAACTAAGCAAATTATAGTCACTCTCTGGTTCTGCAGCGTCTTGTCTGGCAGAAACTGTTTTTAGGGGTTTATGCGGTGCAGCAACATTAAGGTTATCAAGCATATATCCCAAGTCATTTCTAAACACTAAGTAAACAACTATTAAAAAATTGAAGAACTGTACCTGTATCAGAGAGAAGCCCGAAGCATTGCACGTACCATTTTCAGTCAATCATTAGTAAAGGAAGGCAAAGGTCTCTCTCACATCGGGGTTGAATCAGTTGCCTTATAAGTCTACGTTTTTACACAGTCTTTACAGTTGATTGAAGATGTAACAGAAAATACCCCATCGTGGACAGATAACCAATGTGGATAAAAGGAAAAACTTGCCCTCATATCTTCGGCTGTAGGTTTTGTTGCTGCTTCGTCAGAATCATAAATCAAGACCGGGTAAAAAAATCAGATTGAAAATTGTCCCAGACGAAAAAAAAAAAATTACCAGGGACATTTTTCCTGCATCACGCGAGTATTGCCTGACTACACAAGTCAAGTTTCTCGTAACATAAAATGCTGTGATAAACAATAAAGAGAAAACACAAAATCCTATGATTAAAAACGACAAATAAATGCTTTCGATTTAGCTTAATATGAAATTCCATATAAGGGCTATAGTGATTTTTAATCGTGAGTATGTGTGTGTGTGTGTGTGTGTGTGTGTGTGTGTGTGTGTAATATAAATATCTGATTATAAACATCTAAATATTTATCAAAATAACTTAACGCAATTTTTCTCAGTAGTTACAAAGATAATCACTATAATCCAGAGAGTGAGTGAGGGGTGTTAAACCAACAACATATGGAGCTCATAGTAAACACCACCATTATGTAAGGTAGTAAAGCGGCGGAGATTCTGTTACATATAATTACTAGTTTTCATCATATTTTTGTTTATTATTATCATATATATTGATGAATATGACCAAGTATATATAATTTAGATTACATATCTAACAGGATACGGCCCAAAGCTTTTAACTGAAGACTAAACTCGTCAGATTTGTTAGTCAATATATATTTTAATGCCTATCTCCTTCAGTAATAGGGGGAAACAAGTATGCATTATAAAAACATTAACTGAATGTTATTAAAGTAGCTTGTATTATTATAAGTGGACATGGTAAAACCTGTTTCTCAATTATGTTATAAAGGGTGAATATGTGGTATCGAAATTCATATAATCATCAAGTACTTTCTGGGGTCATGTCGAGGACTGGTGTGTGTGTTTAAAAAAGACTTTTATATTTATGGTTCTACCAAATACATTCGAAATTTTGTACTTGCTTAACACACACACACACACACACACAGGCCAACTGCTGATAAACAAATGAATAAAACATACATTATAAAATTATATAGTCTTTGAACAACCTCGTCTAAAGGATGTAACAGCCAATTATGTTAATTCCAGCCAACTGTAAAATAGTTATAAACACAAGACTGTTACATGTTACATTATAGGATATCAAGTCCAGTTGAGATAAGACAAGGAACAGAAATATTCGCCTGAGATAAGAGCTTCCATTCCTTAACACGACAGACCCTACCTAGACGAACCCTTGCCAGAGCAGAAAGTGGTAGGAAAGACACACACAAAATATCGACTTTCCACAAAAACTAAATCAACTTCCCGCGTGAGATCTTAGGACACACACACACACACACACAACTATAAATTCATCCCATTTTAGTGAGGTTTTGAAGTCTTTAGCACTGAGTCCGCTTGAGCTGATGGTGGTTGAGGTGTGTTGAGGGGCCAAGTCCTGTGTTTTGGTGATTGGCGTATGACGGTAGTAGGAGGGTAGTGGTGGTGGTGGTGGTGGTGGTGATGGTGATGGTGGTGATGGTAGTGTTGCAGGGGTGGTGGTGGTGTGGGTTAGGTGATGATGTTGGTGGTAATGATGATAGTTGGATGGTGTTGGTAGTGGCGGCAGTGTGGCTGGGGTATAGTGAGATTAATATACGAGTAAAAAAAATGATTAGGATAAGAAAATGATTGTAAATTGATGGTGATGAGTTAGTGGCGGTATTTGTGTTGGAGATGAAGGTAGCATGATGGTGGTGTGTTGGAGATGACTGTGAGATAAACTATTACAGTGTCTCGTTAACCGTGTAATAAAGGTTATGTCATGTTATCTGAATAATAGTGACAACGTATACATTGATAATGATCAGATAATGTTGATGGTAATGATGATATATTTAAGAAGGTACAATGTTGTGATGGTGTAGTGGTGTTCGTGGTGGCATATCAGCATCCTCGGGGGAGTTGTAATATCTGATATACGAGACACAAACAGTGGGTAAGGAAGGCATTATCCTCCTCAGCTTAAGATAATAATGACGAGGGATGATGATGGCGAGGGATGATGATGGCGAGGGATGATGATGGCGAGGGAAGATGATGGCGAGGGAAGATGTTTACAGTATGGTTAAGGAAATTATCACTAAACAAAGACAGCCTGGTGAGTAATGAAGACCGCCTGGTGAGTAATTGGTAAGACAAGGAAACAGAGTGGGAATAGGAATGAGAGTCAATAACGTAGTAAGAGTAACAATAGAGATAGTCAAAGCCAGCAGAGAGAAATGACACGAGAGGAGGGTTGAGTCTTCTTGGTGGTGGTGGTGGGTGACGCCCCTATGGAGGGAGAAGGACTGGAGGGGCTGGCCGTCTGATTGGTGTTGGGCGGCGAAGGTGAGAGCTATAGTTGTGGCGTAGAGCAGTTGTGATGGTGGTGGTGGTGAAGAGGAACACGAGGAACAGAAGGCAACAACGCTAAGACGTGTACAGATGGTGAAGGGGAACGATACAGTAGTACAGGAGGGTGGTGATGTGAGCGCGTGCAGAGAGGAGGCAGTAAGGAACGGAAGCGGTGGTGGAGAACGTGTGGAGCAGTGATGGACAGTATTGGCGGAGGCAGGTGGTGGGTATTGACGCAGGAGGGAGGTGAGGGATCAGGGTGGTGGGACAGGATGTGGACACACCGGGGGCAGGCAGGGCACACCAAGGTCAGGAGGTCGGGTGGTTTTGCCCGCCCACTGATCCCTGCTTCTTCTAGCATGCTTCTCTGACGCCTCCTGTCCTGCGGCTACCACGTCCACTTACCAGTTCTCCAGAGATTGGCTGTCGGATCTCATAACTTGTCTGTTTATATATATATATATATATATATATATATATATATATATATATATATATATATATATATATATATATATATATATATATAAACAGAGCACCAATAAAAGCTTTTACCGCCATAATATAAATTTACATTGAAATATTTAAAAGAAACAATGATTGAATAAAATTTGATTATCACATCAATAATTCTCACGTTAAATAATCTCTAATACGCCTGATAAACACATAGAAATTAACCTCACTATAATTTATAAAATAGTTTCCCAAATAATGAGAATTTGGGTAACACTAATACAACTGGCAGAATGTTCCTCGTCCTGAGATTGTGTGGTAGGTGGTCAACAACAGCAGTCACTTAAACTAACATCAGCTTCAGCATCACACCAAGAAGATGGTCATCAGTGTACGAGTGTTGGCTGAATTAACCTGGGTTGATACACTAAACGAGACGGATATTGAAGACTAAGAAGCGCTGAAGGACCGGGTGGCGGAGAGCGATTTTTTCGTAAACGAGAAACCTTGATGTGGGATACAAAAAAGATTGCAACATTACACCGTAATTAGGTGAGGTTACTTTAGGATTAGTAAATTTTGGCTGCAACACTTATATCGCTGTTAAAAGGCGGGATTTCTTGTAAATTAGAAAAATACAAAAAATCAGTGGCGGGGCGGGGCGACTTGCCAAAACATGCCCCCCGCCACCTGCCACCACCCGACCTTGTTGTGGTTGTCTGAGTCCCACTGCCTCCACCGCCTCACCTTCCATGGAGACGGTCATAATATTCCCAGGAACCTAATTTATTACGACCAAACTTACACTGCGGCATTCAATTTACCTGTCCTTTGTTCGCAGGATGAGGTACGGCCACGAACTCACGATATTCTACGCAAAATTTGCATTGTAAATTAGATGATTCACAACTCAACACGTAGCTGGAGACGGATCAATGAAATCTTAAATTGCTAAGATTTACCACCACAATGATGGGGTCTCAGTGTGTAACTCCGAGTAACTTGGAGGTGAGGAGATGAAGGCTTACATTAGCGTCAATGAATACAGAATGTCTATACGTTCGACGACCATCTGAGGGCGATTGACGCCTTGTTAACCGCTAACGATAGATGACTCCTGTTGCCAGGGCTTAACTGTGGCCGAGGTAGACGCGTCATCATCGTGTGTGTGTGTGTGTGTGAACTAATATCAACATACCAGAAGTTGGAGAAGCTCACCCACCGGTAACATTAATACGGTAACCCCAGAACTGCAACACCTGGAACTCGTTGCCGCGGGCGTAAAGAACGAACCATCGACACTATCCTAAAATTACTTTCCCAGGAAGTACCAGAAAAGTAGAGGAATATGACCACATCAGAAGGTACTCAGTTGGCGCTATAAGAGATACACGATGTAGAGAAGTATACTAAATGTCTCTCTGGGTCAATGTTTGGATTTTTCTCTAAGATAAATTTTCTCCCTGACTGACTGAGAACGTGAGAACGATCCAGTTATATCTTTTACTCCATAAACTTGATCTAAATGACGTTGATATTGGACTAAATTTATCCCATCCTCAGTAACGCGGAGAAACTAACCGGGCAATCTTTGAGAACGCGGACCCTGGCGAAGAGACCACAGGGTGAAGCGTCATCTGTAACCTGGCAGACGAATTAAATCCAGGTAAAAAGAAACCCATCATTCTATACTGTAATATTACTCCTTTTATTTTTTTTTATTAATACGAAAATATAACTCAAATATTACACAGTTCTGAAGTGAAAATTGATATATGAGCAAGACAATTTATTTATAAAAGTTTGTGGTTATAAGGATGAACGGGAGGAGATGAAACCAACTTTTTACTGTTTAATGTATGAAAAAAACTGTAAAATGATATGGCTTGGACGTAAACCACTCGACAACTTCCCATCACCAACGCTTCCCTGCACAGCCTACCACAGTCCTGCACTTGACAGACAGACTACTGACGTCAGATGAAGTACCAGTCATCCCCCCTTCCCCTTCACAGATCCAGAAGCATAAATATAAATATTGTTTTCTCTATTGTTTGTAAGCCCGATAAAAGTGGCTCCTCTTCCTTGTCATTGCGCGAGCCGAGTTTAGAAATGAAGCTTTGTATTTTTCAGTGTCCTCACCTGTGGTAACTTTAACTCTCTAGACAGGTGAGGATGGCGAGTTGGCGAACTGGACTCTCTCTGGACCGATGAGGATGGCGAGTTGGCGAACTGGACTCTCTCTGGACTCATGAGGGTGGCGAGTTGATGGGCCTGACTCTCTCTGGACCGATGAGGATGGCGAGTTGGCGAACTGGACTCGATATACACAAGTGAGGGTGATAGTTGGCGGGCTGGACTCTGGTTCTATCAACAGGTTTGTAGGACCACCCAGAACACGGCACGAGCAACAACACTGCTGATATTCGCCTTAGTCTTCATGACTCTAAAAAAAAACCCACTACAATACCTAACAGTGATAAACGAAAGAAGATCAAGAAATAAACAGAAGTCTTGAGTCCTTAATCTAACACGATCTTGCTTAAAACTACAAAAGAGACACTCATTTGTTTTCACTATGTCACAACAGCATGTAGATGATGGCTTAGTTATTACTAGTTAAAAAAAAAGCAATAGAGATAAGCAGGAGGAGGTAAAAAAAAAAGGTTGGGCCACAGAGCTGTAGGAGGGTCCAAGTGTCAAAAAACTGGTCCAGGGTAATTATGACATTATCTCATTATCTGTGGAACCTAAATGACCAAAAGCATAGAATTAAACCAAATTATTGACCCAACTTACCAGTAGTAATTAGCGTTTAAAAGTATTTATTAAATAGTGTGTTATTAAGGGAAGGTACCTAGCATTACTGTAATAATGTTATAGGTTTAATAGGATTGCTATTACTCCCGCCACTAATAGCGTTCTCTGATGACCACAGCACTATGTACAACAAACATTACGCTGATATACTGAGCCTATGTTGGCCACACTACCAAGAACACCGTCCACGATAGCAGCAACCTTGCTAGGACCTGACCACTATTACTGCTGCTATTACTAGTTTGTTTTTATTTGGCCTCCAACCTTCCCCTTATAGCCATACCTTCTCCGCTATTTTATTACCCATCTACCTTCAATGAGCTAAAGAGTCACGATAAAGAATTAATTCCTCTATTATAAATATTCCTATCACCAATTTTGCTATTAACGTTACTATTGAATCTTCTATATATACCATTGTCATTACTTGTACTAAAAGCTTCTACAGATATGGGAACACACCTGAGACACCTGTGAGATGAGAACAGTGATGAAACAAGAGTGAAGGAGTAACTTGACTGTACGCATAGAATGTGAAGTATACACACATACACACACACACACACACACACACACACTGTTTTTCCTTGACACTCCCGCACTGACGACACCAAACAAGCCGAATTAAATTGTTTCAGGTCGTATCTCTCAATAACAATTACTACACAGGTGTTATGATGAGGCAGCCTCGTGATACACTCTCGTTCATTATGATTTTACTCCCACACACTCATCACTGGATACTTTATAATGACACAACTTATATGATAAAAGGTCTCATTATTTTAAATATATGATTAAATCTTATTAGCTAATGATTAGATAAACCACAAATAGAAATATTCTAAAATATAAATACGGTATAATTGTAGGCAGTAATGAATGCTATTTTGTCTTCACAATAATATATACGGCACCAGGTAAGTAAATCTCTAACAAGTTTTAAATATGAACGGATATACCCCATCTATTAAAGCTCTCAAGGTATAATAAAAAATTATCGTAAAATTACAGGTGGGATATGGGTATAGAACCAGCTTTAATCTCTATTATTATCTTACGCCACAAAAAACACAGGTAAATATAATTAGTTTCGTATCAAGTTTCATTTAATGAGACATGTTTCAATAGCATACGTCTAGTGTTAATCAAACTACAGGTGACGTACAGTGTTGTGTGGTCGTGTGTATTACTGGACATGGTCGCTGCTGCAAAACTTAATTCTATCTCAATATCCATAAGTTTTAAGAAGTTCAAGGCCGGGGAGCAGTGTGGCTCCTGACCAGGTAAAACCAGTCAACTCTTGCTGGAGACTCGAAATCCCAGGTGCTCCAACGTACAGTAATTGATGTAGGTACACGCGCACTAATATGAATATATATGGAGTGTAACTAAGTTTACTCTGTGGAGAATAAACAATGTTTTATTTACGACCAATAACGAGAAAGGTAAATCTGATTAGAATTCTTTAAGGCTTTGTTAAGGCTTCTCATATGTTTTACTAATCAAGTTTTTGGTGTAAAGTATTTCCTAGATAACAAGGTCAGAATATTAATGTACCTTATGCCCTTATTATTCTCATTATAGTTTAATTTATTTAATGAGTTTTTGTCAAAATCACTGAGGCGAATCTGATTTGCAGCGTGATTGTGGATATAAGCGAGACCGTTGGGCAGCCCATACACCGCCTCGCTCTACGGGAGTGACACACTTTATACTATTAAACAGAATTCTCCCATTAGAAGATAAGACTGCGACAGCCCAGTAAAACACACGTAGCGAATATCCGGGAATAATCATTGGCGAACCTTCCCTGAGACTCGGCCGACTGAACGAAAAGAAGTGAACAGGTAACGAATAACCGAGTCAATATTGGTCGGACTCCTCACAGGGAGGTTAAGTCTAATATGTTCGTACATCATTACTAAAGGTACCCAAGACCTAAACGCCAGTCCTCAGGGTGTAGCTATCACCCTTATACCCGCTGGATACAGAGATCACAATGGCGTACATTTACTGAAGGATATGTGATGGTGACTCCCGTGAGCCAGGTGTTATCCCGGGTAGTTAGGCCCATTAGGATTCTTCTATGACATGGCGGCAAAGTCAGCTTTAATAAAAAAAAAATGATACGCGTGTGTAATACTTGACATGATGGATATAGCCTCTTGACCTTTTATGAAAAAAAAAAATCCCGTTGTGTACCGTCACTGGTTGGATAATATTCCTGTGCTTTGATCATCGTAAACCAAAAGAGGATATTGTCTCCGTTTGCTCTAACTCGACCCAATAACAGTTGACAGTCGCCGTGGAGGAGTTTCTTGGTTCCTGAGTGAGGCTTAATGAGGCAGGAGAGAAAGCTACCTGTGGGAGGGGGTGGGGGGGGGGGCATTTATCACTTACCAAATTAAGCGAACGGTGGCAACTCCTACTAGTGGCTCCTCCTGGTGGCTCCTGCTGGTGGCTACAGCTTGGGTGTACAGTAGCTCTTATGGTGAGGCTTGTGGAATGTTCCCCGAAAGATCTCATTATATACAACAGATTTTTTTTTTCTTTTTTGGGGGGAGGAGGGGAGGAGGGGGTTAAGGGACCAAACACACGTACTCAAGGTGGGCGTTTGAGAGGTTAAGTCAGCAGGGTGTCTATAGTTTTCATAGACGTAAAAACTAACACAAATGTATCGAATATAACGCACATCGCCTTGACTATGAAGATAATGGTCCATACCACATGACGGAAGACGAGAACATGGAGACAAGATTATTAAGAAATGATTATATTCAATTTCCAAGTAATGTCCGAGTTGTCTTAACACTTAACGCGTAATAATAGTATCTTTAAATCTAGTTCATGTTGTTATTAATAGAATTACATATATAATGAATGATGCCTTTACTGAAGCACGTCGTCTGAAGTAATAGATGCGGTGACGATAGATGTCTTCTCTATAAAATTTTATTTGGAATCTTCGAGTTGTCTAAATGAATCTTAACTCAAATATTTACAGAATTTTGATGCCGTAGAGGATGAAATGTGTGTCCAATTGTCAACATTTCTAGTGGTAGTTAAATGGATCGTTGTATATTAAAGAGAAACGATGCACGAAGCTCTTCAGGAATTTTAATTAATCGAGTTAGACAAAAAAAATAAATATAAAGGGATTCAAATCTTACAAGTAACATGAATAAGCTGGTTTGGTCCTTGAATTCAATCGTGACCAAATAGAAGAAATTGTTTAACCAGCGATGATATAAAACCATCACAATACTAAGGTGATAAATGAGGAAGATTCTGAGGAAGATAAAGATTGTATTGTGTGTAGCAAAACCAAGATAAATATTTGGTTTCTTGTGAGTCGTTACCTCATACAGTAAGAAGAATGACGATGTGTTAAGATCTGAGACTCAGGAAATAAACCACCCTTCAAAATATAAAAAAAAAAAATGGATCAAGAAATATCAGATGTTGGAGATTTCATAGCCTTTTTCCCCATCATATTTCTTAAATGTATTGTGTAAAAAAAATCTCCCAATTTAAGGAAAGTAAATAAGAAAAAACCAAAAAATTTCAGGAGCATTTTTTTGGGGGAGGAGGGGGGGGGGGAATTAGAGACCACACACATGAACTCTTAGAAGACGTCTCACAACACACTCACCACACAACGCTCTACAACACACTCTTCTGATAATAGTGACTAAAGGCAAGTTTTATGAGTACGTTTAATGAAACACACGGTTTGAGGGAGTTGCACGACCAAATACACCTTTTATGAGGTTTCAATGGCATTTTAAGTTTTATGGGGCAATAAAATGATAACCGGATCTTAGCTTTGGTTCATGAGCAAATCTTCCACCAGGTTCAACCAAATAATATTCTATGGCAGGGGAAGGAAGATGATCGTAAATATATCGTAAACTGATTCTGCTTGTTTTTTTTCTTCTTCTAAGTTAACAGAATGTGGATTTGGCTTCAATAGGTTATATACACTTATACACCAGGAGTATAAGTTTGGTGTATGAACTGATGCCGAAGTACAGTTGTATTGATGGTATGAAAGCAAGTGTGAGAGAGAGAGAGAGAGAGAGAGAGAGAGAGAGAGAGAGAGAGAGAGAGAGAGAGAGAGAGAGAGAGAGAGAGAGAGAGCAGTTTAATACCCGACGTTTGAGTACCGCCATGTCTAAAGAGGAAAATGACTGCATGTTTGTATGGTGGACACGTTAATCGCATTATGTTCAGAGTACGAATGTAAATTTTATGGGGGAGAAATAAAGGCGAAGAGGAGGCGCACATAGCTAGCGTGTATGTTGACAGCGTGTATGTTGACAGCGTGTATGTTGACAGCGTGTATGTGTGTGTGTGTGTGTGTGTTTGTAGATCCGTGCTGGTACGATACAAAAACAAGATATACGAGCCTTAAGTGTAGGTGAGCTTGTTATTTCTAAATGGCATATCAAGTGACAGTGGGGACAGCTGGACATGCATGAGCTCCGATCGGTAGCGTTGTTATGCCATACTAATGCTCCAAGTGCGGCCGATGGAATAGCTTAGTTATACAGAGACACAAGGTGGACAGGAATACAAGAACGACGAAAGACAATTACTAGTTTGTTCCCTGTCTTAATTTTTTTTTTCCATCTGACATAAAGAGACATCGATTGACATTTAATTGTCCTTCTTTTTTCGTACTAGGAAGTAAAGGATGGCCTGTAGTTGCCCCTCCAGGATGAAGATTTTACGAGTCAATCCACAATTTCAGCCACATGTCCCGGATGCCACTTGTCACATGGCACAGAGAGAGAGAGATATGACTGATGTATCTACTGTCTGACTAATTATGAAACAGATCGGTTTCTACGATAAGCCGAGTACAGTGCCAGTACCTACTTATAGAGGCTATCAATCTGACACACTGATTCCTAAGCAAAGATACAAACCCGGAACTAGAATACTACCAGACAGTATAAATAACCCACCACAGAACAGTACACGTGAAAATTCTTAGTTGGTTATTGGTCAGAAACATCTCTTAAAAACTACATCTCATCCTTTTCCTCACCTGAGTCTACCTGATCCACTCCTCACCTGAGTCTACCTGACCCACAAACAGTTTACACTTCTAAGGTGAGAGAGAGAGAGAGAGAGAGAGAGAGAGAGAGAGAGAGAGAGAGAGAGAGAGAAACTTACCGGTTCATTAATTTCTTTTGATTCTACCCCGGAAGACTTCAGCGTACTCAACCCTCCTTCACCACACTCTTTCCCTCTTGCGGATCGCCTCTTCCCTACACTCTGCCTTCCTTCAAACATTGGGACTAAGACCATTTGGGAAACTAGGTCAAATTTTCTCTCTTATCTCCACAGGGCCAACAATATGAGCATCTGTCCGGGCCATATTCGTCTTATTCAAACAATAAATTCACAAAACACAGGACACTTTTCACAGCAACTTGAGATGGTAGTCATAGTAGCGACTGACGTTAGATTAACACACATCAATAATCAACCTTAGTAAAATATGATCATTATCCTCCTCACATTAATTACAGGTAACAGCATCACCCATCTAACGTTCAAAGAATTGGAAGGTCTGATTGCTGGACGATAAATTCCTACATTAATAATACAGTAATCACTTCCCGACGCCGTAATGAGGCAGGAAGACCAGAATAACCTGATTCAATATCATACTTTTATTACTCTAACCTAACCTAACCTAACCAAACCTGATTCAATATTATACCTTTATCACCCTAACCTAACCTAACCTAAACCTAACCTAAGGCATCACATATAATCTACTCAAAATCTACAAAGTCCTGGTTCTTGAGGGTCTACAAAGAGAGAGCATCTTGGCTGTAGAGTAACACACACACACACACACACACACACACACACACACACACACACACACACAGTCGATAATAAAACACAGTAGGTAAACATTTTCCTGAGTGCGATAGATCTTACGAGTCTATGAATTTATTAATGGTTTTATGGGTAGGCCTATTCTATATATTTCCCATGAGACACTTGTTTACCAATAGGCCTACAACAATTACTCCTCCTATGAATGAACTAATACACTATATATAAGCCAGTAAATATGTGTTTCTGGTGGATATCATATAGTTTCTCAAGATAGAGTTTACTAATACAATAATTACTTCCCTACGATTGATCTAACATTATAAAAATATACACGTGTTTACTTAGAGTCTTGTTATTAACCTACGTGTGTCTGAGTGTATGTCTGTATAAGAAATAACATCAACTCACCTCTTATGTAGGAGGGTATATGAAGCCAAGTAAATTTTTATATTTTTTGTGTCGAATTTGTCATCGTTTTACTGAAGAATGTAAGTAATGTTTCCCCAATGAAGTGTATCACCAACTGAAGGAATCATATATTAAAAAAAATTAATAAATAAAACTCAAAGTTAATTTTACATAACTAAACTAAGTGAAGGAAGCCGCCCTGAGTTCGTTTGATAGTGGACATTTACACAATTCGCATTAATGTTAGTATTTAGTGAGACACAAATGTTAAATAGAAGAATAATGAATAAAAGGTAGCCAGAAATTAGCAATATTAACACTACACGGTATAAACATAAGGCTTAATGTGTTATGTATACATGGGCCGTGTGTAATTCAGGATACAGTTGTGTATCCTTCGTAAAGCACAAGGTATATAAGAAGCTTATTATTAAATGACAAATATAGCGCGTTTAATTATCATGAAGCAGAAGAGTTAATTACACATCATTAAATATAATGGTAAAGAGTGTGTAAATAACCCCAGGTCCCCAGAAGTGAACACAACAACATGAATGTATAACAATCTAACTGGTAGCCTGGCAACCTCGTCCTAGGAAAACAAAATTATGTTCTTTTCAAGGTATAAATTTACTTCAAACACCTAAGTCATAAATTAACACATTATTTGTGCTGTTTAAGATAAAAAAACCCCACTTAACAAGGCCCATTCGTATGTAGTAAATTACTATACATAACACCTGGAGTATTTTGAACATGAAGATATATTAATTTGAAGGGAATTTGTCCAGGTGATCAAGTTAATTTTGTTGATAAGCACTGGCAGGTGATGTGTACTTATTTCATAGCATAAGGCGGTGTTACTGGCATCCTGTCAGTCGTATTGCGTCTACTTTTTTTTCCAAATTGTTCTCCATGTTATGAAACTACAGTAATAAATGGTTATATATTGTAGCCACATATGATCAGCTGATGAATACGATGACAACACAAGGCGTGACTATACGCTGAGAAACAGATATAAACAGTGTAAAAGATAACCATTTGGCCAGTTACAGTACAATATAGCAGGTAGATAGCATGATCATGTGGTATCTAAGACGAAACATTACATGGTCATCCGGCCTGAAGAAGTTATCTCACTGTTTTTTGTGTTGTTAAGACCTATGCATTAAGAAGTTTAGATTCGTATCATAAGTAAGATACCACATCAACTTTGCCACAAAAACACCGTCTGAAAGCAACTATTAACAAATCATAAATCATGACATCACAATGACTTCATCACAGACGACATACTCTTAACATTAACCAACACTTATTACTAACGATATATCATTTCCCTTCACCCATTCATCACAATTAATCTTGAAACAATCCAATCCAGGTTCCACTTTTCGATTCCAATCTCCCGCATGAATGGGCTGCAGAAGCAAAATATGATTGTCCGTGATTATAGATAAATGACGTTAAATGTTGCGTTTGTGAGCTGTGACTCGTGAATTACCACGCCACCTATTGCCATATATCAATGATCAATGGGGCGATACAGAGGTGGAAGCTGTTTGAGCTTGGGGGAGGCTGCACTTGACCAAAACCTCCGCTTGTAAGACTTCATAAACACCAGGTTTTAGTGGAGACATGAAGACGTTTAAGTACTTAATTAATTCATTGGGAAAGATTATTTAAGCGTCAATGCTTAGGAGGAAATGGTGTTAATGTGAATTGATGGAGTAAATGCCTTCATCTTTAGCGGAAGATAAGTGCCTGAAATGCCACTGCTACGGCCATGGATTATACAGAAGGGCAGTGTGCGTGTGTCATTACAAGCCAGAGGTGCTGTAGACATGATATCTCACTAGTAATGATGCCCCGCACAGCCGTCCATCACGGGTAGATGGACTCAACACGGCTCTCCTGCAGGGAAGGCAGGTCACACCCTCACGCCTGCTACACCTTCATACACCGTTCCTCAACATATCACATATTTCATTATTGTTTTTCTTGACACTTTTCACAGTACGTCAAATAATCGGCAAAATTTCACAGCGCTCTGAATAACACAACAATACAAATTTTGAATCACTCTGAAGTTATCAAGCTACAAAAACAGAGTATGTGGTAATACGTGATACTATTTGGTAGATATATGTTGGCCTAAGGTATTGTGCTGTAAATTGTTCTGCCTTCACCACAAGGACAGCAGAGGGACTTGTTGCACCTGAAAGCCAAGAACCAAACTTCTCTCACACGCAAGATAATTTCCACTAACGTATTTCTAAAACTGTGCAACAATTTCTTAATCTGCTCTTTCTTCTCTGAATAAAGAATTTCAGTCTTTATTTGTGGACGCTTCTGAGGTCTTTTTTGCTACATCATCCTCAACTCGTTTCTATCAATCTTCCCTTCAACTCTTCAGCCTCCACAAAAACAATATTTGTTTTCTTGCAATGTTTTGCTTACATTGGGAGCCACGTAACTTGGCCTTCCTCAACATCAACAAATCTCAGTTTGTCATTGTGTCTTAACAACGCCTCGTCTCGTTAGTATTATTCTAACACTCAATCATCTAACAGGATTTTAGTCCAATACCTGAATTCACAAGCTCAGAACACCGAGCTACCGTGTCTCAAATGTTCACTGTTAAAGCTTCATACATTCCAGCAATCGTTTTCCCTTATCATATATTCGTCGACCGTTCAACACAGGTGCTCCTGAAGTCTAATTAGAGTTTGGATGCTCCTATTTGTTACGTCAGTGTTGTGAATACAAAACCGAATCTGAATGGTCAAAGATAATGCAGAACACACGGTACTATCTCGGAGGAACAGGAAGAGGAGGAGGAGGAGGAGGAAACATCACTACTCCGCCTGCCGCTAGAAAACAGTTTGCATTGTGGAGGGAAAAAATCCACTTTATAAAACTTAAATACTCTTTATAAAGGCTTTCAATAAGAGATCCCTGATAATGACTAACCTGTAAGTGAAGCTAGTTAGAGAATCACCATGAAGTGTTTAGTCTATCTTAATTGTTTGTCAGTGGCTAAGATATTACCAGCCACCTCGTTAAATTCCACCATCTAGAGTATTCTTAGTCTTCAAACATTTAGTAATGGGTTCAATTCTTATACGTGTTTACATCTCGACTCCCCCCCCTACCCCTGTCTCTTTATAACAATGCCAGTACATCGTGGGGAAGTGTTAATGGTATGATGTAGCTGTTCACAGTCACGGATTATTTATCACTGATTCTTCAGGTGATACAATATCCACTTATTGTTCTCCTTAAAAAGAATATATATGTATTTTTTCAATAAGTATTAAACATTATAGTGTTATCTGGGTTAATTATATATTTTTGAATGTCTTTAATTATTATGACACATCTCTGGCTCATATATTTAATATTATATTTATTTAAACCACTTAATTTTTCCCCCTTCTTCATAAATCAAATCCACCTCCTTATCATTAAATTGCTTGTATTTTCTTCTTTCTTTGCTTCTTCTCGTCCACTTTTTGTTTCTTCTCTCACTCCTTGCTTCATTCTCCACACTCTTAAGAACAGGTTCATATCTCTCCCAACATCCTAATAAGTGTTGCAGCTCGTCGTCCTCGAGTAGTCGGTGTTGGTTCATAAGTCACAAAACATTATGGAGGTGGTAGACATCAGTGCTGGCTTCGTCATGAATAATTCTACTGATGGAACGACTGGAGGAAAGCTGATACCCTTCAAACCGCTGCCTGCTCACACCTTTGTTTTTTTCCCTCAGGGTGTTGGATTTAGGTTGGCAGTGCTAACATGGAGGAGATGAATGGTATGCGAACTTGTGGTTACCGGTAAACATACGAGTGGAAGGTGGAGAGAGAGAGAGAGAGAGGGAGATGTTGACAAGACTGAGTGAGTTTTATTCATGTTATTATCTGTCTGTGTCTGTTTTTTCTTCTCTCTCTCTCTGTCTTCTCCCTCTCTATTTCTGTTTGTTTTTCTGTCATCATGTTTTAAAGGCCGAGATTCCCCGTTTTAAAGGTATCACTGGTGGGCGACGAATCTCTTGAAGTATGTGTTTGTTTCCACACCATAGATGTTGTTGTTGTTGAAGGCATCTCTGTGCTGGGTGGTCTTAAGGCCACCAGGTCCACCTTCCTATTATGAAACAGGTTCTTCTTTGCTATCTGGCTTGAATAAACATTTGAATACCTTCCTCCGAGTGTTGTTGTTCTGTGTGGCGGCCCAGATGATGATTGCCAAGGAATCTCTTTAGTCCTCGACGTTCCACTAACAATTAACGTCTAAGTGACTGACTTCGCTGCTAATTAATATTCTCAGTGTTAATATGATAACCCAATTACATTATCATCCAATTTTTTATCTGTGACTGTTGTACAAATGGACATCAATATAAGATTTTTCTGGGATGGTGGACACAATCATCCGAATTTCATTAGCCTTGGTTGCTCGTCGTTAGGTTCGGTGATGTTCAGATGGTATATGATGATGATGCAGTGTGGCCAAATCCGTCCAAGGCGACACAATATTTCTTGGGTGTGAGAGAGACATTTCGCAATCCAAGTGCTTCAGTTAGGAGTTGTATATTATGTTCGTGTTTTAGTTTAGCGAATGTATCTACAATGGCGGCTATCATGTCTTCTTAGGTTAAATTATTACCTTTTTTATGGAAGAAATTACTGTTTTAGGTTTTATAATTTGGTAGAAGAGCTGTCCCCTACCCCCTCACTACCCCTCACTCTCCCTTCATGATATATTCCCCTTTCTCCTTCCCCTTTGATCCCACCCTTCAGCAATCCCCCCTTTTCTTCTTTCTTCTCCTAATTCCTCTTTTTATCCCTTCCCTCGGCTGTCTTCTTTCTCAATTCTCTCTTCCCTCTTCCTCCTCCGCCGAGCATTCCACCTACCTCCCCCTCTCCTCCCCCAGTATTTTCATTCTCCTTTCTTTCCTCCTTCCTCCTCCCTTAGTATCTTCTCCTTCCCTCCTCAACCCCCAGATATTTTTTTCCTCTCTCTTCTCATCTTCCAACATCTCAACCTTCATCCACTGTTCCTTCATCTCTTTTCTTCTTGTTCACTCCTCTTCTTCTTCTTCAGTATCAGTATTTCTCTGCTAGGTTGTCAACAATAACTAGCACGTGCTTCAGGGTTTACGATGACATCTGCGTCATTAGCGGACGTCGCCAGGGTAAATAATAAGAAGACCAGGTATCTCTACCATGAATATTTCAAGCTGCGCACAATAGCGTACTAAGAATAACTCCTTGAGCCGAGTAATTTTGCTTTGGGTAACCTTGTTAGTGCCTTGAAGATGCTGATCGCTTGACCTTTTTTGTCATTAATGTTCCTGTTGGCCCTTGGCACTGCTGAGTCTTGACAATTTTGACCTTGATATTGTTGACCTACTGATATTACTGACCTACTGACATTGCTAACCTACTGATATTGTTGACCTTTATCCTTGCTGAAATCCTCATAACTATAACACCTAATAATACTAACTTATGAAAATAATGACCTTGACCTTATTTACATAATAACCTCCATGACCCCTACATGTGGCAATTCACCTTATCCTCGCTAATCACTTATAAATTAGCCATTATATCTTGGCCAATGACTTTTTTCACAATTTGACCTTAGGTATGATTAACTTCATTGAATTGTAACATTGTGCTACACCTAACCTAACCTAACCTAACCTAACCTAACCTACTAACACTACATTATTTGACCTTATCTAACCTTGTGTTTAAGACTTTTCTCACACACTGTTGGATCGTTTTAGCACAATAAAGGTTCTGATCTTGACGACACTAATTCCATCTTCTCCTTTTAATTGGTCGGTTATGTGTGTGTGTGTGTGTGTGTGTGTGTGTGTGTGTGTGCAAGTTTCTTTACGCCATTTGCCTCTGTCTACCCAGCAATAATTGGGAACCTGGATGT
Organism: Homarus americanus; assembly: GCF_018991925.1. Classification (NCBI taxonomy): domain Eukaryota; kingdom Metazoa; phylum Arthropoda; class Malacostraca; order Decapoda; family Nephropidae; genus Homarus; species Homarus americanus. The sequence goes on from NW_024719665.1 coordinate 2,374,577, forward strand.
TAATCGATTTGCGGATCGTATTCCTGGGTAATGGTTTGCCAGTGCAGTTGGCAAGTTGTCCAGTCTTCTCGGACTATTCCTTGACATTGTGTCATGCAGCTCGTTAACTTAGGGTGTGGTTGTTGTGATGGCGACAGCTTCTACACCTTAAACAAAGTCACGCCTAGGAGGCCCCTGGCCCGGCCATCCTCGATTTCGAGGGTTTCCATTATTATTGTGGTGAGTGGTGTGTGTACTTAAGGTTATTCCATCACGTTGACAGTCTTTTCTTTTGTCTTAAATCCCGTGAACTCTGCCAAGTCGCTGACACAATAAATTTGTTCTTGGATCTGCACAAAACAATGTGTGTCTGATACCTGACATCTTAACTCTTTCTACTCTGACATTTACAATTCTCGATCGAATTTTTTTTTACCTCATCAAAACTTGATCTTGATGATTCCTGTACCAGTTCTGACTTTACTGAATACTGACTTTGATGAATCGTGACTTTACTCAATTCTAACTTTTATAAATCATGACTCAGCTGAATTGTGACTTTACTGAATGCTGTTTTGACTGAATTATAACCTTACTGAAAGCTGGGTTTATTAACTCCTAACTTCCCTTCACTAAAATCAAGCGAATCTCCCTTCTCAACCTGACCTGACCTGACCTGACCTAACCTAACCTGACCTGACCTGACCATGCTGACCCTCCGAGACACAGCCGCCCCTTCATAACCTGTCTCTCACTCTGCCTAAAACATACACCAGTTCATCAATATATACTTCCTTCTGTAAGTCATATATTCATGTACATTATTATTATTTATTTCTTTGTACTACGCTACACACTCACACTATAACACTCCGGCACTTCACACTAGATGAAGCAGTATGCCACGTGGTTACAGGTCCAGCTGAGTCAGAAGCTTATCTACCTCAAGGTTTGAATACAAGGAACATGTTAGGTCATTCGCAGCGGCGTCTCCTCAGAACCGTGTAATTCAAAATCAGTTGTCTGACCACTAGTCCATGGCGACATGTATATTATAATGTTGCGTGACACTGATTACTCTAATGACTTGCCCTGATATACCGGTATATGATTAGTTTTTTTTCCTAGGGGATTATCGACCTGAGTTAAGTCATACAATTTGAGTTACAGACACAATTGTGTTAGTTTTCTTGTTCTCGTTGACCTCTGTGGTGAAATCTATAACTTTAGTTAATAAAAGTAACGAAATAACTAATGGTAAGTCAAGTTTGTTAATGCCTCACTAAACGCGTCAACTAATCTTCTCACTGAAAAGATACAACGTCGTTTTCCTCTGGACGTGTTGACAGCGCGATGATTTAATGTGACGAGTGAATGTTCTCCAGTACTGCCCCGAGATAATCTTCATCCCACACAGAGACGGTCACTCACGTCTGTCAAATATATTATTTCCTTCCTCACATTCCACAGGAGTCGCTTGACCGCATTGTACCCGGCTTGCCTCCTGGCTAATCTATCCTTCAATTATCAAAAGCGAATCGTGATTGACAGCCTGAAATGATCCCAAAAGGTTTGACAGCAAAAAGTATGGTTTTATGGGCATAAGAATTGCTTCTGATAAATGACTTAGTCATGGAGGCAGATACAATCTCTGTATCACCATTGTAAATTTGCGAGCAAAACCTGTTGACACTGAGCGTTCTTATCTCGAGTTAATCTAACGATTTTACTCTTATTTACTGATCCAAGTTTCTGTTTCCTCAAGTTCTTTTTCGGAATAAATCAATCACCACAAGGGACGTGTTGTCTCTTTATGGTGATTGGGTGAAGATTATGTCCGTTACATCCTGCTAAGATGAAAACGTTCTGATCAAAATTTCTTAAAACATCGCTACCAAGTTTGACAAATAGAAGAGGAATTGTTTATAGTTCCTTGTTTTTAATGAAAAAACAAAAATAATATCAATAATTACTGTTTTATCGAACACTACTTTCAGTACCGCCTGTGATGTACAGTAGAAAGAGACGCACCTCGCTGTGTGTGTGCCCAGGGTGGTGTAATGCGTCTAGTGTAGCAGCATTATGTTAGTGTTAAGGTGAAGGCATTGCTTGTTCCCTCTCTATTTCAGCTACCGCCAGTACACTGCCTCTTCACCATCAAGACTCCTGCTGTGCCTCCTCGTGGCAACACACGGTAGCTGGGTACCTCGTGGGCCCAGGCTAGACCAGCAGGGAATCTCGGAGTAGCAGTGGGCCCCGAGGGACGGCGCATAGGCCCACTGGCATGTGGACACATCCTGGCGCCTACCAACCATTGCCCCGCTGTCTTGCGGATTGACCTTGGTAGGTATAAGGCTACAGGAGTAAACCCCGAACGAAAAATTTGCTGTGGAGCCCCACATCAGGCAGACAAGCTTACAGAGTTCCAACAAAACCCCAACGGCGGTGTAGGAGGAAGACGTGATCACCATGGAAACCCAACGACTACACCGGCGGATGAGGGCAATGTACGATAGACAGGCTATCGGCAGTCCATTGCAACTCTCCCTCTCCCCAGTCGTTGCAACACTTGCACCACTGGATCAGGAAAAGAGAGAGCCAAAATGTGTGGTTGCAGCCTGCGCTCCTGCCTCACCACATAAATCAACTCACATGCAGCCATTATCCAGCACATCATACCTCTCATCATCAAAACCCCAATACCCCCAAAAGTCCTATGGTGACAGACGAGTGGCGACGGGAACAGGCAGAGATGAACTGCCAGAAGTCTCTAGTCACAACTCTGCACATGGGCGGCACAGATAAGATGGTCATTTATGCACCGGGATCTAGGCAGCAGTGCAATCCGGTCCTGTCTCTGCGACTGAGCAGCCCTTTCGAGGAGCCACTCTGCTCACCCCATATGGTGAGGGGGCTAAAAAAGGTGCCCAAAACATAGCCTGCCTAAAAACCCAACCTGACTGGACAACCGCACCCAGCAAGGTCATCCATATGCGGCCGAAAACACAATGAAAATCACAGATCCAAACAAAAACAAACTAAACAACCTTGTATGGTCGCTGCATGGAGTGTCAGGACCCTTCTGTATACTGGCACAAATGCGCATCCTGAAAGAAGAACTGCCCTTGTGGCAAAAGAGCTGGCTAGGTACAACATCGACAAAGCAGCCGTTAGTGAGTCCCGGCTCCCACACGAGGTTCAACTCACAAAACCGGGATTTTGGCTATACCTGCTTCTGGAAGGGTAAGCCTGCTGCAGAGAGAAACTGCATTTATGGAGTTGGCTTTGACATCCGCCAACGCATCATACACAGGCTAACTGAAATGCCTACTGGAATCAACGAGCGCCTCATGAAGCTCTGAGTCCCACTGAATCACTTACGTCATGCCATTTTCACCAATGCATACTCCCCAACACTGAATGCAGAGGATGGCATCAAGGAGGTCTTTTACGCCGACCTCAACCGAGTGCTAACCTCTATTCCCAGAGAAGATAAGGTTGTGCTCCATGGTGACTTCAATGCCAGAGTGGGCAGAGATGATGACATATGGCAGGGAACCATAGGTGAGAAATGGACTAGGCAAGTGTAATCCCAACGGCTTACTACTCCTCAGCAAGTGTGCTGCACACAACCTCACTCTGTGACTTTAGACCATCATGTGGCACCACTGATATGATCTTTGCTGCCTACCAGATACAGGAAAAGTGCAGAGAACAGCGTCGTGACCTGTACATGGCTTTCATCGACCTAACCAAGGCCTTCGACTCGGTCAACAGGGAAGCCCTCTGGTGAACCTTCAGTCATTTTGGCCCCCTCCCCCCCAAACAATCCATCGCCATTGTGAGGCAACTCCACGATGGCATGAATGGCAGTGTCCTGCACAATGACACCCAGTCTGAGTTCTTCCCCATCCAAACCAGGGTTAGACAAGGGTGTGCAGTTGTACCGACTCTCTTTTCCATTTTCTTGGCTGCCTTCCTTACTCGTGCTAGTGCCAATTTAGGCGGCGGGGTGGACATCAAGTACCGGATGAAGGGTCTTTTCAACATAAGACGACTCCAGGCAAGAACAAAGGTGTCGGCAGGTTCCATTACTGAACTTCAGTATGCAGACGACCTCACTCTTGTTGCTCACACTGAACGCGACATTCAGGAGATCCTGAACACCTACGGAAATGCGTATGCACACTTCGGCTTTGAGGTGAATGTACGTAAGACTCAGATTCTCTTTCAACCTGCCCTTGGTTCAGGCACACCACAATCCATCCATCTTAATGGTACTACCCTCTATAATGTTACCCACTTTCGGTATCTCGGTTCCCACCTGTCCACCACAGCGGATATCGATGAAGAGATCAGCATCAGATCAGATGTGCATCTCAAGCCTTTGGCAGACATGTCTTTAGCTGTAGGGAGCTGAAATTATCTACAAAGTTACACGTATATCGAGCAGTGGTCATGCCCACCCTGCTATATGGCAGCGACACATGGGTCACGTTCAGGAGGCACCTCAATGCTCTTGAAAACTTTCACCAATGTAGTCTACGTCCAACTTCCGAGTGTCCTGGGAAGACAAGAGAACAAATGCCAGCATTCTTGTTGACACCAATTGTAGGAGCATCGATGTTACTATTATCCATGAACAACTACGCTGGACTGGCCATGTTACCCCGCATGGACGATAGTAGACTACCAAAGCAACTACTTTACAGTCACCTAACGAATAGTAAACGTAACGCCGGCGGGCAACTGAAAAGGTATAAGGATAGTCTTAAGACAAACCTGAAAAAGTGCCAAATCCATTTCCTCACCTGGGAGTCGATTACTCCACATCGTAACGCTTGGAGGAGCACCACACGAGAAGGTGTCAATACTTTCGAGTTAGCCCGATTGCAAACTGAGGCAGACAAGCGCCAACGCCGGAAAGACGCTGCCACCGTCCCTCCCTCACTCGATGGAACCCTCCACATGTGCAACATCTGTGAACAACTCTGCCGGTCCCGTATCGGCCTCTTTAGTCACCTCAAAACTCACTCATATCATTGTATCACAGCTGGATGATCGTCATTCTCGATTCCGAGTAACAGCAAAGTAGTAATTTGTAGTGTGTGTGTGTGTGTGTGTGTGTGTGTCCAATAAAAACCATGGAACCATTACGACTTGTGGTGTTCCTAAATAGTTTAGCCTTTTACTTGCCATATTACGTATATTACTATTGTCACAGCAAGAAGTTACCCGCGTGTTTGTGTATTCATTCATCTCAGTATTTACGACGCTCACTCCACTGGTTGACTCGGCCGTAAGTATGCCTGGGTCGTCTGCCTGCCAGTAACTGTGTCTATCTCCTTATCTAAGGGGAGGATTAACCGCATGTTTGCTAGTTTCCTGCCGTGATATTTCTCCGATATGGTTGCATGTACAGCACGTATATCGCTAGTTATCTCGCATAAGCACGTGTGTGTCTGTATATATGCGACTGGCTAAACTGGTACACGTGTCACATTCATTTTCATGTAATTTGCTCCACTGGAAGTTTATCCCTCACTCTGTTTACTTTTATTAATGATTCCTGTTGAGAAATCTTGAATACCTCTCGTTATATATGTACAAGTTCCTGACCCTTGGTAACGTTTATGGGGATTGGTGTTTTTGTGTCGCTTGTGTACTGGGGTGTTGGGATGGCTACCCGCTTACACCTGAGTGCCTGGCCTCTTTGTACACTATCTAGCCATCCTCTTCACTGTCTTAACACTTTGGTCACTGTTTCAGATGTTACCTCGCACTTTAGACACTAAAAGATCACTTGATACACTAACTGGACACCTGAGACACTGCCTGACACCTGAGACACTACCTGGACACCTGAGACACTAACTGGACACCCGAGACACTAACTGGACACCCGAGACACTAACTGGACACATGATACACTACCTGGACACCTGAGACACTATCTGGACACCTGAGACACTACCTGGACACCCGAGTCACTACCTGGGCACCTGAGACACTACCTGGACACCTGAGACACTAACTGGACACCCGAGACACTAACTGGACACATGATACACTACCTGGGCACCTGAGTCACTACCTGGACACCTGAGACACTACCTGGACACCTGAGACACTACCTGGACACCTGAGACACTACGTAGCCAAATAGGAGGAACATTTATGCCAAACTCACCTTGACAATAGACATATATTCACTTACTTTGGTCACTTATAATGCACTCCAGTCGCTACTTACACTACTTAAATACCTATAAATGGTCAAATAATCCTGATTTTAAACAATACAAGATCGACTGTATAAACTACCTCTTCATTGTTTACGTATCTATCAGTGATTGTTCAAAGCCTCGAGAAGTGTATGGGAATGTTGGGTGAGGAGGGAGAGTAGTGATGTAAGCGACTCACTGGACACACGGTGGAAGGTTTTAGAATGTGATCTAGAGACACGAGTTTCAGTTCTGTTTGTTTATTTAGGTTCATTGAGTTAATAAAATTAGTCTTGGAGGGAGAATTAAGGAAAAAAAGTTAATGAAGATAAAAAAACTATTAGACCAAAAAGAAAATAAACAACTGCTTTGAAGAACAATAAGTGTGATTAAGGCCAGAAGGCGTAATTTTCCTCCCTATTAATATTTTATTCCGTGGATGTGATTAGTCATATTGTTGGGCCACGCCGGACACCTTGGGCTGTACTTCAACCTAGTGTAGCAAAGCCCACATCTTCAGTCACTCCCTGTGTCTTGTCTATACCAGAAGGTGTTTTTTGTTTCATGTCATTACGAGGATGAAGAAAATCAACAGAGATAGGACATGATTTGACCACTGAGTTGTGACTATCAGGATAAATTAAGTGTTTATAACTCTCACAAATACTCAGTTTCATTGTTTTTGGTTCAGTTGTCACTTCCGTGTTGATGTAATATTAGATACTACTTCTTTATTATGAATTGTTATTGACAGGTGTATGTATTAAAGCAGACTACGAGCTTAAAAGACTTTAGTTAACTAGAGGACATTATAACACAAGAGGGGGGAAAATGTTACACTTTATCCAGCTTGGTATAAATACGGTAAATTAATGACAGTTATATTTTATACCAATGCTTGACACATTCCTCGTGGAAATCCAGAGAATTAATGTTTTTATTGTGATGATAAATGATCTGTAATTGCTATTCCAACAGAGTCGTGTTTATATAAGAACCAACAAACTCTTACCCCTCTCCTACCACCTCTCCGCTGCAGCCTCCCGAGACATTCTTAATACTTCTCTCATGTTTCAACTTACAATTTTTCCTCTCAGAAATATTGAGCTCAAATTCCCTACTAATTGGTTGTGAAAATATCCCGACGATTAAGGTAATTTGCTTTCAAGTTTGTAATGGGTCAGCGTATGAGTTTTTCCTCAGTGAAGCATGACGACTATCCACTGTTTTTTTTAACACTGTCGTTGATTAATCGTCCAAGGCAGTAATTCGATCAGCCAACAGATTCCTTTACACTTTGATAATGACAGAAGCAAGTCTTAAGGCCAATCAAAGTCTTAGTCCACTGAAATGGTTTCCTTGTTGGTATGTTGATGACTCAGCGAGGAATGTCATAGTATTCTCGCCATTAAAGTGAAAAATTTGTGAGGAGCCATTGTTGAGATTTATCATCCGGATCATAATAGTTTTCTAAGTACGGGGTAACCTCATGTTGTTCTTGTGAGAGATATATCAGTGCTAAGGAGCGGGTACAGTTGTTGCCACACATAGAATTAAATGAGTTTTTCCCTATACACGTTGTAAGTCAGTTTATAAGTAATACGCACTCTTTATTGGCGCGCACACACACACACATAAATCTGGTCACTGCGAGGCTAGGCACTTAAAGATTGACCAGAAACATAATAGCTGTAAAAAATGTAAAAGTCGTAATTCAAGGTTTTGTGATTAGGTCAGGTTAGGTCAGGTTTGGTTAGGTTAGGATTTCACGTCTCATTAGAAGGCGGTGATTTGACTGTTGTGTTGGGTAGAGGTGCAGGGGAAGGCTGGTCAGGCTCCATTATTATTACCCTATAGTGGTGTTAATGGCGCCTATACCTCGCTCTCCACCACCCCAGGACTCACCCGTCACCATCATAAACATAGATTTTTGCCCTTAACTTCACCTGCAAGTCACAAGTTGCAACATCATGCAGGAATAAGAAAACATAGTCTGTGACTCTCGCTGCCAGACGTGTAAAAAATATTGAAACTATTACAGAAGATTCATCTGGATGTTGTTTACGGACCAGTTTTTTTTACTCTCCGTTTCTGCTCGTTAAGTTTGACCTTAAAGTCATAAACTATAGAAACTGGATGTGTTGTCGTCAATAGTCTATGCTATTTAGCAGAGGCATAGCAATTAGATACCCCATATGCGTATATAAACAGTAGTCCAGTTAATTCAGTAACACAAGCTCATTCATATCAGTGGAAGGACAACACCAGGTGGAGTGGATGAAGGTGGTAAGAGCGTTAAGGAAATAATTAACCGTGTACAATATTTTCCAATTATGTTAAGAATCCAAACCTATTGGAATAATTAACTCGGTAAGTTATCTAAGTCATTAAACTTTGATAAAACCAGTGACTTATCCTTGTCAGACAACTGGGCGTCACCTTGTCTTTCACTCACTCCCACTCAGTTATCAGGGAAGCAATACACTCTTACACTCACTATCATTCAGTCATCAAACAAATAAACATCACACCCTAGTACTGTTCACTATCAGTTACTGTGGTTTAAGCTGACCCTAGTACTGTTCACTATCACTATCAGTTACTGTGGTTTAAGCTGGCCTTCACCAAAACAGATACTGTACACATAATAAGCTGAACTTGAAATGATTGACGCAAAATAAACATATAACAAATACTGTTATCATTATCATATACATAATACGCAACATACATCATACACAATAATGGATGCCCCTCGTGATCGGGGATGGCTGTCGCCAACACAACAACCACACTCTGAGTTAACGAGTTGCGTGACCCAGTGTCAAGGAATAGTCAGAAAAGACCGGACAACTCCCCAACTGCACTGGCTTGCCATTACCCCGAAACACGATCCGCAAATCGATTAACATTCAGGTCCCCCAATTACTGCTGGGTAGACAGAGGCAAATGGCGTAAAGAAACTTGCCCATCATAATACACATCATACTACGCATCACACATCATACTACACATCATACTACGCATCACACATCATACTACACATCACACATCATACTACACATCACACATCATACTACACATCACACATCATACTACGCATCACACATCATACTACACATCACACATCATACTACGCATCACACATCATACTACACATCATACTACACATCACACATCATACTACACATCACACATCATACACAACATACACATATATAAGTATGCGTGAATATATGGAGGCCACAACGATGAATGTTGGGAATGACGTACAGGTGTTGAATGATATTTTCGGAATGAATTGTTGCTGATAAGTGATCCTGACCCATGTCAAGCAACAGACGTAAACCAGACAGATAACTGAAGAGTATCATAGACCATAGCATTCATAATAAAAGTTAAAAATAAACGAATGATTGACAAAGAATGTGGGTTAGGTTAGGTTGTCAATCGTCTATTTGGGATTCGGCTAAGTGGCATATAATCGACAGCATAATAGACAAAAAAAAAGAAAACGTAAAATAGAATACAATTTAAACAAAAAATCACAAAACTCAGGTAAAAATAATTTGTAAACAGAAATTTCACCCTCAAAAGGTTGTGAACTCTGAGCACCATTCAACAACCTCTGATCACTGTTGCATATTTACTAAAGTCTCTGGCATCATAAAAGTGTAATTCCCCGACCAGCGACCACAGAAGGAGAGAACCATTTACTATAATAAAAACAGCTAATTTTAATAAGTCAGCAAAACCTTTGAATGCCGATTGAGAGAGTCTTCCCCGATGACACTGGTGCTATTAGGAGGACAAGTCACACAACGACTCAAATTAGAATTAATTGACAGCCCTCAGCTACGGCCACTAACGACCCACGCCTGTAATGGTCAATAAACTGAGAAACGGCCATGTTTGAAGGGGTGGGTGCGGGGGGGGGGGAGGGGGCAGTTAGCGAGCCAGCGAGTTAGCTTACATCCACCCACCCACCAGGGGACACGGGCAATAATGTGACACGGACGATCAAGGAACACGAATATTCAGCGTTTACAGAGCCAAATGAAACACGGACGCTGCGGGAGGTACTTGACTCCCTGGGTACACGGTCGATCAGAAGCCAACGATCAGGCTACGGGCACTCAGAAGTGGCTGTAGATTATCTTGAACTACGGACCACTCAGGAGTGTATAGGCGATTAAGAGCAAACTTACATCCAGAGGTTCCAGATGATCAAGAACCACGGACGTCAGTGATTCCAGGCGATCAAGAACCACGGACGTCAGTGATTCCAGGCGATCAAGAACCACGGACGTCAGAGGTTCCAGGCGACCAAGAACCATAGACGTCAGAGGTTCCAGACGATCAAGAACCACGGACGTCAGAGGTAAGAGAGAACCGAAGAATCACGAACACTGGGACTGTAGACAACGAAGATCCAAAGGGCGTTCAGAAACATCAGAATAACAAGAACCACGGACGACAAAGGCTAGAGACAACCAAAACTACCCAAAACCCACGGACATTGAGAGGCCACAGACCACCAAGAGTTACGGAAGACTCGGAAACACGGATGTCAGGCGCCAGAAACAACCGAAAAATCACGGACACCTTGAGACTACGGACTACCTAGAACCACGGACGTTTAAGAGGCTACAGACCCCCAAAAAATCCACGAATGTTTCGAGGCCGTAGAAACTCATCAGTACAGCTTCACGGTTGGGTAGTCAGTGGCAGGTACCTAGTGTTACGCTCGCCTCCCTAACTCCCGAGCACCGCCGCCCAGGAGGTATACACTGCACCACCACCACCACCACTACATTAAACCTCACCTTTTATCTCCGCCAAATTACCACCATATATTAAGAGGAGCAATTTATGTATAATTTTTCTTGTATTTCTGACTTTATTATGTCTACGGATTTATTAATAATTGTAATGCAGCAGTAAAATATTCAATTACAATTACCTGACAACAAATTTGCATCACTGATCATTGTATAAATTGGTTGCATTCAGTTGCATGAAAGGTAAATATGTGTATGAATGACTTTAGTTAATTCCAAATAGTCGTTGTCATCGTTGAGAACAATGTGGTCTATCTATTACAGATCTTGAGACTTGTACAGAACACGAGACTTGGCGGTACTTTACATCTGAGGTCGAGTCATAGCCTTCACATTATCAACCTCATCTGACCATACCCTCCACCACTTCACTTCGATTTATTTAATGTTACTCGAGTCTCAAGTATATATATATATATATATACATTTTATTTTGCCTTGGTATGGCCTCATCTTCTTGGTAGATCTCACATAGTTTTTTAGTAATTTCTCAACCTTCCCCTTTTCATAGAGTTCATCTCCTCTTACAGAATCAACTCTTTACACTCAACTTGTTTTAGGGAGATGTGAAAGGTCGTGTTGCCTCACTGGTGCTCTTACACTCTTAAAATCGTCAGTTAGCTTAAGACATTTTGTAGTTAATCCTTTTTAAGAATTTTCTCCACGTTTCATTTTATGGCTTTCCTGATGATGAGTTTTACGATGCGGAGACAGTCAGTGAGGGATATGGTTGACTCGAATGAAACGGTATAAATATATAAGGATGTGTGTGTGTGTGTGTGTGTGTGTGGGTGTGTGTGTGTGTGTGTGATGCTCAGTACTGTACGATACTTAAAAGGTGTTAAACGTGAAGCGAAAAAGATAAACAAAACTATGAATTCTTTTTTTACGATACTAATACTGAAGGATTATTTCGCATAGATCCTTTAAGTAATATTTATATATGAATCGTTACTCGTGAAATATTTGAAGATGAAACACATACTTAAGGCAGTATCATTGACTTGTTTAGGAGAATAAAACAGAATGTATGTCAGGGTGAAAGTTAATGTACCAGAGGAAATTGTTTCTTTAGCGGCTCTTTTAAATATTTTCGTTCTTTCAAATATGATTTAATCAGACGAAATATTTAAGGTGAATTAGTCTTCATAAATTTTCAGCTCATCACCGTGAGAGTATTCGGTTATATCATACTAAAGCTTCGTATTATGTAATTTAATATCAAAGTCACAACAATATATCAAAGTCACAACAATATATCAAAGTCTTCTATCTCATAAGTAATGCCTTCTGCCACGTTTCCATCCCCACACCTTAATGCACTGTGTTGCTCCTCGTCCTGAACAGTCTGGAGCAGTCGAGAGGAAACGATTGGACAAACATCGACCAGACTAAAGTAATAAATTCTAGAAAATTATCCTAATGAAATAGAATGGATGAATCAGTTTATGTCTCCCCGTGGCGCCGATAAATAGCAGGAGAAAAAGTCCTACGTGATCACTGGAAACAGGAAGAGAACGGGTGTATTGGGTAGTCCTGTGATTAAAACACAAAAAGTTGATCCCAGCAATTTGCAAAAGTTCATTCATTGGATATCTATGAACTCTAAAACGACAATATTGTGAAAAACAATCTATATACACAAGTGTTGATAGTCTTAAGACGAACTACGTGTTATCAAGTAATAGACACCGTAAGGGAGTCATCACGTACAGTAGGTGTTGGGTAAGTGGCAGCAGACTCCTTCAACAACTGCGTCAGAGTCGTTAAGGAGATTCCTGCATCGTCGTAATGGCTATAATTTGGGAATAAGAGATTTATACATTTCCAAGTGAAACGGAGTGAATGCAAATTACATAAGGCGTAGGGGTCAACAACCTTATGTAATGATGGACTACTGCACAAATTGCCTTGTTTGGGAACCAGAGACATAAACTTTGAAGAGAGAGTCGCTGATGACATTTATAGGTTCTAAGATTGTGGAGGAATCTGGTGTTTAATAATGGCTGTAAGTAAGATTTCAAGAAACAGTTGAAATATAATGCTACCCCTCAAAATATTCAGCTGTGTGGTGGAGTGAGATGATTTATTGAAAGGAGAAATTCCGTGGCTTTTGTCGGGCTTATTAGCATATAAAAAAAAAGAACTGTAATGATCAAATTTAAATATGTTTTATTTTGTAGATGAAAGTAATGAATGACTTGCAAATGTAAAAAAAGGCAAGTTTTATTTTGATAATTATCTAGAAATTTCTTGGTTATGTAGGTCAGTCCATTAAAAGAATGAAGTCACATTACACCTAAGGTCACGAATGTCACACTACACCTGAGGTCACGCAGGTCACACTACACCTGAGGTCACGCAGGTCACACTACACCTGAGGTCACGCAGGTCACACTACACATGAGGTCACGCAGGTCACACTACACCTGCGGCCACGAAAGTCACATTACTCCTGAGGTCACGAAGGTCACATTACACCTTAGATCACGAAGGTCACATTACACCCGAGGTCACGAGTCACATCACACATAAGGTCACGATGGTCACACTCCACCTAAGGTCACGAAGGTCACATTACACCTGAGGTCACGAAGGTCACATTGCACCCGAGGTCACGAAAGTCACATTACACCTAAGGTCACGAAGGTCACATTACACCTGAGGTCACGAAAGTCACATTACACCTGAGGTCACGAAAGTCACATTACACCTGAGGTCACGAAAGTCACATTACACCTGAGGTCACGAAAGTCACATTACACCTGAGGTCAAGAAAGTCACATTACACCTGAGGTCACGAAAGTCACATTACACCTGAGGTCACGAGGGTCACATTACACCTGAGGTCACGAGGGTCACACAATGGAGATCCCAGGTGATATCAATACATACTGGAATCTGGGACCATCACCTAAGAGGAACTATTCATCTCTCCCCAGCTCCCTCGTCTCTAGGCCTCGGCTCCACAATACTGTTAAGTGTTTAAGGCACGAGTGAGACGGATCACCTGTCATCACCACCATTATCGCCTCATAAATTATCACTTAACACGTTGATGAAGTCTGTTGGTGGTATCAGGTGGTTCAGCGGCCAGGGTCATGAAGCACGAATCACCAGGTCTCGGTATCAGTATCAGGAAGGATATTTTCCCCAACATTAAAATATCATCAGATTATATATGTTGATATAATACTCTTACTGTGTATAATTCTCGATTGAGATTCTATAAAGTCTTAAACAGTCAAATAAACGTATAACTACTTATTTACTTATTTGAATTAGATTATTTTATATATTTATACCGTATTAATTGATTTATTTTCATTTATTATGTTTATAAACTTATTCTACATAATCATTATCTATTTTGTTCATATAATATTAATTTATCTTTCGTTTGGTTTATCTTTTATTATTTTTCCGTGTGTGTGTGTGTGTGTGTGTGTGTGTAAAACAGATCATCTTAATAAAGCAAACATGGGATGTAGGTTCAGCACTGCAATTAATCTGACAGTCAAAAATATCACTCACTAAATTACAGAGACGTGAGAACAAAACACCTGTAATCGGTTCTGCTTTGTCTGTGTTGCCAGTCTGACTACGGTAACACGACCACCAGAGGGAGGAAGTGTTTACAGGAGCGTGAGCAGACGTCAGGTCCAGCAGCAGTAAAGCGGGAAGTGGGGGCTGATCAAGGTCATGCCCTCACACAACTGGGTCACGAGGTTAATTGAAATACTTGTAAAGTAACTAAGTCCTTTATATGTATAATTAATATGGAAAAAAATATGTTGTATGACTTAATTGCAAATCGAAACTAAAACTTAAAACTATCTACATCTTTAAGCTGCCTTCCACCACTCTACCGACGCGGCTCCTATACAACACACTCCTCCAGACAGCACATATGAACATAAGAATGGAGGAAACTGCAGCGGGCCTATTGGCCCATACTGGGCAGTCCCATTTACACCCAACCCCTATCGCTTATATATCCATCCAACCTACGTTTGAAGCTATCCAGCGTATTCGAGTTAATGATGATGTTTGGTAACTTGTTCCACTCGTCCAATGTTTGCCTATCTCGCCCCTAAATCTAAACTTGTCTAATTTAAAACCATTGTTACGAGTTAACTCCTGGTGGGAATAAAAAACCAGGGCACAGGTCAATGACCCTCATCAGGGCCTGGGGGCGAAAATATAATAATAATAATAATAATAATAATAATAATACCATAAATAAATAAAAAAAAGATCAATATTGAGAAACAATATATGTATGTTGTGTTGTCAAATTAAGAGAAACAATTAAAATCCTGCAATTGTGTGTAAATGAGGTAGAAAGTCACATGAGCAACCTGGGACTTGATCACATTTTCGTGATGCCATATGGCAGCAGGGTCTACCACTAGACAATACATTATGCTTCCAATATGTTCCCAGGCGGTAGTACCTCCCTGTTTGGTAGCTGCCTACTACCTTCCCTTAATACTCAAACATGCCTCTAAAACTCACTATTTAAGGAAGGTCATAAAATCACTCCGTACTCGGTACTCTGAGGCATGAACATGCAATGAGTTTTATATAACAATTAGAATCGTGGAAAATCGGTAGCTAGTCGACACCAATTTACTATCAAAGAAAATCACTTATGCAATTCAAAACCAAGTACATAGCATCAAGGAAGAAGAAGAAGGGAATCTGGCGTCCACACGTATGATGAGAATGCCAATAGAGTTCTGACCGCGAACGTCATACCACTAGTACTCAAAGTCCCCGAGCGCTATTGAGTGGGGAGGAGAACTATCACGATAAAAGGCGAGGAAGCCATCAATATTTCCGTGTTGGTCTGACAACAATCCGTGATGAATTAAGCTATCAAGGCGAACAAAAAATGACCTGAAGTGACCTTGTGATACTGAAATTACTTGGAGTCCATCTTTTTTTTTTAGTTTAGGGTAGTTATTAAAGCAGACACGTATGACTGCATGCTTCAGTAGACCTTGACGAACAGAGAGTGTGAGTGGATATAATGTTGGTGAAGGATTAGACAGGCAGTTTGAAATTCATTCTATCGGTTAACAGTAGAAGTGGAATGTCCGCCTCCTCCGCTTCCTTTTCTTTCTCCCCCTCATCCTCTTTCCCCTTACACCCGTACCTCCTTCTCCTCCATTCTTCCTCCTACACCTTTACCTCCTTCTCCTCTGCCCCCCTCCCCCCCTACACCCTTCCCTCCTCCACCTGTCTCTCCTTATTCCCTTTCCTCCACCCCCCTTCCTCACTCCCTCCCTCTCTCCCTCCTCCATAGCTGACACACTTCTTGACTAGTTATCATGGGTACATCTCACACCGTGGTTTAGGCTGTCAAGACTACTCACGTTAAATACATTAAGAAACACGTATCATACTGTTGTCTTTAGTTGATGTCCTCAAGAGATGTTCAGGTGGAGATGCGGGGAGATAAGAATGACGTACACACACACACACACAGGTAACGTACTCTTAGTGCTTAAGTCTTTTCAGGTTAAAAATATTTACTAGTTCTCACCCGAAACAAATCTACGTCAGGTAAACCTAAACAGACTCAATAATAACAAACTTGTATCCTCAACTATACAGCACAAGCGAAATAAGTTGGTCTATGTAGGAGCTTAACTGAAGCCAAAAGTCATCTCCACCATGTCTTTCACTGATAAGGTTAGGTTAGGTTAGGTTATACACATATCTTAGTAGAGTTGAAATGCTTTACAGATGTTGAAGATTCAGATACGCTTTGTCATGGAAACACCGACACTTGATTACACTGGGAGAGACTTTAGCAGAACCAAAGTTACGTGGCCTTACCCAATGTTAGATCATTAGCTGACGTGACCGAGTCCAGATTACAGGAAAGGAACAACCAACGCAGTGAAATTCTGGATCTCCCGCTGTAGTCTTCTGGAATAAGGATGATCAGTATTCCTCCTTAAATACCTGAACATTTATGAAAGACGGGGGTAAAAAATAAATAAATAAATACAATAAAAAAATAAAAAAATTATAAATAAATAATGTGAGGAAATATAGCCCATATAACATCTAAAGGAGAGAGTCGCTTAAAAATAATTCCGGTGAATAATTATCGACAAAGGCTGACGATATCTAGTGTCCAGTTACTCTCAGTGTCCAGATAACTTCATGAGTCGCGGGCTGATGGGGTGGAGGCTGATGGGGTAGAGGCTAGGGTGTTGGTGCTGAAGCCGAGGATAGTGGTGAAGCAATCTGGGGAACCTTACAATCTATATTTTCTGACAGAACAAGACGAACTAGAGGAGAATGTTGACAAAAACTACGATAGGCTGTTAGAGTGAACTACGCTCCAGTTCCGTAGTTTTTATATGAACTTGTGAAAACCTACTGGAGGGAAGATAAGAAAGTGTCATCCTCTGTCAGTGATGCAGATGGGAAGTTCTCGATGGCTGTCAGGTAGGAAGGCCAAGACTGACAGAAGATAGACGGGTTATTTCGAGTGAGTTGTATTCATTGCTGTAATGAACCTTTAGTTTGCTTACTTAGAACTATGAATGGCTACTGGGGAAAGGTGTTGGAAAGCCTTGAGAAACAATTATATATTTACCTTAATGACACACACACACACACACACACACACACACACACACACACACACACACACACACACACACACACACACACACACACACACACACACACACACACACACACACACACACACACACACACACACACAAACTGGGCTCATCAGGATCGTCAAGTGAAGAGATGTTACGGGAAAGAATTAGGCGCTGAGAGTATTTAATATATCATGATAATCGTTAACTGTCTCAAAGTACCAGGGTGTATCGCCGCTTCGAGAGACTGTGATGATGACTTCTGAGAGGATTGTAAAGAACTGCTGTTAAGGAGAATGGGAAAATAACGCGGTTTTGCTCACGTTAAAAGCACCTTCTACCTATCGATTTTGTTTTGTTTTTACTACCGCTTAGGGTCGATCCCGGTGTTCATTCTCTCTCTGGGTTTGGTGGCGCCTCTGTGGAAGGTTTGTGAGGCAACAGCAGACCTTAGAGCGAGGTTGATATAAACCAGTCAATTGATAACTATCATTTTAGCGGGGCTCCATGCAATCAGTATCCATGTATCGCATGTGGTATATTCTAAGCAGATCAAGATCCAGCAGCCTTAAAAACAATAAAAAAATTCATGTGGGTGTAACTTACTGTAACTACTAGCTTTCTTTATCTTAAAGAGACAGAGTTCTGAAGAAAGTAATTGAATCTTTACAAGGACTACTTATTCATTGGTAAGAATAACTTAAGTCAATGTAAAAAATGAATGTATAGATCCCACTGACAATCGATACCGAGGAAGGCAATGTGGCCAGCATGTGTACTGTACCATCTTCATTTCCTCACCCACAGTCAGGTGACCTACAGTAGAGGCGTCCCAAGTACAAACCAATGACCCGTGAGATGGAGGCGAGTGCTGCATACACTCGGCTGCCGCACCCCTGAGAGTCACAGTAATGATGAAGACAACGAGAACAGACGGAGATTAATCTTACGTTCAAAGTCAGTTTATCATCATACACAAAGAAACACAAGGAATCACAAGTCTTAACGAACCATTTCTACTTCAGTTTACCAAGGATAATAACACGGGTAAGTGATCATCAATTTACCAGAGAACAGATTAGTACAATATCACATACGGACCTGATGTACTAATGTTAGCTAATGAGCGCATCCGACGTATAGCGCAAATAATACTCCTTCATTTTGCCCCATTACAGCCACCCATTACCAAGAGCTATGAAATCTGGACCCCCCCAAAACGAGAATAAAATCAAGTCCCAGTAGGTAAGCCAATGATCGTCCTTGGCATGAAGAATCACACACTAAAAACTGGATTATAATTTGTTTTGTGAGATGATCTTGATGAGGAAACTTACCCACAAGCAAGAAAAAAAATTCTTAAATCGTGTTTTTTTTCCTTTAAGTGTGCAGCCTCAACATTCCTTCCTAAAAGATGAGTAAATATTTGGTAAGACGTCGGAAATATTACAGAGAATATACTTAACCTGAGACACACTAGGGACGTCTCCCACTGACACACATACACATAGTAAAAGTTAGAGTAGGATTAAGTTAGGATTTAACTACTTCTTGATACTAATATTCACATCCTGGATATACAACTTTTATCCTGTGAGGTCTAAGTCACATACCTAAGAGTCTAAATAAAGTCTTAACATCAATTTCAATTCTAAACGTAGTATATTAGAAGGTTATAACCCTTTAGATAATTACATATAAGTTTTTAAATATATATCACCTGTACCATAACTACTTTTATCTATAACTGAATTAATTACCTCCATCCAAATAAGAGAGAACCTATAATCATCGTCACTAAAATATTGTCCAAGATACTAGATGATTGAACAAGATGGAAGGAATTATGTTGAATATTAACCAAGAACCGTGAATTATGTTGAGGAATATTACATAACATTCAATATTATGGTTGTTTATGAAGCAGACAAGTGTTAAAGGGTCACATTTGAACAGTATTAAATAACTATTGACAACGTTTAATAATTGTTTCAGTTTGTGCTTTATGTAGGACCAATGCTTTGTAATGTCTATGATAGGAAGTAGATATATATTTAAATTGTTAGGCTCCGGGGTTCTTATTTCTACTTCATCAATTCGCTAACTTCGATCCTCCAAAAATATATATATATATGAAACGAGATATAAAAGAAACAAATTATAAGGTGAAGTAATCAGCACTTGGTACCGGGGTGGGCAGACGACCAGTAAAAAATAATAAAATAATAAATAAAATAATAAATAAATAAATAACCGCAACACTCACAGCAGGAGAGCAACACCACCAGTTAATGTACAGTGAGTCAATTAAGAGCAG
Source organism: Homarus americanus (assembly GCF_018991925.1). Classification (NCBI taxonomy): domain Eukaryota; kingdom Metazoa; phylum Arthropoda; class Malacostraca; order Decapoda; family Nephropidae; genus Homarus; species Homarus americanus. Next base: position 2,394,570 of record NW_024719665.1, read on the forward strand.
AATGGAATGCGATACCTGTAAAATAAAGCTTGTTAGTACTGAGGGGCAACACATCACCTCTCCTGACAGTAATAATATAATTCAGTGCACGTCGTGTTATCGTCACCTTTGTTAGTACATTTAACAAAATAAAGAAGGACAAAATATTTACTTCGTAGGAGCACGACGGTATGCAAATGAGACTTTTTGTTAAGTTGATAGCATCACGAGGCTGTCATCTTGACCTCATCTAGGCAGTTAGTTACAGCGCTGGGTAACACTCGACTTAATGTACCGTACATCTGCTGCTGAATTTATATAGTTTCATTCTAGAGCCATGAAGCAGAAAACCAAGACGTTACAGTCGTATATTTATCTGTAATGAGTAGACTGACCAAGAGAAGACAGTCTCTCTTTCTCGAGGAAGAAAATCAGTGTCTCAGCCTAAGAGATTCATCCCGGTGAGTTGTGTCTTCCTCACAGTGCACACTAATCTACTTCTTGCCAGCGAGCCATATTAAGGAAGACTCGTGTTCATTTCGTCCTTGAGTTGTGATAAACGACTTCCAGTTCTTCTGCGTCTTCCTCAAACACTTTATCTAGATCAGATACACTGATAAAAAATATACCTTTTAGAATAACAAAAGCAACAAATAATACACAAACACACCATAATTCTTGATAAGCGCATGCACCGTAAACCTTTACCACGGGCTCTAACTTGTGTGAAGAAGTTATAATTTTGGGGCAGGGAAAAGCTTCTTATTTGTGGCTTTCTTAGTTACGTCACGACATGTTACTCTCTTCAAGAAAATTTTTATGAGACATGACTGAATACACGATCGTTTTTTTTAATAACCGGATAATCTACGTTTATTTTTAAAATTTCCAAGAAGCTACCAAAGTATTTTTGAGAATTATTTTACCAAGCTTTCTCTTGGTCCAGATCAGTCATCGAGGCAGACTATTTGAATACAAATCCACTTTCCACGGAACACTGTTGGGCAGACTCACAAGGCACATCTGGTACATTACACTCAGGCGCACACGTCACGGTATCAATCAAAGTATATTGACAGAGCGCTCTCTTTGAAGAAGGACTTCAGAATTAAAAATGTGGGAGCCAACAAGGTTATAAATTAATACTCCTGTGCCCACTCAGGGCAAGATGGATAAAAAAGTAATGGTAACACTGCAAGAACCTTACTACTAGTGGGAGGAAGAGTGCAAGTCGTGGCTCCTCTCTCAGTCAAATATGGCTCCTCGCAATTAATTCTGTATATCTTAGCCTCTCAATGCCTAATTAACCAGGCTTCCTGGTAAAAACATCGTTGGATGAACGTAGTCCCCTTTAAAGTAATTTTCACTCGCTCAAAATCTGGTACAATTATCGCGCTACTTCGGAAGCCGCTCTTGAGGTTTTACTCTCCTGTGTAGTTGAAACATATCAACTTACTTAAGATATAAAGGTTTTCAGATGTTGTTCGACTGATAGTCAAGGGCAGACTGCCGCTGGATCAACCAGTTTGGATATGCCTATTTACCAGGTCTTGTTTTATGAGGCAGCGTATCTCTCGCCTCTAACTGCAGCAGCCTCGTCTGGCCACAGCATAATACAGTTTCTCCCCCTGCTTCCAGCACCACAGTGCCCAGGGGGTAATATAATACTCCACCACTTCAGTTATGACGATTATGGGGCTATGACGCCTATAAATAAGCTCCCAAACTCGTAATATGTAACTTACATTGAGTGATACAAAGTTGTTTTTTTTTCTACTGATATAGCAGTTAAAATAACGTTCGAGTAGGATGCTTATTCATCATGGCCACACTAACCTAATCTGTCCTCACTAATCCATGAACGAATATTTTTTACAAAGTTTCCTCTCGCGACTAATTTATCCATATATTCCGTTCTATCAGACACCAACGCTATTATTTATCTTATTTTTTTTTACTATAAACAGGAGTGTGATCACTAACGCCCCCCCCCCCCTCCCAGGAACACCCTCAACCAATCCCTCAGCCGGCCATCTTCCAGCTCCTAATGCCATCTTTGTGTTCCTGATAAAGTTAACACAATGATCACAGTGTCTCAACTTCCCGCCTTTAAGGAAACGAGATACTCACTCCACTGTTTATCATGTACGATTGAGATAGAGAAATGCACTTTTGTGATTTTGTTTACACCGTAGTAAGATAAAGTACCACGACTATAAAGTTTTTTTTTGTGTGTGTAGAGGATATCTCCAACCCCAGTGGTCAGTGCTAAATAGTCCAAGATTATGAGGCGAAAAGGTCTCGTCTCTCTCTCTCTCTCTCTCTCTCGCTTTCCTTTCCTTTACGCGATCTTTTTTATTTTTAATCTATCCATTATTCCTTCTTCAATGACCTCTTGGAGTTAGCTAGGTGTAATTCATCCCTAAACATTTACTAAAGAATAGCCTCTAAACTCAGTCAAGCTATAAATAATCCCTATATCGTCAGGATAAATTTGCATATCCTAATTTTACAAAGTTGTATTTTGGTTGTCTTAAGCCAGAAGTTGGACAGAGATTTCCTTAGATGTGTATCGACCTATAAATAACTACTGTATCGTCAGGATAAGTTTGCATACCTTAATCATTTTACAGAGACATCTGGCTTATTTGTCCTCGACTTAGTGGTATTTATGTTGTTTATGTTGTATTCCGGAGAAAATGTGATCCAAATACTGTTTATCTACGGGAGGAATGAGCGCTGGTGATGAGATGTTAGTTATGATCATGGCCCAGCTGTTGTATTCCTTGTTCCCTGTGTGGTGGCCTCCCGTGCCCAGCTGTCCTGAGTGGAGGTAATGTACAGTAGGTTTAGCAGTCTCAGCACGTCATCCTTCTACGACACAATAATACCCCCAACGTCTTGACGCTGCTGTAGCATCTGCTGGAGAGTGTTCCCTGTCGCTGACCAGTTCTATGAGTTTATAAGCTCTCTTTTACACTTTGTCCAGGGGCTCGAGTGAGACAGCGGACACGCTCGCCAGGAGAGTAAAACATGTTTAAGAAGTTACCGGATTTGACCACATATAGAGGAGTCCAGTTTTTAACGTACAGTGGTTTGGAGAGTCTTCTTAAGTTGGTCAGATTCTTTACTCCTTTGCCAGTCAGGTCCTGAACGAGACTTGACAAACTTGTCCAGCCAGCGTCCCTGTTGGCTCGTGACCTCCATCATCTGGTATTTTTTTTTTTTATGGCGCAAAGGTAACCAATAATGCTTGAACCCCTGAAGCGTTAGTCGAAAGAGTGTGACGCAGGGACTCTCTTCCTTTGCGTTAGTTAAAGCTAACAGAGCTGTCATCCGCTCGGCCATATATGCCCTGTAATCAGATTCAGAAGATCATTCCAATAGACGTACTAGAGAACAGTGCCTCGCTATACACCGGCTCCTCTCTGGTGAAAGCTACACTTGGCCTGGATGAGGCGATCTTGCAGAGTATCTTACAAGTAGAGCTAATGTGTTCCTACTCTCACACATGGTTTGCAGCCTAATGTGAAGAACCAGGTGCCACTCCCGGTCGACGGCCCCGGTAAAGTTCAAAGCGATAACACTGCTGCTTTTGGAGTCAGCTAAAGCCTGGATGATGGAAGCGGGTACAAGGTTCAGGGGCTGATCTCTCTCCCGCTCTCTTCTCAGATAAACCAGTCCTATTGAAAAGGTTTTATTAAGCGTTCACTGAAGGCTTAAAAACATCTCCATAACTAATGTTTTAATGTGGAACTTCATTAAGCAAATGATTTAAAATAATTACACTTCAAAAGAAAAATCAGAGGCCAATAAACCTTTGAGGGCCATTCCCACTAAAAAAAAAATAAGGGAAATTCAGGAAGACTTGGCAAGATGACTTTAGTTACACCTAATTTTCCAGATTTTTTTTTTATTTAGACATTGTTAACGATCATATTTTCTTTTTTTTCTTCATATTCTACTCAAGTCACATGTAATTGTTCTTGAGATACAGAGAGTAATAAATTCATGTATAATTACCAGTTTGTTCAGGTTATTATTATCTGACATCACAATATGAGTTTTCTCCACTGTCCACATGTCTTTACTCGTAACCTCGTCTTGTTGTCTGCTGACACACGGGAATATACTGAAGGGATCTCGATCAGGTCGCGTTCTTCATAACATCCAACTTCTAACTAAAAGAAGCAAGATTTTTTTTTTTAGATAAATTATTGAAAACAATACGTGAGTGAATAAAGTTTCTATACAGGTTTATATTAGTTGTGTTTTTCACTGCTATTTATCATGCGTTTTTAAGGAGACGCGAAGTACTGTAGGAGTCTTTGGTGTGAGTCGAAAGGTGTTTCTTACGTTCATAAACTTCAATACAGTAATTAAATGGCTTAAGGCCTCACCAGCAAGCTTCGTGTAAAGGCGTAACGACAAACCTTCTTCCCGAGCGTTGATTTAATATCAAAAGTCAAAGTCTCATTGTCTCAGTAGAAGATCAAATGGCGAAATCTTACCCAAGGATTTAAATTGTCTCAGAAAAAGATTAAAAGTCGCTGTCTCAGCAGAAGGCAAAAGTCCAAGGTCACAAGCTGGCGTGAGTCTCCAGTTACATTAATTAATCATATTTTAGTTATGCAAAGTAAATCCCGAGTGTCTGGTTCTGCCCAGCGTGAGGCAGTGGAGGAGAAGTCTCACGTCCACCCACATAATAATTTTATTTATTTACCGGAAAAAATATATATATTCTGCGGTTCTGTTGAATATTTTTATTTGTTTCTTAACAACTTTGAGGTATAGGACATTAGAGGTAAAGAAGTTTTGGTTCAGTATCCAAATGTCTTCACAAAACTGATGACTGAAGGGCTAGAGAACACTAGACTACCATCAGAATTCGAGACCCAGCAACATGATTGAGAGTTAGATATACAGCAAACCTGTCAATAGGAAATCAAGATATGTCAGTAAAATAGTGCACTGGGCAAACCATTCACCAAATATGGGAAGAGGCTGCATATAACACACACTCACATGTCTGTTGCGTCGATCAGTATCTTAACCATCAGTTCATTAAGATCAGACTCGGAGTGTCCAACAGAGAGACTCTCCACAACGCAGAACCAAGAGAAAGACTCAAATGTTGATCATATTCATCTCATCAGGTTCTAGCAGGAGACCCATTTGACTTTTTTCACCACGATACATTGGCATGATTCACCCGCATTACTCGACACTGTCTGAATACTAGACTTTAGCCTAACCTGTTACAGTAATTTGACAGAAGAGTGTTTGACAGTGCCATTTTTAGTTCTCTCTTTGGCTGTAAATCAAGTTCGAACCTTCAGTGCCGCTTAAGTCTGAGATAGCTGTAGGGAACACCCTCAAACAGACAGTCATAATACACGCTGAGAAAGGTTCACAACACAAGTCAGTATACGGAGTATCAAACCCTAATGGGGTAACGTGATGGGTGGCGTACCTCAGGGCTTAGCACTGAGACCGTTTCTGTTTATTATACTGCACGAACGACTTGGATATAAGCTTTGACGATAACAAAAACAAATTTGCCAATGACATAAATAATAAAAAATTCAACCCACAGAGGATTACCACAGCGACTTTCGATGACGATTTAATGTTGTTTTTTTTTTTTTTTTGCGAGTACCAAACACTCCAAGATAAGCTTTCCTAGCCACCGTATTATTGATTAGTTCCAGCATGAGTGCACAATAAAATGGGATTGAGCCATAATATGCTATTACCACAAGAAGTAACAAAGCACTATTAGTAAAATTCCTGGAATTTTCAGGTTATATCTTTTATGTCTTTGTTAGGCTGTTGGTTATGCCTGGGACCGGTTGTAAGTCAAGTTTAAGGATTAACTATAAGTATTCGTCATCTCTCATGACTACGAGGGAGGCCACCAGGAACTGTCATCTTTAGATTAAAATCCACCAGAGAGAATGCTCACCCTGGACACATTGGGTGATCATAACAGACACCCTACAGCCTTGCAAATACTACCAAGTTTTATCCTGGCAACAAAGACACACTTGTAGCATTGTTATCTTGACGCTTCAACAACTACGATCTTTAAGCGTATATACTTGGTTACTACATACTCTAGTCATCAACTCGTAAACCTTGAGAGAGAGATACAGCCTCCTTGAATATTTGGTGAAGAATCCTTTTATGATTTGCTGTCTCGCGTTTGATGACTCTTCAGTGAATGGTTACCTGCGGATCCACCTAGTTTAAGCTAACAGTTTCAACTCACCTGCAGTGCCAGATTTCTGTTGCTGGCTGTATTTCTGATTGAGATTGATGAGAGAAGAAGGTAATAGTAATAGACAGTTAATTAAAATTGCATTCTCTATACTTAATATAGCCTTGAGAAATACCGAGACAAATAGCGAAATGAAAAATTAAAAAGTTTGAGGCTATGAGACGAGACAGAGAGAAACTCGAGTCTTGTCACTGAAGGTTTGTTGTATGTTAAGACTAAAATTGCAGAGCGTGAGAGGCGTCGTCTTGTTGAAGCTGTGACATTCTAATATAAACACTGGGATATCCCGGATACTAACGCCATAATATCTCAAGTTTTATTAGCATGATGACCTTGAGCTCAAGCTGTTGGATGAATTAGATAAAAGTACTGGATTAATGTAAGAGACCCATCAGATGTATTTACTTGAGTATTCATATCACATTTATACTATCTTCTTTACATACATAAACTAATTAGACATACATACAAAATAATGGCTGCCCCTCGTGTAACGAGGATGGCCGGCCCAAGGGCCACCTAGGTGTGAATTTGTTTAAGGTGCAGAAGCTGTCGCCAACACAACAATCACACCCTGAGTCAACGAGTAGCTTGACCCAGTGTCAAGGAATAACCCAAGAAGACCGGACAACTCGCCAACTGCACTGGCTAACCATTACCCCGGAACACGATCCGAAAATCGATTAACATCCAGGTTCCCAATTACTGCTGGGTAGACAGAGGCAAATGGAGTATGAAACTGGCCCAAAGTTCCACCCTCACCGGGGATTAAACCCGGGTCCGCTCGCTTGCGAAGCGAGCATGCTGACCATTACACCACAGGTCGCTACATACATACATGCACACATAAATACATACATACGTATGTTCTGTCTTTTAATACACAGTAACGAGAGATCAGGATGCAAATGTGCATAAATGTATGAACTGCAAGTATGAATGTATTCATATATTCATTTATGAACTAACATTTGCATACTTACAGATACTAAGCATACATTTGCAATCTTGCATGTAACTGCATGTACGCATATAAGTTTGAATGCACATATGTAAATAGGTACACGGTCACACATATATCGAAGACAGAGACATGGTCTAAGATCACCTCAGGCACAAGGTCGTCTTATGAGGTAGTGTGTGTGTGTGTGTGTGTGTGTGTGTGTGTGTGTGTTATCAAGAATTAAGAAATCAGAGGCTGGAGAGGAGAACACCCTCGTCTACAGGCTGTGCAGTTTAAGGAAATTAATTTTCAGTTAGCAAACGAAGAATCTGCAGTCATGGGGTTGCGGTATTTGTGTTAATGAAAAAAATATATATTAATTTGTATGCATGAGTCTGTACTCTGAACTAAACTTGACAATACACTGTGGTACAGCATGAGAGGCATTACACGGTTCATACCAGAGGAGTATTCAGCTCAGCAGGGATCAGCATTGTGGTGGGTTAATAAACGAACTAGCCTGGAGAGTCCCTCGTCTGGCTCCTGCTTGAACAATGATACTTTTTTCCAAGTACAGAAATAAATTGAGGAGAATGAAAATTTGTGTCTTAAGATTATTTAGGCGAAATCAGCAAGAATCATTGGAATAACAAACACACCTTCAAGGCCTGCCATGTTTGTTAGTGTTTGTGGCTTCTAATTGTCCCTAAAACACACACACAGTCTCAAACTCTTACCTCCTGTACGATCTTAAATGTAGTATATATTCTAGTGCCGACTGTTCTTATGTCTTGAGTATTTCAATAAAGCCATGTCAGCGGTCAGTCTAACTCACCAGCGTAACGTTAATAAACAAAAGTTATTTACGTGATTGTTATTTGAATAATACACCGAATGTCTCAATTATAAACGATATAAATGACTTTGTCCTTGAAAACGATTACTAAAATAATTAATTCTGTTTTCAGGTCATGTATTACCTTGTAAAGCACAGATAGTCGAGTATGTCAGATTCCAGTCCGCTCATACTAGAGTTTATGTGTAAACAATGTGTACAAACTCGTTATCCCATAAATGTTGGAATTTTCCTCCATTTCCAGTTTATTAAGTATTGTTTTATTGTTGGTCCTTCCTCTTTTTGTCTTAGGTCATTTGGTAGCCATTAATGATTAAGAAATTAATGATTTATTTGATTCATTCAAACCATTTCATCTTCAAACCTTCCGAATGATTTTTTTATTATTATTTCTACGTTTGTTATGAATAAATTTAGATAATTAATATTAGCAGGAACAACACTATTCCTCTACCTACACAGGAACAGTTCTTCATTAAGCTGAGGAGCAGAGTGAGAGTTGAGCTGTATGTTGCAACAGTACCTTATGAGGGTAAGCATCTTAATATTAGCCAGTGTTTAGAGTCTCTTCATTAACAACCTTAATTTTTGTTTATACGAATTTGTATCATTATGACCAAGAGCTCAGACAATGCTGGTAAATATTTCTAAGAGCATTCAAATAATTCTACATTCCCTGCCGACGTCTTATCTCCGGAGTAAATTAAGCAGCAGCCAAGTTTAGAAGTCTTCTGATTAATGCTTCACCAAATAGCTTGGATTCCTCTTTAGTGGAATTCGGTGCATTTGGTTCTTGTTTGTTGTTGTGGTCTGAGTGGAGCGCCTCTACGGTGGGTGCAGGGTTATCACAGACAGTGTTCCTGTGCACCTGCGTGATCTAAACTGTCGCCAAGTTTTTACCAAGTTCACGACCATAAAAACTTAACAACTTAATCTTTCTGTGTTGTATTGTTTGAGGCAAATCAGTGGAGAACAATTATAAAAATAGGTAACTAAATATATTATTAATACATATGACGATACGTAATTGTTAATATTACTGTATGAGGCTGGGATTATAAACACACACACAGTTTATATCTAAAATTAAGGAATTTTAGATTTTTTTGTTTATAATCACGATATCATTAGTGTAGGGATTAGAAGCTGAGGTAAACTAACGACTTTAAATGCTTGAATTGCGTTCATTGCGTATTAAGATTAAGGATTACAACATCGCTGAAAGTAATGCCATAATCCGCTAATATTTCATTTATGTGATATACAGTAAAGCAAATTAAGAAAGTGGTTAAGTCAATGAATATAATGATTAAGTAAATTAATATAATGGTTAAGTTAATTAATATAATGGTTAAGTAAATTAATATAATGGTTAAGTAAATTAATATAATGGTTAAGTAAATTAATATAGTGGTTAAGTTAATTAATAAAATGGTTAAGTTAATTAATAAAATGGTTAAGTAAATTAATATAATGGTTAAGTGAATTAATATAATGGTTAAGTAAATTAATATAATGGTTAAGTAAATATTTAATTTGTTTTGTTTACTGTACTACTTGAGGGCTCATACATCATTGATAGTATCACGTGTCGTCGTCCACTGACAAGACACGGGAGGTGTAAAGAGCATCCCTAAAATGTGAGGAATAAATAATACCAATATACCCACTGAACTGTTCCTTTCAGAATGCAATCGTCAAAATAAGATACCTAGGATAAATTAACTCTAAAAAAATAATACCCTATACCATAATCCCTTTAAAGTATCGATTATAATAAGAAAAACAATTATTCTCTTAACACTTTTCGCCACTTTATAACACTGGTATAAGTGTTATATTTGTTTTAACTAATTATGCAAATCATTAACCTTACTAAGCAAAACCCTCAACTCATCCCGTGTTATGGTGGAGTAAGTCCTGGGTGGCTGTCAACCCCTCAGACAGATAACAGACGTGTAATTTTGATAGGAATAAAAGTTTATATTTACCTTTAGTTTCTTTATGCACGAGATGAAGTAACACAGTGATGTAGTTTGATCTTTATTCATTCTCTGTCCTTTTATCCGGATTACATGTATGGATATATACTTAAATGTCTATCTTAATATTTGAATTGTGGTTTTGTTTTATACGTAAAGCTTAACAAACAGAAATAAAACGAAAAAAAAAATATTCCATGTTTATAATTTCTCTCAGTGAAGGATTATTTGGATTTATTTACGTAGGATAGGTTAGGGTTTCATTAGGATGTTTTAGGTAAGGATATTATTTACTATAAACAAAGTTGTATCTATTAATCTAACTTCTATATATTGTTACGAACTGGTGGCCCTAGATTGTGTCACCACTCCGGTAACAGTAAAACATAACAAGGTCGCCAATGAAATTAATAAATGAAAGGAATACGCAATAAACTAAGAGTAAATAAAAATAAAAATTCATTTAACAAAAGAACTAAAGCATCTGACAAGTACAAAAACACGAATCAAAGGATAAGTTTACAAGTATTAACCGATTTGGAAATATTCACAACTCAGCAGACAAAACAAGTTACGTTAATCATAATTACAGTGACAAGTTAGCAAACAATAATGAGAGTTTGGGTTCACCAATCAATACAAAACAAAGAAGATTTTATAACGTCACCGTTCTTTTACCAGTATAATATTACGAAATTTCAAGCCAAGTACACAATATTACATCCTACACAAAATATTCCATCCTATTTTTCCTCCACACTTTCCTTGACTCACACTCTCTCAACAATATAATGTGTACTCAAGTTAAAGTCTTCGCTATGTGTTGGACTCCTTCCACCTTCCTCGGCCACGTCAAACCTGCTTCTCCTCTTCCAGTGTACTATGGTCACAATATCAAATTTGGAGGGAATCTAAAACCAATCAGGGCATCAGTTTTCCAGTGGCTCCATGAAACCCTCTGACGTTTAAGCAGCTTCACACGTTCCATGCCCACGTGATCTAGCTATGGTTTGTTGTGGTTGTTGCGGTACTTTCTATTTGCTGGTTTCTACTCCCGGGATTCTACGTCACGTCACAATATGTAACCATCAATATCCTACTCTAATGCCAAAGATAGATGGTACAAAGGGGAGGGGAAAGACGGGGCCAGCGAAGGATACCCTAAAGCAGCAGTGGAGGGATAATGGAACAGCACAGCATCAAGAGATTTCAAGGAAGATCTTACTGTTGGTGGATAGGCGACTTGTGTGTGTAGCGACAGGTGGTAAACCAGATATGGAGCCGTGATGTGGAAGGGGAGTACCATAGCAGAACACATCTATTATAGCAGCGTGACTACAGTAATAGGAGAGAAGAAAAGGAGAATCTTCAACTGCATTTGCTTTTGGTTCTTGATCACCCTGTAGTGTAGTGTAGTGTAGTGTAGTGTAGTGTAGTGTAGTGTAGTGTAGTGTGTGTGTGTGTGAGTGAGTGTGTGTGTGTGTGTGTGTGTGTGAGTGTGTGTGTGTGTGGAGAGATTTATGTTATTATCGATTGACTGGATAAATGGACACTGTGGACGAGTTGATATATAAGACATCAGTGAAAAGCAGAAATTTTGATCTTAAGACTTCCTGTCTTTTGCCACCGAGCCCCTATTTCAACCCTCTGCCCGCCCTGCTCCCTGCCCGCCCTTCTCCCTGCCCGCCCTGCTTTCTGCCCGCCCTGCTCACTGCCCGCCCTACTCTCTGCCCGACCAGCTCCCTGCCCCAGCTCCTGCCCGCCCTGCTGCCCGCCCTGCTTTCTCTGCCCGCCCAGCTCCTGCCCGCCCAGCTCCTGCCCTGATTTCTTTCCGCCCAGCTCCTGCCCGGGCTGCTTTCTGCCCTGCCTGCTCTCTGCCCGCCCTGCTCCCTGCCTGCCTCTGCCCTGCCCCTGCTTTGCACTGCCCGCCTGCTTTCTGCCCGCCCTGCTCGCGGCCCACCCTGCTCCCTGCCCCCTGCTCTCTGCCCTCACTGCCCGCCCTGCTCGCTGCCCGTCCAGCTCCTTGCCCGCCCTGCTTTCTGCCTGCCCTGCGCTGCCTGCTCTCTGCCCGCCCTGCTTCGCTGCCAGCCCTGCTCGCTGCCAGCCCTGCTCGCCTGCCAGCCCTGCTCTCTGTCCGCTCTGCTGCCCGCCCTGCTTTCTGTCCGCCTGCCGCTGTCCGCTCCTGCTCCTTGCCCGCCGTGTTCCCTGTCCGCCCTGCTCTCTGCCCTCCTGCCCGCTCTGCTCTCTGCCTGCTCTGCCCGCCCCGCTCTGCCCGGCTCCTGCTCTCTGCTGCTCCTGCTCTCTGCTGCCGCTGCTCGCCCTGCTCCCCCTGTTTCTGCCTGCTGCCTGCCTGCTCTCTGCCCCACCCCGCCTTGCCTCTGCCCGCCCTGCTCTCTGCCCGCACTGCTCCTGCTGCCCGCCCTGCTCTCTGCCCGCCCTGCTCTCTGCACTCCTGCCCGCCCTGCTCCCTGCCCGCCCTGCTCTCTGCCCGCCCTGCTCTCTGCCCTCAACTTAAATCACAGTCTCTGCTCTCACCTTGAATCAGTCTCCCATTAATTTGCTGGTCCAGACCTGAACATTAACACAGCGACCTGTTTGTCAGCTGCTGATACCCGAATATTCCCGGCTACCAGTCAGCGGCCTGTCGCCAGTACTGTACACCTGGGTCGTCTTGAGGGTACTGTACATACCGTTTACACATTTATAAGCGTATATGTACACATTCTTAAGCGTATTGTACATTCACACATTCTCATGAGCCTACAGTATATGTTCACAAACTAAAGGGTGAACATACTCACTGTTAAAAGTGTAAATGCAAACAGGTAATCATGATAATATCTGTACAAAGGCTGGAAGAGTAAAACACACACACACACACACACACACACATCAATACTATAACACGCACCCTCTACCTTGAGTGTCGTAACCACATTAAAAAACTATCTTCTAATTACTATCATGAATGCAAACAGAGGCAACAATTCTTAAAAGGAAAGACGAGAAAAAAAAACAGCTCTTAGACACAAGTGTAAGTGGTCGCTGGATTGTTTTTTCTTCTGCAGGTGCGTCAAGGTGGAGTGTGTAGTTGTAGTTCTCACCTTCGTCAGTTTTCTCTAAAATCATCCTTGGAAGCCACCCAAGAACTGCGTCATATTCGATCACTTGGAGGATGAAGACTGCGCTAGTGTCTTTTTTTTTTTTTTTTAATCTTCCGGGGTTACCAACTCACCAGTCCGGATATCAAAACTTCAGAGCGCTAATTGCCATAATGCAAGCTGGAGGAAGTAGAGATTGGTGCATGTTAATGACGGGGTGTTGTGTGGATCCTGATCCTGTGGGGATGCAGGACTTGCACAGCCCGAGGAGGCATCAGGCAACAGCTTGCTAACAACGACGTGTGGCGGCGGCGGCGGCAGCGGCCCAGCCAGGAATCCCTGATAGATGGTTGTAAATAGTACAGCAGCGAGCACCCTCAGAGTAGGGCACGGAGGAGGGGGGTGCGAGGCTCAGACGGGGGCGGTGAGGCCGGGGTGCACGAAGGGAGGCAGAGGAAGCTCTAGGCACCTTGCTAGGCAGGGTCGAGGAGGCAACAGGAGATAAAAGCGGAAGCTCGCTTAACAACTGAGGAAGTGCAAGTTTTTGTAGCGAGTATCTAGCGCATCCCAGCTGTTCTTAAAATACTTCTTCTGTCTACAGATCTCATAATAAGAGGCTCCAGCTCATACCTTCTACCCAACTATGGCTCAGATTTATTAGTGGTATAAAATATAGATGCTTGAATATAACCCAACCAAGATAAAGATTCTTAACGCGATAAGATATCACTATAAAAATCCAAGTTAATAATCCTACAACAAACAATTGTTGTAAACCCTGTTGCATGGTGTTGTGTGTTTACACCACTACTGCCATTTACCACTTTAAATAACAACAAAACAGATGTATGATATCAGACTACATTACTGTAATATAAAACAACACTAGTCACTACAACACGATACAACGAGAGAGTTGTATCATATCAAGAACAGAACCATAAATAACACAGAGGGCGGCCAGTGTGAGGAAGGCCCCCCCCCGCCTCTCCACACCTGGATATACAACAGTAACCCGAACAACAGTCTCCTCGTCACCCCTGTTACCCTGGCGAACAGTGGAGACAATATCACCGTTATTTTGCGTTTCCTTACTACATGTGTAAAAAAGATCTTGTTTGGTTGATTCTATGTTTTGGGAAGGTATAATTTTTTTACAGTGATAACTAGAGGGCATTGGGAGGTGATAGTTAGAGGGGACGGAGGGTGATACAGGGCGCGGAGGGTGAGAGGGCATTGGGAGGTGATAGTTAGAGGGCACGGAGGGTGATACAGGGCGCGGAGGGTGAGAGGGCATTGGGAGGTGATAGTTAGAGGGCACGGAGGGTGATACAGGGCGCGGAGGGTGAGAGGGCATTGGGAGGTGATACAGGGCGCGGAGATTTGAGGGCACGGGGGAGGAGATACAGGGCGCGGAGGGTGAGAGGGCACAGGGGAGGGTGATGGGCAGGAGGGTGAGAGGGCAGGGAGGAGGGGTGATACAGGGCGCGGAGGGTGAGGGCACGGGGGAGTGATTACAGGGGCACGGAGGGTGAGAGGAGGGCACGGAAGGTGAGAGGGCGCGGAGGGTGGGGAGGCACGGGGGGATACAGGGCGCCGGAGGGTGAAACAGGGCGTGGAGGGTGAAGGCGGGGGTGATAATAGAGGGCACGGAGGGTGATACAGGGCGCGGAGGGTGAGAGGGCACGGGGGGCATGGAGGGGTGATACAGAGCGCAGGAGGGTGAGTGGGCACAGGGGGGTGATACAGGGCCGGAGGGTGAGAGGGCACAGGGGGTGATACAGGGCGCGGAGGGTGAGAGGGCACAGGGGGCGGTGATAATAGAGAGGGCACGGGGGGTGATACAGGGCGCGGAGGGTGAGAGGGCACGGAGGGGTGATAGGGCACGGAGGGTGAGGAGGCGGGGATGATACAGGGCACGGAGGATGATACAGGGCACGGAGGGTGAGAGGGCACAGGGGGCGGTGATAATAAGAGGGCACAGGGGGTGATACAGGGCGCGGAGGGTGAGAGGGCACGGAGGGTGATAGAGGGCACGGAGGGTGAGAGGGCACGGAGGTGATACAGGGCACGGAGGGTGATAGAGGGCACAGGGTGAGAGTTACAGGGCACGGAAGGCGAGACACTTCACCTATGTATCATACAGTAATACGGAATGATTATCATACATCTAACAACTAATTATTTATCAACGAAATCAACACAAATCATGTTGCCATTTCACACCAATGAGAGTAAGATAGAAAGCTGTCATCATCATGCCATTAAGGTGAATAGGATGTTGATACTGACTATGATTACCGACTTTAAAAACAATCATGGAGGAGTTGCACAGTATAACACTTTACTCATAATAATTTGGACACTGAGCAGAAGTAAAAGATAAAATAACAACTCATAAATCCTTCCCCATAAAATAACATGACCTTTAAATCAAGAACTCATTTGCATATTGAAAAAAAAAGAAAAAAAACACAGAAAGATAAAAGAAAAAGAAACACAGAAGATTGGAGAATGATGTGTAAAGGCCAAAGAATGACTCAGCTTAGAAAAAAAAACAACCACACACACACACACACACACACACACACACACACACACACACACACACACACACACCTACATAATACACACACACACACACACACACACACACTCCATCCTTAACAACTAAAGCTGGTTTGAAGGGCAGGAACAAAGAAAAAGAGAAAACTATGTGAAAGTATGAATGGAAACACAGAAGGTGGCACTAACACACCGAAGATGACGGAGGTGGGTGAATTGAATGAGTTCAATCTCCACTGTGGTGTAAACAACACACGTTACCTCACTTATTTCCTTCCTTATCTCTCCCCCTGAATCCATGTGTTTTCGGTCTCTATCATCCACTTCCCGTCTCTACTGAACTGACTATAATTGTTTTTCCCCCCGTAAGTAAGGGAGACATTTTCTCTAAGTGTCTGTTTGATGTTGTCAGTGACCAAATCAAAATTATCTTTGTTGAATATCAATTAAAATTTTGTTTGGGATGATGACGTCACTGTTTAAAATGTTGTAATTATTATCCGTTTAATTTTTTAAGAGAGACAAAAAAAAATCAATATTGTCTCTTAAGCTTCAATAACTTCGTGTGTTTAGTAAAGTTATTCATATAGACTTACCAAGAATTTCACAGTTGCCCCTCCAGGTGATACAACTAAGGCAGGTAATAATCACCACCGTAAGGAATCAGTTAGCCCACACCTGTATATCTTGAGGTTAAGTCGGGACCAGGAGAGAGAGTCGCTCCCAGCACAACTGACCACGGCACTGGTAGCATCAGACCAGGTGAGGGTTAGCCACCATTAGTATTCTGTCAGCCTTAGTCATTCAATCCGTAAAATCGAGTTCTTACATCAGTGGTCATCTAAATTGCGTTTACCAAAGGAGGAATGGGTTCAGCCGCCGCCATAATCACCATGCAGACCTTCTTGTGTGGGCCTCAACTACCGCTGAAGAAAAAGGAGATCTGTCGAATTTTATGGTTGTGGCCGTCTCCTTAAGCCAAGATATGCAGTCTGAGAACAACACAATGGTGATACAACGAAACGGAGCTTGTTCCACTGATTGCTTGGATGTTAGGCGATCATGGGGTGTGTTTACCCTGAATCGCTGGTGGCCAGAGTGAGGAATGCTTATTAGAGCTAGATAAGGAGAGGTGGTCTAGCCCACAGGTTGTAAACTACACCCTTTCCTCACCCCCACACCTTCAAAATTAGATTAAACGAGGTGACCCCAACGACGTTAAACTACATGTATACAGATCAGAGTGAAAAACTAGTCCGCTACTTTACATCTACATTATTGATTAAATATCACCTGGTAAGCTTGACTATTTTTGGGGCTAAGTTAAGACAGGTAAAGATTAGCGTGGAAAGATTTGGTAAAGGATTGTGTTCCACTGAGGTTGATTATGATTTATTGTACATTTATAGACCAGTACCAAGTGTTCGTTAGAGTGTCATTATATTATATTATATTTTTAACACCAACTATTTTCTTTTACCTTAATTAATGTGATTTTATTTACCTGTCATAAGGTGAGGAACCCATATGATCTCACATTGTATTGAACCACAAGTGAGAAATATAGACTAGGAAACAAGTAATAATGGAAGAAAGTAAGGCATAGCATACAGACGTGAAGGTCAGAAACATAGGTATTAGAGGTGAGAAACACAAGGAGTGAATATTGGTGGTAAGATGAGGAACAAATATGCCAGAGATGAGGAACACAGGCATCAGAGATGAGCAACACAGGTGACATGGATGAGGAATACAGGTGACATGGATGAGGAATACAGGTGCAATAAATAACAACAACTGGTGCCACAGATGAGAAACACAACGACTACAGGTAAGAGTAACAGTGAGAGACATAGAAACCGATTTGTTCAAGTGGTCAACATAAGAGATATACGCAAGAAACACAGGTAATTGAGGTGATCTAAGGGCTTAATCCAACTGAGAAATACGACTGAGGACAACTGGTAACATTGAGAGAGACAATGCAAGTAGAATATAGTAAGATATATGAGAACCATACAAGCAACTGCGTGGGTGAGAGATTTTGAGGAATATAATTGAGAGACACACATCCCTAGTGAGACTCCCAGGTGAGAAACAGAGAGAGTAGGGCTGAAACACACAGGTAGCCAATGCGAGAAAAACCGTAAAGGAAGCTGGGCACCGCAATTATGACCAGGTAGCCAAGGTAGGAGACCCTGCAGAAGAAGGTGTATTACCCCTATAGTAAGAGAAGAACAGGTGAGAAACACACAGGTAGCTAGAAACATCGGTGAGAGAGATGTGTATCGGTAGGGAGGAACACGATTGAGAGACACAGGTAGCCTTAAGACGATCAACACGTACAAACAAAAGACTTATAATACTCGTATCTCTTATTCATCGCCAGGTTGTGGGTTCCTCCGTGGTGGTCACAGGTTTGCAGCAGGTAAAGACGAGCAGGACGGTAGGTATAACCATAAGCTGTTTTAACACAAAATACCAAACACCATGAAACTGTCCCATACAGTCTTAGCCAAACACATAAACCCGATTATCAGAAGACTTTTCAGAGCTGCTGTTGTCTTTCATTTGTCAGTTGGTGTTCGTTTTTACTGCCCCTTCCTTCCCCCCTCGTCTTCTTGAACTGAGTGTGTGTTAGTTAGAAGATGGACTTTATTAGTGTTGAAGGTTTATAGTTATAGGTCTCTTCTTGTCTTTCAATCCTTCATGGCGCAGTATTAACCGTGGCGTGGTCGAACACATATCCTGAGAGCCGCTATAGTTTTTCCCCCATGTCGGCAGCTAGTGTGGGAACCTCGCTGGACGATGACTGGCGGGCGAGGCAACTCTCAGCCACACGCATGCGCCCAACCACAATTCTTACCATTAGGCAAATGGCATAAAAGATCGAACTAAACAGGATTACAAGTGATACTTTAAGACATTCTGCTAAACCCGCTTTTTTCTGTTACAATTAGTGCCAACGTCATTCTCTACTATGAGTGTTTGTAGCAGTTCACACTTACACACACTCTAATGCTAAATATCGCAAAGGAAGAATGATCTGTTACTGACAACGTTAAGAATTGAGCGAGTTCTAAATGTGAGGTCCGTTCTGGAATAAAGTGATTGTAAGCTTCGCGTTTTTAACCCGTGGCTGCATGATAAAAACTGGCAGCTGCTCTCGTCTGGCCAGTCGGGGGTCAGGAGGTGGCTTGTCGCTTGTAGTCTGTCACTTTTTTTATCGTGGACAAGAAGTTGGCTAGGTGATGGGGGAGTCAGAGGTCAGCCCCAGGTGTTCAAGGTCTACACTAATGATGGCTTCAACTAGTTGATGGCCCAATATCGTCTAGCATATTAATTCACCGCAGCAACAAACACGTAACACGCTCGAGTTTAGGTAAAGGAAATGATCGTAAAAATCGTATTGAGACCTTAGGCAATACTTCAACCTTAGTGGTACTTAGTGGTGAATTCCTGGGTTGTTGTTTTTTTCCCCCATCAAGAATCGAATCCTCTTAGAAACAGTTTAAATGACATAAAACTGGACAATCAGCACAACATACTGAGTGTGGACGGTGCGGCTGAGACTAAAACAAGACCTGATCTACAAAGTGCACGTATTAGGGTGACGAAATATACTAAGTGTGGAGAAATATATCGTCCAGTAGGTGGCGTTAAATCGAGTCAAGGGTCAGGTGGCGGCATTCAAGGTCGCTGGTAATGGTTGGGTCGGTGATGCTGGGGGCAAATGTCAAGAAAATATACCCTTCTGCTAATTAGGGGGGGGGAACCCTTGGCACAGACAGCGCTATCCCACTTACCTCTTTTAAGACTGATCAGTCCAGTGGATGGCGTTAGAATTCGGAGCTTATGATGGAAATTATGCAGATTACTGGGTCGTACGAAATTAATCCTAAACCGGTTGTGTATTAAGGTAGATTTGTGCTTGTGATGGCAATTCGAATACAAACCACTGAATTATAGTTGATTGGAAGGACTGCACATGCTTGTTAAATCTGTGCAGATAGCGAGTAACCGGCGGAGAGGCGCAGGGAGCAGACGAGGCCGGAGACTTACAACACAGACATATATTGACTTCTCTTGTTTTCATCTGAGAACAAGAAATACGACTTAATATTTAAAACAGCAGATCATAGACAGATAACAGGCACGAGGATAACTGATGGATGTATGTTAATGAGCACTGTTAGATACTTCATAAAAAGGTGATATTTCTGGAGAACTTTTTCCTTATTCAATAACTTACATCGAGAGTCAAAGGTATTGCCTCATTGAAATGCACAAATGCACATCTGTGATTTTCTCTTGTCCTTGGCTTAACTACTGTTTCAGAGGCCACTGATACCTATCACAGATACTTGGTAGTAGTTGCCGACGTAAAAAACTTAGCACCATCACCAGAGTCGTTTGATGGGGCAATATATTAGATAAAGGCAGGCCGTCATCACCTCGCACGCTTTTACTGTTGCTTTAGTTTCGAGGCGAAGTTCGGCGCTACTATCAAGACCTCACTCAGCTGCATTCGTAAGTACTTGCGTCTGACTTTACGAGTTTTGCTTTGTTAAACACATCGGTACTCTTAAGTACACCTATATACAGCGCCTGCCTCGTGTTCTCGGGGTCTCTGATTCTCGCCCGGGGCACCCACTGTCTCCCCAGATGTAAATTGTTACCTAACTTTACACTTGGAGAAAGTGCTGAGTGTGGAGTACAGCGAGGAAAAAAACATCAGATTCAGACGTAGAGAAAATTAATGGTTTCTTTTTGATGTGTTAAAACGAAGTTATATTTACCGCCACCTCGTAAGACTTGAGGAACATTGTCGGTATTGACCTTACCAGATCCCTAAAACTGACGAAGCCTACTGGAGCCTAATGGTAAAAAGAAGCGAAGTCGAGTAATATTTCGCAATAGATTGTCAAAACTCCCGGTGTACTCAGACCAGTCCTAAGAATCAGTGCTAATCAGTTCCACCTCATCGACTAACTTGTTTAATTAAGCAGACAATAGATGTGCACCCAGCACCACCTCTGTTAGAGTGGATTACCTTGGAACTACAAAATAAAAATAAAAAAAACTATAAACACGAAGTAACGAACAAGCTGCCGCATCAAGAATTACTGATTTACACCCAAAACGCTCGTTGTTAGGAAGACAGAGCATTAAGGACAAGTCTTTCAAGGAGATTATGTAAAAAGTAGCTGGCAAACTTACAAAAAAATATATGATTGAAATTATATACGCCAGCTCGACGGCAAAACAATAAAACCACAATTAATCAGGGCGCATGAACGGGCAAGGCAGATGTGGAATTATCTCCCTCACCCTCCTGACTAACAGATGCAGCTCTTCCACTAACCTGTATTCAGATGCTATCAGGATATTAATAAACATAAATTTATAATATAAGGGATTAATCATTTATCTAAACACGTCTAACATTTTGAGCAAACAATAATTTCTTAGTGCCTTACGAGACGTTTCAATGGACACTTAAATACGAAATATGAAAGAAGATCTGCTTTCGACTTGATAAAATTCATCTATAAAAGACTTTAACTTCCTTATATCCTAAATTATTAACGTTTAGCAGTCAGTCATATTATCTTTTGTTGAAATTGTTATAATATTTCTCCTGATTTCCATTTCTTTAATATTTCCAACAAATTACAATGTATTATGGTTACCTCTGAGTTAGTTATGTTGACTCTTGGTGGATACACAACTAGATATAATTATCTATTTCTATCTCCAGTTTTAATTACCAGAACTAAATGGCCAAAAGAACACAAAATCTAATCTACTGAGGAATTTCGATCTGCTGTTCTTTGTTTATTTTACAACTAATCTTAATAAATCATCGTAAAAAAGTGAAAACGACTTTGAAATGTGTTCTGTAGGAGTTTTTTCCCTATATGCACCTTATTGGAATTTTCCTTAGGATAAAAAGATATAAAATTCCCTAATAATACCATATATTGGCCTCTTATCCCTGTACTTTTAATTCTAATATTAATTCTAATATTTCTTTTGTTTTGGTAGAGACATTATTTTATAGAGGCGACAAGGATAAATAAATAATAATATGTATTCTTCTCTTGTTACTGTTCACTTTTTCGATTTCTCTTCTTTTACTTTCATTGACAAGTGTGAATTCTAGGTTAGTAAATACTCCAGTCATCAATGATTAAAAATTACGAGAGACAGATAAGTTAACTAAGTGAGATTGCAATACCGGAACTTTGCAACAAACAGTGACAGATGTATCAACATAAGTAAGGTCGATATAAGAGAGAGGTGGGAGGATAACATTAGACTTAGTACATGTTGTTCCTTTCTTCTTATATGTTTATGTTGTAAGAGCTATGCAACAACATAACTAACGCACACACCAACTATGTCAGGGTCGGCTGTAGCGGGAGTCTGCAGTTATCATTTTCTCAGAAGCAGTGAGTAAAAACTGCAATTTTTCTCTCAAACTCCAGATTTAGGCCAAAACGTGGAATTAAGGAGAGTAATGACAGCCACCGGTGAGTCAAGCCACTAAACCCGTAAGACCTGATTTTCATGCTGACTGCCCGCCAGGAGGTGCTCGTCAGGGGGCATAGCTCATACCACTCTTATGGTATACAGTATACTTGGCTATACCTCAAGTAGATGGCAGTATATAGAAACATATCGCCCAGCACAACTTCTTTTCTTTTATAAGTTTACGAAGTCATGTAACTGACACATGTACTTCGGTTTAAAACAGCACTTGATAAATAATAAAGAACAGACGAACATTAAAGAAAATCTTCTTTTAACAAATTAAACACCGATATTGTGAGAGTGGGTCCCGTGGGCACGACGAGGCCGTTAAGGGGCAGTGTTATAACGACTGGAAACTAAGTCACTCGTCATCGGTATACAGGGCGGGAACGAGGTCGACAGTTTTCATTTTCTCCTCTATAACGTTAGGTGTCACTTCACAGCTGGGTGAATTCCAGAGGCGTGAACCGGAGTCCCTTAATAACTCTTATACTCTTGCAGACGTAAAAGTACATCAAATGTCTACTTCAGTCGTCGGATTGTGTCTATATTCACAATTGAACTCAAAGCCATGAGCTCCCAAGTATATTATAAGTACAGTGCAGGTGTAACGTGTAGTGACCCGGCCTACCTGGAGGAAACGTTAATTATGAGTCAGGAATACACACAAGGTTTCTTCGGTAACGCTAACAAGTAGTGAGAAAAATTACTCCTTGGCATAATGAACTGTAGTAAGTAACGCAACATAAATATATGTTCATTAAGTCGATAATAACTCAGAAGTAACATTCACGGAGCTGCCTGGCGCTACCCTACATACGGAGACAAACAGTTACAAGAATTCGCAACAGGAGTGAGATGACAGCTTACAGTTCCACTCTGTCTCATAAGTGGTAAGTGGTGGTGAGTGGCAACGTAACTGAAGATTTAATGCAAATTCCTGTATCAAATAAACATATTTTGTAATCGAAAACAAGTTGTAATGGTAGTATAGGTCAGGTCAAGTCAGGTCAAGTTAGATTAAGTTTTTATGAGTCTGTTTTGAACACATTCATATAACAACTTCTTTACTATACCTTTAATCCACCGATGTTATATAATTAAGTCAAGGATATGCTGTATACCTTAATATGGTCTTGTGGGGCTGATGTACCCATCTCACACCTGTTTAACTGGTGGTGGAGAAACATTAATAAACAGAGAGATGAATAAGCAGATAGGTAGAGGTGTCGTTGTCAGGTGGCTGGGTTTGGTTTGGCGCCAGAGACACACTCGTGCGGTTGTCAATGTTCGGGGACTCATTATACTCATTAGTCAAGCCCTGTACTCCGTGAGGTGAGATAATGCCATAAGATCCTCAGAATGGTTACGTAAATTGGCCTCAATATGTATTAAGGGTCCATAAAATGTGTGGCGCACTACAGTCGCAGATTTACATACACATGCGCTCTTGGAGGGAAAAAGTGGTGAATGTTTGTCGCAATAATTGACGGTATGTCAGACTGGTGACCGTGCCATTCCTGACCCGTAAACCAAGCCTTTCCACTCCTAACATTCTTAAGCTGATACTGACAGAGTATATACTCGACTCAATAGTGTACGTGTGTGTTTTTATGATAATAGTATGATTTGAATTTGTATGTAGTCATTGGCTTTACATATTAAAAGCTCTTGATTTGCTAGCAACATGTACAGACTAAATTCATGGCGTTTACTATAGTATTAGTTCTAGTTTGAAATTGGAGACAGTTAATGGCTTCAGAAGGTAAAAGCACTAATGACCTACAGACTGGTAGCGTTCATCAAACTACTGTGCTTGAAGAATGAATCATACAAATGTCGCCTTAATAACACCGCCCGGGAACATTACTTTGCCTAAGTGTAACCATAAAACTTGAGAGGACATAAAAGCGAACCTTAGCGTCTCAGGTTACGGGCTACTAGCTAAGGGCCTCGCTTGCCACCGCTACAAGTCTATTACAGAGTCTAATACCTCATAATACTCCATATATGTCGTCTTTATCACACTCAGGCAAAGGGTACTTGTTTAGTTACCGAATCGTAAATAACGTTTCCACTTATTTGGGTTGGTAACATTTGTCCAGGACTGGGGCGAGATTTTCGTCAGCACGACCCGAAGTATTTTGGGGCGTCTCGCTGAAGGAAGTTATGATTCGTAAAAAAGAAGTAGCCGGACGAGTTGCACAATTTGATCAGCATAAGACCTTGTGTCGGAGGAGGATGGTATTTGTGGCATGGGGCTCTTAAGACATTCATAATGCAATGAATCTCAAAGTTACTTATCCCATTATCAACCGCCCCCCTCCCTCCCTCCCTCCCCTCTCCTAACTGCAACAATATGCTTCCTACATTTCTTTTCATCTTTTCTATCGCCAACTTGTTTTATAGATCATAACTTTATCTGTATATGTTTGTTTATCTAAGATTATAATATATCTATGTTTGTTTAATTATACAACAGAGTCGTCATCTGTGTCAGGTGGGACGCAGCCTTGCAATCTTCACTGCAGGTAACATCAGACAGCAGGTAACACGGCAGCGGCGGCTTATTATATTAAGCTTTACAATAGAGATCTTTGTTATGGATATCGACCCAGCGGCACAAGAACCAGTATGAGCAATAAGTCACAATGTGGTGTAACAGTAAAGGAGACTTTATAACCAACATTATAAACGGGAGAAACTATCTGATCATAAGGAGAAAAACACTTGCGGGAATTTTCTTTGTAGTTACTTGCTTATAAAGTAAACATGTACAGTATCTTGAAACACTATTGGACGCTATCAGTGGTTATGACAGCCGAGGGACAAATTACAGTACTATGAGTGGTGAGGAGGTGTGAGGGAGGTCGGTGTTAGGAGGTGTGAGGGAGGCCGGTGTTAGGAGGTGTGAGGGAGGCTGGTGTTAGGAGGTGTGAGGGAGGTCGGTGTTAGGAGGTGTGAGGGAGGCTGGTGTTAGGAGGTGTGAGGGAGGCTGGTGTTAGGGTGTGAGGGGAGGTGTGGTGTGAGGGGAGGTGGTGTTGGGTGTGAGGGGGCTGGTGTTGGTGTTAGGGTGTGAGGGAGGCTGGTGTTGGGGGGTGTGGAGGGGGAGGCTGGTGTTGGGGAGGTGTGAGGGCTGGTGTTGGGGAGGTGTGAGGGAGGCTGGTGTTGGGAGGTGTGAGGGAGGCTGGTGTTGGGAGGAGGCTGGTGTTAGGAGGAGGGAGGCTGGTGTTGGGTGTGAGGAGGGGGTGTTGGGAGGCTGGTGCAGGTGTGAGGAGGTCGGTGTTGGGTGTGAGGGAAGGTGTGAGGGAAGCTGGTGTTAGGGGTGTGAGGGAGGCTGGTGTTGGGAGGTGTGAGGAGCTGGTGTTGGGTGTGGTGAGGCTGGTGTTAGGGAGGGGAGGGCTGGTGTTGGGAGGTGGTGTTAGGTGAGGGGAGGCTGGTGTTGGGTGTGGGGCTGGTGTGGGAGGGGAGGCTGGTGTTAGGAGGTGTGAGGGGAGGCTGGTGTTAGGAGGTGTGAGGGAGGCTGGTGTTAGGTGAGGGGGAGGCTGGTGTTAGGAGGTGTGAGGAGGCTGGTGTTAGGGGTGAGGGAGGCTGGTGTTAGGAGGTATGGAGGGAGGCTGGTGTTGGGAGGTGTGGGGAGGGAGGTGGTTAGGTGTGAGGGAGGCTGGTGTTAGGGAGGTGTGAGGGAAGCTGGTGTTAGGTGGAGGAGGCTGGTGTTAGGAGGTGTGAGGGAAGCTGGTGTTAGGTGTGAGAGGTTGGGTGTTAGGGAGGTGAAGGAGGCTGGTGTTGGGAGGTGTGTGAGGGAGGCTGGTGTTGGGAGGGTGTGAGGGGTGTGAGGCTGGTGTTGGGGTGTGAGGGGAGGCTGGTGTGAGGGAGGCTGGTGTGGAGGGAGCTGTGGGGGTGGGGAAGCTGGTGTTAGGTGAGGTGTGTTAGGGAGGTGGGAGGCTGGTGTTAGGGGTGTGAGGGAGGCTGGTGTTAGGGAGGTGTGAGGGAGGCTGGTGTTAGGTGTGAGGAAGCTGGTGTTGGGTGTGAGGGGGAGGTGTGAGGGAGGCTGGTGTTGGGGTGTGAGGGAAGCTGGTGTTAGGTGAGGGAAGTTGGTGTTAGGGGTGGAGGGAGGCTGGTGTTAGGGAGGTGGAGGGGAGGTTGGTGTTAGGTGTGAGGGAAGCTGGTGTTAGGGGAAGCTGGTGTGGAGGTGAAGCTGGTGTTAGGAGGTGTGAGGGAGGTGTGAGGGTGAGGCTGGTGTTAGGTGGGTGAGCTGGTGTGGTGTGAGGAGGCTGTGTTGGGAGGTGTGAGGGAGGCTGGTGTTGGAGGTGTGGTGTTAGGCTGGTGTTGGGTGTGAGGGAGGCTGTGTTAGGTGTGAGGGAGGTTGTGGTTAGGAGGTGTAGGAGGCTGGTGTTAGGTGGAGGGAAGCTGGGTAAGTTAGTGTGAGGAGGCTGGTGTTAGGGGTGAGGGAGGGTGTGAGGAAGCTGGTGTGAGGGAGGCTGTGAGGAGTGAGCTGGTGTTGGGTGTGAGGAGGGTGTTAGGGGTGAGGGAGAGGGAGACTGGTGTTAGGGAGGTGTGAGGGGAGGCTGGTGTTAGGAGGTGTGAGGAGGCTGGTGTTAGAGTGTGAGGGAAGCTGGTGTTGTTGGTGTGAGGGAAGCTGGTGTTAGGAGGTGTGAGGAGGCTGGTGTTAGGTGTGAGGGAGCTGGTGTTGGGTGTGAGGGTGTTGGGTGTAGAGCTGGTGTTAGGAGGTGTGATGGAGGGCTAGTGTTGCAGGTGTGAGGGGAGGCTGGTGTTGGGTGTGAGGAAGCTGGTGTTGGGTGTGTTAGGAGGCTGGGGGAGGCTGTTGGGAGGTGTGAGGGAGGCTGATGTTAGGAGGTGTGAGGGAGGCTGGTGTTAGGGGAGGTGAGGGGAGGCTGGTGTTAGGAGGTGTGAGGGAGGCTGGTGTTGGGTGTGAGGGGCTGGTGTTGGGTGTGAAGGAAGCTGGTGTTAGGAGGTGTGGGGGAGGCTGGTGTTGGGTGTGAGGCTGGTGTTAGGGGTGTGAGGGAAGGTGTTAGGGGTGGAGGGAAGGCTGGTGGTTGGGTGTGGGGGAGGCTGGTGTTAGGTGTGAGGGAGGCTGGTGTTAGGTGTGAGGGAGGCTGGTGTTGGGGAAGCTGGGGGTGTGAGGCAGGCTGGTGTTAGGAGGTGTGAGGTGGTGTTAGGGTGGAGGCTGGTGTTGGGTGTGAGGGAGGGAGGCTGGTGTTAGGGAGGTGTGAGGGAGGCTGGTGTTAGGTGTGAGGAAGCTGGTGTTAGGGAAGTGTGAGGGAGGCTGGTGGTGAGGGAAGCTAGGGGAGGTGTGAGGGGAGGCTGGTGTTGGGTGTGGGGAGGTGTGAGGGGAGGCTGGTGTTAGGGAGGTGGTGTTGGGAGGGGAGGCTGGTGTTGGGTGTGGGGGAGGCTGGTGTTGGGGGTGTGAGGAGGTGTGGGGAGGCTGGTGTTGGGGTGGGGAGGGTTGGGAGGTGGGGGGCTGGTGTTGGGTGTGGGGAGGCTGGTGTTGGGTGTGTGAGGAAGGCTGGTGTTAGGAGATGTGAGGGAGGCTGGTGTTGGGTGTGAGGAGGTTGGTGTTAGGGGTGTGAGGAGTTGGTGTTAGGCTGGTGTTAGATGTGAGGGAGGCTGGTGTTGGGAGGTGTGAGGGTGGTGTTGGGTGGGGAGGCTGGTGTTAGGAGGTGTGAGGGAGGCTGGTGTTGGGAGGTGTGAGGAGGCTGGTGTTGGAGGAGTGTGAGGGGAGGCTGGTGTTGGTGTTAGGAGGTGTGAGGGGTGTTAGGAGGTGTGAGGCTGGTGTTAGGGTGTGGGGAGGCTGGTGTTGGGTGTGAAGGAGGAGGGTGTTGCTGGTGTGAAGGGGCTGGTGTTGGAGGTGTGAGGGAGGCTGGTGTTAGGTGTGAGGGAGGCTGGTGTTAGGTGTGAGGGAGGCTGGTGTTAGGAGGTGTGAGGGAGGCTGGTGTTAGGAGGTGTGAGGGAGGCTGGTGTTAGGTGTGAGGGAAGCTGGTGTTAGGTGTGAGGGAGGCTGGTGTTAGGAGGTGTGAGGGAGGCTGGTGTTAGGTGTGAGGGAAGCTGGTGTTAGGTGTGAGGGAGGCTGGAACATCACTACCAGGAGCCAGAGTGAAAAAAGTGACCAAAACTGATGCTAAATTTTACAGCCACACAGATTTAATTTAAAGGTAGAGGTTTACTTTGATATACTAGACCTACCGTTCTTAACTTTTAAATCTGAGGAAGCATCCTAATGAGACACGAGGGAACATTTTAGAACTCCTGCAAGCTGTCGTGACCTGCCATCGTTAAAAGTTACAGGCAGTCGTGCAGCTGACGGGCGTAACCCATCGTCTTAATAACCCCAGTACTTATTAACATATGCAAATTTTCATTTTCCGATATTCGTAATGGACGTAATTGTTATTCAGTATATTTAGGTTATGGCTCCTGTTGGGTTATTGGTTAAGACCTGACGGCGCCCTGGTCGAGCTTCTGGAGGATAGAGACGCCCTTCTAACTTTACGATATACCTTCTGCTGGCAAGGCGCCTCCTACCTGTATTATCGTTCACTGGTAAAGAATCTACTGTGTGTGGCTGTGTGTGTGTGTGTGTGTGTGTTATAAACTACCACACAGTATCATTCCTCGCTGGTCTCTTAACACACCATGTCAAGACCTTCACATAACATCCCTGATAAGACGTTTATTCCTGTATTTACTTCCCATATCAAGAGCTCATCGGGTATACATCATCATCTGTCAGAAAGAAATCTCTGATGTACGTCATTCCCCGGCGAGGAGTTAGCTGATCACGTCACAAGCTGTCAGTGAGGAATCTTACTTTTTTATCATTCCTTTGGTGAGTGGTCAATTATTTAATTCCTTTACTGACAAGCCTCAAGTCTCCCTGATATCTTTATGGAAGGAAGTCAATTGTTTACATCAGATCAAGCTGAGGAATATCTGGTTTTCGTCCGCTTTCTTGGTTGAGGAATCTCCTATAGTTTACACTTCTTCTTCGTATTATTAAGGAGCCTCATGTTTACGTTGTTTACTATTATCAAGGAAGGATCACGTTAAAGGATTATGTTGTTTACGTAACCTTAGCTTAGTTACAGTCTGACCATCGTGTCCACATGTTTCTAGTGTAAGCAATACTTTGTTTACTTATGTGAACGTCTTCAACCACCACAATTGTTGAAGAGGTTAGGTGTTGTCGCCTGTGATGCTAGAAGTTTTCTTTATGACGCTATTATTAGAATGAAACGTTTTCCATCTCTCTTGTGTAAGGATCGTGGAGTTAATATCCTAATCCATCATCTTCACTCTCCTACTACTCGTGTGGGGTGTGGATCATGCGAGGGGGGGGGGGGGGTAGGAATCTCAATGAAAGGATAAAATAATAGGAAAAGTGATGCAAATGTTGGCAGTGGTGATGGGGAGGACTACAACAATAAATATTTACACAGTCTTGCTCAAAGCCTCGTGAGTTTCACACTATAGTTGAGAGACGAAGAATGAAAGTAGGAGAAAGGAACCATCTGTGAGACATACTAGTTCATGAAAGTGATATAGTTATGAATGTGAAGGTGTAGGTGAGTGTCAGGGGTCGAAGGGTCACTGGAAGATTGAATGATGGAAGCATTTATGGATTCACTAAAGCTATGGACAGGTGGAGTACACGGCAGGTGAGTGATTGATAATTCACATGGATGATGACACCAGAGTAATGGTCAACCGAGAGAGGAAAGATGAATGGGCTGCATTAGTAAACAAAAGAGGTTTTGAGATGTCATGTGTGGACATGCTCGAGTTAATGATTGTAGTTGATGTAATGGATGGGTTGTTACGTGTGTCGTGGTGTACTCATGATAGTTCAACTAGTATGTACAGTGAATGTTCTCCTGTTCTCCGTGTGCTGTGTTTGTAAGTTGGACATAAGAACAAGTCTGTGAGTGTTATTAAATGTCGACGTAGCATTATGCTGTTGTTTTCTACGCCTGTCTTGACCTGCTCTCTCATATGTCATCTTCTTTGTGCCTTTAGCGCTACTTGATATACCCCCAACACACACACGGAGGGAATATAGACAACAGACTGATATTTATAAATGTCGTATGTGGGAATTATATTTTGAAGAGATCAACAAAGTACAAATATTTTTTTTAGTTTCATCACTGAAGAGAGGGTCCATATAGCCTTAACTTTTCTTACAGAATAAATAAAACAAATATTGATAACGTCTGCAGTGCCTGTAGCCGCTTGGGTAAGATCTTACCATAGAGAGTGTACAGTATATGGACAACTGCAAAGTGGTGTACAAAACATATATACTTTACTGGGGACTAAAGCAATTCAAACCAAACTCATCTAAGGAGGAATTATTCAAACCTACCAAAGATAATAGATTTCAACCTTCAGAAAACAAATGAAGAATTAAGCATCTAAATATAGACTAATCTTGACATATCTCAGTTAATTGCACTAAATAAACTGGTTACAGTTGACGAGGACGCCTGCAGGAAGGCAACGCCAGGATTTATTACAATAACAAATGTTCATCTTATTTACAAACTAAGAAGGACACACACAAACCTCTGAACCAAGGCTACAGTCGGTAACCTCGAGGTAAACGCCCCCCCCCCCCAATTACATTCTATAAATTAAAAAAAACATTAACATT
This sequence comes from Homarus americanus, assembly GCF_018991925.1. Lineage (NCBI taxonomy): Eukaryota > Metazoa > Arthropoda > Malacostraca > Decapoda > Nephropidae > Homarus > Homarus americanus. The sequence continues at coordinate 2,425,484 of NW_024719665.1, forward strand.
TTGTCTACTTCAGTTGAATCAATTAATTTTAGTGTAAGTATATTATGACCATGACAGAGTAATCGATATTCTCAGCCAGTAAAGAATGGCTAAAATACCAAACAAGTTGACGTAGGACAGTGTTTGTTGTCTCACTACACTAAAAAGGAGGTTGATGTTTAGTTCCAATATTAAAAATTTATTCCTAAACATTGTTACATTATGTTAATGCTAGTTAGGTAACCCGGTTTGAGAGGCAGCCAATAACCAATGTCCATGACCACACTATCATCGACACTACATCCACTACACTATTAATTGTTCCACATTTGCCTGTAGGGGTCGGCTCAGAAGACTTCTCCTTTCTGGCAATTCTCTTTATCATGAAAACTGTAGCGTGGGATCGTTAACACACACACACACACACACACACACACACACACACACACACACACACACACACACACACACGGACATTCCTTTAATCACCTATATGACAATTAAATGATCTTGTCCCAACTAGTAAAATATATTCTATTTCAAGAATTATATTTTAGGCCATTTTAAGTTCAGCCGGAAACTGAGGAGGAATTGTCTTCAGCATAATGTAGGCAATTCAGTCAAGTGCAGCAGTGAAGAGCAAGCGTACAAGACAGTGAGCAGAAGATCCCCCAAAAAAGGAGAAAAACTAATTTAAAAAAGGTTTGGATACGAGTCAAATTATGGTCACTTGTTCATTGAGTATACGTGAGAGGTCATAACTCAGTGATAATTAAGAGGAGTTTTCTTGTCGTGTATCGTTGTTCTCTTACAATGTTACCGTCAACTATGGTGGTGCAGTAGATGCCGGCGTCCAACACAACGAGACGGGGGTGCTGATGTGTGGCTTTCTCGACCTGTGCCGTCACCCAGCCGTCTCGGTATAGTCATTAAGTAAGGCAAGAGAAGGAAGCTTAATACCCTGAGAGAGAACAATAGGAAACATTGGTGTATAAATCTGCAGTAGATCAGAGAGGGACAGATCACCATGGGGTATGAAGGTCTGAAGGTCATAGTGATTTAATAAGAGTCTTTGAATTAGCGATACTTCCTTCTGAATTACGCTTGGCATTGTCTCCAAGGGCAACTGTGAGCCGTCGATGAAACTGCTTAAGACAGGGTGTGGCACAGAATTTATATATCTGGTGGTTTAAACTTCAGTGCACGTATAGAAGCAGAGGGGGAATGAACCATCCCACCTATTTTGTCAAGACCACCTCACCTAACCTTATAACAAGCAATAAAACGACGAAGAATGTGGTGATGAGCCAACTTTTCCTTCTTCTGAATATGATTAAGCATATTCAAAGCGTCAAGGTATGTCCGTCGACGTCTCTCTCTCTCTACCTATTATGTAACCTGATACAAGTCTCACAAAGTTTAATGAACAGGTAAAAAAATAGCGTTGATTAGCGGGAAATGTACGGACGAGAGTTAAGGTTTTGAGAGAGATTTACAGGTAATAATGAACATGACGCGACTACCATCAAAATATATGAATTAACGAAGAGTATTTTCTATTGATCACAACAAAAGATAGAGATAAGGTAAACATTGACTCATAACTTCAACATCGGTATCTGACATTATGAAGTGTTAGTGAACCACATCAACAACACCAACTACTGGAGGACAAATACAGTGTACAGGTGTTCAATGTTGATGATTTAACACAATTAAATATCCAGTCTTTACTGATACTTATACAGTGTGTAACATAAGATGAGATGAAATTATTAACTTCTTCTAATCTTAAATAATGCACGTACATATAACCATACTTTTATCTTATACAATGGGGGAACAGTTCAAAGTATAACTCCCATATAGATAAAAACAATTTTACATGAAAATTTACATGAATATATTCCATCACTAAAGGTCAAAGTTCATAATCTTTGTCCGGAGTATCATCACTGTACGAGCGTTGATTTTATCAAACTGAAGTGTACAGAAACTATTTGGATTTCATCATACTTAATAAGGTCTGACAGGAGTAATGGTAAAACATACATAGGCCTACATGAAGACTAAGAATCAGAGTGTGACTAAATGATGATTTAGATCAACTTAACACGAGAATAAAAAATAACTTAGACATTACCAGAAATTATTGTATTGTATCTCTTACTGACTCAACCCTTAAGCTATTTCACGTTTAGATAAAATAAGATTTGTTTCTATATCTGGTCGTCCAATATTAATTACACTCACATCAACAAACCATGAAGAAATAACTGAGCAAAGGTTCATATGAAGACACTAAGAGGCATGAGTAGTCGATGGGCGTCACTTGTGTTAATCTCTGTGAACAAGAACATACAGTCGTGTTTCGTCGGGGTCTGTAGATCAGATTCTATAAAAGAACCTTAAAATTATTACTGACAATCATAATTTTCCTCATCCATACCTTCCTTAAACATTAAAAGAAGCGAATCACCTTATTATCGTTACGGATAATCTTAATCATCAATTACAGGCCAAAACAAAGATGTTCCAACGGCAACAACCATTAAGACTGACACACAAACAGACTCACCATATCCAAGAATTAAACTGTCTCAGTTTATTTACCTCCATAATATCCAGCTAAACATCTTACCTGCGCAGTCTATTAAGGTCTTTTAAACATCCATGGTGGAGGAGCGAGCACAGAACAATAAAATTAACATTGGCCGAAATCAATGCATAAAAGAAGCTGTTTGCATCTCTCATTTTAGCCTTTGCATGTTGGGTCGTCCATTCTAATAGGTGTGTGGTGGCCGAGTCCACACAGCCAATTATTATTTATAGCCGCTGTTGGCCCGGTAGGTGTGCACGAGTTGTGAGACCTCCGCCACACACACACAGACTGTCCTCTCCTTCCTCCCCTACACCTCTCTCTCTCTCTCTCTCCTACTCCTACACCTCCGTCTCTCTCCCTCCTACACCTACACACCTCGCTCGCTCTCTCCCTCCTACACCTACACTTCGCTCGCTCTCTCCCTCCTACACCTACACTTCGCTCGCTCTCTCCCTCCTACACCTACACTTCGCTCGCTCTCTCCCTCCTACACCTACACTTCGCTCGCTCTCCCTCCTACACCTACACCTACACTTCGCTCGCTCTCTCCCTCCTACCCCTACACTTCGCTCGCTCTCTCCCTCCTACCTACACTTCGCTCGCTCTCTCCCTCCTACACCTACACTTCGCTCGCTCTCTCCCTCCTACCCCTACACTTCGCTCGCTCTCTCCCTCCTACACCTACACTTCGCTCGCTCTCTCCCTCCTACCCCTACACTTCGCTCGCTCTCTCCCTCCTACCCCTACACTTCGCTCGCTCTCTCCCTCCTACACCTACACTTCGCTCGCTCTCTCCCTCCTACCCCTACACTTCGCTCGCTCTCTCCCTCCTACACCTACACTTCGCTCGCTCTCTCCCTCCTACCCCTCCTACTCCTAGACTTAACTTGACTCAGGGATGAAGACGAGACTGGGGAGGCGTGCAGGGTAAGATACAACAGGTATAAGAGAAAAAGGTGAAGTAGATATAAAAACCCAGTTAATACTGTTTATATAATCACCTTACAAGACTAAAACTCGATCAATGAAATAAAATAATAATCCTTAAAGTTCTCTCGTGTGTATAACGTATATAACTGTAACGGAGCCAAGGAACAAAGAGGGAAAATAAAGAAAATTCATAATCACGTCAAGAAATACGGAGTGTGGTGTAGACATGTTCTTAATGCACAAAATAAAAACTATAGATTGTCTCTGAATTTATGTGAATGACGTTACATCAAGAGGTTGGGGGGTTTAATTGGCCGGAGTTACTGATTAATTAACCTTATAGACGTAAGAGTTTCACATTAAGGTAATATTTTACTTTGATACAGAGAAGAGGAAGAGTTGTTATACTAAGAGTAGATAATGTAGAAAGGATATACAGAGAGAGAGAGAGAGAGAGAGAGAGAGAGAGAGAGAGAGAGAGAGAGAGAGAGAGAAAAGGGGATGCATCGAATAAAATAGAGATAGAAAATGCAACAGATAATTAAGAAGTAAACAAAAGAAGGTGTGTTTATGACTCCTGGTGATTAGCGTGTGACCAATTCTATCTCCATCACAGCTAACACCCGTCATCTAGCTTATTATCATGACACAGTTGAGTATATAAGCATATATTATATCTCTGGTGAATCTTTACCACAAATCATAACTTTCTTCGTCTCAGAGATGACTAATATTGACAAATGGAGAAGAAAATTTTACGTGAAAGTTTGGAGTAATTAAGAGTGATTAAAAATTTTATAAACGAAAAAAAGGACAGTTTTTAGAAGTGGTATTTGTAAAGTCATGTGATGTTACAGATTATATTACGTTGACTGTTATGACCTACAGCCGTGCACGTCATTACACACTCTGTCAGTCGTGATGGAGAAGTAAGGGACTCACTCAGTAGCTTCAGGTAACATCATGGGAAGTAAATATATAAAAAAAAACGTTATGAAGAGCCACTAATGAAGTAGATGTTGGATGATAACAACACTGGAGGTAAGTTTATGGTATGGATGTGGTAATAAACATTTGGGTCTTAAGTTGTGCTTCAGTGTGTTTTCTGTCACCTGTAAAAGGATCTGTATTATATGGTCAACATTCTCACAGTGAGAATGTTTAAAATCAACTTGTGGATACACGGATTTTATGGACCCAAAATAGATTTTTAAGTCCATAGTGGACGGCAGTAAAGCATATTCAGATTTTATGGGCGGTGCGTGTAGTGTGCTGCTACCCACACTGAACAGTGTCTCTTAAGAGGATATGACAGATGCGGTCGACGACTGACTGTCTGGGTATCGTTATCGTTGTCACCGTGGCAGCTAAGGGTAAAGCAAGAAATGATGCCATAGTTTTTATCAAGAGAATTACTACTGATCGTTGTACTAAAGTGTTACAAAGTAAGTAACTAATGATAATCTTGTTGTGTGTTTATAATGCAGTTTTACCGGCATGGGTCGTCACGAGTGGTGTCGGTAGGAGCTTCAGAGCACAGCAGGGTTTGCACGACATATGTAATGCGTATGTAAATAAATGCAATATGTGTACACGAGAAAACGGGTCAGACTGTGGAGTTGTCCAAATTCAGAAAGACTGAAAGGCTATAATTGAAAAATCGAACTAACACGTTGTACATGAATAGGTTACTGGGATGAAAACAGTGGCAGAGTGACAAACAGATAAGGATCTCTGGTGCACGAAGAGGAAAGTGATTATTTACACAACCTGTGTGGTTCGCACGATCCACGGGACCAGTTTATTCTGATGCAAATACAAGAATTTTTAGTGTGGCATGAGACGGGCATCAGGTAAAGTGCCAATGGGTAGAGTATTTTTCTCTTCTCTTCTTATTGTTACAGATGAAGGGAGATGAGGAACGAGGAACATAATAAAGCATGGAATGGTAGACTTAGGGTAAATGATCCCAAAAGCTCATGGCAGTGAGGGAACTGGAAGGACGATGATGTAGAGGTGATGGTGATGACTGGTGGGGTGGAGACACTGGGTGGTGGGGGTCCAGTAAGTGCTACAGTTCTTGGGTGTTTTATGATCTCAGCACCACGACGTTAACGACAAACTGTTTGTATTTATGTTTGAATATATGTACAAAAACCTTTACCCATACAATCAATAATATCTCTCTAGGCTGACACACCCCACCCGTGAAAATATGGCGAAAACTGACAAATAAAATGACTCCTTTATTTTGTCTACTTAAAACTTTATATTCAATATTTTTCCCAGACCCACGTATGATTTTACCAAAGTTACTTCTCGATAAATGTTTAAGTTTTCCATGAGCAATTTATGAAATATATTCGTGTTAACTTTTCATACATACAACTCAGTGTGTTACTCTCATGACTATATGAATTTAATAATTGATGGGTCTCTGACAGCATTTTGTCGTGGAAGAAGTGCCCTCAAGACCCGAATAAGGTAACTAATGAAACTTTTTTAATTGAATACTGTGGTGAGCGTCGTAGACTAACTTAGAGAAAACGCGATAGCAGGACACCATCTGTTCCTTCTTGCTATCTGGGTTGCGTCAGTGATAAAACTCCGAGCAAAGTTGACTAAGGATTTTGATGAATATCGCAACCCTTCTAAGTAGATTCAAATACCCCAGGCTAATATAAATCAACTGGAATTTATCTGATTTATACGATGGACAAACGAGCCACACTTCGTAGATGAGAGGCGAGCTATGTACAGCCCCAGACCACCCGACACAACACCTGCACCATAAATCAGTGTGGTGCATGTTAGGCAGGAAAAATGGTCGTTTGCGCCACCAAGGGCCTCTTCCTCAGGTCGTTTAGAGAGTCGTGGAGATGCTAGATACTGAAGAGTCAACACCCATGATCTTCCAGCCATTTTCTTCTCAACAAGACCATGATTCTATCTCCCAGGTAAACTGTTTACCATATTATCTTAATTGGAAAATGGAAGATAACCATAGTAGGAATTTTACGAACTGGTATGTGATGTGGGCGTCAGTGGCTGCAGTGTGTGTGTGAATAAGCTAAGACCTCCCCGGCCATTACTGAACCGCCCATACACAGGGTTAATGGCAGTGTTCTTAATTATCTGTCCTTGTCCACACATTACTAAAGATATGATTTATTCCCTGTAAACACACACACACATACTTAACGCCTCCATATAAACCAGATCTCTATCATTCGTGTCTATACGGGGACTCAAAAACTTTACACAAACATGATAGAGAACACAAACTATAATTATGGAACTTCAAACTCTCCTCTTCACTGACTTCTTTTAAATTCAGAATCAGTTTTGGATGATTTTCTTTAAGGTGTCGAAAACTTTACCGACGAGGCCTCGTAAAATGCAGATGACTACCTCGTCACGTCCGCTGAATTTTCACGACGAATTGAGTGAGTGGAGAGTTGACCATAAGAGGTGAGTAGTCTACTGCCTACAGGTTCGGATTTCCATTGAGAGGGCAACGTGTGAGTCGGGGGAGAAGGGGGGGGGGAACTGGGCCCGTACTCTAACCTGTAATGCAATGAAACACACACACACACACACACACACACTGCTACCCATTAAAGTGTTCTCGATCCGTTATTGACCACGACTACTCGTAATATAACCAGATCACCAGAAGCATCTTGTGAAAACTCAACCATGTCAACAATATCTTCGCCCACAGTAAGATGCGTGACACGGGGCTCTGACTGACGCTCTAGGGTACACACTGTGGCCGTCAGCTGTACCACAACTAGTACTCCTCTGCTGGACAAAATAGGTCATAAAGCCTATTGTCTAGTAGCTCCCTCTAAGTGTGTAAACACCAACATACGATTCCTTGTTTCCCCCCAAGACATCTTATCATTTTACCCCATTTATGAACCTCTGAGTTGTGGGTAATTCTTAGACTCGTTCCTGAATACGAAACTTATTATCCTTCATTTGCATATAATTAGAAATCTTGACAGGTAACTCATGAATGTACCATGATTATAGTGACCACACGGGACTGGTTCATGAAGTACATCTCTCTATGCTATTACATTGTTCTACTACGTTTGGTCATTTCATCTTGTGTGTGTGTGTGTGTGTGTGTGTGTGTGTGTGGGTGGGGGTGTGTGTGTGTGTGTGTGTGTGTGTGTGTGTGTGTGTGTGTGTGTGTGTGTGTGTGTGTGTGTGTGTGTGTGTGATGGTCTGCACTGTATATATATAAACATAGTAAATTTTATCCCAAGTGTTTAAGCCGCTGCCATCTTGAGTGTCATGATGTTGTTGCCTGATGTAGCTCACTGCCAGGGTCTTGGGCACCGTTCACTAAAGATTGGTTTCTACCTTATACGATAAATGTCACAGATTCTTTCACTCTTGAGCATCCATATTGTCTAGTTACGGCCACTCACTGATATACTTCAACTTGTAAGCTAGTTAAGGTGTTGTAACGAGCTCTACCTAGTATCTTCCTAGAGTCATAAGGATTTTAATTTTTTTTTATTTATGAAGAAAATAAAACAATAAATAACTAAGGTCTACAGACAGAACGTATGTGGCTTTAACCTTCAAGTGATCATTGAGGAAAAATTACCTCAGATATATCCAGCAAACCCGGCTTAAATACGAGGTACTCAAGAGGTGGGTGTTACATGTTGACTACTGTGGGTTGACCAGTGACTCACTCAGCTGTTGGTAGAGAATTTAGCTAAGAACTAATGCTACAATGAAATAATTTTGCAAGTGGTGGACTGTGCAGCTACTAAGCGGATTAATCTTGGTTTGCATGACTCTTTTTTAATAGAACCCCCACATTAAGCAAAGTAGTTGTAGCAGATTATATTCATCCCACAATGACTTCATAACTGCCTTCGCTATATCGACTATTTCACACTGGAATTCTCTCTTAATATCTGAGGGTTTTTCTCTTGCCCAAAAGTACAGTAACTTTCATTTAGTGGATCACATGAAGTTTAGCCCCCCTCCCCCAGCTTATTTCACGTGATGACCAAACACTATAACGTTACCTGGGGAGGGGAGGTAAGGTAAGGTAAGGTAAGGTAAGGTAAGGTAAGGTAAGGTAAGGCAAGGTAAGGTAAGGTAAGGTTAACGTCAGGTTGTTGATCTCAAAGTAAAATATGCTGAGGCTAATCTTTAGGTGATCCCGTTACTCGAATAAATACCGAAAGATCATTCTTCACCCTTTTCCTCAAGTATAACAACAGTAACGTGCTATACAAAAGACTGCTTAAGAATTACCTGACATTTAAACTACCTAACTACCTCGTGTTGAATAGCAAGATGAGGAGATTATTAAGACTCTGATAATGAGGCTTGGAAAGTTGATCTCATTAAAGAGTTGGTAACACTGAAAGATGGTCTATAGATATACACTTTAGACGCTGTGGTAATAATTCTCTGTTCTAAAACTGTCAGTGTATAAGGTAAGGTAGTCCAATAACTTCCTGGCTACTGTAAAAAACATTAGCTAACTCGACCCAAGGTAATGTGGTCACCAGAGATTCCTGTTCACTACCGCCCACGATCTGTTTTGTCATTATTGCTTTATTAACACTTGGTAAAACTACTAATATTTCACAGAGATAACACTTTGTTGTGATGGGTAGCAACCATAAAGTCTCAATGATAACCTAACTTATTTATGTGCGGTTGGCTAAAACGTATCTGTTATATTACGGTGGAATATATAATACATGGGCTTTAAATCTGATTTCAATGATCTTGTCTTGAGGCAGTATTATATATTATGACTTTTCACATGATGTCTGTGATTGAAGGCTGTTGTTTACCACTCATGAACAGGGTGGTCCACGAGGTCTGTTAGGCTGGGGGGTTAAAGACTTAAATAAGTGGAAAAGATTGGCTACTAAATGTTGGAACCAGTCTGATGGTTCTAAAAAATATTGTTTACGGGGACAGCTCATACATGGCGTCCATAACTACACAGTGTAACATTCCTAACAATTTAGATACGTTTAGTTTCAATAATTTATTACAAAGTCAACATAGCCAATGCATAACATTAAGTACATAATGATATAAACATATTATCCGATATAATCAACTAAAAACATAATAAGCTGTTCAATTATGTCTGACAGATGATAGATAGTATCATATTATATTAATACTCCAGTCAAGTGTTGTCAACTATTATTACCGTTGTGGTTATTTTTCCTTGATACAAATAAGATAAATATATCTCTCTCTATTATGCTGAAGACTATTGTATCCACTAACCTAAGACATTCTCGTAAACACCTTAGTTGAAGCGCAGTAGTACATTATAACATCAACAACAGTATTGATGTTCACACCCTAGGTCTCAAATTTACCCGGAGCTTTATCCACCGTCACGCCTACACACTGAGTACTGTTAGTCATTACCTATCATATACAAGTCAATAAATAAGGTTGTATCATCATCTCTCTATATCCATGAACTTTATGCAATTCGTTCCTGTATCACTATTCTGTAAGTAATATTCGTTGGATGTCTTAAAAAAGAAACAACTTTCATTTACATTTCTTCACAATATTTTCTTTAAGGTAAAGTGCTAATGTCAATTGTCCTCCCTAAGCAGTATACCTATAGCCGCCGTCACAAGAATTCCTCCACTCACATTTGTCCCAATATTCCTGAGGCTCCTCGTCCAAATCCTAACTTCAGCTACCTAACCTAACCTAACCTTACCTATGTCTTCCCATGTCTCCGTGTTCGTACGTCAGTCTCCTCTTTGTTATTGTCATGATATCATGTTAATGGTCAGTGATGTGCTGAATTTGAAGCCATCATTATACTCCTACTGTAAATAATTCAGGTGTTATGCCGGCTGACCTAATGTGTGTGTCATTAATACACTCCTGAAACATGATACGTATAAACTTAACTTCTCATATTTTATTCTTTCTTCCCCACAACTGATGACGTTAAAACTTTCTTTATGTTTTTGTGTATCTTTCTCATTACAACATACAGCTTTACAAATGAAGGTCCCGCACGTATCATCTGTCACCTGTACATCAGTATTCGTCTCACCTGTGTCACTAAGTCGGGTGCTCCACTATGTGTGTCTTTATTGTCAAACGTCTCACCGCATGTTAATGTTAGCGTAATAAAAGCTATAGAATCGGGTAAATATATTAAAATAATGAATTAAACTTACAAGACTTAACCGGGAATGTTTTAATTATACCTGAGATAAGAACACTCGTGATATTATTAACGCGACAGGGTGTGCTCCCTGACAAGAATCCATACCGACACATGAACCTGACTTATCAAATGCAGACAGAATCAGAGAGGCGACTCACATCTGTACGTCTTGCGGTCATGTCTCAGCCCCAGCGACCTGTGTGGCGTGGGGGTTAACCTGGGCGGCGCGCATCAGTAGTCACCATCAGATAAGACGAATGCTATCGCTGATGGTGGCGTAGTGTCCTAAGGTGGTCATGTCGATGACTATCATGGTGATCCCGTGGAAGAGAAAAAGGGATCACCCAAGCTGGATGACAAGATAGATGAGCCCCAAAGTCGATCAAGTGACCACAGAGTTCAGCATCAATCCTACTCAGGCTAATCCCCTATCAAGTTAACCACCTTGCTGACAGGATCGATGGCAATAAGCGCCTGACATTAATCTTGTCAGCTCACGACTCGGTTGACTTGGAGAGGAAGGTGGTGTAGTCTGTGGTCACCAAGACGACTGTGTGGTTGTGCAATCATTTATACCTGGTACTGTGACTGGCGGGCTTCATCACGTAGCAGAAGCAACCTCTTTATAGTGGTCAGGTAATGGCGTTAAGAAGAGGGATGCTCCTCAATAGATTCATTACCTGTAAATTGTTGTTTGATGAGACAGATGATTGATAAACAGTATATTTTGTCACGCCCATTTATATAATAATTTGGGCCTTTGACCAAACCAAAACCCCCTCGCTGCTGCACTCTATTGTACTGTTATGATAAACCCGCTCAATGTACCTGTTAGTGTCTGTCTATGTATACTATAAAAGCACAGACACTGTACCAATAACACCTTGGGTACGAGGAACTTCTCTCTGGTGAATAAAATAGCCTGACGTTAGCCAAATGCACTATTTAAAGGGCGTCCAGTTGTGAAGGTATAAAGAAGAACACTAAAACCACCAGAAACAGAACTACCGTGGTTATCAAAAACAGCTAATTAATTCTCATTATATCTACAACCAAATTTTGTTTAATGCTTCACATTAATCGTAATCTTCGACACAGCTACAACAAAACCCCTTAACCCCCACGTGACTCAAGTCTACCACCGACCAGGGCTGACCTCAATGACTCAAGTCTACCACCGACCAGGCCTGACCTCAATGACTCAAGTCTACCACCGACCAGGCCTGACCTCAATGACTCAAGTCTACCACCGACCAGGCCTGACCTCAATGACTCAAGTCTACCACCGACCAGGCCTGACCTCAATGACTCAAGACTACCACCGACCAGGCCTGACCTCAGACTCAAGTCTACCACCGACCAGGCCTGACCTCAATGACTCAAGTCTACCACCGACCAGGCCTGACCTCTCAATGACTCAAGTCTACCACCGACCAGGCCTGACCTCAATGACTCAAGACTACCACCAGGCCTGACCTCATAACTCAAGCCTACCACCGACCAGACCTGACCTCAATGACTCAAGACTACCACCGACCAGGCCTGACCTCAATGACTCAAGTCTACCACCGACCAGGCCTGACCTCAATGACTCAACCACCGACCAGACCTGACCTCAATGACTCAAGTCTACCACCGACCAGGCCTGACCTCAATGACTCAAGACTACCACCGACCAGACCTGACCTCAATGACTCAAGTCTACCACCGACCAGACCTGACCTCAATGACTCAAGACTACCACTGACCAGGGCTGACCTCAATGATATAATGACTCTTACATCTGAGCCCCTGAATTGTTAACATTTTCTTTCACACTCACGACTATTCACATTTTCTTTTGGTGTAAAGGTTTCATTTCATAATCACTACGTACAGTTTTATTAATGGACTTTGTTTCGTGGAAATCGTGGTTTTACATCAGGGAGGACTAGTTAAATGGCCCTTGGTTCTGTTTTTATTAAAGACTGCATAAAGTCCCTAAAGATGTCCCCTGAAGATGAGCCCTAGATAATTTACCAGAACAAGTTGCCCTTAAGTTGGGAAAAGCCTTTTAAATTACACACACATGTTTCATTAAGACCAGTGTAAGTATAGCGCATATAACTTACGACCAGTGTAAGTATAGTGCATATAATTTACGACCAGTGTAAGTATAGTGCATATAACTTACGACCAGTGTAAGTATAGTGCATATAACTTACGACCAGTGTAAGTATAGTGCATATAATTTACGACCAGTGTAAGTATAGTGCATATAACTTACGACCAGTGTAAGTATAGTGCATATAATTTACGACCAGTGTAAGTATAGTGCATATAACTTACGACCAGTGTAAGTATAGTGCATATAACTTACGACCAGTGTAAGTATAGTGCATATAACTTACGACCAGTGTAAGTATAGTGCATATAACTTACGACCAGTGTAAGTATAGTGCATATAACTTACGACCAGTGTAGTATACATATACGACCAGTGTAAGTATAGTGCATATAACTTACGACCAGTGTAAGTATAGTGCATATAATTTACAACCAGTGTAAGTGTAGTGCATATAACTTACGACCAGTGGAAGTATAGTGCATATAATTTACGACCAGTGTAAGTATAGTGCATATAACTTACGACCAGTGTAAGTATAGTGCATATAACTTACGACCAGTGTAAGTATAGTGCATATAACTACGACCAGTGTAAGTATAGTGCATATAACTTACGACCAGTGTGTACGACCAGTGTAAGTAAGTGCATATACGACCAGTGTAAGTATAGTGCATATAACTTACGACCAGTGTAAGTATAGTGCATAAAACTTACAACCAGTGTAAGTATAGTGCATATAACTTACAACCAGTGTAAGTATAGTGCATATAACTTACAACCAGTGTAAGTATAGTGCATATAACTTACGACCAGTGTAAGTATAGTGCATATAACTTACGACCAGTGTAAGTATAGTGCATATAACTTACGACCAGTGTAAGTATAGTGCATATAATTTACAACCAGTGTAAGTGTAGTGCATATAACTTACGACCAGTGGAAGTATAGTGCATATAATTTACGACCAGTGTAAGTATAGTGCATATAACTTACGACCAGTGTAAGTATAGTGCATATAACTTACGACCAGTGTAAGTATAGTGCATATAACTAACGACCAGTGTAAGTATAGTGCATATAACTTACGACCAGTGTAAATATAGTGCATATAACTTACGACCAGTGTAAGTATAGTGACCAGTGTAAGTATAGTGCATATAACTTACAACCAGTGTAAGTATAGTGCATATAACTAACGACCAGTGTAAGTATAGTGCATATAACTTACGACCAGTGTAAATATAGTGCATATAACTTACGACCAGTGTAAATATAGTGCATATAACTTACGACCAGTGTAAGTATAGTGCATATAACTAACGACCAGTGTAAGTATAGTGCATATAACTTACGACCAGTGTAAGTATAGTGCATATAACTTACGACCAGTGTAAGTATCGTGCATAAAACTTACAACCAGTGTAAGTATAGTGCATATAACTTACAACCAGTGTAAGTATAGTGCATATAACTTACAACCAGTGTAAGTATAGTGCATATAACTTACGACCAGTGTAAGTATAGTGCATATAACTTACGACCAGTGTAAGTATAGTGCATATAACTTACGACCAGTGTAAGTATAGTGCATATAACTTACGACCAGTGTAAGTATAGTGCATATAACTTACGACCAGTGTAAATATAGTGCAAATAACTTACGACCAGTGTAAGTATAGTGCATATAACTTACGACCAGTGTAAGTATAGTGCAAATAACTTACGACCAGTGTAAGTATAGTGCATATAACTTACGACCAGTGTAAGTATAGTGCATATAACTTACGACCAGTGTAAGTATAGTGCATATAACTTACGACCAGTGTAAGTATAGTGCATATAACTTACGACCAGTGTAAGTAGTGCATATAACTTACGACCAGTGTAAGTAGTGCATATAACTTTATTATGTATCTAATATTTTCCTTTAAAATGAAAAAACAATAATAGTTTTTAAGAAGCTTATAAAATTCACGAGTTTTTTTAACGAAACAAAATTTGGTTAATAATTAATTTCCTTTGTTAAGATTGATTATATAATTTATCTGTCCTTATAAACAATAAATTTCTACTTGCGTGGACTATATTTTTACCATCTGCCAATGTGGGCTTGGGATAGAAGCTGAAGGTTGGGAGAGAGGCTGGGGTTGGGATAGAGGCTGGAGGTTGGGATAGAGGCTGGAGGTTGGGATAGAGGATTGGGATAGAGGCTGGGGGTTGGGATAGATGCTGGGATGGAGGCTGGGGGCTGGGATAGAGGCTGGGGGGTTGGGATAGAGGCTGGGGTTGGGATAGAGGCTGGGTTGGGATGGAGGCTGGGAGTTGGGATAGAGGCTGGGGGATGGGATAGAGGCTGTAGGTTGGGATAGAGGCTGGGGGTTGGGATAGAGGCTGGTGGTTGGGATAGAGGCTGCGGGTTGGGATAGAGGATGAGGGGTTGGGATAGAGGCTGGGGTTGGGATAGAGGCTGGGGGTTGGGATAGAGGCTGGGGTTGGGATAGAGGCTGGAGGTTGGGATAGAGGCTTAATATACAGTACTCGTATAAAACAAAATAGTCAGCCATGATAATATTTGGAACGTTGCTTTTTTTTTGTTTTTTTTTAGTTTTCCATGAATCTCTATGATTACTTTTATCTCGATATTTTGATGAGCTGTGAATTATTTACGAGACTTAAGGTGAAAACTATGAAAGTGGTTGACTTTTAACCGTTCGTGCTCAAGTTATTAAGTGAAGACAATGCCTCAACCTTCTGCTATGTAAACGAAAAACAATTGTGTTTGGATCTTGAGAAGTGATATATAAATATTACTCATCTGTGTTGATTACAAGCACAACGCAGATACTAGGACCAACCCTGTAAATTTGTGTTAGTAGAACCGAACCCTAAAGGTGACCATTTACCAAGCCTTGGTGTGTCTCACTACCTGAGGTTGGCACTGGGAGGTTTCTGGTACTGGCGGGGCAGGTGTTAGTACAGTACAGTACGGCAGGGAGGGAACATCTAGTATCCTCCCCTGACACATCAAAGCTCACGGGTCAACAAATCACAAATCTGTGGTTTATGGACTTGCAATACTGTACTTTTGGAGGTGCAGATTTTAAAACTGAAATAATACTAAACTGATAAACTTGAACTTACCTTAACCATTTCTTGGCTGCTTCTCAACCTATAAAACAAAAGAATATTAGATGCAGAATTGATATTTATTCCTCAAACAGGCTGCTTTATGAATCAAATACCTGTATTATACATTTCCTAAGAGCAAAATATTTCCCCCGTGATAGGCTCCCATATCCGGCCTACCGTCTTACCCTTGGAGAACAGTGTTAACGCTGACCAGGAGCAGCTTTATAGGTTCACTGGCAGCAGCAATATCACCCTACGAAGACAATACTGACAATTCTCACAAAATGATGTCTGATGCCTTCTGGGGTGATGGTGGGTGAGGGAGGTGTGAGAGGGTGCGGGAGGGGTGAGAGGGTGCGGGAGGGGTGAGAGGGTGCGGGAGGGGTGAGAGGGTGCGGGAGGGGGTGAGAGGGTGCGGGAGGGGTGAGAGGGTGAAGGAGGTGTCAGAGGGTGAGGGAGGGGTGAGAGGGTGAGGGAGGGGTGAGAGGGTGAGGGAGGGGTGAGGGTGAGAGGGTGAGAGGGTGAGGGAGGGGTGAGAGGGTGCAGGAAGTGTCAGAGGGTGAGGGAGGGGTGAGAGGGGTGCAGGGAGGGGTGAGAGGGTGAGGGAGGGGTGAGAGGGGTGAGGGTGGGGTGAGAAGGTGCGGGAGGGGTGAGAGGGGTGAGGAAGGGGTGAGGGTGAGGGGTGAGAGGGGTGAGGGAGGGGTGAGAGGGGTGAGGGAGGGGTGAGAGGGTGAGGGAGGGGTGAGAGGGTGCGGGGAGTGTCAGAGGGTGAGGGAGGGGTCAGAGGGTGAGGGAGGGGTCAGAGGGTGAGGGAGGGGTCAGAGGGTGAGGGAAGGATGTGAGGATAGGAGGTTATGGGTAAGGGAAGGTGGTTCTTGGTACCTTCAGCTGTCCCTGTCAGGATGGGTGAGGAGATGTTACCTGTTATAGTCCACAGTGTTTAGCTATATTCATGTGTGTGTGTGTGTGTGTGTGTGTGTGTGTGTGTGTGTGTGTGTATGTGTGTGTGTGTGTATGTGTGTGTGTGTGTGTGTGTGTGTGTGTGTGTGTGCGTGTGTGTGCGTGTGTGTGTGTGTGTGTAAACATTTGTATTTGTTTGCAATTAATGTGCGTCTCTATGTGGATATGAACGTACCGGGCATATATTTACATGTATACTTCTATGTGTGCGTTTGAATTAATATTCGTGTGGGTTTGTATCTAAACTCACGTGTTTATATATGTAAACAAGCATGCATAAGTTTCCATGTCATTTTTCCTAACAAATCTGTTTCACTTGAGTATTTCCTCAACTTGATGGATCAGGCCTTCATCACCTGACACTCATCTTAACACTGTACCTCCCTCACGTCTTAATCCTCACTCCACACTCCAGTAAGACCACTACCTCTCAATGCCTCACTTGAATATGGTCCCCACCTTTCAGACCCTCCCTTAACATTCTCCTCACCTCAATAATCAGCTCTAAGGGCGTCAAGCTTTGGCATCCTGAACACCACTGTAAAATTTATAGAAGCAGTGCGTTCCTTGGGACTGGCAGTAGTCTCATAACCTTGTTAGCTCTCTCACCACACCTAGTGGTCAATTATTATCACGATGATTATTATTATTTATTATCATTGTTGTTCTTCTCCCTAGAGCTAAGCTGATTTAATAGACCTTCAAAACTGAGTCATATCTCATACCAGTTCCTCTTCCACAACCTCTCTTAAGCTTACCTCACCTATTGTATGCAAACTCCTATTCATTTTTCTTCGTATATAATTTCTCTCGGCTATAATAGTCATTACACGGTTTAGGTTCCCTCGTCAAAACACAATCACTTTGTTATATATTTTATTTTTAGAAGCGCCAAACCGGGGTGACCTGTGCGATTGGTTCATTGGTGTCCACGTTAACGGGCATAAATATGCATGTTTTTAACGCGTGCATTTAGCGAATCGCTTGGGAATAACAATGCCTTGCTGTCGATGCAACGATAAACACTCATACGGCAACAACTTCAAACTAAGAGATGTGATTTTGTGTCATAGATGAATCAAGTCCCGAGACGCAGCGGAGAGGCAAAACAGTCACAAGCCCTTCCCTGTTATATTTTTTTTATACTTACTTATATTTTAATCATTTTAATTACCTGAATGTAATAATAAATTTTCTTAATAGCCACTCTCACTACCTCCTACGAGAGGACAATAAACAATCGCGGTAATAATATGTCATACCGTCATCCTTGTGGTCATGAAGTAGTTAGCCTCCGTCACGGCTCTTAACTAGTGACTGGATAACAACGTTTTCTCGTACAGTCATTACACTCACCTATCAGTACCAGCCAAATTCTCATCACATAAGCAATACTAGAATCTCTCTCTCTCTCTGTCTCTCTCTCCACATATTTCACTATGAGGAGACAACATACTCGATCATCTCCTTTAAATAAATCCTCTCTGTCTATATTTTCAATTCCTTAACATAGCCTTAATACCTCTCAAGCACTGCTCAGTCTCTCTACACAATTTAAGTATTTTATCTTATTATGTATATCAATTCACTAGAGTCGGTACAGCGAAGAATGACAAAAATGATTCCGGGACTTAGAAACCTTCCATATCAAGATAGGTTAAAGAAACTAAACTTGCATTCCCTAGAAAGACGAAGAGTGCGGGCAGATATGATAGAAGTATTTAAGTGGGTGAAAGGAATCAATAAAGGCGATATAGATAAAGTTCTTATAATATCCGAGCAGGATAGGACTCGGAGCAACGGATTTAAGTTGGATAAGTTTAGGTTTAGGAGGGAGATAGGAAGGAACTGGTTCACAAATAGGGTGGTGGACGAGTGGAACAAGCTTAGCAACTTGTAGTAAGTGCTGGAACGCTGGAGAGTTTTAAAAGGAGGCAAGGTAGATTCATGGATGATAGAGAGTGGTAGTAACTCTGCCATGCACAGGCTAACCGGCCTATTGCAGACTCCTTATTTTCTTATGTTCTTATGTTCTCTCAGCACCTGTACTGTGGGTCATCTCTCAGCACCTGTACCGTGGGTCATCTCTCAGCACTTGTAGCGTGAGTCATCTCTCAGCACCTGAACTGTGGGTCATCTCTCAGCACCTGTACCGTGGGTCATCTCTCAGCACTTGTAGCGTGAGTCATCTCTCAGCACCTGTACTGTGGGTCATCTCTCAGCACTTGTAGCGTGAGTCATCTCTCAGCACCTGTAACGTGGGTCATCTCTC
Organism: Homarus americanus; assembly: GCF_018991925.1. NCBI lineage: Eukaryota > Metazoa > Arthropoda > Malacostraca > Decapoda > Nephropidae > Homarus > Homarus americanus. The sequence continues at coordinate 2,444,670 of NW_024719665.1, forward strand.
AGCACCTGTACCGTGGGTCATCTCTCAGCACCTGTACTGTGGGTCATCTCTCAGCACCTGTACCGTGGGTCATCTCCGTCTCCTAATCTTATCAACGGAAACATCTGGTACAGTACTACAACTTTTGATTTTTTTTGCTTCTATATTTATTGTTGTATTTCTTAATCTCTTATTAAATCCATCCCTCTTTGTATGTTGGTTCTCTTGTGTGTGTGTGTGTTTTTTGTTTGTTTTTGGCTAAATATGTCCATTAACATTTTATTTTCCCTTCCCGCCACAATGCATCTCAGTGTACCTGTGTATCATTCAGCGAGGTTAAGTATGTCTGATTAACTGTTTATCTCTCTGAAATTTATATCTTTAAATTTAATTCATTGGTTTTTAGTCTCTATCACATGGTGCTTGACTCTCCCTAAATGTTCATCTACTGATTGCATAACTTTACATTTATCGAGTCTCTCCGTCAATTTGTCTCGTCAGTTGGTTTCCTTTGATAATTAATTCTGTTTGTTATCAATATTTGTCTGGGTGGAATGTCAACAGCTTATGTATAATACGAATGGAGTGAGTTTTGTCGACTGTTGTTTGAAGGGATGAGTGAGAGCCCCACGGTTATTCTTCCCCTAAGTCATAAAGAATAAATAACTAGAGTGCTTCTTAAGCTCGCTGGTTTACGAACTCCTAACCCGTGTAATTAGACGATTACTACAACCACTGGAACTGGCGAGCCATTCCCGTCAGATTTATTACACGCGAGGAGTTAAAATAAACACCGATACTCAGTTCGCTCTTGGCAATTAACTGTTAAATTTATTGCCGGGTAACTCGTCATACTGGTAGTCATAATATTCACCTAATAAGTTCTTATAAATAATTAACCTGAAGAACAAGGTTTTATCTCTCATCGCCTTCAGGAGCTTCCCACGCGAGGTCTTCCCCTGTAGCCCGTTACATTGTTCTACGTGTACTAAAATCTCTTAATCACATCAGTCGTGCGCTACAACAGTAAACACTCCCGCCTCTCTGACCAAGACTTTGATGTGTCTACAATACTCGTACCGTAATAAATGGAAGGGTTGAGAGAAGTAAAAATAACCCTAGGCAAACATTACTCATAGTTATACGTGTAGGTCGAGTGGATTATTAATTATATCTAAACAGTATGATCCAGTTCGAGCATCGCCTGAATAGAGAAATCACCTCGCTTTTGTGTACGAGAAAACAGAGAGTATATACAAAAAAATATAAATCACTAAACTAACATAGTAAATTACCTCTTGGTTTTGTCAGTGTGAATGAGGTGAGGTGGTCGATACATGCTTCACCTCGTCAAGATTCCGGCTCTGTGTACCAAAGAAGTGGATTCTTTATCTGTCCTAAACACCGGTTGTAATGTAATAAAACCACGCTGATACTCACAACACATTGTTAATGCCAATTATCAAGTTATGAGTTGCATAATACAAGAATCTATCTCACGATAAGTTGAACGCGTTAATAATAAAGATCGAGTGATTAATTACACATTGAGAAAAGATTTAGCCTCCATGATCTGAACTGATTATTTTGCCACACTAGATATGAGGTGAGGTGAGGTGACGAATAATATCACATCACAGTGTTTATCAACTGTTGCAATAACTGACACACACACACACACACACACACACACACACACACACACACACACACACACACACACACACACACACACACACACACACACACCATCTGAATGTGAGTCTTTATAGGTGAGTCGGTAACATATCTCCCGGTATCTCTAAGTTGTGAAGATCTGGATTCGTTAATTCATGGGGTTTTTTGGCGCCTCTACCTGGTCATGGGTTGGATGAGGACAATGGAATCTGTCTGCGTTGGTAACCCACTGACTGGTCAACACTCGCCCAAGTCTCAGCAGGTCTTGGGTGGTCTCTCAGTCTAGTCTCTCAACTGAGTTTTTATCACAATGCTTAAGAATGACCGACTGTATTATATTTTCTCGACAGCAGTATATACAACCTTCTCAGTTTTTTCTTTTTTTATTCTTTCTCTTAAAACATTTATTTACCTTTTAATACAACAATTCAATATTCAATAATCCTCATTATTTTCTGTGTAGTTCTCATTCATCTTAGTCAAACTTTCCAGGTTCGACCATTTGAACCTCACTGCCTTGAGCTTCAGTATAACGTAGAGACCGGCCCAACTTTAAACCACCGGACCCATATTACACATTATTCATAATATGTACCACAATATCAAACATCGCATCCGTGAACCGAGAACAACGCAATAAACAAATGTATCCGAACACATAGGAGTATACATATGCATATCCATCCACAATCTTCTCGCCATCTCCCACCCACACCCATCACTAGTGTACCCTCGAACACCCACAAACACGATTGCCAACTAAAGTCAGCCATCATGAGTGGAAAACAGAGCCACTCTGACCCCCCCAAACTATGTCAGTCTCCATAAGGCAGCTCGTTGATAACCATATTAAAACTGACACGCTGAGTGAAGCTATACCCGGCTACTTAATATTCATTACATCAACAAGCATTTTGACTCTGGTTGGAAGACTCTATTAGTGGTGGAGGCGATGTGTGTGTGTGTGTGTGTGTGAGAGGAGGTAGTAGCAGTGAGGAGTTCGCCCACGTCCTCTACCATGAAGGGTGAGACTCTGTGATGCTCTTACGTCTCTTGCTGAACAAATATCAATGAAGAGTATATAAAAAAATATATTGCAATTTTTATTATGTTTATTATTATCAAACTTTTCAATCACTTCATTATTTTGTAAATCTGTTTCGATTTAAAATTAATAAGGCGTTCTTATCCACGACTAATAAAACACCTTGAAATAAAAACAAGAAGAAAATTAACAAGATATAAAGAAATATATATACAGTATATATTCCAAATTAATGAAACACTTACAGAACCACAGAAAGAGAATAAAATCACATTGCTAATATACTTCTAATACAATAAAACTATCTGTCAGAATGTAAGTAAATGAGAAATCAAAGTTAAGACACAAACTAGAAGACTCTTGTCCCCAGTCCCGACCTTCGAGTGTGGGTGACCCGGTTGTCTCCTCGCACACTCCACGCTTCACTGACTCACCCAACACCTTCAGATATCCCCCCAAGATAAACACGCCTACTGGACCACGCTGAGTGTCTGTCTCTCTGCTCTTGCGTCTCTTGTTATGACTGTGTCCATTTATATTCGAGTCTCTCCACCAAACTACTTGCCAGCATCATCATTTGTTGTTAGTAAGATTCATACCACACTGAGTTCTCCATGCAGTCCCTGATATACTTGGCCTTTCAATGATTTACTGGATTGTCTTCTTCTTCCGTCAACGTACCTTCATCAACCATAATACTATCTCCATCAACCATTATTTTACCTCCATCAACCACTATTTTACCTCCATCAACCACAACACTATCTCCATCACCCACAATCCTACCGCCATCAACCACTATTCTACCTCCATGAACCACTATTCTACCTCTATCAACCATTATTTTACCTCCATCAACCACTATTCTACCTCCATCAACCACTATTCTACCTCCATCAACCACTATTTTACCTCCATCAACCACTATTCTACCTCCATCAACCACTATTCTATCTCTATCAACCACTATTCTACGTCTATCAACCTCCATCAACCACTATTCTACTTCTATCAACCTCCATCAACCACTATTCTACCTCCATCAACCACTATTCTACCTCCATCAACCACTATTCTACCTCCATCAACCACTATTCTATCTCTATCAACCACTATTCTATCTCCATCAACCACAATCTTACCTCTATCAACCACAATCCTACCACTTCGATTGACCTTTCACCTTCCACAACATTCTTCGAGCGCCAGGACCAACACGTGCTAAACCTCCCGGCACTGGACAAGTTCCTGCACTCACTATTACCACAACCAGGATATGCAACCCTCTCCAGTCCTGCCAGTTAAACCAGAGGTATTTAAGCACTGTCTATCATAGCCCTGGGTGCTTAATCATTGGCTGCACTCGTCTTCAAACACGAAGCCTTATTAATACAGGTCACGCTAGGTAAAGGGCTCCAATACTTTCATTTATAACTCACTATTTTTTCCAATATTAGACGAAAAACAAATATTTGATTGTCATTTTTTTTTAAGATTTTTACTTTCTTATACACGGATATATTCGATAATACGTATTTTGAATGTTATGTTAAACTTATAGAGAGAATAAACACGTCGCCTGGTGGTCCTCGACTTTTGTTACAGGGGAGACTCGTGTGCGCTCACCGCCCGCTTTAGCAGAGTACTGTTCATACACCCTTGTATAATCTAATCCTCTATATTTACTACAATATTTTCATTATATTACCTGTTTGGAATCTTTTTTTATGCCCAACTTGTTCATAAAAGACATATCAAACGGCCCCGACCCAATACTCACATTCATGTTCCAATTACAATGGTAGTCATTTTAAAGCAACACTACTCATTGTTTTTCTAAATGTTTCGTTCCAGAAGACCAAAGTCAAATACACCGGGTCATAAAAAATTCACGTTGGTTTCTCAGCAAAATGTTATTCTCCTACGAATATCCTAATGACTTCTGCTTCAAAATTTTTTAGACAAAATATCAATATTTTAGAATGCTAAAAGAGATCTATGAACTTACTAACGTACACAAAACAAATCTTAGAATGAACACCTAATATTGTGTCATAATTCAGTGAGATTTGGTAACGTTTGGAGGGAATATGTAAGGATGAGTATTTTTAGCGGTTACTGGCAGCTCCACCTCGAGTAAGTCGTCAATTTTCACTGTCTCAAACTGTGGATTACTGTTCCTCATTTAAGTCATCGGGGCACAGCGTGTACACAGCTGGTTATTATGAGACTGATGAATGTTTCTAAATGATGCTTGCGTTTATATGAATCTTAATTTTATATTACTTTAGTGGTCCGCTTTCTACTGTCAACTATCGAAAGTCTGTGAAGCTGAAACTGGAGTCGGTGCAGCACAATACCGGTTCTGAAGCAGTAGTTCACCCCGGCGATGGCACAAATTTATTCTTAAAGCATTTTCATATATTTAAATAAAAAAAAGAGTTCTGTCTCTCAAGAAATTTATATGTTTAATAACTAACTCTGTTACACACTTAAAGATCTTAGATGTTGAAGCTCAGTAATAGCAATATAATGTCAACGACTTTAAAAATGTGATTCAATTAACTTGACAAAACCACTGTTGTTTAACATTTATTTGACCCAAACTCTTGTTATTAACCTGGCATCCAGGATCATGACCACCACGACAGTGATAAACAATGACTTACGCTCAGGGGAAGATATGAAGAGCTGTGTGGACGAGGACCGAGACAATACCTGCTGTAAAGGATAATGTTTTGGACCCCTAACTTGCACGACGTTAAGGAGCAATGATTAGAGTTGAGACTAATTACCTGAGAGAATTACAGCCCTGGTACACTTGTACTAACTATAATATAATTATTTATGCCGTACTGGTGTTATCTCTACCTCACTATTGTCTATTTTCGATGTACTGAACACACAAAATTCCATCCAAAATTTTATGTACTACTCAGACCTCCACAATGGATATGTTTTTTTGTATATCTTTAGTTTTTCAGAAACTTCCAACTCCAATATTGCTTAACGTAGAGCTCTATAATTTCCTGGCTGTCTGCCGCTGTCTGCCGCTGTCAGCCTCCGTCGCACTCGCCAAACTTCTCGCAGAAGAAATCGCGATTTATGACAAACGCCGAAATGGCTACTCGTTTTATCATCAGGTACCAATTGGCTGTCTGGGTTTTCAGGCGATCGTTGTGAATGTAAAGAGTAAATCTTTTATTTATACCCGAGGAAGATCGAGAAGCACTGTGTACCAGATGATGGTAGGCGATGGTCTGCTGATAACCTCCTGCTGACCAAGCGCCGCCTAACTATGTGTATCATTTCACATCTCCTGTTGTTACTCTCCCTTTCTTGGCGTATACATCTCGATCACTAGCAAGGAGACTTTGATCTCTACTCTATCAGTCCACAATCAGCTGATTATGTCTCATCGGGCGGGCGGGACGAGCCCAGGAATCATTAGCCGGGAGGACCAACTACAGCTAAAAGGCCATAAAGTTAATCAAATTAAAATCAATGGGACAATGCGGCTCGTTTCATGCGCTGTGAATATGTTCATAGCCTGTTAATGGAGGTAACACAGCATGATGTGCTTGGAACTTCTCTCTGGCTGTATTACACTGAGTTTACCTGCATTATAAATAAAGATATATGAACATTGTATCACATTTTTATCTGGAAATAAAATGCAGTACTTTCAAATAATACCTCGGTTTCATGAGCTTACATATCATCATGAATTAAGACTCAGGCGTTAGCCACAGGTAGAGTTATCAGAGCAGGTCTCGCCTTGTGTGTGGGAGCAACTCTGAGCCCCTCTGTTACTTGTCAGGATAACAACAGTTGAGTCTCTTTCAAAATCACACAGCCATATACTAATACTTGAGCGGTCAGACAGTGGTACTGATTAACACATACATATGGAGTATTTAGCCCCAAAGCATCAATTAAGTTAAACATTATAGAGTCAATATCATTCGTGTTGTAAATGTTCTACCTCTACAACAATAAGCGGGAGGAGCTCTAGTCTGCGCCCCCAGGCCTTGTGGTTCACGCTGTTAACACTTGAATTATATTTCCCTTGTTAAATTTATCTGCTGTTGAAACATATACCAAGAATCTAATGCTCGTCGTTGCAGCTCATATAATTTGTTCCCGAAGCATTCCTTTTAAATATGTGCCCCCTTCATTGCCCTGGAAACCAATTAGAAAAAAAACTTTGCATTGTGGTTTTTGCTTGTAAACCCATAAACAATTTCGAAAACAGGTCCCCAACTTTAATTATAGCTGTAAGGAAATCTATAAATTTTCAAGGCTTGTGTCGTTGATAGCTAGGACACACGTCGTATTTCACGTCCCACTCAACAGTAATTGGCTCTAAGCCGCGCCCGACCGCCTTTACTCACCTCCGACATCACATTCTCGCGCACCATGACACCCAGCGACTACCCCGAGCTTCCCTCCTACCATGACCATCCTGGGCCTCCTACCATGACCACCCAGAGGCCTGCTGCTGGTCTCCTACCATGACCTTAATTTCCACAGAGTGTAATATTTTATTTAGAAAAAAAAAAATTCTCGCCTTCTAAGTTTTGTTTAGTGATTCATCAGATTTCCTGCATCAAGCTCCCCCACCGCGTGCCGCTGGTCTCCGATAAACATTGTTAAAAACTGGGCATGTGTACAGAGTATCTCATTTATCCTCTAATTCAGCTTAATTTACAACACTGACTCCCGGCAAAAAATAGAGACAGGATTATGATCAGCGAATAAAAATACACAGATAATACCAAACAAACTCATAATATATATTCAATACTTTAGGCAACATCGAAGCTAATGGATTCTAAGTAATATTCCACACAAGATATTTATTTATTTTGTTTTATCAAAAAGAATATCACCTTTTTTTGGCTCCTGAGTAATATAATATACAACTTTAAGATAAAAAAAAAGACTATTATCCCGCCGCGTAATAAGAAGCTCATACTGGGTTCTATAAAAGACTCCAACAAGAAGGCTCAATCATACTCGTAAGATGAGCCTCAGACACGTCCCGGAGGCTGATGATAAGAGAGGAGTCAGTTCCTTTATCACCGTGAAAACTTACGAGTCCATTTTGTATATATTGTCTTAGGCACTTTACAAGTATACGCTCCTTTGAACACCATAATCCTTAGTCTTATTTTATAATGTAAATTGAATATTACTCACGATTTAGGTAGATGGTGTCTAGTCAAGAGCAGTTGCTATATTTTGAGAACTTTGTTTGTGTAAATATAAACTCTAACGAACCAACAGGAAAAAAGTTGGTGTCACGTACGTATACTATTTTTGATGATGAAGGAAATGTTTATCAATAAAAGGTAGACAGAAAGAGGAAGAAAGAGAACCTTGAAGTACTCCATCGCTCAGAGGATATATACAAGACGGAGACGAGAACAAGAACCAAGACAAACAAAAGCGAACGACAACAAGGAAGAAAGTTTGCAAAGTAGAATCCTGGCCGGCAATCGTCTTCACCCTCTCACACTACATCAACCAGCTGAAGGGATACAGTACACATAGGTCAGCCTAGCGATAACATCATGGCGTTTTGGTTTTCATTTTTACACACAAGAAAGATATGACAGACAATCAGAGGAGACAATTTAAACCGAGAAAAGAGAAAAGTTGACGAGGAAGCAGAGCGGGAAGAACACAATTACTGTCATGACATTCCGAGTGGAAAACTTATTTACCTGTCGGAGATAAGAGTTTTTTCTCCTGAGTGAAAGAGAATTTGCTTGTCTGAGAACCACTCCATATTTACAGAGAGATAAGAGACTATAAGAGACAGAAGGATCTCCAGTATCGCTTGAATAACTTACACAAATCTTAATGTAATGTCACTCACCACCCGGGATGTGGCTCTCGTATCTACCTGGCTTAATAAGAGAGTCTACCTTTGCTTCCATACCTTAGGAAAAAAGTTCAACAAAACACACTACTAATCCGACACTAAAGCAATCACTATCACACCTGTTCTGCGGATAAGAATATAAATCATGCCTTTAATGGGTCAATTACCATAAATGTTCAATGGGGTGGTGTGAGTACGAAATCTTACCCAATTAGCGTGTGAGCCTGTCATAAGAGCCTTCATGTAGCCTCCATGTCACAAGAGCCTTCATGTAGCCTCACTGTCATAAGAGCCTTCATGTAGCCTCACTGTCATAAGAGCCTTCATGTAGCCTCACTGATATAAGAGCCTTCACGTAGCCTCACTGTCACAAGAGCCTTCATGTAGCCTAACTGTCACAAGAGCATTCATGTAGCCTCACTGATATAAGAGCCTTCACGTAGCCTCACTGTCACAAGAGCCTTCATGTAGCCTAACTGTCACAAGAGCCTCCATGTAGCCTCACTGTCATAAGAGCCTTCATGTAGCCTCACTGTCATAAGAGCCTTCATGTAGCCTCACTGATATAAGAGCCTTCACGTAGCCTCACTGTCACAAGAGCCTTCATGTAGCCTAACTGTCACAAGAGCCATGTAGCCTCACTGTCATAAGAGCCTTCATGTAGCCTCACTGTCATAAGAGCCTTCATGTAGCCTCACTGATATAAGAGCCTTCACGTAGCCTCACTGTCACAAGAGCCTTCATGTAGCCTAACTGTCACAAGAGCATTCATGTAGCCTCACTGATATAAGAGCCTTCACGTAGCCTCACTGTCACAAGAGCCTTCATGTAGCCTAACTGTTACAAGAGCATTCATGTAGCCTCACTGATATAAGAGCCTTCACGTAGCCTCACTGTCACAAGAGCCTTCATGTAGCCTTACTGTTACAAGAGCCTTTACGTAGCCTCACTAGGATGACGTAACAGCAGCGTTCCCCCAGCTCCACGGGAGAGAGTCTCAGACAAAGAGTGTCTAACTATCCAGCTCAAATTTATACACAAAATTGGGTGATAAATTCAACTTAATTAACTACTGCCCAGCATTGTCCGCCTCGACTGTGGTGGGTGGTAACGCTACGCTTAATTATGCGTTATATACACCTGTCACCACACCTCATTCAGCTAAACATTCACTTTCACCTTCTGTTTCTTATCATTTACTCATTCATACCTCTGAGAAATTAGTCTTCTGAACATTCACCATTACAGTTTTATTTATTAACTCATATTAACTCATACCACCCCCCCTCTTTTCATACTTTCAGAAATTCACTTACTTACGCCTAGAACGTACAGTCCTCATTCCTTCAGAACCTCACGCCTTCAATTTTTAAACATTACCGAAGTACCCCCCCCCCCTCACACCACTACAATACCACCACAGCATCCGATCTTCCCTCCCCCACACAGCCCTTCACACACTACTACCATCATGCACACTTCTTCCCACGCCTGTCTCCTGCCAACACCACACATAAAGTTTACACCCATGTGCCACGCCCACTGTATATGATTCTTAATTCGTCACGCAACCCGGTAGGTTTATCTCCCGGTAAATGCGGTCTCGCCTAACCTGCTATGCACCTGGCCGTCTGACTGTCAACTTGCTTGTGGGGTGAACTTTCTACACCTGGCAATGCACTGTCTGGACACGCACTGCTTCTCTAGTTGCTGTTATCCCCGTCTCTTGGTGTGTACTGCTACTCATCTCGTCACAAACTGTGCTCTCTCTCTCTCTCTCTTTCTCTGACCTTACTCGCCATGTAATGTTTTTCTCTCTCAACAAGTACTATTGTCCCTCCTCCACCTAGGTATCTACTGTACTTCCATCTTTTGGTTATGCATTGCCTCCTTTCCTTATCAATTGCCGCCTCAGTCCATGCAATGACTTTCTCTCTACTCCCTGCCTTATTCCTTCTCCTTCACCTATTATAACTTGCTTCCTACCATAAAACATTCGACACACACATACACACACACACACACACACTGAAAACAAACCAAAGCCTCATAGTCCCTCATAACTCATAGCTTATCAGGTCTCCAGCTGTCTCTCTCAACGAGGTTTAAAACTTATTGCGAATCTCAACTTTGATCACATTCACAGTCATTAAAACTCAAGGAACTACTAAACCTTACACCATTTAAGTCCTGTTTGAATTAATCGCCAACAGCATCACATAGATAAGATCATTTTCTGCGGCTTGTACGCCTTATGACATCACTTGTGCGTCACAGTCTGAACTCGTAACTGCGTTCTAAGACTTAATCCCAACTCCTTAACTGTGTTCTAAGAATCAAAGACTTAATCACATATACTTAATTGTGTTCTAAGACTTAATCTCGACTACTTAACTGTTCTTAAAAGTAATCACAACTTTTTCACTGCTTTCCAAGATTTAGTGACAAGTTCCCAGGCGACACACTGTCATAGTGTCAACAATGTTTCTAACCAAAGACTTATTATCGCCATATTTTATTTCATTATTCACTCTCTAAACCATAATGTTAAAAATCAAAATATGTTTACCGACCCAAATCCAGTTCTCAATTTATTTTTGTTCGAGAGATGAATATACAACATAGCCCAATGTTACGTACAAAAGTAAACGGCCTTCGTTTGCCCAAGGTTGTTTTGTGGTTAGAGTGCAGGGAGCAACAGCAGCACCTTGCAAATTACTGAACTAACTTGCCATAGATCTTTACTTTTATATTATTTGTGTTAGATAAGGTTGATTTATGTCTCTCGTCATAAATGGTTATCTTCAATATAAATAAAGCGCAGTCTCTGTATGTTGTTTGATAGTTCGCTGTCTTCGGCTAAAGTTATGAACATTGAGAGCTGGAATTTGGCATAGAGATGTTCATGCAGCCCAGACGTGTCATGAAGGTGGAACCCCCTCATGAAAGACTACATCTATTTTGTTTCTTTCTTATGCAGAGCTAAAATTAGGTAGACTTATGGAAATAGCTTCTAGAATGTTCATGACCATCAAGCGGGCTCGGCTGTGCACGAATACGAATACAGTTTTTAACACAGACAGCTGAAACAAATAACAGTTTAACCTGTACGGTGACCCAGGCTTTGCACAAGAGTTTCCTTCGTTCTCACTTGCTATATATACCCAGGGATCGAGATGCATTCTATACTATAAAACTGATACATAGAGGAACAGTCAAGATTTAAACGGCAGACCAAAGGAGAAGGTTACTGTGTTGACGCCAAGGGTGACGTCATCAGTGGGAGGAGCTAAAGACAGGAAGTTTAGGTTACGTGTTTTGTTTTTCGAAGCTCCGCCCACTGATGACCTAATCTACCTGGACCGAGATAAGAGCTATTTAGGTATTAATGTTATATCACTTATTAATAATTTGATATTGAGCTTAAAGTCTTGAAACCACATAGTCACGGATAGCTTTATGATGACGACAGCACCACATCGAAAGGTCAACTTCGACGTATATTCCGGCATTTCTTGACCTCGTTCAACCTCAGCGTTTAGCTCACAGCAGGTATACAATTTTAACATCTTTGTTTGGTCACATTTCCAGCTGGTATATTCTTTAATTCGTTACATTAATATCCATATTTGCTATTTAAAAGTCCCGGAGAAAATAATTTAGGTTCACATAAAGCTCACAGCAGGTATACACTTCTAGTTTGTTTGTTATTGTTTAATTAGGCCAGTTTTTCCTCTAAGCATCCTGGAGAAACAAGTTTAGGTCTGTGTACAGAACTAACTCCTTTTAACCTGGAGAATTAATGGAAAATCAACAGCTTTTAAAAGTAAGAAGTGATCTGAGGTTGTGTGGCGACTATTGCATGACGCAGCCCATCTAGGACTTGACCTTTGACCACGCCCACCCCCAACCTCACCCCACCCGTCCTCGGTCTGGGCCAGTCAAGAAATTTAATTCCCATGGTCGAAGGAGTTAAAATTCACTAGTAATACAGACAATGAATATTAAATAAATTGGTAACTAAGCAAACAGAAACATTGTTAGAGAGGCGAATAACTTGTTCAAAAAGATTATAAATAAACTGATCAGCAAGACGATAAATACATTGACTAACAAAACAATGAGTGAATTAATAAGAGTATAAATAAGGAATAATGATTATACCCAAAATAAAGGTTAGATACATACATAGGGGAGATAAAGATTCCTTGACTCACAACACAAAGACAAGTGTGAGGCCTGGCAGGCAGATGTAATAATAGCAGGTGTTGCGTGAGGCAGCCAGCGCCGTCATGGGGGCAGCCAGCCCGGCCTCCCAACACGGGCCAGGCTCCTGCAGTCAGTTAATAGCACCCTCGGGTGGAGCTGTAACTTACAAAACAAAGCTCGGGCTAATTACTGGTGGGTGTGTGTTCCCTGGACTGCCTCTCGCACGCCACTCACGATCTCTCGCACTGGACGCAAACCACAACCTGTCCACAGATTAAGGAACGTCTGCTTTTGTACAGTTAATGGTAAGGACCGGGTAGATGTGACACCAGCGCTGTGATCACCGTTCATTTGGCCAATAGAGAGATGTGCTTAGTCATGGCGAGATACTGAAGGCGGAATTAAACTCTGGATTATTTTTTTCCCTCAGGAGGCGACAGAATTTCGTGGTTACCTGTGCCTTTGTATAATTTATGTTTCCAGGTGTTATTAATACTCAAATTCACACATACCTCAGTGTGTATTTGGTGGGTGGAGGTAGGTTGTGTTTAAACCTATATAGACGTAACTTGACTTGCCTTTGTCCCATATTGGTATAAGTTGTTCGTTGCATCTCACTGTACTAATACTTAGACGTGAATGTCTTGTACTGACGTAACATAGACATAAATGCCTATTATTAATATATCTTGGCTAAATACTTCCTTCAGTGGTATATCTTCCTTCTACCCGTCCCATTGGTGTAACCTGACAGTACTGTAGAGGAAATTGAGTCAACAGCTCTATACGTGTCTTTGTACCCCACTCCATCTTTCACTGACGGATCCCCTAAAAAAATATATCTCAGAAAGAAGTTCTTATAACTAATACGTCTAATAAATATAACCACATATTATATACTAAATTTAATAGGACTTACTGAACTGAAAATGGAGAAATAAACTAGACGTTGGCGGAGAAAGAAGATATTTCTACGAATTCACCAAAATTGTTGTTGTCTCTGTATACTATCAGCTGTAAACCCGAGTCGTGGTCAGTAAACCTCCCTGGTTATGTGTCGTTTTTAGTAAGGCTCAAGCTCACCAACTACCTCAACATGTCTCCTTATAACTAGCACGACTTAATCTCACCAGCTCCACAGCCAACAAGAATCCAAGTTTCTCACTACAACATCTCTCAGGGATGGAATTGGCTGCTTTGTTCACGAGTTATATTTATCACTGGAATTCAAGAGTCCTAAATATGTTGCAAACTTGTTTCTCCCGTTGAAAAAAAAAATGTTTTGGCGGCATTATCATTATTGTTACTCTCAAGAGCTCCACATCGTCTTGAGCCCGTCACAGATACACAGTATATATAATGAGCTTATGTTATTAGCACGAAAGATCTTCAGAGACAGAAAGAGATGTCTTAATGTTATTCCCTTTGCTGCTTCTGTCTGTCTCTGTGTTAGTATTGTATTTTTATTATTCCTGTCTACGTTAATTTTCAGTCATTTTACTTTCTGCATCACACTCGCCATATGTACAGTATACGTCTATTAAAAATATTCATTTTATGGATTACCTGTCCACTTCCTCAACGTTTTCTGTTTAATTTGGTCAGTGTCGTCCCCACGCTGGCTGTGTCGTCCCCACGCTGGCTGTGTCGTCCCCACGCTGGCTGTGTCGTCCCCACGCTGGCTGTGTCGTCCCCACGCTGGCTGTATATCTTGTCCTACAACAACTTGTACACGTGACGTCACAGTGTGGTGAGCGAGGGGGAGGGGCGGGCCGGCGGTAGATCAGTTCAGCAATTAGTGGTTGGCTTCTTATACGACAAATAAGACTCGAGGGGTTAATTCATGTTCTCCGGCGCCGTGATCACAGCCATAAACACGGAGAGTTACAGCTCCTCCACCGCCCGTTCACCCGTACTCGAGTCCTCCTCAGGCAGGCAAATCTTATCCTGATGAACACTGACTTTTGGGGATTACTACACACGGAAGGACGTGACTGACCCAGGTCCTGCCCGACATCCTCGAGATCTCACACATTCTACTGCGGAGACTAAAGAAACAATTACTGCATCCCGGCGGTGTTTGTGGGTTTAACAAAAAGGAGTCGCTGCTGCTTTTGAGTTAGGTCAGGGGAAGAGGCTGGTCCCAGGACCCACACACCGTCCCTTCGTTATTATTCTGCTCATCTCTTGGTTCGTGTTAGCCCACCCTCGTCGTCCTGTTTCTGACCACCAGTTTCAGGCAGACGTAGTGAGTCGAGGTCGAGAGGAATGGCTGTGGGAGGGTGTTTCTGTGATTTTGATGAGACTGTTAAACCCAAATGAGTTGCGAGAATAAACATGAAGTGCTAGAGCGTCCCACCCTCAGCCCTGGACCTAGCTGGGCAGCCTGCCAGTCCTCCTCCTTGATGGCTTGCTGATAACACCCTTTAAAAGATATCTGATATAATGCATTTTCTCGCAGGTGGGATTACTGTACCTAGGCACCGGAGTGAAGAGAATAACAACTTTGGTCTACAGGTACTGTATAAATGCTTTCAAAACTGGGAAATACTACACCCAGAGCAATACACGAGCGAACACACACACACACACACACACACACACACACACACACACACACATGTAGGCTCCACTCATGCATATTAAAACAAAACCAACAAAAAATAACATATATTTAAATAGGCGGACAAAAGATTCTTAATTTCGTTGAACAAATTGTTGCAAATTACGAGTTTGAGAGACTTAGACATATTACCTGTTGGTGCCCGAGTCAGGTAAATGCGCTCTTCGTTCACAAACTATAAGGTAACGTCTATGTAATGCTTCTCTGGCCGGAGTTGGTTACATATATCTCTTAACCATAGATCAGCGGCAGTGGTGTTCTATATAATATCCACTTGTGTTAAATGTATTGTTAAACTATATTTCTGTCATCCCTTTGTCATCGTACTCAAAAGGTTAAGTTATCGTACTCAGAAGTTTAAGTCATCGTACTCATACTCAGAAGGTTAAGTCATCGTACTCAGAAGTTTAAGTCATCATACTCAGAAGGTTAAGTCATTGTTACCTAACTTAACCTAACCTACTTGAGCGGGTGAAAGGAAAGCTGAAACATTACCCACGAATAACTTTCTATACTAATACATATCAATAATTATTTTGTATATAACTGAGGCTGTCATAAAGTATTTAATATGTAATGAAAATAATTGTAAGAATAAAAAAAATAGTAATAAATAAACATTAATTAATATATATACAAAAGGTAATGTTTATAAATAATAACATTGAGGAAACAAATTCTAATCAGATAAATAAGGAATAATAGTTTAGCTCTCTTTTAAATTATTAGTTTGTTGTTAAATTACAGACTAGGTTACGGAGTTGTCTTGCCGCTCATCTACAATGGAGGCCAGAGGAGTATTTTTTTTAATCTTAAAGTGACGAAAAATTTTAGAAAGTAAAGTGACGAAAATTTTTGGAAAGTAAAGTGACGAAAATTTTTGGAAAGTAAAGTGACGAAAATTTTTGGAAAGTAAAGTGACGAAAAATTTTAGAAAGTAAAGTGACGAAATTTTTTGGGAAGTAAAGTGACGAAAATTTTTGGAAAGTAAAGTGACGAAAAATTTTGGAAAGATAAATTAATAAGATTTGAAACAGCTTATATTCCTCGCATCTTGCTCACTAGTTATCATATTGTCTGTTTATTCGTTGTTCTATGTCGATATCAAATGTCTTTTGTATATTTTGCATTAGTTCCTTCTTTGGTGATTTATTGATTATTAAAATTCAGCAAGTTTTTTTTTTTATTGAAACCTGATAAAAACTCCATTTAAGATCGTCTGTAAATTTCAGCAAAGTAATCTCAAGAAAGTTTAAGAGAAATTTACTTCTTACGACGACAGTTAAGTAGATATACGAAATTACGGACACATATATCTGTAAACTCTCCCGCTAAAAATCAATTTACTACATATCGTGATTTAATAACTCGGTAAAGAGTGGGTCTGGTATTATTATAACTACGAGTCTTGAACCTGTTTTTATATAATGCACTGTACGATTTACTTGATCTTCAACTACTCTGTGATCAGGGTACTACTGGACTCCTAACTCACAGTCTCGGGGGAAAACTATAGACAATATCCTTCAGTCAACAGTGTCACTGGTACATAACTCAAACGCACTAATCATCTGAAGGAAGAATCTATCCTGGAAATTCCTCAACAAATAACTGGTTTAAAGTATAATTCATTCAGAAGATGAGAATCAATATTTCAACTTGAAGGTTGTGGGTTTGACTGTTATCCCCAAATCTAACAGTAAAGGTTTTTCCTCAAATAGAAGATCATGCAAAAATGCCACCATGACCTGCCGTCCACAAGTTAGGAAGGGGGGAGAGGAGGGGGAATAAATACCTGCGGAAAGTTGTCGATAACACGGCAGAGCTCTAAGTAATGGATTATGTAACGATTGGGTGCGGAATGTTCTTACGATCATTAAAGACCAAGTTGTATCTCTGATTGGTAATACTCTGGAGGCAAATAATAATGTGGCTTTTAGTTAAGGTCTGTAGCAGAGTTTGTGAGGGAGTAAACTATCCTCGACGTTAAGGAACAGAACAGAAGGGTACTTGTGTGCCTCCGTCTCCCTCAGGTGTGGCGAGTTGTCCGGGCTCCTCCCTCAGTGTCTACCACCACTCTAACCCGTATGGTTCCGCGCCACTGCCTCCGCCTACGTGTTTGACTCTCACTCCTGGTGCCAACAGTTACAAATTCTCTTGAATCCTCCTTAGATGAAATTTCCTTTTTTTTTACTGTGGAAATATTTGTGTTTCTTTTAACAGGATTATTACTGACAAATTCAAACTGCACAATTTCTATGTTGTTAGAGTACAGACTGTAACGAATTTCCCTCAAGTTTATAGCAATACATTTTTAAAATTTATTTTCTGGACGTAGGAAAATATTTTTCCCAATATAATTTTATCGGTTGCCTTTGTACCTGTTAACTTTGTCCTCTGATATTCCCTCTGCATCAAGAACTTCTCTATTGTCTAAATGTTTGTTTATGTTGACTGAGATATAGCACAATATAAAGTGGCCTGAAAGTGCCTCTCGTCAGACACAACCTCTGGAGTGAGCATTAAACATTGACGACTAACAAAAAAATTAAATAAATCCTCACGATACTGAACAAAAAGTCACCAACAGCAACAATAGTTTCAGGTAGTTTGTTATTTTCAATGTTATCTTACAAATACTTCAGAACATTGCAAATACCTAACATAATTTAACTTTAGTCAAATCGAAAAGTCGAGAAAGTTAGTATCAGATATCAGCAGTCGGCACAGACAAAAGAGTTCAGCCGACACTTGTATATGAAAGACGGCATCGGAAGGTGGCTATCTACCTTACCCTGGGTTATAATTAGGAGAAAAAAAAACATATGCAAGGAGATGATTTCAATGTCGTAAAGTGTTAAGAATATAATGTGAGAGAGATAGAGAGAGGTGAGGATTGTCGCTTGTGTCTTGTTTCATCAGTGTGTTGACGAGAAACACTGAAGAGGCGAGCTGAATGTTTTGGTTGAAATAGACGAAGAATTGTTACATTAATACCCTCATTCCGCTGACCATTAATAGTAAAGTAGTGAAAGAAAGATACCCAGGGGAGGGGAGGGGGGGGGGCAGTAATAGTGATGTGAAGTCAAATATAAGAATTGAATCCTGGAAAAGACGTGAATTATTTGTGTGAATTTTTTTTCAAGAAGAAGATTTAACATTCCTTCATCTCCCCACAAAAAAAAAATAAAGTGAGAATAAGACTCCACGCGAGAATGAACAAGACTTTTATAAGGAGTCAACACTTAGGAAGAAACTCATGAGAACGAGTACGAACAAGAGGAAGAAGAGATTCCCCAGATCTTTGTTCCAACTCGACGATGTGTTGATACCAAGAAACTAGAGAGAAGTGTGCTTACATCTCAAGAGCACCGGTGAGAGAACTGTATCGTGTGACTAGACTTGAGAAGTGGCTGAGAGTTGTCCTCTTTAGACGACATGTAAACGGGCTTCTATAAATATCACCGAACCTCAAGTACAAGAGGTAATGCAGATTGATAATTCATCTACTATTTTGTTTTTGTTTTTTAAGATTTAAGTTTTAACGAGAGGATGATACATTATAAACTTTTAATTTATGGACGGAAATATTTGCAAAACATACAACCAAGTTTTGTCTTTTCTTGAGCTACAGTCGCGTTGGTGATAACAAGGTATGAGATATGATGATAAACCAAGAAAATTTGTAGATAAAAAAATCCCTTGCAAATGTTTCGCGTATTAGTGCAAGATGTTTAAGGATTGTTAATTGTGGTTTTGCATCTGTTGTGTTTTGGTGAAGCTTGTTTGTGATCGATGGGTCCACAAAGTCAATAAAACATGGAAGAACAAAACACGAGAGTAGCGTGCGCTTCATCCCTGTTCTATGCTTGTTAACTCCTTGTTGCTTCAGATTAGTGGCAAACAAAATCCTACGTTGATCCTCCTCAAGAAAAACCCGTTCAAGGTTAGGTTTATGAGAGCGTAAGTTCACGAGTTGAGTCAATCAATAAGTAACTCAAGTTTATGAGTTTACAAGTTTTTGAGCTGGGTATATATCAATAAATAAATAACTAAATAAATAAATAAATAAATAAATAAATATATATATATATATATATATATATATATATATATATATATATATATATATATATATATATATATATATATATATATATATATATATTACACACACACACACCGGCTATTCCTTCCAATTTTCAAATAACACTGCTCGAGGTTACATAACATTCGCACCTATTTGCTAAGGAAGGAATAAACCCATCGAAAAAATTACCTTAGGGATCACCTCTCAGGAAGGACGATCTTACCCGATATATCCAAGCAATGTTTAGTAAATAAGAGTCAAGGGTCTATTCCTCCCAGTCCCTCGGGTTAACTTTATCGTTCCTATAAACTTTATAAAGTATAGCGTGTCACGTTAAAAATTTGGAGACGTGTCTATAAACTCGATACGAATTCACCACAGTCCCGTCTATGAATGCAGGTCGTTATCGTTTGTGTGTCGGTAATACCCAAACGAAGCTATGTCTTTTTTGTTAGATAAGCTGAACGTATGTCTGAGTTGTACATGATGAGCCTCAATAGGGCCAAGAGTGTGTGTGTGTGTGTGTGTGAGTGTGTGTGTGTGTAGTAAGCATCCCCGACAGCGCTTTGAGTCTGTGAGCGGCAGGGGGACTACAAAGCGCTCCTCCCTGCCTACAGGTGGCTAAGAAGTGTTGAAGCGTGCAAGCTAATGAGGTTACTGTCCACAGCTTCAAGATAAACACGTATTGACAAAGAAGCTATTGAGGCTTTGGCTGTCTAGTCCCCAAAGATGCATTGAGTGTATTGCGCGCGCGTGTGTGTGTGTGTGTGTGTGTGTGTGTGTGTGTGTGTGTGTGTGTGTGTGTGTGTGTGTGCGCGCGCGCGTTTAGAAAAAAAAATATATAAAAAACTTTCATTAATTTTCTAAAACATTCTAACTTTATACACGACTCATCAACTCTGACCTCAATTGACTACAGAAGAAGAGCCGCCATTTCATCTTGCTCAACCTGGGACACAGACTGGAGGACAATTACTGAACACACACACACACACACACACAAACCAATACGAGTGAAAAACAAAATAATCCACGAGAACCAGTCCCTCTGACTCTCACTTGACGAGGCAAAAAAATAGTCTGAAACGCTCTTGTCGTATGAGAAAATAACCAATTATTATTATCTTTTGTTTTCGTTTTACTTCGTCGATCGGTGCGCGAGTAAACCTTCACATAACGAGACTTCATCAATAACGGGATAATTATCAGGTCAAATAAAGGAGGTATAAGAGAGGTGGTATTAACGTATGATAAAAAAAAGAAATCGCTTCAAACAATTAATCGGGGTTTTTGGCTGGCGAATTATTGTTCATGATTTATAAAATAATTTGAACTTGTACGTCTGTTCGTCTGTCTTTCCTTTAGTTCTTACCTGCCATCTATGTAATACTAAATTAAATGTTCAATCGTAATAACTATTTTATGACTTGGTAAAGCGACCTCTACTATTACTATAAATAATAATAATAATAATAATAATAATAATCTGAATACATAGGTTTTTTAATTGTGTTCTAATCATTAACGATAATAATGTATTTTTTGAGAGTAAGAAAACAATGAAAAATATTAGCGATGTATCGGGTCGGTATAAAACCACCAACACACAACAGAGTCAAAGATAGACAGAAGAACTAAGTACTAAACACTGTATCTAGGAGGAGACGAACAGGAAAACAGTGCAGACAAAGGTGGTGGACGGGGAGGCACCTGCTCCACCTCACCTTGTTACTGATATATTGCACTTAAGAAAACAATCCACAAATAAGAGAGAATTATGTAACAGCGAGTCGATTAACTTCAAATATTATTCATCGATTTTGTTTTTGGTAGACACACAAACAAATGATTGATAATATCGTAATAAACTAAATAAAGTAAAAATAGTTAATTACTCATGGGATGTTTATTGATGACTCAGTAAGTCCAATGATAAGTGATTATATTTTTTGATGGTGTCACCTAGGTCAATATTTTTATTAACAGATTAACAGATGTATATCAGAATATTCACGAAATAATTCAACTGGTGGTGAGGTACAGTAACCTGAGGTGGTCCATCACACACACAGTCAATGATACTCTTAAAGTTTACCCTTCTACACAAATCGTTATCAATTTACTCTTAGACCAAGTTAGGAGCTTGTTATAGAGTCTAACACCTAAGAAGACACGATCCTGATGGTGCGTGAATATTGGGACGTGCACACACACACACACACACACACACACACACACACACACACACACACACACACACACACACACATACATACATCTCATGTTTACCGTCAACAAACTCTTAGGCCAAGACACCATATAGCAAACGATGACTTCTATATCAACTGGACACCTTCATTTATACACTAAATTAAGCTCCCAAATAAGACTTGTATCTTCACTAAACATCTCTGAAGTTTAAAAAGTCAAACTGCATTATAAACTCCTTTCCTCTGGTGTATAGCCCCCCTGGCCTTCATCACAAACACCCTGTAATTATAAATTTTCCTCGCCAGCTCCTCTTACCAATAAGACTTGTACAACCTTTAAAGATTTTTATCTGAGTAAACTCCATAGCCTACCACCACCACCACCACCACACATCTCACTCGGGAATATAATGTTTGTCCTATTTAATATCCTGCTTGTAGCTTTAGGGAAACTTGGCATTATATCGGGTTTATAACACTGATATATCCCTTCTTTATGACCCATCAATACACATCTACAGATAAAACTTATAAACTAACTCGAATTTCCTCTAAATCTGGGATGGATCCATGGGCTCTCCACCTACTGACAGCCTCACTCCCTAACCCCAGTCCCTGCGAGGCTCGTTTTTATTGTAATTTTTATTTGACACCTGACTAATTCAGGGATTGTTCTGCCTGCTCGTGCCTCCATGTTATATAAGTGTACCTTAATTTTCATCTCGTGGACCACAAGCTTTAAGATATGTCAGAGCACTAGTTGAAGAGACCACTGCTCTCTCTCCCTCCCACGTTTTCTCTATAAACCAGCACTGGACACATACACCAATTCTTGACTCCCAATTTTCCTTTCAGTACCTTGACTCTCTTCAGCAGTGAGCATGACACACCCTAAACGTAGCGTCACGTGCTCTTAATTTAAGGATAACCCTAAAGGACCAAAGCAGGTTACAAGAACATAATGAGATATTTAAAAAAAAATGCAATCTCGTTCTTGATGCAGGTGGTGAAAGGTGAATTCTTAAAACAAACAAAAAATGTTGATACAAGTATTTATTTAATATATATTGACTTGGAAAACCCACATTGAATACCTAGGTGATAATTTACATGATTTTATTACCGACAAAATGATATATCTCTTGTTTTTTTTTAACACTTAAACAAAAAAAAATAATGACCCAAACATTATTCAAGTGACAAGATAAATCCGTCGCAATGAACAGGATTGTCACCATCAATCTGGTAAGCCTTTACAGGGATAATCATACATACAAAACAAGAACTTGAACACCTGAACATACAGATGTCAGTATGTGAAATCATCAAAGTCGTAATGAGATAAAAAAAAATAGTAAAATAAAAGAAATAAGAGTACGGGGTAAGGTAATGACACAGTCGGTTGTAAGGGCTAGCGGCAGTAATGGGTTGAAAGCATGACAGCATATCACTCAAACAAAAAAATACTCACACTAGTATAACAACAATAACAACAAACTAGAAAAAGACTGAAGGATATTGGATTTAAACATGACTACTGACGAAGGCATTGCGCTGTTACAAGATGATGATTCAGGTGTCTGATTAATACAATGATATCAGCACGAGAAAGGTTGACAATACATATAACTAACAGTACAATGACACTAAAATAATAATGATAGAAATTAGAGGCATTACGGCCAAAAAAAAAAAAAATCTAAATATGAACATTAACTTCCCTGCTGCTGCGAACAACAGTGACCTACGTGATGGGAATATCAACCTGACAACACACGCTGAGAGTGAGATTCCATTATATAACTGATGAGTAACTTTAGATTCAGTAGTGGAGTTTAGTCCCGCCAGAATACAACACAGAACAGACCATTGTGCTGAATCACGTAATGTTACCTGTAAACCTGTACTTGAATAATGTCTAGAATTGTAAGTGACACACTAACGAACCGGAAACATGTTTAAGTTTCGATTAAAAAAAAACACAGATAATTTGCATATCTGAGAAAAAAGCTTGTCAATTATGGAGAAATTTCGATGCAACAGAAGTATCTAAAGAATCACTATAAGCCACACTGGTTACCACAGCATTAACAAGTGTCGAGCGTCATAGAACTGGTCATAGATTTAAGGTATCAAGCGCGCTACCCGGACAACTCAGAGGGCAGGGGGTTATCTGACCGGCTGTGTAAGTAGTGATCTGCATTATGAACAGTGTAAATGATACTTGAAGCTCTTCAACTAGAGGTCAGAGGGCTGTAAACCTCGACTCGAACAACTCATAAGCCTTGAGGAGTGGTCAAGAGGCTCCGCTTACTAGTATATTAAACACGTTAAGCAGTGATTAGTGGGGTAATGTTTCTTGACCCGTGCAGAGAGCTCTGACGGGGACGTTCATCAAACAGTATATATCACCTGAGCACGAGGACTACAAGGCTGCTGGTCACGGGAGTCTTTCTAAAAACTATTTCCTCTTTCCAAAATAATAACATTAAATTAAAGAAAAAAATCAGTAAAGAAAGTATTAATAATAGGAAAAGTTAGTTACGATATTGTACCTTAAAACAACAACAACAATACTACTACTACTACTACTACTACTAACAGCAACGACGATGATGATGATGATGATGATGATGATGATGATGATGATACGATGATACGATGATGATGATGATGATGATGATGATCATGATGATGATAATGATGATGATGATCATGATGATAATGATGATGATGATGATGATGATGATATGATGATACGATGATGATCATGATGATGATGATGATGATACTGATGATGATGATAATGATGATGATGATGATGATGATGATGATGATGATCATGATGACGATGATGATGATGATGATGATGATGATGATGATGATGATGATGATGATGATGATGATGATGATGATGATGATGACGATGATGATGACGACGATGATGATGATGATGATGATGATGATGATGATGATGATGATGATGATAATAATAATAAAAATAACAATATTAACAATAATAATAATAATAATAATAATAATAATAATAATAACCCTCCACTCAATGGCCATTAATAAATGTTTTTAAGACAATAAACAAAGACCTCAACAGTCGGTATTTATTCAGTAAAATAACAAGAAATGTTCCTCCAGTATAACTGAGACGTAAAGATGTACAAGCCCTCGTACTGAGCTCTGGGAAATAAATGTTATTATCGTCCAATTCTCGCTCTTAACGGAGTACCGAGTCCTATTAGATAAGATCTACATTGTGAAGGAGCAGTTGTTGATAGTGAAGGTATTAGCTACGTGGTGCTGCCCTCCTCACCACGATAAGCTGATCCAGCCAGCCTCAGGCACCGGGCTCCTGACGGGGATTGTAATTAAGACCAGAGTAAGATCCGGACCTCCCATGTTCTGACAGCCCTGATCCTCTGTCTGCTGCCTTGCATGACCATTAGTGCTATATTTTTTGTTGCTACGTTTATAAACACGCTCTTGACTGCTTCTGGGTGCATGACTACGCATTTGTCTGTTGCCTCTGTGATCACTCTCTGTCTACTACCTACATGACCAATCCTTGTTGTCTGCTTCCTGCAACACCAAGTTTTTTGCACGATAAAGCACCGTTTGCTGTCACCAAGATATTTTTTCTCCACTACGTACAAAATCAAATTCAGTCTTGAACACGTACTGTCTGCTGTATGCGTGACCTACTCCGACTCATTCCTGTATATCTGCTGCCACCATTGCACTCCTATTAACCATTTCCTATAATATGATATAAATTTTCACCATATTCTCTGCACACAGAGTCCACCCAGCTGATATAGACATCTAGTTTGTTGTGCACCCAATTATGACACACACCCTCAGGCGGGGCAATCACCGGCAGATCGTGTCTCACTCTTTGACACACACACACACACACACACACACACACACACACACACACACACACACACACACACGTGTATATATATATATATCCCGTTACATATAATCGTCCAATTAACTCTTATAACGATAGCAACTATCTTATTTGTCAAACAGGGATAGCTTGTTTTTATTGTCATAACTTAATGACTGCTCATCTGGTTTGATCTAAGATGCGTTTAATATCAGAGCAAAACCCAGTTACAGTATAATTAAATTAGGTTAGGTTAGGTTAGGTTAGGTTATCCTTTTCTAATATATATTCCCTTTCGTGTAAACACCAGACAGAGCGCGAGGGACATTTGTGAGTCATCTGTCTATCAGTATATATTCACACGTACAATCATCTATCATGTTCTAACCATATATGTATCTATCTATCACCTTCTAAATATACAAACCGTAAACTCATATCCTGTGGGTCGGTTATTCTACCAAACTCCAATCAAGATTATTCCTCATCGTCAGATTTACTGGGCTCGACTGATCCGTTTATTGGATCACAATTACTGTCAGTTATCAAGGGCCAGTGGGCGAGCCTCTTCAGTTCTCCTTGTTAAAGACATTTCCTACCCCTGGCAGCCTCACTCACATAATCTAATGAAAACGTTATTATCATTATCATCTCGCCCTCAGAACCTGGTGAGTGACGGGGGTGAGTGACGGGGGTGAGTGACGGGGGTCGTAATATAATTCTAGTTTCTCCGTGACTCCGTTTGGCAATTCATCTCGATATAAATTTTACATTACAAAGGAGGTAATTTTTTCGTCACAGGAAACTATTTTCTCTCATAACAGAGTCGAACGAACGCATTTTGGACCACGTGAAAATTAGACACCCCAGCTTATTTCACCTAGGAGAGAAGGTTTAAGTTGGTTAGGTTAATGTTAGGATGGTTGACGTTAAGGTAAAATTAAGCTGGGGTGCCTAATTTTCACGGCATCCTTAATATCTACAAGTCACTGTTCACCTGTGGAAAAAAAAAATAACAAAATATATATATAAATTAATTCTTGTTGCCCTAATATATACTCTGGTGATTCACAGACCAGAGGATCTTTAACCAATTCATAATCTAACCTTGAAAAATATTTGTTTTTATTTATTTACAAACAAAATATTATGTCTGTCAAAGTAATGAACACAATTTTAGTACATGTGTCTATTATTTACTGTTCTGTTAATCCATTTCCACCAATTAAGGCTGTAGTTATTAATCCTTTACGCCTAATGCATACGGTCAAGGTTACCCAAAACAGCAAATTATCTCCAACTGATTGATGATCAAGCAACGAAAGAGAATGATCTTGTAAGATAAATTTCACAGACGGTAAGAATGTGAAACTAAATATAGGTTTACTTTATATACTGGACACGTGTTTGTTTGTTCTTTATCACCGTCTATGGCATCAGAACAGCCAACATTTCCATATTATCAAAGTTTCTATGAAAAAATTATGACGTTTATAAAGAGAAAAGTTGGGGCCGATACTCAGGCTGTTATCAAGAGCTGTTGGTTGCCCACACACACACACTCACACAAACACACAAACTGGATTTTCATCAATCAACACACAAATGTTAGTTATTAAAAGTTAGTCAATCATACATCCTTAAGATGGTAAAAACATGTATAAGATGATGTATTAGTGGCTCAACTCAAGGACACACCTCAGTCAGTCGTGTAAATGAATAAATATATTGTTACAGAAATAAAGGCCACCACGTGTATTGTTGATACAATTGCCTGCGCCGCTTGAGTCGTCACGTGGCCCTGTAGTAAACTAAAGTCTCGCCACACAGAGCCTTCACGGTTATCTTACTTTATAGAGGAAAATTTTAACACACACACACACACACACACACACACACACACACACACACACAAGATTTTGTTTTCGTTCAACTTATATTTCACCAGTTAACTTTCTCGTAAACAACACTAGTACAGTAATGACTATTTCAGCTACTGGTCCTCAATAAACACCTTGCGCCATGGATAGTCTAGTACTCCAGTAGAAAGTGTGTAATTCATTATCCCTGGACACTGAAAGATTAATTTTTCTTACAAATTAATACAAAAGTGAAGAGCAATATAGCGTTTAAACTGACTTGTGCCTTAATGCTCATATGGGGGAAAATAATGCAATCCTCATTTTTCATCAGGATACAAGGTATATATATTACTTCGTGTGTCAGGTATACTTGATACATGAAAACAATGAATCAAATCAGTGAACATATATCCATCAACGACACTAATGTTTTATATCATGACATAATAAGTTATTTACAGGTTATAGTTAGGGATATAACGAGCCACCACCCTGGGTATGTGGGCTGGTAGTCTACGTCAAGTATTTGTGTAATAAATATCTACAAA
The DNA here is from genome assembly GCF_018991925.1 of Homarus americanus. Classification (NCBI taxonomy): domain Eukaryota; kingdom Metazoa; phylum Arthropoda; class Malacostraca; order Decapoda; family Nephropidae; genus Homarus; species Homarus americanus. Next base: position 2,472,713 of record NW_024719665.1, read on the forward strand.
CCAGAGCCATGAGAGAACAAGTTATTTGTCTCATTCAAATTACACTAAGATACGTATGTAGTGGCCAAAATGGAATCCCAATTACATTTATAATTAATATATAGATATGTTCTCTAAACACCATCCACTCGTCCGCTGCCTAGACCTGAATTTTTGGTCCCCAGAAAGGGAGTCAGTGCTAATTAAATTCTTCTTCGTCAGTGACCAAACAACGTTTAGTACTGGTGGCGCTGCTAAAAATAATACTCGGGTGTTTGAGGTTGAGAGCCCGGGCCACAAGTTTAACCAAGGGTGAGTGACGATGGTTAAGGTCACTCACGTCGCCTCTCACAGTGAAAAAAAAAACTGAACAGAAGCTAATGGTGTAAGACAAGTGTATGGTGAGAGGGAGAGGCAGGTCAGTGTCTGATCAGTAGACAAGGGGATGGTGGAGATGACACCATGAAGAGAGAGATCCTCGACACTGGAGGCAGATATGGCACAGCAACGACGAGAATAGGGAGAGGCTGGTCAGTGGTCATGGCTTAGATGGTGAGCGAGTGTAACATGTGCTAAGATGCATTCATTCACATGTTACCTTTAATAGTAACTGGTTATTTAAACGCTGACTAATGTTCTTAATGGCTTCTTGTTAGCCTTCAAAGGGCCATTTATTGTGTGTGACTCATTAACAATAAAATAAAAAAGATGATTTATCTTTATAACTATTAATGAACTGCCTTCAGAAGACACTTGGTCGTGTCGCCCACCACACACTTGCCACACCCTTCCTCAGGACACTACAATACAACCATTATCGATATTTTCTACGGGTTAGGAAGCTTCTTATTCACGAGTAAACACCATCTTTGGTGTGAGGTGAGACTCAAGGTTTACGTCAGGGTTGGTATCACTGCTTGGAAGACTGGACGATATAGTTGGTGGCCGTCCAATCTGATATACAGACGGAAACTGTTTTAATTGTTGGTAAATATGAGACGGATACACCAGGTGAGAGACAGGTAATATGTCTCCAGACTTATGTTTGGTTTACGGTCAATTAGAGTCCTTACCAACAGCTAAAATAAATGAAAAAATACAAATACAAAAATAAATAAATATTTCCTTACGATCTCCATATCTCCAAAAAAAATTGACGAAATTTTTACCCGATACTCTAAAAAAAATCTGAAAAGTTAGTAATTAACAGATAAGTATAATAACTGACTGAACATTAAAAAAACTAATAATAAAAATAAAATAAACTTATCTCTTTTTACTTCAATAAACAAATTTAACACCATACCGCCACAACTTCCCTTTTGCCAGAATTATTTTATGACCATTTCTCACTAACTATATAAACACAATATGTAATTTTTTCTTTGATGTTAGTCTGAGTGTTTGTAGAGGTGACATAAAAAAATGGCTATAAAAATAACTGCGTGTAAAAAAAAGCAAACCCCAATCACTATTAGCACGGCCATAAATTACAATACATTGCCACAAATATTACCGCTTAGTTACTACACATTAAAAGCGGCACTACATGTGAGATAATTAACTTGGGTCGTAATTTATTGATCTCGAGCGATAGTGTTTGCTGATACAGTCTTATCACCAGCATCTGAAGGCTCACATATATGATGATAAGTTATGGCATTTGAGACCCTTTTACAGCCTGGTGTCTTTAGGAGTGTGTGTGTGTGTGTGTGTGTGTTCCTCGTGCACCAGGATGAGTAACCCAATACACCTCTCTCAGTGTACTTGATCAACACACATTTACTTGAGCCAAGATTAGCCCCGTTTAAATTATCTTCATGATGCCGTTTGTGTGTTCCAATGTGCCTTGATGTTTGTATGACGTTAATACTCCCGATTGTGTGTCTCTCAAGTATCATAAGACAGGATTGACAGGGTTTATGCTAATTAGGGTCACATAGCATGGAATCTGTTCATTATGGTTCAATGCAAACAACTGTTTGACTCCTTAGCAAAAAGAGGAATCAGGAACCCAAGTTCAATTGACGCTTGAGGATCCTACAATTGCTTGACTTTGACCACACACACACACACACACACACACACACACACACACACACACTACACACACACAAACACACACACACAGTACACACACACGATAGTGTGAACAGAAAGACCAGGGCCTTCCTCACGGCCATAACGCTAGAACACGGTGGCCAATACTTACTGTATGAGCAAAGAAAAACCCGGATAATTCCAATAAATAAACAAGATATATTCATTGAATTACTTATATAACCTCCATTTGCTAAGTCACATAATGGATAGTAGTTATACACCCAGGACATGAGAGCCACCACTTGTATAACATATATTTGATGCAAACTTTTTTTTTCAAATTAAGCTTTGTGTAATGATAGAATTAGTATAATACAAGTGTTTGTGTAAGTCTTTCTTTAATCCAAGCGTTCGTTTAGTCCTCGTTAAGCATGCAGTAGTCGCTTAACCTGTACTGCCATTAAATTCGTCCCCAGGAGTCGGAGTAATGATAGTGCTCACCTAATCATGCTGAGAGTCAATAAGGCTGTAGAAATAATGACTTAATACACCACAAACAGTCTCATCAAGACCGCGGAAACCTCGGCAATAAACACGAGCTTTCCTTATAAAGCGAACCATCTCGTAGGGAAATCATTTATTTGGCATTTGATTACACAACTCTGCAAATTTGCATGCGGTTTGTGAGCCATCACACGTCATATTCTTATTACGGACGCTAGAGTGAGCGTGGAGAGTTGCTACGTGATATGGAGGTTAAATGTAATTAGCTCTGTGTGTGTGTGTGTGTGTGTGTGTGTGTGTGTGTGTGTGTGTGTGTGTGTGTGTGTAAAGCTCATTTGTTATTTCCAAAGATTTCCACAGTGATAAACAGAACAGCCTGATTTAAAAAAACACAACCACCTTAAGAAATTAATATTCCCTGAATATAGGCATTAAAGATTCTTATTACTACCCCAAGTTATATTTATAAATAACCCGTTTAGAGCACAGTTCACACTTGTGAGACATTTATCTTTCTAATATTATTTGGTATACACCTGAGTGTAAATGGCAGTGTGGGAGCAACATTTTATGCCGACGTCATACAGAGTCGACCACAGAAGATATTTCTAATTGAACAATTCATACGACGGTAAAGGGACTGTTTACTGTGAGATGCAACTTATCACGACCACTGTTCTCCCACTACAAGGGGTCTTCACTTCATATGATGGAACAGTCATGCTCTGCCTTATTTGGGGAGTGAGATATGGCGGGAGGTACTCCATACACACACACCCGGAGCATCGCGTGTGCATCTCCCAGTCTTATTAGCACAACTTGGCTCCATTTAGAATCTTAAAATGTGACTACGTACGCCTTGCCATGTCTGTTACCATTCCACCTTTAGTGGTCGATCGACAGAGGTTATAAAACGATGTCTTTAGACGACCAGCCCATGACACCGTACAAACCTCGCTGCTTACAGTTATAATCCGCAAGTGAAATTTATCGGCCGTGGTGTGTGCGGTAACCACCATCACCTGCCGCCACCCTGCAATCACAAGTTTAATCTGCTCTCTTCCCTCCAAGCGTCTGGCTAAGCTGAAACTCTGCTTAGCTTTTTCTTTTTCTGCAACAAACCTGAAGGTTGCAGGAGATTGCCACACAGTGGAAGCCGCTCAGGTATGCTTGTGCGCGGTACTATGCAAGAGAGCTCTGCTGCCTAATCACATAAGTCCTTCAGGCTCCTTGTGCCCCCTACTGGTTAATATAGAGTATAAAAAAGGCAGCGGCACGTATCTCATCTGTAGCTGACACCAAGCTTGCTGTCCCTCGTCTTTTCAGACCACGTGTATGATTCACCATCCTTATCCTAAGCATCAGCCTTATAAATATTTAATGAACAACATCTAGTGCCGTGAGGTTGTCGGGGTGTGAAGGATCAGCATCTTTGATAAGTTAAAAAAGCTCGGGTTTACTCCAAACGGGTTTACCTGTAGATCATGTGGAGTGACAAGTAATATTTCCCTCATTATCATAATCAGCGGTGATCAAGGCCGCGGGGTGATCACGTCATCAATGGTGCCACAGGCGGCGTCCACCATTCTTACTGGTCCCCTGTGAGGCACCCAACTGAAGGATTTTTAATAGTTTCAAATAAATTATTCCTCAAAATTCCCCTAAAGATTATATTTCATTATTCTCATGTTTAAGAGGTTTTCTATGTTTGTCTTTTGTTTCGTGTGTCTCAGTCAAAGTTTTCCCCTATCTTTAGTTTCTCTTCATTTCCTGAAACCAAATCAAATTCTATTCAACAGTTACTCTCCACAAAAAGTACTTTACCCCACAACTTATCTTCCCTGTACTGCTTGGGATCAACTGAAGATCAGCCTTCTAACTTATTCCACCTGATGATTAAACACCCAAACGCTACCTTGGTTAGGTTAGGGTAGATTACGCTAAGTTAGGTTATTTTAGGTGAGCGTAAGGTTACCATAGATGAGCGTCAGGGCGGTTAATCTTAAGGTGAAATAAACTGGAGGAGCGAATATTTTGGTGAGTCATAGTAATGTCCCATTAATCTTGTTGTATCTGCTCGTATATAGCCCCAGTAAACACGCCCTAGCACGGAGATGTGACTGACCAAGGTAAGCCACCACAGGTAGAGTCCACACGGTTATTAGCACCTGCTGGCTAGACATGATAAGCGGGTTTGATCACAAGATACCAAGATGATGACAAGGCACTTATACCCCTAAGTCATTTGGCATTTAACGCTGAGCCATCATAATACTTACAAAAAAAAAAGGAGTTTGGGGGAATGACAGCCAAAATTTGGTCCTATCAGCGCTCATAGACAGCTGGCCCTAGTGTAAAATTCCTAGAGCCAATGACAGACTGCCTGGTTACCTGCCTGAGTATTATCATGCGAATTATCACTTATCATCTAATCTAAGATCCCAATTAAGAGGTCTTACGTGTAATAATTATAAATAAAACCATAGAGTAAACACATAGTTACTCTTGATCGACCCTCGTAATGTGCTGGTGATTATATATGTTTAAGATTAGTCACTGGGGGAAAAGGGTGGTGGTGATGGTGGCTGTTGTGATAGTGGTGATGGAGATAGTGATGGTGGCGGTGATTGTAGTGATGGTGGTGGTGCTGTTGGTGATTGTGGCGATGGTTGTGATGGTGGTTGTAATAAGAATATAACATAAGAAAATAAGGAATATGCAATAGGCCTGTTGGCCTGTGCATGGCAGCTCCTGTCGAGAGTTACAACCACTAGCTTTCGTCCATGAATCTATCTAGCCTCCTTTTAAAACATTCCAGCGTCCCAGCACTTACTACAAAGTTGCTAAGCTTGTTCCACTCTTCCACCACCCTATTTGTGAACCAGTTCCTTCCTATCTCCCTCCTAAACCTAAACTTATCCACTTAAATCCGTTGCTCCGAGTCCTATCCTGCTCGGATATTATAAGAACTTTATCTATATCTCCTTTATTGATTCCTTTCACCCACTTAAATACTTCTATCATATCTCCGCGCACTCTTCGTCTTTCTAGGGAATGAAAGTTTAGTTTTTTTAATCTATCCTGATATGGAAGGTTTCTAAGTCCCGGAATCATTTTCGTCATTCTTCGCTGCACCGACTTCAGTGAATTGATATACATTCTATAATAAGGGCACCAGAACTGAACAGCATAATTAATCGAGGTGCGGCCTGACTAGCGCAAGATATTATCGCAATATGACCTCCGCACTCTTATTACTTACACGTCTAGATATAAAACCTAATACTCTGTTTGCCTTATTTCGAACATTAACGCATTGTTTTCTAGGCCGAAGGTCTGGGCTTACAAGTACCCCTAAGTCTCTTTCACAATTCGACTTCTCTAGGTTGATGTTGTTAAGGCTATATAGATTGACAGTATTTGTTCTTCCAAATACTGGGAGTAGTGGTGGTGGTGACTGTGGTGGTGTTTTGTTTTTCCCAGCGTACAGCAGCTAGTTTATTGTGCACCTATTCAGAATAAAGAATTATTAGTTATAAGATCATTGTTAAACAAGTATATATTACTACTCATGTTTTCCGTGTGCATAATGCATGTACATAAAATAGTTTATGCAGTGTGATATGCTAATTCCCTTGTAGGTGTCTCATAATATCATGTTCATTGTTTCGCTGCCAACTTGTACATGTGCTTAGTTGATGTTATGCAGCACACCGCACGGAGAACTAAGGTCGCGAATATTTGGGAGAATAAAGGCAAAGTATCAACTCCATAACAAGACTGACTGTATCTCAAGTACAAACGTTTTATCTAGGAGCAAAATAACCAACAGTTTACAAACACTACAGACCTTGTGCAGTGTTATATTAGGTTCACACTTCTCTAGAATTAGTATTTTTTGGCTGCGTTTAATCAGCTCAATATCTGCCCTTCCTGACCTAACTGATAACATTCTTTCGCACATGAGGGATGTTCTTTACTGAATGCAGATTGACCCCGTCGGTAACCAATTATTAGTCACATCTGCTTTTAGTGATAGCGAAAGTCTCCGTAATAACAAGAGTCTCAGTACCTATCTTGCTCAGAGACAGAGCTTGTATGGAGGAGTGAGGTGGTGGGCACGACTCCAGCTTGCAGGAAGAGATAATTATATGAGGTCAAATGTGTATGTATGTAAATATGTATGCGGTAAGATACGTTTACAAAAAAATCATATATATGCTGTTGATTATGTATGCAGCCAGACATGTATGCTGTAAAATAGTATAAACTGCAACAAATAATAGCAGTGATGACTATGATGTCTACCATAACGATAATAAAGATAAATAATAGTAGTAATAATAATAATAATAATAAATGTCTGTGTATTACTTATTAACGCCTACAACGCGTTTCCTTTTCATTAATTACTTCACAGTGTCTTGCTTGGAGGCTCCTCGGCAGGTTACCTCAAAGAAGCCACCTACTTCCCCGTGCCGCGAGGTACCCGGGCTAGTGACCCCTTCCACTCTGACAGTTATCCACGGCAGTCTGTCACTTTCTCCCACCTGTCCTATCCATCGTCCCGACGCTGCTACTGATTTTAGACACAGATGTTATATCACTAACTAGCGACCGCAGGTCAGCTGCCCGCACTTAATTAAGTCGATCAATCGTGGCCGTGTGCCAGGATATCCCGGTTGTTGTGACCTAACACTTAATTACAGGTACGAGTAACAGTTGGGAAAACATGCATTGGCCAATCACTACTGGCCTCTTCACCTGTAAACCCAATAATAATAATAATAATAATAATAATAATAATAATAATAATAATAATAATAATAATAATAATAATAAATAGTTATAGTAATCACCCACACAAAGGTGTTTCTCATGAAAACTCAGTGATTATGTTCACTATTCCTATAGAACACCTCGAGGGTGATTCGTTCATATTTCTTATGAAAACTTTTTATCACAAGTGGATATTTCAGCAAGAGGCGAGTCATTACAGAACAATGTTTGTGATTACTAATATTCATACAACATTTTATTTTCTTTGTGGCAAACTCTGTCTTTAAATTGAGGTTCAAATTCTCTTCAACAACTAATTCTCAAATAACTATTGAGTGTATTGCGTCGAGAGAGAGGTCATGTTGGTACCACAAATGAAGGTACGGACAGCAGCAACAATAGTCTCCGGAGAAGGAGAAAAGTGAGTGAATGAATAGCTAAGGGCCCGGAGTAGTCAGGAAACGAGTCGCAGAAACACTAGTCCTTGGTCTAGTGGCTGCGGAGTGCCTTGGGAGTGGGAGTGGAACACTACTCATAGTTCTCAGTGAACCAAATAAATGACCTGAAATCGCTTCGTCATAGAATTCCTTGAGTTTTGTGATGGTAATAGTGATAGTGGTGGTGGTGATAATGATGATGGTGGTGGTGGTGGTGGTGGTGGTGGTGGTGGTGGTGATGATGATGATGGTGTTGGTGATGGCGGTGTTGACGGTGAAGGTGTTGATAGTGGCAGGAGGACCACCTGCAGGTATCACACTAATGTATTCCCCGAGCGTCCTGTGGCGGCGATATGTTGGTGGTAGTGACAGGTTAAACTCGGCCAATAAGCGGTTTAGTCCAGCCTGCATTATGGCCTCCAAGAACTTTACTGCTCGAGTAAAAAGGTTCTATTAAAGACTCTTCTCCTCTAATCAAAAGAATTTCAAGTTTGATGTTGTTAGTAACTCTAGGTTGAAGATCAGGATGCCCCCTCACCCCTTTAGGCAGGAAACCACATGTTGCGTGGACGTATTAGCATGGGAAGGTGCTTTAGAGCTAGTACATGGGGAGTCAAAATTTGCATACTGTTATTTGGATCGTTTTTCTTTTATATATATAATTTCTTCTTAGAACAACGGAGGGATGTCGAAATGAGGAGGATTTTTTCCCTTAGTCTAATTAGAAAATGAGAGTATGAGGGTGAATTATGTATACTGCCACTCAACTGAACACACGCCTTCACTCCACAATGGAACCCTCACATGCATAAATCAATTTTCATATGTAGGCACGTGCACACACACACACACACACACACACACACACACACACACACAATAGTACGTACATAAACTCTACTCTAAATACATGCATGCAAGTAAATGCACACAAATGCAGAAACATTTCACGTAGGCACTACCCTTGCCAGTGCACATAAACACATTCAACACAACACACAGACACATCTCTAAAACACACAAACACACTCTTAAATGGTGTCTTCTCTGTTAGTAAGCTCTAACGGTGACTCAGGGGCAACACAGGATTAGCAGGGTAGTCCTTAGAGGTTTCATGTGTGGTGGACTACATCTAGTGCGGGAGGGACGGTGGCATCATCTTTTCTCTCGTGCGGATATACTTCTTCTAGCATCACAGATGATCTCCCAGGTACGAGTGTCGATTTGGCACACTCACTCATCTGCCTGAGAGGAGAATGAACTCCTCAAAGCTCCACAACATAAGAAACAAAGCAGCGGCTACACAGTCCTGGGGGGAACATAATACGCCGAGTAGTGAGTCGTGTTCAAGGAGATATTCATTAATTCCTCATGAACAATCTTCCTCGGGCGTACATCATCACAGTCTCAAAACACAAAGGGTTTCTGAAGGAGTTACCTGTGCATGAGAAGAATCTGTCCCCTGAAGGCATAAGTCAACCTGAAGCGCTCACAGCTAAGGATATAAATCCATTCCTCAGAAGGAACACTCCAGGTGAAATTATTCGAAGTGTAGTCACGAAAAAAAATATGAGAATGGCGTGTGACCGTCGACAACAAATCGTCTGAATACATCAATTTCGCTACTTTAAAAGATTTCAATTTCTGAGATTAACTTTCCTTTCTTCTAACCAGAAAACATTTCAGAAAGAATCAAATATTATGCTAATAATGAATATGCGTAGTAAGACCATACAGCGGGCGAGGGACAGTGCAGATAAATACTGGACATAGTATACCATACCAAGCCTGGGGGAGCGAACCACCCTTAGTACAGGAGACGACCGCTGTACCTCACAAAAAGTATATTTATACAGGTGATCCCAGGTTATGTCAAGTTATCATTAATATATCAGGTGCAGGTAGTCACAACTACCCTTGTTAGCTACTCTGACCTGGTGTAACCCACGGTGCCAAGGTATTATAAGATGATCAACATCACCTGCGCTAACACCCGACTGATCCCAAAAATTACCTTTGCAGTGAGTGGCGTTCATAACCTGTATTTTTTTTTTAGCCTTCAATTACATACGACTGTGAACAAAAGTGATCATAATCTGGACTTCAACTGGTTCTTGACAACTTGTTATCTTCGTAATGTTTACTATTGTCAATCTGAGAACTTTTAGTTCATGTTGGTTAAGTTCTTGTGTTATTATGGATGACACCAGGACGACGTAGTAACCCGTGAACTGGTCGCTCGAGGCCTCTGTGTGTGCTGAGCTACGCCAAATAAAGAAAATATATAATTCGCGCCATTAAATTGTTCTTTCAGGAGTGGTTTAATTACCAATGGAAATGTGCTGATCAGTTCAGTTCTTAGGCCGACTTAGAGAGGAAGCATGTCGTCACTATAAGTCATTCCAACACAAGGTCGGTTTAAATTGATCACAAATATATCTTCACGTGTGAGTGTGTGTAAAATGTTAAGCAGGATGGTAAAAAGGTGATAATAAACTAGTATTAAAGTGGATTCGAAGAGAGAAAAATTAAAGTATAAGTGTTACATGGCTATACAAAAACGGTGATCATATTAATAAAAGTACACTGAAGGGACTTATGGTAAAGACTGCCCTGGAATTAGTTGGTATAACATGTGGTATATGTGAATTGGTTTTTGGTGAAATAAGTAACAACACAGTACCTACATTTACGGAAAAAAAGATTGAAGTTCTAAAGTAAAATAATACTTTTGTAAAGATGAGCACTTGGCGACTACCACGAAGTATATGGTTAAGAAGGCTTGGTACTGTACTTTATAATCTACGTAAAGGACTGTTGATTGCTGCCTACAGTTTCCTCTAAGCGAACTAAAGTACATTTGTTAGCAGTAATTGTGGCCATATATCAGGGGAGTGTAATATCACCGCGGATATTCCTTTTTATTTATGTATAATGTTGTACTGTATGTGCGACGAGTGAGAATAGACTACTGTAGGGAAGGACTAAATCATAGTCGGAATGACTCTTAAGGTCTTATAAATGTTACACGGAGATAAAATTATTTCCTCTAATGGGTGAGATAAAGTGTTAGGAAGGAGCTATAATAAAGTGTTAGGAAGGATCTATAATAAAGTGTTGGGGAGGAGCTATAATTTGCCTAAGTGGTATGGAGGAGAAGAATGTTAAACGTGAGCTATGTTATTGGTTTTTGGAAGGGGCCTCAGCAACTAGGGTCACATTTGGCCTAAGGAAAAATTTAAATAGTGGATGGATTAAGGTACTAATGCTCTGTGTTTATGAAGGTCAACAATGCGATAACAGGAACTGAGAGGCGTGTAATGCTAGACTGAAGATTTGCATTATGTTTTAAAAGCCTTGTTGACTCGGGAGACGAAGGGCGTGGAATTACTAAGACGCTCGGAACGAAGAGCAATTTATCCATTACTCTGGTATGATGTTACGAACTTTCAAATGAAGTCGAAAAAATAAAAACAACATTAGATTTATAATATTTTACGCAACTTCAAATAACTTAAGGCGATTGGATACGCATTGGATAAATTAGACACATATAAGAGCTGGATAAATCATTAGAAAGATATACAGTGATGACTACTGAGAGACATATGGAAAGTAGGATAAAAGACAGACGGGCTAAGAAGAATTTAGTTAGTACTGAAATAGATAACGTGATGACTGAGGGACAGACGCCACCTAGGGGATGGATTCAAGTTGTTTACATCAGCGTAATAACAAGAATCCTCGGCCATTGACTTGGAAACCTCGCCCATACGGAAGAAATTACCGAGGGGAGAGTGAGTTAAGTAGCGTTAATGGAACAAGAAAGTTTTGTAATGATTCACTTATCCTCAGCAACGTTTACGACCAAAGAAGTTGGGAACAAAGTATGGGAAATGCAAATGTTTGATGTTATAAGAGTGAACATAAGAGAGAGGATTTAACCCCTTGAGTACCTGTACGATGATAAGACCTCGAGTACGATGATTTAATTTTACCTTTGAGTACGATGACAACACCTCGAGTAAGATAACTGAACCCTTTGAGTACGATGATTGAAACCCTCTGTGTGCGAGTGAGTTAAGTGAGTGAATAAGTGAGTCAGTGAACGAGTGAAAGAATGAGTCAGTCCGTCAGTATGCGAGGGAGAAAGTGAGTCAGTCAGTCAATATACGAGCGAAAGAGTGAGTCAGTCAGTATACGATTGAGAGAGTGAGTGGGTCAGTTAATCTACGAGCGAAAGTGAATGAGCCAGTCAATATACAAGCAAAAGTGAGTCAGTCAGTCAATATACGAGCGAAAGAGTGAGTCAGTCAGTCAGTATGCGAGTGAACAAGTCAAGATTAGTATCTATAGAATTGGTTGAAACATGAAAATTGGAAAAAAAAAAGTTGATGACACTTTAGGGAAGAAATTCCAAGTGATGTTTAAAGACACTGACAGAGAAATGACTCAAGAACATAACATCAGGATGAACCTCAGGTAAGCTGGTCACAAAAAGGAGACTACAGACAAGGCACTGAAGAAAGAGTAAGAATAAACGAAGACATTGAAGATAGTGAAGATGCTAACACTCAATATGGTATGGTGTTATACAAGGCAGGAGGTCCACATCTTTAGTTAACATATGTGGGATTTCAAGGGAGAAAATATTGTACCACTCATCATAGTTCAAGAGTTCAGATAAAAAATGTATTCATCACACGCTAAATGGAAAGGTTCAGGTAGTAATGTCAGGATACAAGAGACAGTAATAATTTGAGCTGATCTATTGAGTATTAATATGGAAATAACATACACAAATTACGAAACTAAGTGTAGATGAACAAGGTGTTAAACAATAAAGATAACCATAGGATAAGATAAAAAGGTAAAATGAGAAGTTGATATTATACACAGGACGGATATGATTCATTAAATACTAAAGGATGAATGCAATAATGAAAGACTAATTAGGAAAAACTACCTGAGAGAACCTGGTGTAGTGGTTACGTTACTACGTTGACAACACGGTGATCATAGGATAGAATTTTCTCAATATGAGGCAACGTCGCACGGAAAACCGGTTCAACAAGCTAGTGTTTGTTTGTGGTATTACCATATCCACCTCCCCCCCCCTCCTTCCCCCTACTAGTTGTAAAACCACATCTTGGTCGCAAATATCCCAGCAAGATGAGATATACCTGTCTGTTCTCGCCCGGTCGGTGATTGGACGTGATTTAAGGCCCACGTGGCTGAGACGTGGACTGACTAGTAACTGCATTTTGAGTGGCCAGCGAGCCAAGTCTGGAGGGTGTGAGGGGACGTAAAAGGCAGTCAAACTACCCACAAGACTCCCAAATAATAAAAAAAAAAATAATGACTAGACGGAGGTGAGGGAGATTTTAGCGACTCAAGATTGACGGTCGGGTGCAAACTTTACTTTAGTCACAGCCACTACAGATTTGAGTCATATTTTAGCAGATTTAAAAACAACTGAAAATTATTGCTGTAAGAGTGTATAAAGTTGCATGGAAATGGTTCGTTATATTTCTTGATCTTTTAGTGCCATATTAAGCTAAAGTACATCATTAAGATTTATATTTATTTAGTACCAATTCATCATTTCATTGTTAAAATCACTTCCAGTTGGCCAGCTTTCTTAAACACGCTTATAAGGGCGTGCGAAAATTTCACCATTACCCACTGAGTTGAGTTGGACCCAAACACCATCGTGGGTTGACCGATTGAGTAATTAATGTGTACGCAGGAAGAGTACTGTGTCTTGATTTATATGTTACTAAAGACATAAGAGTTAACCTTGCGTTACACCTTCAATCAGTCTTTTCTTTCGGGGCGGCCATAGTGTTGTACACGATAGGGTAACAAACACTGATAAGGACCCAGGAAATATTCTGACTAGATTTACGCCGCCTCAACAACTCAGATGTTTTATTCATGTACGGCGTCCGAGTGAAACATGATATTACTTCCCAGAGTCGAATTCTCTATGATACTTCACAGGAGACGAGCCTTAGCGCCCGAGTCATCCGTCCGTGAAGACTGATTACCGACGCCGCCTGAGTGATGACGGAGGCGCAGCAGTGGGGGCCAGGGGAGAGAATTGTTCATGCACCCATTATACGGAGGGCAGTAACGAGCTGTCGTTCAGGGTTTTGACGCGTCTTCATGATGCCGTGGGGACGTGTCTAGCATTACCATATATCTGATAGTGACTTTTTACATCACAAGAGGTCGGCGACTTTTCGCCGCTGGCTTCAACTGCTGGGGGTTAACGCCTCCGCCATCTTAAACGGCCTCCGCTTAATTCGATAAAAATACGCTAGTCATGAAGCGTCCCAGCAGATATAATAACAACCTTCCTTTATGTGAAAATTGGCAAGTGCTTGAGAAGGCAGTTAGTAAAAACACAGGTTGGTTCAAACTCAATTGACGTGTCGGTCTTGGCCAGTCTTGTAAAGCATTTTAATTAAACTTTCGGTGGATTTATTGCACATATATATACACAGCCTTCTTTGACAGTGAGGTAGAGTATTACCCGGGGATGTGTATTAGCCGTAGGTGTTATTAACCAGGGTAGGTATTAGTATGGGTGTGGTGGTAGCGACCCGGGTAGTGGCGGCATCGGTCGTGCTCCTCAACACGAAATACCTTTCATGGGGGCGTGTCTTGGTAATATCCTAGCAAAGATTTATTGACCGACTTACTAAGTGACTGACTGCTTGACTGAGCGATTGATCTTATCTGGATGACTTACGGACTGCCCCGAATGCGTAACTATCTGAATGACTATCCAAATCGTGCTCAAGAAACTAGTAACACTCCCCGAAGCTCATCCTATAGAGGCTTGTACTATATCATATATACTTTATATCATTATCTAAATAACCAGTCCACCGCATATAGCTTAAACACAACTCACTCACACGTAGAAAATAATGTAAAAATGTGAATCAAAACCAATGAATCGACCACGAACAGCCTTCAAATGACATCACCTTACATTCACCTGAGAGTATGAAGTGTCTCACCTCTATATGAGTATCCTGAGACACATTCACTGATGTATTTCTCACCTTCAACAACTATCGTCATAATTACGTACTCCAAGTAGGTTCACACACGAAACAAAACGTACCACAAAATTAAGGAAAATATCAAGTTGTCTTCTGTCACCTGATCACAAAATTAAGGAAAAAATCAAGTTCTATTCTGTCACCTGATCACAAAATTAAGGACAAAATCAAGTTGTCTTCTGTCACCTGATCACAAAATTAAGGAAAAAATCAAGTTGTCTTCTGTCACCTGATCACAAAATTAAGGAAAAAATCAAGTTGTCTTCTGTCACCTGATCATAAAATTAAGAATATATCAAGTTGTGTTCTGTCACCTGATCACAAAATTAAGGAAAAAACCAAGTTGTCTTCTGTCACCTGATCACAAAATTAAGGAAAAAATCAAGTTGTCTTCTGTCACCTGATCACAAAATTAAGGAAAAAACCAAGTTGTCTTCTGTCACCTGATCACAAAATTAAGGAAAAAATCAAGTTGTCTTCTGTCACTTGCTCTAATATGTTGAGATAATTTACCTTTCTCTTGTAACTTGCGACTATAGAGTTTACATTATTGATCCCACGTTGTAGCATTTATTCTCTCCCCACACCTGTCTTAACTCATTATTGACACTGCCAGGTGTTGGGATAATGTCCTATTTTACTGCCAGGTGTTGGGATAATGTCCTATTTTACTGCCAGGTGTTGGGATAATGTCCTATTTTACTGCCAGGTGTTGGGATAATGTCCTATTTTACTGCCAGGTGTTGGGATAATGTCCTATTTTACTGCCAGGTGTTGGGATAATGTCCTATTTTAGTGCCAGGTGTTGGGATAATGTCCTATTTTACTGCCAGGTGTTGGGATAATGTCCTATTTTACTGCCAGGTGTTGGGATAATGTCCTATTTTACTGCCAGGTGTTGGGATAATGTCCTATTTTACTGCCAGGTGTTAGGATAATGTCCTATTTTACTGCCAGGTGTTAGGATAATGTCCTATTTTACTGCCAGGTGTTGGGATAATGTCCTATTTTACCGTCAAGTGTTGGGATAATGTCCTATTTTAGTGCCAGGTGTTGGGATAATGTCCTATTTTACTGCCAGGTGTTGGGATAATGTCCTATTTTACCGTCAGGTGTTGGGATAATGTCCTATTTTAGTGCCAGGTGTTGGGATAATGTCCTATTTTAGTGCCAGGTGTTGGGATAATGTCCTATTTTACCGTCAGGTGTTGGGATAATGTCCTATTTTACTGCCAGGTATGGGATAATGTCCTATTTTTCCGCCAGGTGTTGGGATAATGTCCTATTTTACTGCCAGGTGTTGGGATAATGTCCGATTTTACCGCCAGGTGTTGGGATAATATCCTATTTTACTGTCAGGTGTTGGGATAATGTCCTATTTTACCGTCAGGTGTTGGGATAATGCCCTATTTAAAATTCCCACACTATCTTAAACTAACATTCCATAAACATCCCATCTCACTCACATCCCTCTAACATCCCACTCCATAAACATCCTGACGTTAACACACACACACACACACACACACACTACCTTATCAATATAAACCTGTTTTTGCGTCTACATAAAGGATTATCCGCCGGTCAAACCGACACTACAGTACACCTCGCACCACAATGATCTTGCTGTGTTGTGCTGGATACTATCATTATCATCATCATCATCATCAAAGCCATCATACTTATGATCACCAACTCTACCACCATCACCCCCAACATCTTCCCCACATTTCATCACCATCGTCACCACCACCATCAGCACAAACCTCCTCACAATCATCACCATCAACACAATCCAGAGCAACAGTGGAGCCAAAGCCAGTCCACCACCATGATGATCACAATGAGACACTCACTCAGTACCTCTGCCTGCCTACAATGGTTTACAGAAGAGGAGGATCATCAGGCTTCGCTTCTTGAAGATGTAGCAAGAAGCATTTGTCGGAAGATATTTGATCTGTGTACAACTCTCTATTTTTTGTTTTCACCTGCGTGTATTAAGTCGCTTCTACAACACATTGCAATTTCCCACAGCAGTTGAGGTTAGGGTAAAAAAAAAAAAAATATATATATATATATATATATATATATATATATATATATATATATATATATATATATATATATATATATATATATATATATATATATATATATATATATATATATATATAAAGTGTTGATGACAGAACGCATCATGTCTGAGCTTAAGGCGAGAACGTCTTAATTCTCCTCAACTCTGATAACAATATCCAGGATAAAGTGATCTTGACGTGAGCAATAGCTGCACGCGTCACCTCTGACCACAATAATTATACCAAACGGCAGACTCGAATGCACCTGGATATTATCGTGGTGGGGTGGTGACCGGAGATAAATAGGAGGTGGCGTGTAACTGGATGTGTGAGACTGTGAACACCAGCAAGCTATTGTGGGGAGAGCGGGTGATGTAAATATTGGAGAGTTTACTGTTAAGTCTTGTGGAGAGTGAAGTGTTACTGGCTGGCAAGAGTTGTGGAGAGTTTAGAGTTACTGGGTTAATCATCTGGAGATTTAAGAGTTACCGGTACGAGCTGTTTGGAGAGTGAGAGTTACCGAGTAAATACAGTGTAGAATGTGAGAGTTTATAAATACAGGATAATTACTGAGTCAGTATAGTACAGAGGCTGACAGCTTGTAAACAAAAAGACCACATGGCACACTGACCTTACCTCCAGAATCTCCGCATGTACTTGGCATAAACCAGGTTGAGGAGGACCATCTAGTGTTGAGTTAGACCTTACGATGATAAAGATGAATGGGATGATAATGACAGTGAGTGTTGTGTAATTAATGAGATATATACCCCTGTTGTGGTGGTATTATGATAACAGTATTAGAACCGCTAATTATCATGATTGAGCCATAGTAAATAAGGTTTAACCAGATCGTATTTATATTACGTATTTTATTGAAGAAATCGTTCCGGGGTTCCCAAGACTGATACCTCAAATAAAATACCTGAAGTGTGTGGATACGTGGAAGAAAAGATTTTGTATTATAAATTCATAAAAGAAAAAACCCACTTACGATGGATCCGAATTCCAGGAATATAAAGAAAAGAATAAGAAAATATAAAATAAAATTACGTGTTTACACTTTACGTAAATAATAATAAATAGTATTTCCTCTAACACGTTATATAATTTATCTGTGTATTGATTTATCTAAAACTTTGATATTTGGAAAAATGAAATAAACTTGAGAAATCTTTCGTAATATCATCATCTTCAGAAACGTACACTGATAGTAACTCTTATTTTTTGTTGACTATTTCTTAGACATTATAAAATAGAAGTATATAATTAAGTGCGGTATAAATATCTAACTACACAGCCCAGTTATCAAAGAGTTATTTACTACGTGAAACCAAGCGAGACAAATATTATGTTTTACAGTGTGTTGTTGGCGAGTCCGGCAAGAGTCATGATTCTGAGGGAAATTTTACTTTTAACGTATAATTTAAGAGGTATTATCTAGGCCCAATAGAAGCCGTCAGACTCTGATTTCAACTTGTGTTTATATAGTTAATTATATCATCTTATAATACAGTCACAGATACTAATGACGTGGTAAAAAAAAAATCTGTGTTACCTGATACTAAAGTACACAACTAATTAGTTTTTTGTTGTTTTAGATTTATATAATTGCTTCAACTGCCAGGGTTATGAAGCACCGAACACAAGCGTAGGTTTCCTCCACCGAAGAAAATACACTACACCTCAGAGGTCAAGTGTTGTCAATCAGAGTAACAAGATTTATCCCTATTAGACTAGCTTCATGGGGCAGTCACTGACATTTCTGACAAAAATAAAATTCCTATTATTTCAGGAGGTTTCGAAATACTGAAGCAGAAATAAACCTGAGTGTTGGATGTATTGAGAATATAACAATCCCTTATATTTCTTAAGGTTGTTGACCAATACTCGAGAAAATAAATTAAAATAAAGTGATATAAGACTTTTAACACAATAATTAGACATTAAAAAGAGAAAAAATAGTAAAAAAATACATACAAAATTTCATGTAGATTATAATTACCAGGAAAACAAATATATATATGTTTTAATTTTAACATCTAAACGTTTATAAGATCACCATGTATATAGATGCAATTAGTACAATAAAATTCACTTTACTCTTAAGTCCTCCACACCTGTATACTCTAAGTCCTTCGCACCTGTATACAGATTCCTCCACACCTGTATACAGATTCCTCCACACCTGTATACTCTAAGTCCTCCACACCTGTATACTCTAAGTCCTCCACACCTCTATACTCTAAGACCTTCATACCTGTATACCGAGTCCTCCATACCTGTATACTGAGTCCTCCACACCTGTATACTGTGAGTCCTCCACATGTAATAATCACGTGGTCTAAACATGACAATGACAGAGGATGAGAATTATGACACAGACGACCAGGTAGTGGATAAGACGCTAAATGTCAGGGCTGAGAGACGAAAAACTAAAAGGTGGATATTTGCTCCCTCTGTCTCCCACCCAGCCCACACCTTGGTCACTGCGGTATGAATGTTATATATATATATATAATTTATGAAGTAAATCATTTGAAGTTATTTACCTCACGATGTTTAGGAATATTTACTGTATAATATTCATGGTTTTAGCACAAGAGGTGATGACAGTTTCTCCTTTAACGGCAACGCTGAAGATCAACAAATCATTGGATATACATTATACAGCACATACCTTTAAGCACACTTGTTCCTGCACCTGGTCAGATAATACGTACTGACTACATTAAGAGCGACAAAAACATCAGTATCCCCCTATCCTCAAGCCCCTACCATCATAACGGTGGTCTGATAACCTGGTTTATGATCTCCATCTGTCACGCGAGCAACAGAGTGAAGTTTGCATATGTGAGCAGCGTGTTATTACGGTAAACGTCCTAATCTTGATCCCAGCTGAGGGCGACAAGAGTGAGTAAGAGCGATTAGTCTCTTTGTACTTGCTTATAATTTTTGGAGATGTATCTTAATTAGTAAACCTGGTATTACTTAATTAACGATGAATAATTTCTCCAAACGCAGACGCAAAATTACAAGGGTCGCTGACCACATTTCACAGAGATGACATAGTGAGGATGTTATACAGCTAATATAATTATAATAATTACACCCGAGAAAATAATGATTAAAGTGCCATAATTTACATAGCATGGTGAAAGGGGACGTAGTGAGGGGTCCCAGGCTTGACAGATTAAGACCCTAACGATGTTAAGTTGACCTTGGCGCTTTTTACGGGGTAATGACTCAATTGGAGCTTGTTGGGGAGCTGCCTGGTCTGGGGTGTTCCTGTGTTACCTGTTCCTTGACATACACATGCATCCGCGTAGTGTGTGTGTGTGTGTGTGTGTGTGTGTGCGTGTGTGTGTGTGTGTGCGTGTGTGTGCGTGTGTGTGTGTGATGCGAAATATAGATAATTACAAAATAACAATAATTCTTATAGACTTGTTTAGTAAATAGAAACGACCAAATAGAAAACTGTGATATCAACTAAAAATGAACAGCTCCTTAAATATTCTTAATTAACCAGTCTGATCTAACCTAACCTAACCTAACCTATCCATTTTTTTTGTTTGCATGACAAAACGAAAATATTTGATATATTATTTTATAATCTGCACCTCCCCCCACACACAAAAATGATGTACAGACGTAAGCAGTGTCAGTTTTGTCCCAGAGAGCAGTTCGAACCCTTAACGTTCCCAGTTTGGTCACTTTTCAGTCCTCCGTGGTGGGAACACCGCCTCACTGACGTGTTGGTATGCCTGATGTTTGCGATATGCGTAGATTTGTCTGTTTCGGCATTTTTTTTTTTTTAACATTGTGAGTAAGTTTTTATGAGTCGCAGTGATACACCCTCTAAACGGTACAAGATCATGAACATGACATTTATGACCCGAGAGATATTTCTGTTCCCGGCGTCCATCTTTCACTGTGTTGGTGGACTGGCTGCTGGTGCCCTGACATGCCATGGAACTATTCATCTCCTCTATCTCTTAATTTACGACCTGAGAATGTACTGTACACATCGGGGTTCTTTTTTCTCGCTATTTCTTTGGTGTCATCATCATACAGACTAACAAATCATATTCCTGGACACAAAATATTCCCAAGAACAGCGCCCAATACCGCAATCTTTAAGGGACATGTTGTTCTTTCTTGGTGTGTGTGTGTGTGTGTGTGTGTGTGTGTGTGTGTGTGTTTTCCTTACACATTCCCACCGACACGACCCTCTCCTCTATAGGTGGGTCCACAGTTTTGATGATAAAGTGGTGGAATTTGGTAGGGAGGTGCGGGTAACCTAGAGTATAAACGTGCACTATCGCCTTCCACAAGAGGTGTTTGGGGCCGACCATAACCCCCCTTCCCCCTCGAGGCTTGGATGCAGTTCAAGTTTTAAAGATGGAGAGCTGAAATTTGGACGGGAGTGCAGATGGTGGTGTGTTGTTCCTCCACCAGGGGGAAGGATGGGTAAATGCTGCTCGTAGTTTAGTAATAATACGGACTACTGGTGACAGATTACGGTATATGTTATGTGATTTTCTGTAATTCCTTGAAAAAAAATATTCATTGACATATCCAATGATACACTGTACAATTTATACACACTTACATCCCCTACTGTCATCAACATATCTCAATCATTTAACCCACATTTTGTTGACAGTTTAGATTGTGTAATACATATGTTAGTGAGTAACGAGTTGTGTCCGTGCACAGTTGTAGCTGATATATAAGGTAGGCAATTATATTATTTTTACAAGCATATCTGCGCGATTTTCCACCGTCAAATATATCAACAGGTTGATGAAACGGAGACGGCAGCTGACTAAATCACGTATAACTGACACTTCTACCGTTCGTGTTTACTCATATCCCAACTCAACCACGCCTAACACAGGACCACCATGAGACTCTGGCTGGTTACTAAGAGACAGGCTAAGTTTATGGACGAGTCAGAGGTAGAATCGAATGTTTATAACATTTACTGGTGCAATGTAGTCATGAAATACACACACATACACAAAATATTCTCATGCACACACATACTTTCTCTCACATTCACACACAAACGCTATCTTCTTTCATACACAAGATCTCTCTCTCACACACACAGAGCGCCACTGCCTTCACCACCACCATCTTCCCCTCACAAGGCGGCGGGAGGGACGTCGTGGGTGGCACGTGGAGATAACTTTGTCGGGCTGGCCAGAGTCACCACCACATACAATTGCCGCCAGCATGATAAAGCGAGCCTCGACTGTTGCTCCGTGCCACTCTCCTCCGTCATCCTGCCTCCTCTACTGCCCTCTTACTAAGGCGACTCATAACTCACACCGAGACGCAGTGTCATTCCACTTGTTATTATCAAGCGATTTATGTACTGAGGACCACGACAGTAGCTATCTAAAATTAGTTGCACTTTTGATATTGGCTGGACCAGTGACCTGAACATTGGCTTCTTGTTTTATATAAAGGCTCTGAGAATGACTTGGCCGGAGAGTGACTATTATGAGAAAATATTAACAGAGTATTGCCATTTTTTCTTCCACTCTCCAAGGTCACATACATGCCCGGCCAGCCTTACTCTTGTGTTGTATGTTGCAGTGAAAATACAATCACACCTCCCTAATAATACACCCCAAAACACCTCCCCCTAATACACCTTCCCCTAATACACCTCCCCCTTATACACCTCTACATAGACCTCCCCCTAATACACCTCCCCCTAAAACACCTCCCCCTAAAACACTCCCTAATACACCCCCCTTACACTCTACGTACACTCCCCCTTATACATATCACCCCTTCCACTACCCACCTCGTCTCCATAACACACCCTTCGTCAACACACATAGACATCAACTCTCTCCACCACACCTGTCTTCTACATCAACACTCGTTAGCCCTGACACACACACACACACACACACACACACACACACACACACACACACACACACACACACACACACACACACACACACACACACACACACACACACACACACACACACACACACATACACTTAACTCAATCTGGAATTTTTAGAGTTACGAGCATCTGATAAAGACGTCGTTTATAGTTACAAGAGTCCAATACTATTTCGCTTGCTCAGTAAAACATTGTTACCTGTGAACACTCCACCTTGTCTTAGTCCCCCAGAGCTTCAATCGACACCTTAGATCTGGGTTAAATTATGATGATGTTATGGTTCCTTATTCTTAAATCGAAATGCCATCAATATTTGGAGCTCTCTGATTCTGTAGTAAGAATGATGACCCGGAATTATTGATGTCTTGCCTGCTCGACATTGTTTCTTCATATTAGGAGTTTGGGATTAAGATTCAAAGCTGAGTCAGACTACATAATGTAAGTCTTCTCCCTGCCCTAACTAGAACTGATCTCGCTGACTGATATGCTTATATACACAAGTGATTACGATCAATTGTTAATGATTCCGATGCCATTGCAAAAGATGCCATTAGCAGCATTTTTAGCTTTAAGATGAAGTTTAACATAATTTACGTCAATCGAAAGTCTTAAGCAGTAGTTGAGTTATTCTAATAATGTCGTTAGGTAGATTGATACTGAGAAAATAATAATTAACTTAACGACGGAAAATTGATGTTTCTTAAGTTGAGAGAGAAACGTAACTTAATTCTGTCGTCTAGCAACATCTCCTGGAGCTCCATGATACCTGTCTGGTATTTATCGCTTTCGTCAGTCTCAGAAGACATATGACCCTTTTGTCCACAAGATATGCCAGCATCATATTTTTTCCGTCTTTGGGAGGGAGGAGGGTGGAGGGAGGGAGGGAGGGAGGGAGGGAGGGAGGGAGGGAGGAGAGAAGAGGGAAGAGGGAGAGGGAGTTAACATAATACTACAGGTAAAACGAGTTTACCAAACCTCGTTGAGGCTCCCTAATCCGTCTTCACTTCTCGTTCACAAAACACCAGAGGCTGATCTCAGTTTCTCCACTGAAAGATTGTTGTTCTTTAGGTCACAGCTGCTGTGATAACATTTACTTCAACCTGACGTACACACCGCCACCATTATCAGTGTGCAGGGATGGACGTTGTAGACAAAGAAGGTCAAGAGATCCTGGTTACTCCACACTGTGTGTGTGTGTGTGTGTGTGTGTGTGTGTGTGTGTGTGTGTGTGTGTGTGTGTGTGTGTGTGTGTGTGTGTGTGTGTGTGTGTGTACTAACCCCGGTGCCAGAAGGAACACACAGGTGTTCTGTGTTTATTGTTTTTTTTTAATGAGGCATAAACGAGACCGGTCGAGTCAGTACTATCAGTGTACAATAAGCCACAACTCACTGTAATTACAGTTTTATTTGTAATTTATCTGTTACCAAGTAAAGCTGTGGTTGCGCGTGTCATTCATTATGCCGGCTGGTATGCATACCTGCCGGTGTCACCCCCTCGGTAATTTATAATAGACAGGTTCTGACGAACTTTAAAAACCTAAAACCTTATATTTTTGTTTTAGTGAGCAAAATTTAGTCATTTGTAAACTTGTTAAAAAAATACAATGCTTATTTTCACAATTTTTTAACACATAAAAGGTGAAAAGAAGACGTCTCTCACGTGACTGTTAGTAAGCCGGACCATGGGCTGATCTACGACCCCTCCGTCACGGTACTAATCACTTATCTTGACAGCCTTCACTCAGGTGCTGGAGAGAGAGAGTGGCTGCTTTGGATGGCAAGTCACAACTACAACAACAGACTATGATATTTTAGCACAGTAGACTTCACACTGTCGGCTGTGCATCAAATATTTCATACAAGAACCATACCGAGTGAAGGGGCTTACCTAGCGGGCGGGAGTAACATGTTCGCTGGAGTAAGGTAGTCTGTCAACGGTGAATATTTTGGTAGCGATCGGCAAGTAAGTGTGAATGATTCCTCTGCTGGAGTGACCTTTGTCGATGAACCACTGATTATACACCTTTGGACCCCGATAGGTAAAGAGACCCATAAACCATCATAATCTTGCACCATCACAATAAACTGACATAACGAGAGAGAGGATTAAGCTATACATCCAGTATTACACTTTCTTGTAAAAATCATCTTTCAATCCCACTCATTGTATACAGCTGTCAACCATCACAATGCTAAGTGTTTTTACACGATATATTCTTCCCCAGGTACATTTTTTCCCCATCAAAGTCTTCCATGTTCACTGTCAATAAAAATCTAAATAAATCTCCGTGAAAATTTAATTCTGAGTCTGCTTAAGTATAATACCTCGCACCTCGGCCTCTCGTTAATAAATCTCTGTGGATGAGGGAAATTGAGGTCCTGTCTGATGGAGGCCAACCAGTCTGGTCAACTTCTTATCATATTTTTTTTTTTTTTTTTAGTAACATCTTCCACATATTTTTTTCCCCACACAGCTTACTAACCTCCTTCTTCGTCTGACATATTAAAGTTTGAATCATGGTAATTCGGTTGATGTTAATGCTCTTCTGAAGCTTGAGAGAATCTTAATACATTGATGATGGTTATTTACATCGGCAACACTGTTAATATATTCAACATCAAAGTAAAAAAAAAAAGAGAGAGAAAAAATTGAGAAAATATATTACTTCTTTACCCGAATTGAGGATGAAATCGTCCACACACGAGCATCAAACATTAAACTGAAGAGTAATCAAACACATCAATATAAAGAATAAAATAATTATACCTATGATGGCCTGTTGAGAGGATTAGTCATCTGACAGTGGAAGTGGCATGGAATTAAATATCAGTAACATCGCTGGCACAGGAGGCGGAGGAACTGGTTGTTGAGCGCTGATGGGGGTCACCTCCAGGTGTTACATGCAAATGGATGGATGTCTGCGTCGCTTCGGCAGCTGAACCGATGGACGAGCTGATGTACAGTGATGGATGTCCGCGCCAGCCAGTTACCAACACCAACTTGCATACGGAAGTGATTTAATTTCTTGCTTGGTTAGTCTTGTGGTATGTACCGAGGTATTGGCATTCAGCTGAGCATCACAGCCGAGATGACTGGTACGTGTTGGGGCTTAAATGATCTTTATCGCCGCTTCGGAATTATACTGTTCAGAATTAGTCACTAACACTTTGTTGCACTTATCTAGATATGTCTATTTCTTGAACTCATAAGCGGTACTTTCAGTCGTCAGGCATAATCCTCTATAGTCAAAGACCGTGTGAGAGTCAGAGGGCAGCATCCAGCGGGCTCCACCAAGTTTCTTATGGGTAGCAAGAGAGATGGGCAGTCAAGGGCCATTTACACATAAAGTGGTCCATGCACTGTAATCATACATGACTTCCTTTCCTTAATGTCAGTGTTAGGATGCAGAGCTTCGTCGTGTAATTGCCAGGTACGCCATGGTATGAAGTGTAAGGTGCGATCATTGCTCTATCTCGGCACCATCGACTCATCACGTACTATTATAACAAGGTTGAGTGGAGAGCTAGTCTGTCTCCACCCCTGCCTCGCTGCTTTATGGCGAGGAGGGCCGCCTACCACTCTTTCATCATGACTGCACATTACACACCAAACATTAAAAATATCGCTGATTACAAAAGGATTATGTCCCAATTAGTGTACTTCGCATTTATACCCATAGCTATTATTGGGCGTTTATCATCTTTTAATTTGTTGACCATGTGCTTAAGAGCTTCGCACTCTGTGTAGACTGGCAAGCGAGAAAAACTAAACCACAACCAAGAAATTAACACGAAAATGATTGGCTCTTGTGCCTCTGGCAAAAGGCGTCGATACCTTACGACTCACTAATCTATAAAATAATTGCAGTGCCTTGGTTTGAGCAGCACATTAGTATTTTGAGAAATATTGCCCAAATAAATACTACAAGAGGAATCTTTCATTGGTAGTTATTAAAAATTCTTGCAAGTGAGTGTACCAAATAGTGTCTTAACCCTTTCACCGCGTGTCACGCCATTTTATTCTGGGTACACACACACACACACACACACACACACACACAATTACAAATCTACATAAAACATTGTCAGATATAATTGTTACATATTATCAATAAAAAAAATAAGTGCTACGATGCGAAGAGTTTTTGTTATTTGATAATTATCAGATGAAATATCGGTTCGGGAGAGCTGGGTGCCTCGCCATCTTAGAGATCGGATGGAGGTATATGACTATACCGATGTGTGTCATTGATAAATATCGGGTGGAGATATATGACTATACCGATGTGTGTCATTGATAAATACATCTAAATCATCCTCCGTGATTTTTGTCCCTCAAATAATTTACACACCACTTATATAACATACTCTAGTCACTCAATAATACTGTAGGTGCGCGTGATCCATGTATACCACACGACTCAAATATCCAACTGTTGTTATCATTGTCTCGTCACACAGCGCATACTCTCCAAACCTCAGTCCACGCCACGTTCTCCAGTTCTTCAAGCAAGCACATATTTATTGCCTGGGTGTCCATCATCCCCGCACTCACCCTCATCCAACATAGTTTTATCACACTAATAATTTTTTTATCACACTAAGCATGATTATAATTACTCTCTCATTACACATAGTGATGCGAACAAAGATAAATTTATCTCTCGTTCTTCTTACTTTTGGTGAACTGAATACAATTACTAGTTACAATCCCGGAGTGGGGAGGGGTTGGAGGTGAGAGGGAGGACAAGGTGAAGATGAGTGGGGGAGGGAGAAGGAGAGGGAGGAGGAAGGACAAGGTGGAGGTGAAAGGGAAGACTAAAAGTATATGTATATGTGTGTAAGGAAGAGGAAGAGAACCAAGGGTGAATGACAAGGGTGGGTCTGAGATAAGATGGAAGAGAGAGGAGAGGAAAAGGAGATGACAGGTGTAGACGGGACCTGTACACCTACACTCCCCCATCCTTCTCACCTTTCCAGTTTATTATTCACATCATCTTCCTGTTGTTATCAGCCAACACTCAAAACTCATTAATTAATGGTTCTTTGGGCGGCGATAACTGACAGCGACTATAGGGGACGTTTACTAATGGACACCCTAATGGTACACTCGATTGGTTTACGAATTCAGGATTGACAGTTTTTATCGGCAGGTTGAGGACTCTGAAGGTTACCGCAAAATAGCCTGCATTAATATCCGCCCCATAGATGGTGGGTGGAGGAAGAGGTGGAAGAGAAAGGGAAGATAAAAGGGAATCTTACAAAACCAAAAGACAGTATAAACCGGAGCTAGCTGGAGGCCTGCTGGGAATTAACGTTTGCTGGCCGGCTGTGTACCGAACCGTTACCCCGACATTCGATTTCCTTTTGTACGAAAACCAGTTGACAGTTGACAGCATTTCCTAAAAGTTATGTTTTTGTGGACCTTTATAAATATATTTTGTAGGAGGCCTTCCTAAGCCAGATTTTATAAGAAAGCGAAAGAGAGAGAGAGAGAGAGAGAGAGAGAGAGAGAGAGAGAGAGAGAGAGAGAGAGAGAGAGAGAGAGAGCAAACAAATTGTTAGTTTAGATCAGCAATTTATTTTTTCCAAGTCTTTTATTGATGGCTTAAGTGTGTTTGCATTAACTTCTTTTAAATAAAGGACCTCGCTGCGCCCCGTTCTGAGAGGATAAGAAAAAAAGATGAAGAGAAAAAAGTCGACATAATTCACACTCGTTGCTCTTGGATTGCCGACCGACTGCTGCAGCTCCTGGGCCGCCGTGTTGCAGGCAAACGTTAGCCCCTGGTGACAGTGAGGTACCTGAGTAAGTATAGAGCAGAGGTACAGCACGAGTGGCCCACGCATCATGATAACAAGTTACAGGTTACAAGCGGCCGCAGGACAAAACTTCTGGTATGTTGTACAATACTCACTTTTGTATTGGAGTTTTTGTTAATGTCTGGCATTTTCTGTCCGGTTGTAAGGGTTTTTCTCCTCAGTTAATGGGTATATTTGTGTCTCTCTTATCTTGGTGTTCTGATTTTAGTATTCTCCTCCGTTTTCTTATCTTAATCTTATGTCCTGGACCAACATGAATGATTCATGGTGCCGTGTGTAAAGCATTCATAAAGAGGGCTGTTGTTGTTGTTTTTTGGCAACTGTTTGTGTCATCTTGAAATACTTGTCAGACAACATTGCACTCTGATGACACCCGTTTTCAAGGTAATCGGTGGAATATGTCGGTCACTCTGCCAACACACCTGGGGGGGGGAGCTCCTCTCATTGCACATCTTTTATATTCCCCCCAACGTTGTCGTTATCTGGTGGGAGTCTTTGAAGGAGTTCTTGCTCTGATCGTTCTATCTTTTGCCAGACTTTGCTGGCCAGGGTGTGCAGCTGCTGGTTGATGGGTTTTATTCTCAGGTCTCTATGTATCTCGGCTGTGGTTCTGGTGAAGGGGTATCTTTCACCTGTGAAGAATCTTAGGGCTTTATTTTGGACCACCTAAAATTTTAATATTTGAGTGGTGCTGGGTAAGTTAATATCGGTATGATAAATGATGACACCAGGCGAAGTTTCATTTTCTCAAGAAGCGCTTCTATACATAACTGGTGCCATTTGACAACATAATAATACAATAACAGGTAAATAAAGGTTCAGGAAACATAAATACAACTTCTAAACACTTTTCCTCAGATCTCCTCACGGTGGCCTGACGGACTGGTACCACCGCCTTGCTCTGTGGGGGTCAGGTCTAGGCTCTAGGCTCTAGAGTAATACTAACATTTGCTGACCTTGGCTTAACCGCCTGGGTGGGATTAATAACAACAATTGCTGACCTTGGCTTAACCGCCTGGGTGGGATTAATAACAACAATTGCTGACCTTGGCTTAACCGCCTGGGTGGGATTAATAACAACAATTGCTGACCTTGGCTTAACCGCCTGGGTGGGATTAATTACAACAATTGCTGACCTTGGCTTAACCGCCTGGGTGGGATTAATAACAACAATTGCTGACCTTGGCTTAACCGCCTGGGTGGGATTAATTACAACAATTGCTGACCTTGGCTTAACCGCCTGGGTGGGATTAATAATTACAACAATTGCTGACCTTGGCTTAACCGCCTGGGTGGGATTAATTACAACAATTGCTGACCTTGGCTTAACCGCCTGGGTGGGATTAATAACAACAATTGCTGACCTTGGCTTAACCGCCTGGGTGGGGCTGACCTTGGCCGCCTGTGGGATTAATAACAACAATTGCTGACCTTGGCTTAACCGCCTGGGTGGGATTAATTACAACAATTGCTGACCTTGGCTTAACCGCCTGGGTGGGATTAATTACAACAATTGCTGACCTTGGCTTAACCGCCTGGGTGGGATTAATTACAACAATTGCTGACCTTGGCTTAACCGCCTGGGTGGGATTAATTACAACAATTGCTGACCTTGGCTTAACCGCCTTGGTGGGATTAATAACAACAATTGCTGACCTTGGCTTAACCGCCTGGGTGGGATTAATAACAACAATTGCTGACCTTGGCTTAACCGCCTGGGTGGGATTAATTACAACAATTGCTGACCTTTGGCTTAACCGCCTGGGTGGGATTAATTACAACAATTGCTGACCTTGGCTTAACCGCCTGGGTGGGATTAATTACAACAATTGCTGACCTTGGCTTAACCGCCTGGGTGGGATTAATTACAACAATTGCTGACCTTGGCTTAACCGCCTGGGTGGGATTAATAACAACAATTGCTGACCTTGGCTTAACCGCCTGGGTGGGATTAATTACAACAATTGCTGACCTTGGCTTAACCGCTGATTGCTTTGGCTTAACCGCCTGGGTGGGATTAATTACAACAATTGCTGACCTTGGCTTAACCGCCTGGGTGGGATTAATTACAACAATTGCTGACCTTGGCTTAACCGCCTGGGTGGGATTAATTACAACAATTGCTGACCTTGGCTTAACCGCCTGGGTGGGATTAATTACAACAATTGCTGACCTTGGCTTAACCGCCTGGGAAGGGCGTGTGTAGTGTGTAAGGTAGTGTAGGGGGGGTGTAGGGTGTGGGTTTGTGGGATGGGAGGGAGAATCCACAACCTTCCCAGGATGTGGAGAATGGTATAATCCGTCAGGCGCCGACGGAAGGTACCAGGACCCACCGACTGGGAAGGTTGTGAGTAGTGTAAGGCAGTGTAGGGTGGTGTAGGGTGTGGGTGTGTGGGATGGGAGGGGGGATCCACAACCTTCCCTGGATGTGGAGAATGGTACAATCCGGGATTTCACTAACAGCATCTTGGAAGATAAACGCCGCTGTCATTAATTATGTGGAGAGTTGCTCACTCGCCCGTTAAACCAGCATAATTACTACCAAGCCATGTGGAGGCGTGACGTGGAGAGATGCACCCAACCAGAACACCTGTGGCCAACCTCATGCACACTACCTCTCATCTCTCACACCACACATTACCCACCACATATCTCCCTACCACAGCTTGTCAATAATAACTGTACTCAAGAACCACATAATATATTCTAAACCATATGGCTTTATATCCGGGATGTACTTATCGTCTTCCCATCTTTATTGTTTATTTATGTAACCGCTGTAGGATCACAGGAGCATCACTCTGATCAAAACAAGAGTCGACCAGCATTCCCAAAACCCAACGAAGAGAAAGTGACTCGTTTACTTATGAGAAGGAGAATAAGGAATCATGATCAGGCATGAACCTGGAACTAAACTGATTGACATGTCTGACAGTAATGTTTGCATGTTCCATCATCTACGTTATTCATTAACTTAGTTGTACAGTTCGTTCAACTCTGATTTAAATTACCCGTTTCCTGTGAGTTAACATACCGGTTTTTCGCTCTCAGATGCTACAAATGTGGTCTTTGAGCATGTTAAGATCAAATAATAATAATAACACACGGCCACAGCTCAATAAACTTGTATAATCTGGGATAGTTTCTTCTCACAGATCTGAAGTCCATCTTGACGACGAGTGTCCCCCCCCCCCCCTTTTTTTTTTAATCATGGTGATTGAGGTTCACTAAGCCTCGCTGAAGGTGCGTATATCCTACTTGTAGTACTGGGGCAGCAGACAACGTGTTCAGCATTTTTATGAACGGTTGGGAGAAACAGCTGTTTTGATTGGTAAATTGCTGCTACATCACAGTAGTCAGTTAGCGATGCCTCCGATGGCAGGCAAGAATGTGAAATATTTTCTTGTCCTAAGATGCAACAAGACGCAAGACATTTCCAGGGAACTGAATGTTTGAATGCTGATACGAAATACCAAACCGCGAGTATAATTATTATCACAACAACTAAGGTTATGTGATTCCTCAACTCAACACAATTCGAATTAGATTGTAACCAATGGAAAAAAAAAATCTCAGAGGTAAGTGTGAAAGAATCAAAGTTCAGGTTGCAAGAATAAGGTGACCGGGTCAGTGTTTATACCATTCTTGCAGAGTTCCACGATGCGAGGGACATTCCAGCAGGAAATTCTTTACGATAAGTGGCAATGAGGCGGGCACCCCTTGGCCCACTAATACAGTATTGCACACCTGCGGTAGTCACACTAGTAATCAGCGAAGACCAGCTTATTGAGCACTACCTAATATGTACAGGGAACTAACTGCTGGGAGCTCCAACGGCTACCTGGATCACCGTAAACTTTAGACGAAGGGTAAGGCTGAGAAGAGCTACCGGCCATGCGCCCTCACTGAGCTCTTGTCCTCACCCTGGGAAGATCTTTATCGCTAGATAATTAAGTGTGAAAAAAACACACTTGTATAATTCTAGACAATTTCGATCTATTCTGATTAGTACGACAATGGAGAAAATATGGGATTTGCATATTAGAAACAGTGACGTAGCAGAAACCAGAAAACATTTATTTTAATTGGTTTCTGCAAAATAGTTTTCAGGAGGAAAATCTATTTTAATTGTTTATATTTTTTAGCAATTCACTTGTCTCAGAGTTTGGAACTAAAGTTTAATATTAACAATCACAAAATCAAGTATCAGTATCATTCTGTGACTGTACTCACACAAACAAAGCTTTCTGTCATAATGAGCTGACTTCCACCAGTGCCTTGATCTTGGTTGCCGAAAGTTCACCACTTCAAAATTCTTTTTCTGACATATAATGGAGTGATTGGGGGTCTGGAAGTTTCAGGAAATATAAGATCGAAGTAAAATACACTAAAGACATAATAGAGAATTACCATACCAAGGGACACTACTTAAAATTACACCAAGTGGTAGACAGGGACCACGATAAGCAGCTGGAATGATTAGGTGAAATACAAAACGAAATAAATCATAACTGAAATAGGAACATTTAAACTGTCTCTCTGTGATAAAAAGAAGGACGGGAACTTCACAACTTGACTGCTGCTTTGGAGAACTTCGGTAATATCACTTAATCACAGTGTTTAAGAGGAGCTAGATTTTTTAATGGACGTGCAAGTAGTCATTACTGATTACGTGGGGTTCGTCCTGCTAGTGGCTTGGGTCCCTCCCCCTTCGCGTTACGGTGGCTGGTGCTCTCTACGGAACTAAATACTTAGCTAACCACTTCTGTAAACATTTGCTAATTTTTAACTCTCTCTAATAACCGTGATGGTAATTTCTACAGCATGAAAGAGAAAATAATACATTAGTGCTTGCTGGTATAAATGTCTTGGTGAGAATTGTTTACTGCCATCGTCACTGTGTAGAGACCAACTTTTTTTTTTCTCGTAAATTAAATATGTTTTCTAAATTATTTGAATGATAATAAACTTGTTTTTCTCTATTCCAGATTACATATTTATGTTAGAGTTGAATGCACAAAATTTCAAGATTCCTTAAAGATATATTAAACCGAACTACAGTCACCCAAACAATAAAAAAAATATCGAAACAATGTGAAACAGATAACAATTATGTGGTCATGAAGGCATCCTTGTCACCTGTTGTTAACGACACAGATACCTTCAGAATAACTTTCCAACTAAAACAATAATTACCACGCTGGTTACTGATGACACGGTTCAGTACAGGACAGAGGCCGGCAGCCGTCCAGGTGGCAACAACACACATACGTCACTGTAATTTATGGTGTCCTTACCTTGGTGTGATTTAATATTACGCCCGTGGTACACTATAAATACCTCACACATTACTAGCGTAGAGATAAATAAAAAATTACCGAAAATTTTATACTTTAATTAATTAGTTGAGTTATAAAAATGATTAAAATTACTTAATGACAAAGGGATCATGTGTAATGCACGTGACTATATCGTCATATGTCACAGCAATGTTTACTGACGAATGAATTTTGACCGCAGAGGAGCATCACGTGTAGTCGCTGTTCGGGGAATTTGTTATTATGAACAAATTCTTATAGCAGCTGGCGACAATTAACTTCCCTATGAAATGTTGATTCTGCGAAGGTAAATTCCTCGCGATGTACTGCTCCGAGGGCCATCATGTACGGTAGTCAATTACCATGGTTTGACGAACAGTACTAGCCACCTTGTAATCAATTTCGTCACTGTTCTGTCAATTCCTCGTTGATTGCTAATGACACCTTCGTCCAATCTAATTCGACGTAAAATAATAATAGACGCCTTTATGTCTTCGTATACTTCAAGTTTTCCTACAGAGGCTGAGACCAGATGACACCTGTACATCACCTAACGCTGCCAGGGGGATGGGGTGAGAGGGAGATGGGGTGAGAGGGGTAGAGGATGAGGGGTAAGGGGGGGAGAGGGTGAGGGGTGAGGGGGTAAGGGGGAGGGGTTGAGGGGTAAGGGGGAGAGGTGGGAGAAGGGGCAATGTTCAGCTGGATCATATATTACATCCCTCACCAGGACTACCAACTGTTCTTGGCTCTCGTGTGCGGAAAGACATATAATTATTCGTCGCACCAAGAGACATTACATCACTCTCACAAAAAACATTTTCTGGCCACCTGTACAATAATTTATATAATCCAGAAGAAATAAATCAATGTAACACGATTTTTAAGACTCAAAACTCAGTTAAACATTAGATTCTTGATGTAGGTACAACATTCTCTCTGTAATATAACGAAAAGCCAGCATGTGGTCAACAGTTGTTTGACGACTCTGATTTATATCTCATAACCATTATTGTTAAGAAAACTCCTTCTAGATAAAATGAAGTAAATCTTTTTATTTTTTCTTAAACTAATGCCAATGGTCTCAGAGAAAATAAAACACTATCTGTGATTGATAACACTGGGACCATAATTTCATCTCTAAGGATGCTCTTACTGTCAGCTGGCCTGTGGTTGTCCAGTATTCGTTTATTAATACATAGATACCCGTTAAAAATCTTCAAAATGTAATCAAAAGGAAAAACTAATAAAGTTGAAAGCGTGGATAACATTTCAGAGTCACTAGATCAAGTAATTATCTTAACACAGATTAATTTTAATAAGCGTAATGAAACAGAGAGTTGCTCGCTAACACCAGGAGTGTCTAAAGTCCAGGAAAATCTCAAAGACATGTAAAGCGAAACAGAACGACAACCATACACCCTAACCACTAGGGTGTGTCAATTTTGTCAACATGTTAAAAATCAAATTTGGTAGTCAAAATATTGTGCCTCTTTATGTCTAAACTTGAGATTAGCAAACAAAAATGAATTGAAATAACCCTCACCTACATCAATTATACCTTAAAGTTTCAAATATCAGTATTTCAACAAATTAATGAGACTTGATTAGAATTATTCACTTGATATTAACTAATCTCATGTAAGCATATGGATTATGGAGTATTTTATGGTTCTATAGCTTGTGTACAATATGCATGTCAGAACATGAACATGAACAGGCTCTCCGTGTGGGACAGTTTAATTCTTGTTTTGACTTGTACCAAGCGTGAGGATAAGGCGCCCGGCTCACTCTCCTTCTAGATATCATAGACGGTGGTTTGCTCTCATTGCACTTGCACCTACTCTACCAGACGAATTCTACATTTTAATTATTGTAAGTAGGGCATATTGATTGTCGCAGTTACTTATATCATTGTATAAAACATTATGTTCTAAGAAATTATTATGTTATTTCTGTTACAGCATTTTTGATAAACAAATTGATATTTTTTGAAACAACAATTGAATTATGAAACATTGAAATATTTTTCTATTTGTCATATAGTGTGAAGATGTCAAAATTGAAGACAAGAAGTCAGTTGTCAACCCACTTGAGCCTGCTAGTTGGTAAAGGGAAGGAGCTTCCTGTATCAGAACTTCCAACAGTGAGAGACATGCTAAGATTAGGGTTACTCCTTCGAGAAAAAAATGCAAAGGACAGAAGGAACTATACAGATAAAGAACTCATAAATGACATGATAGTCCCTCTTCTGCATCAATGGACAAAAGCTAATGCACTATTCAAACCACCTGTGATTAATCAGTGTCGAACTATTGAGCTAAAACTAACGAAATTATGGCACAAAGCAGTTGAAACATCACTTGGTAAAGGAAACTTGGCCAGGAAAAATGAATTTCTGCACACACTTGATACTCTGTTTGACATTTTGACCTGCAAGTGCTCCATACAATTATGTTCTGAATCCAACTGTTCTCACTCAGGTAAGAGAGAAAATAATTCCCACATTGATTGTGGTTGTCCTCGTGAAAAGAAGATCCCTGTTTTAGAGCTTGAATTTATAAAGGCACAGAGGACAAAGGCAGAAGGCCAAGGAAGTATGCAAATGGGTTCAATAGATTATTCAGAAACAAAGAAGCAGATTGCTAATGCCAAGAAGAGAGAACAAATCCGAGAGAGGGAACAAAAGAAGAAAATGAAGAGTGAAGAAGCCATCCAAAGAGAGGAAGAGCTGTGTCAAGATGTTTATCACTTCTTTGATAGTTCTTCTGATGAACAGGAAGCAACATCAGATGATAGTTCCAAAGAGCCATCTGAACCTTTACCAAAGAAAATGAAATACAACACAAGAAATATTTCAAACATTGCTTTAGCTAGTATTCGCCACCATGCTGGACTTCGTGAGGCTGCAGAAATTGCAACTGCCGCTTGGATAGATGCAGGCCTCATCAGCCGAGAGGATGTATCTTTGGTGATAGATCATAATAAAATTAGAAGAGCACAAGAAAAAATAATGAAGGAAATATCTGATCAGCATGAAAAAGATTTAAGCGAGGGAGGGCTCTCCTGTCTTTTGTTTGATGGAAGAATAGATGACACAAAAGTTTTGCTAGAAGTAGAGGGAGTGAACAGAAAGTTTCCAGGTCTCATCAAAGAAGAACACTACTCTGTCTGTTCTGAGCCTGGTGGTCGGTTTTTGTTTCACTTTGCTCCCGAAACTGAAGTAGAAGGGAAGAAACATGCAGAGGTCATTGCTGATCATATTTTATGTTGGGTTCAGGAGAGAGGACTTGGCAGTTCACTGCAGGCTGTTGGTGGAGATTCAACTGCAGTGAACACCGGATGGCAGGGGGGTGTAATGACGCATTTAGAGAAAAAACTAGGAAGAAGACTTGTTTGGATTGTATGTGATTTACATACAGGCGAGCTACCTCTTCGTCATCTCATCCAGGAACTTGATGGTCCTACAAAGAGCAACAACAAGTGGTCAGGTCCCCTTGGCATCATGCTGGATGAAGCAACACAACTAGAAATAAATACAACCTTTCCAAAGGTCGAAGTTGGCCCTCCCCTTCCGGCGTTGTCTGAAGGAGTCATCAAAGATCTCAGCACAGATCAATCCTATGCTTATCGTATTGCCCAAGCAATAAGATCAGGAGAAGTGCCTCAGTCATTGGCTCTCTTGGAGATTGGACCTGTCAGTCACAGCCGTTGGTTAACTACAGCTCTTCGTTTCTGCAGGATTTGGATTTCCAAACACGAATTGAAGGGCAAAGTGCTGAAGAATTTGAGGTTAATTGTTGAATTTATTATTGGAGTTTATCTTCCCCAGTGGTTTAGTGTGAAACTTAATCCTATGTGGGTGGATGGGCCCAATCACCTTTTGTTTCAATTGCAGCTAGTAAGAACACAGAGGAAGGTAGTGAGGGACATCGTGTTACCTGTGGCAAGAAGGTCCGCTTGGTATGCTCGATCAGAAGCAGTTTTGCAAGCAATGCTTTGCAGTCAATGTACCAATCTCCGAACCGAGGCTGTAGAAGTCATTCTAAAGATTAGAGGAACGCTAATAGATGACGACCAGTTGGGAGACTGTTCGTTTCATTCAAGAAAAGTTCCCCCAATAAACGTCAATGCCACCAAATTGTCAGAATTGGTTGACTTGAGTTTGGAAGTCTTAGAGCCACCATTGACAACAAGTCTAACTAGCCAAGAATTGAGAAACCTTAAAGAGACTCCAATGCAGGTGCCGAAGTGGCCTTCCCACACTCAAAGTGTGGAGAGATGTGTGAAAATGGTCACAGAAGCAGCGGGCCATGTTTACAGCCACGAGAGGCGAGAAGGTTACATCAAAGCACAAATAGCAAGCAGACTACTGATGACAAGAAACCAAAGCAAAGAGAGTATGAAGGCATTGGTTACTTTCAAATAGACTACGGATAATAAAATATAATAATTTGAAACTTGAAACAGTAACATGTGTGCAAACGCTGGTTATGTTATAAATTCACAAATATGTACATTTAAAATCCATTTGATGTAGGTAGGACTTATTATAAAAAAAAATTTATGCCAGAATATTGTTTTGCATGCTTAAAGACTACAATAAATTGCTACCAAATTACTCGATTTTCAATTTAGCCAGTTCACCCCCTAAATTGACACACCCTACTAACCCGAGGCTCCCTTGTCAAAATGCTCTATATATACCTTGGAGCACTGAGGACTCGTCACCAAATACACTGATTAACCAAGCTCTCCGTGTCAAAAGTATCAGAAAGAAAAAATACATATATAATCGTACATGTACTTGTGAGGAACTGACGAGAATATATTTGACTTCCAGAGGTCCTATGTATTCGTTAAAAGATAAGGACAAGGAACCAGGAAACTGATTGAATGTTACTGTATCTATTTAAGAATCAATCGTTTTAATTTTCCTGCAAACTATAAAAAACAATTATGTCATTAAAATTTACTAATGATAATAAAGAAATTCATATAAATCGAAAAATCATTCATTAAATCGTAAAAAAAAAATCTATCAATTCATTTATAAATTCTGAGTTGTTTTTTTCTTCAAACGTCAATAGTCTTCAGTAATGATGAAAAAAAAATGATATGTTGTAAAGAAAAAATGGAAACAAACAACAATTCACACACCACAGATAATTCACATATTCATAAAAAAAATAATAATATGCATCTGGCCAACACACACACATACATACGTCCATTATTTATCAAAGTTATCGCAAAGAACTTGAAAAACCGGTGGCAAATGACTATGAATGCCTACCAATGCCATAATATTCTCAGCAATTTGGCTCAGAGTCCCAATACATTATACCCATAACGATATCCTGCGACAGACTTTTTTGAGGCGGACGGAATAAATGACACGCAGAGGGGGAACAGTAAGCCAGAATACATGTCTTAGCACTCTGGACCACTGTTAAATAGGGAAAATAACTGCAATCACGTGTCCTGGCGATATATATATGCAAGTATTGTACAGTGCTACATGCAAATAGTCCTACATTACAACAATCAGATAATGACCGGGTACTACAGTTGGTCAAATCGTCCTGCTAGACGCCACGATCACTGTAATTTGCAACAATCTGATTGCTAAGGAGTGATCTTTCTCAGATGACTATCGCGGGGTAAACACTTAGGTGCATATAGATAAATTAGTCTTTATCTTGTCTCTGGGTTAGACTCTCTCTATCCTTATTTAGTTTGTTTATTCACTTATCTATGTATTGTTTATTGTTCTATCTATTATCTCTGCTCGCCTGTCACAATTATCACCATTAACTTCATTTGCATATTTATCATCACCGTTACCCTTCTATTTTAACCTTCATTAGCATTCAATATCATCATTATCAACTACATTTTTAATTAACATATATTTATCATACACAAAGTAGCCATTATTATATTATTCGTTATGTCTTTATTTACAATCTTTATCAACGTGTTCTTGTGTCTTCTCTTCTATATCATTTTTATCTTCATTTGTCGCTAAGGATCTTATTCGCGTTCTGTTTTTCTGTGTTTCTGTATCTATCTATCTATCGAGTTATGCTATCAACTGATCTAAAGGTCTATCCCTCACCCCCTGACCCACGTAACAACCACACCACCTTCTGCCCCTTCGCCGCTAGATCTCCTGCAGGCAAGATCCTCCTCCGCCTAACCCCACCACCTCACGCCTCATTCCGACACACGCTTCAGGAATTCTTAACCGGATTAAAAACAGCTGGAAAAAAAAAATTCCCCACCCGGACAAAAACTTGCCACCTGTGTAACAATCACTTCCATAATAAGCAAATAATTGATTTAATGAAGCATCGTAAGGCGGCATGAGGAAATAATATATAGTGTGCAGCACCGGATTTACGTAGTTTTCTGGCATATTCGGTGTGCGAGCAGCAGCCATACAATTAACTGGATGCCAGCAAGACATTACCCGGAGGCATTAGGAATTATCTTCTCCAATATTATACTACTGTTTTTATTATGAGACGTTTAACCTTAATCTTGAAGCGCCTGTATGTGTGTGTGTGTGTGTGTGTGTGTGTGTGTGTGTGTGTGTGTGTGTGTGTGTGTGTGTGTTTACAGGGTGATTAAATAAAATACAGTATATTACAAGACACACATTATGGGCAATTAAAACCCACTAGAGCCTGTTTGATTGGCCTTCCTGTTAACTCTAAAAATGTTTGCAGACTTTTTACGGGAGCGAGTATGATCCCGCGGGCGTGCGGGAGTAGGGAGCTGTAGGAGTCTTATTTCTCTCTTCCTTTTTTAAGATGAAAATTTGTATTATGGAGAAAATGTGTAGCTGGTTTCCGCATGCAGCTTTAACATGTAATTAATTAATAATAATAATAATAATAATAATAATAATAATAATAATAATAATAATAATAATAATAATAATAATAATAATAATAATAATATCTTGTTTTAGTTAGACGTGTACCATAAATAGCTTGCAGCACATAGGCACATCAAGGATAGTATCAATTCTAATGCTAATTTTATAGATATAAAGCATGTTGTCCTGATACCAACTGCCGCTTGAATACACTAACTGGGAACACAGCCAACACAATGCCCACACAACTCAACACAGCCTACACAACACAACACAGCCCACACAACACAACACAGCCCACACAACACAGTCAACACAACACAACACAGCCCACACAACACAGTCAACACAACACAACACAGCCCACACAACACAGTCAACACAACACAACACGGCCCACACAACACAAACCACAGAAAAAAGCCCACAACACTGTCATACCTGGAGGCCTGACACTATCTTATACACGATGAGAGAAAAAAATTACCATAGATTTTTTTGTTTCTGAAAATGGAACTATGCAAACAGACGAGAGAGAGGTTAATGTCCATAAAAGAAATGAATGTTCCTCTCAAGTGGCTGAGATGTTGAATGTAGTCAAACTGCTGGTAGATAAAGATTAGTTTAATACTTAGGATAAAAACAACTGATTCTTTATAAGGTGCTGTTTGGTTCAGTGAAGAAGGCATAACTCGTGTTAATTATGGCTTTAAACAAACTGTAGGTCTGTAACTGTAAAGTAACTGGACGAACGAAACTGTTGCATTGTTTTATATGTGTTAACAGAAAAACAGGTTTGCTAGGTACTGAAAGACTTCGATTGAACAGGAAACATCGAGAAAATTAAAAGGTTTAAATGCATTAACGACTGCGTGTGGATATGATGAGAGACTAGACAAAGATATGTAGTAGTATGACCATGGCGTGATATTATGAAAACCAGGACATGTGAATGATGAAAAGTAGAGAGATGTCCATAGAAGGAAGGAAGGAAGGAAGGAAGGAAGGAAGGAGTGTCTGCGTGTGAGTCTTATAAGTGATGCGTTAGCGGTCTACTTGTACTCGTGAGTAAGGAGAAGGCGCACCACATATTTGTCGTAACGTTACACAATAAATATGTTACCGTGTGTCCATACGTTAGTGTTGTTATTCATCCTACGTATATGCTTCCCCCGAGAGCACACACACACACACACACACACACACACACACACACACACACACACGCACATTCATCTCTTATTTAATTATCTTCAAATCACTGAGGTCAACACCATCAGCGTCCGCCTCCCTCACTCACTCTCAATCAATAATCAAGAATTTTCTGTAGTAAAAACCAAGGCTAGTATAAGAATGAACAGCTACTTGTTTCCTATCAGCAATTTGGTCTAATTGACGGAGTCTGCTGTCTGTGGCTCTGATGGATTGCCTCAGTGCAGGAGGAGGGAGTGTGAGGTGAGGTGGAGAAAGTAGGAACAGTACATCAAGATACCACATTGACTGCTACCTCCATAACTCTCTCTATCAGCTGTACTCTCACCTCAGAGTATGACACATAAACACGGGGCCAGTATGTTATAGACCCTGGCTGACTGAACACGAGGAGGAGGAGGAGGTGGTGGTGGTGCGTATTAAGTTTATAATTATTCTTCACCAACAGTCACACTCATAGTTTGCTGCGCTCGTGGCGTGTGTGTCAGCTGCTCCACCAGTTGGCTAGCCCTTAAGCAGGTTACCCATTATACTATTACCCTGAAGACAGCCCAGCAGCAACCTAGTTCCTCTTCGATGTACTGCAAGATAACTTTAACCCGCACCACCGCGCCCCTAAATCGTCATCTCCCGTCTCACCTGGGTAAAGGAGCAGTATAATGCACCCAGACACCTTAATGGTATATCCTGGCCCTCAACAGGGTGCAAATTGGCAAAACCGCGAATTTACATCCCCAGCCGCCGCCAACAACACCTGGAGCCCCCACACCAACATGACCACTTCCTCCTCTCACCACCAACCAAGTTAGGTGCGTGTGATACAAGGACAACAGTACACTTCCCAAAACATTTCACTAAGCATCCAGGTTCTTACCACCACTCCAATCACCGCTATTCTCTCACAGCATCCCGGACCCTTTAACACACAACGCTAATATCATGCATGGTGCTTTAGATACTTACATGTACGTCTTGCCATCACACACACACACACACACACACACACACACACACACACACACACACACACACACACACACACACACTGCACTGTTATCAACACGGCCATTGCACTAGGGCTGCCCACCAACCTGGTCTCATGGCTCACTGATTTCTTGAGTGGACGGCATCAGGCAGTGAGGTATCAGGGCTCTGTCTCCACATTCCAACACCTCACCTGCGGTGTTCCCCAGGGGACCAAGTTGGGAACACTGTGCTTCCTCATCCTGATCAACGATGCTCTATCGGACACTCCTCACAGGTGGAAGTAAGTGGATGACTGCACTGTGGGGGTTTCAGTGGACAACACCGCACCAGACTACTCATCGCTACAAGGCACCCTGGACAGGCTACAGGCATGGACTACGGAGAACAAGGTCACCATCAACCACACCAAAACCGTAGTCATGCACATCAATACCACCACCACTCCAGTGCAAGCCCCAGCAGTCACAGTGGGTGCCCATCCTCTCCAGCTGGTGCAGTCTGCCAAACTCCTGGGTGTAACTATAGACAACAAACTTGACTGGAAGGCCCATGTAAATAACACAGTCAAGGCAGCCTCGTACCGTCTCTACATGCTACGACGACTTAGGTCACTTGGGACACCCACGCCAGAGCTGAGGACCATCTACAACGCCTTTATTCTCCCCAAACTAACGTATGCGTCACCAGCCTGGTCGTCTTCTCTCAACTCCACCCAACAACGTCAGCTAGAGAAGGTACAGAAAAGGGCCTGCAGAATCATGCTCGGCGCAGAATACTCCGGCTACACCAACGCTCTCTCCACCCTGGAAATGCCATCCCTCAGTGACCTCCACCACCAAGCACTGGAAAGGTTTGGCAGTGGACTACTGCACCACCCTCGTCATCGCCACCTCCTGCCACCTGCAGCCCCCCACCCAACTCGCGCAGTCCGCCACTACAACAAAATACAGCCCATAAGAGCCCGCACCGATAGATATAAGAACAGCACCATCCCATCTATTGTTAAAATAATAAACAACTCCTGATTTATGTACTGTACAGCCCTGTAAATGTATTCAATGCATATTATATCATTATGTCTAAATCAATGTAAGTCTGTATATTTTCAGCCACCGGCTGCAACTCTATTAATAAACCG
This sequence comes from Homarus americanus, assembly GCF_018991925.1. Classification (NCBI taxonomy): domain Eukaryota; kingdom Metazoa; phylum Arthropoda; class Malacostraca; order Decapoda; family Nephropidae; genus Homarus; species Homarus americanus. Next base: position 2,516,899 of record NW_024719665.1, read on the forward strand.
TTTATTATTATTATTATTATTATTATTATTATTATTATCACACACACACACACACACACACACACACACACACACACACACACACACACACACACACACACACACACACACACACACACACACATACTACATCCTTGACCACCGAAGGGTCAAGACGTACCTGGCGCTCCTCTCAGAGCAGCCAGGTCAACTGCTATGTTGGCCCATACCAACTCCCTCCCCTGAACCCTCCTCCCCACCGGAATATCAACAAGTTCACGCCAGAAGTCACTATTTCATTTAGGAAAGAAATGGAACCAGTGTTAAACAGAGGTGAACAGTGGTGAACAGTGCTTAAGTCAGTGAGAACAACTCAACAGTAACAGTGGTACCCAAGTTGACCTTTCACACAGTGAGGTCCCAGGTACCCAGTGATAACGGCCCGTGAGACCCAACTACCAGCGATGTGTTAATCCGTCTACGATAGGAAGGCCTGGAACCACACCTCACTCATATAACACCATCTGTGAGGGAATTACTACACCACGTGAGGCCCCTCATAACACCATATGTGAAGGAGTTACTACACCACGTGAGGCCCCTCATAACACCATCTGTGAGGGAATTACTACACCACGTGAGGCCCCTCATAACACCATCTGTGAGGGAATTACTACACCACGTGAGGCCCCTCATAACACCATCTGTGAGGGAATTACTACACCACGTGAGGCCCTCATAACACCATCTGTGAGAATTACTACACCACGTGAGGCCCCTCATAACACCATCTGTGAGGGTACTACACCACGTGAGGTCCCTCCTAACACCATCTGGGAGGGAGTTACTACACTACGTTTTTGCTGTTCAACACCTACATTAATCTGTATGTTCACTGTATGTTCATTTACCTTTCTCTAATGAAGGCTTTTGTTAAACCACCAATGTATGTAATAAGTCATTTATGCCCAATGTATATTTTCAGCCTTCGGGCTGCAGAACTTTTTCAATAAACCGTTAATTATTATTATTATTATTATTATTACACACACACACACACACACACACACACACACACAGCAGGATGCCAAGACAGCAACATCGTGTTCAAGACTCCACATCTGCATCTCACCTCCACCACTCTTCCCACTGGGCATAAGACAAGCAACACGTTCCTCAAGTTACCCCCATTTGCATTCAAGTCACTAATGGGCCACAAGGCCAGCATCGTGATCCATGAACATCTCCACCCAGGCCTCGCAGAATCCAAATTTAGTATTGCAATTTCAAGGATAATCTAAAGCTCTGTATTAGACTCGTAAGTAAAGAGGCGATGTCATGTACTCTATAGGCTTCCCAGCTACACCAGTTTGGGAAGCAGTACAAAACCTCATTTTTCTTCCGTTTTACCAAATTTCTCCAAAAAGAACAAAAAATTTGCATCAAGGAATACATTCTGAGTTAATATACAACAATACAGTCTCCAGGTCCAGGTAACACAGTTCAACACACCTCTCATCTTTCTTCCAAATACTGGATATAAGTAACTATGGTATATGATGAGGCAGGTAAACAGATCTCAAAGGCATCTTCATTCAGGTATTGTAGAGAAGAAATTATGTGAGCCAAGCCGCGAGGTACAGCCATCTTGTCAGTAGTCAACACCTTTATCCCATTAGGCACTCCTTATCAGAACGACCCCACTAGTGGAGACCATCCCATTAACCACCCATTAACCATCCATAAGCCATCCATAAGCCATCCATTAACCATTCCAATCCAAAGTAACCCATTAGTTACTCCCAATCAGAGATACCATTTAACCACTTCCAATCAGAAGTACCCAATTAACCACTCCCAATCAGAAGTACCTAATTAACCACTCCCAATCAGAAGTACCCAATTAACCACTCCCAATCAGAAGTACCTAATTAGCCACTCCCAATCAGAAGTACCTAATTAATTAATCCTAGTCAGAAACATCATCATCAGCTCTTCACTATCAACAAGACAGAGAGTCACGCATCTTCAGGATACGTGTGTCACTATCACCCACACTCGAATCTCAGAAAAGGCTTGGTAATTAATATTCATTATAACAATCGACCCAACCACGGTCCCTCCCTTCACGAGTTTAACCTCAAGAAGAACAAGTTGTCGTACCGAAAGACGCGCGGGTCGCGGTCAGTTGCCAGACAACCTGTCCTGTAATCAGTTAAAACGTCTATTAAGTCATTTTAGATAGTCGTAATGTCACAGGAGTGGAGAACTGAATAGGGACCCTTTGATAAAAATAGTCTTTACTGCCCTGCCGCACTGATTTAAAGCCTCAGTATACTAGGAAGCAAATTAAATTTGCAAGAAACACCAAATTTTCCACTTACAGCGTGGTGTCGCCTGCAACGTATACAATCCCAAGAGTTAAATGTTAGTCAGACGAAGGACTCACTGGGGACCCTCGGACCAAGGTTTACATAACTATGTTTTGTGCTTTTTGTTGCTGCCGCCGTTAAAAACCTGTAGTGCAGCGGCGTCCAACTTGCCAGATTTTAGCTGCGGAACACCAGAAAGATCTACAAGAACTGAGGTCTTGTTCGTACACGTCAGTAATTGGTCTTTAGAAGTAATCAACGTCTTACCTCTGGCGGCGGCGATCGTCTCCCCGTCGCCTCGCGTATCGGTGTTGTCAAGCGAAGCAATTATTTATAAATCTGAATCAAATCGCCTTATCAACTCAGTCCATAGAGCCGTAAATGGAATGTGATCTCCATGCCGCTAGCTGGCAAATGCAGTCTGGCGATAAAATTGTTAATTACTTGACCTTCTAGCCACCTGAGGTGAACGGGTCGTGGACCCCCCCAGGGGCGTGAGTCCAGGTGCTGGTTTGACGACACATCAGGAGTAGTTAATGCTGGCCAGTCTGTCATATCATTAAAGCCGGACTAACTCGTTCGGAGAGAGCGGAGGCTAAAGATGAAGAGAAAAAGAAACGTTAATCAGGGGAAGAAGCATTTGCTGTATTTATGTTTCTTATCATCAGAACAATTTATAAATAAACACACGAGGGCCCGAGGCAGGTGAGGACGTACTGATACTTGATTATGGTGTGGATGGTGGACTTGTGTGACGAGTGTTGTGGCATAACTGTGGTGCGGGAATTCACCACAGTTTCATGTTTCGTTGAGAGCAAAAGAAGGAGTATCTTCCCACTAAGTCATTAATATAAAGTGATGACATATAAGGTTTCAGTCACCAGCTATTATGGATCAGGAAAAAAATGGGCCGTAACATAATGGGTTATGCAGATGTTTACTTGCCTGGAACGAAGAAGAAACGGGTGGAGGGAAGAGAAGCGTTATGTAAACATGTGAATAACAACATCGAAAATTGAGTGTGAGAAACAGAGTGACAGAAAGGGGAGACCTAAGGGAGTTGGAGATGACTGTGTGGGGAAATTGGTGTATCAGCAAGGAATGGAAATTAAGAAAAACTGATAGAATTCCGTCTTGAGATTGAACTGATAGTGAGGAATAATAATATATACAGAAGCCCAATACACGTATACACAATGGCGCGACAGTGAAAAATAAACACCATACTAGTTTGGTTATGTGGGAAAATGTGGGATAAATAGACTCCACATGATCAGAAGCTCGGGTATCAGAAGTGTGTGTGTGTGTGTGTGTGGAAGTGTTGGGAACGTCAGAGTGAGTACAGATGCTCGGCTAGATTTTATTTATGAATTAAGAAGGGAAATATGGAATTAAAGAATGTACACTTCATAAGGAACGCACACACACACACACACACACACACACACACACACACACACACACCCACACACACACACACACACGTGCTGCTCATGTGTGGTAATGTGATGATGTATAAACGACTTGGGTTCACCAGACTAATATTTTCAGGACTTTGCTGGAGGAAAGTATTAAAGAAGAACGCATCTGGTACAGCATTCAAAACAAACCAATGACAGCAAATGAGGCAGAGTGTGGGTCTGTATATATCTTTCTGGATAGATAAATAGATAGATAGATAGATAGATAGATAGATAGATAGATAGATAGATCGAAGTAAGTGTGTGTGTACGTGTGTTCACAAAACTTGACTGTACTGATGTCAATCGTAACTTACACTGAGCAACACCCTTATATTTTAAGCCGTCTCTCGGGTCCAGTACTCGTCCACCACACCGCCCTGGGGAGACGTCCTTATATCTGTACACGATAACAATATTTCCATGGTCAATGTTTATAGTGACCTTTAAACCAGAGGAAGGTGTGCCATATTTTTTCCTTTACATTATGTCATCATTAATTAGTCATGCTTTAGGTTTTTGCTCTCCCAACAATACAGGTATTGATACCATCAAGACATCAAGGGCAACAAGATCATAGTGGTCAGTGTGTACATTAATTCACACGATATACATGTATTAGTTGTAATAATTATCACAACCATTTCTGACCAAGTTGAGGTGTTTAGACCTGTGGGTGAAGAGAGGCGACAGTGTTGCTGGCACAGCGGTCCCTTGCCAAGCATGCAGTGTGTCACAACAACAAGGTCAGGCCATGAGGTGGATGACACATGAAGGCCGGGCCATAAGATGGATAACACAACAAGACCGAGGTAAGAGTTGGATTACACAACAAGGCCGGGGCAAAAGATGGATGACACAGCAAGACTGGGGCAGGAGGTGGATGGCACAATTAGATGTAGTGTCTATGTACAACACAGGGGACGGCAGGAGTTTGGGGCACATATAACGTTAGGTTAGGTTAGTGACAACGTCGCCCTCAGGCTGCATGATAGGTTTAATGGTGGTAGGTTAGGTTAGGTTAGGTTAGGTTAGGTTAGGTTAGTGACAACGCTGCCCTCAGGCTGCATGATAGGTTTAATGGTGGTAGTACCGAGTTATGTGGGTATGTGGTGATGCTTCGTTTTACGGGGAAGACGATAAGACCATAATGTTTATAATGTTGAGGCAAGAGCTGATCCATTGCTTATACGACGCAATATTGTACAGTACTTTTTATTACTGACCACAGCACCTGAAGGGCAGCAACATCTGCACGGCCGAGACTGAATTAGATTCTCTCTCTCTCTCTCTCAAAAAACGCTCGATTTTATTCTGCCAAGTGCGTTGCATTTTTAACAAGCATTGGTTTACCTCCAAATATATGACCCTGTCCATCGTCTGTTTTCCTGAGGATTTTGTAAAATTTGTCGTGATTTAATTAAATATCTTGTTGTTGTTATCAGATATTGATACAGATTACAAGTCTTTATTTTTCTTGCGTGGCATTATGAACCAACCATACAGTCAGACGGGGAAGCATGTATTTCACTAATAACATAAAGGATTGTTGTTACTAATCAATAATTGTCACACTCCTAAAGAAAATGTTAAAAGTAGGTAGGAACTCATTATACTTCGGTAGGTGGAGCATGTCAGCAAAACAATATCAATTAACGTCTTATCACCCTAAAGAATAACGAAAAGTGTAAGCAGGTGTGCAAAAGTAAATGTCATATCTGTTGAGGGTGGAGAAGGATTAACCCAACCTTAACCACCAACAATTAATTGAAAATAAAATTGACAAGGCTATTCTGCCAGAGTAAATACGGATACAGAGTGAACAAAAGCAACATATTAAACTGACTGAGCCTTTGGACCGCTGCAGCTGTCTTGATGGCATTAAAAATCATACACGTTATTGTCTGAATATTATTATCCCCGTTAGTATACATTATGATAAGCTTAATTATTCACCTCTTTGATAAGTGAGAAAAAGTGAAGTTGATATTGAAAGTAACAAAAGAAAAATTGTCACTGTGTCTACCCGACCAAAACATCATTCTTGACAATCAGTAAAGTGAGATACGCTTTAACCTCCCTCCTCCCTAGGCAATGAAAGCCAGTTTGTTCATTTGCTAGCACGAGCCACTGATCTTATCCTGCAACACTTTTTTTTTCCTTCATACACTTAAGACTTATACACACACACACACTTAAGAGTTTATGCACAAGGTTTACTCAGAATACTTTCTTCTGAAGATGTTTGTTGAAATTTTTTAAGATACTAAAATTATGGTCAATGTAGGTGATGTAGTTCTCATATTTCTGCTACCAATGTATGTATGTCTGTATGTATGTATGATGTATGTATGTATGTATGTATGTATGTATGTATATGTGATGTATGTATGTATGTATGTATGTATGTATGTATGCATGTACATATTCTAAAACACGTCAAATTCAAGCTCCAATCTCTCTTGTCACACAGCGAAGGGGAACTGTCCACACACACATACACACACACACACACACACACACACACACACACACACACACACACACACACACACACACACACACACACACACACACACACTTACATGTATTAACACAAACTTCTTCTGTGTGTGTGTAACTTGACTGACGCAAACATCCTGAAGATAAAAAAAAAAATATTGTAGGTTTTCATATTCTCCCTGTTATTGAGATTCCCAGCAAGTTATTTTTTTTTCTATTTATTCTCAAACATTTTGCATTAAGACCGTCAAGTCATATTCAGCATCTGTGAGAGTAAACAAAAAAATTATTCTAACTTTTATTTTTTTTAACTTTATTCATCTGTAAAATTTGCCCCAGGAGCATTATTTGTATTGGGGGTGAGAGCAAGAAATATGTTTTTAAAATAAGAAAATTAATCCTAAATATACCCATGTTGTAAAGTATGATGAATGAAAATTATGTTTTAGATCGTTAAATAATCTTTTAAAATACTACTTGTCACCTGGAACTTGTCCTGACAACCAGAAATATCGTGAAACAAAAAAAACAACTTACATGAAGCTGTCGTCATTACTTATATTATTTAGGATACATCATAATCTAGACTACGAGAACATCGCTGAATTAGTCTCCCACACCAAACCTTTCTTTACCATTGAGAAAAATTTGCTTTTAAATAATGACTTTTCCTGCGTCATAATACCAGTATGATTAAAAAAAATTCTTCAAGATGTTGTTTGTGTTGATTTATTGTTGTCAGTTACTTAAAAGGTTTTGGTCTTGTTATAAAGTTAAGAATAAAGAGTAAAGGCCCAAACCTCTCAAATACCTGACATTAACCCAACACAAACAAGATTTTTGACAAATTTATTTACTGTTAATTTTCTTATTTTTAAATGATATTGTCGAACGATAACATAAGAACTCGGTGAACGATACTTAAAGACATAATACCGTAAACCATCAGTCGGTAGTGAGGGTTTTTTTATTTTTAATGTTATTACCCAGTGGTGATAGTAAGCCTCAGTAAACGATAATGGGTGTCCTTAACCTCTGAAGTATGAGAGTAGTGAAGAAAACAACATAAATAATAAAGATTTAATTAGTCGCAGAGAACATTATATACAAACTATTAAATATTATTGGTCTATAAGCCAGTCTTTACAATTCATTAGTATTCTCTACGAAGAGCAATTTAAGGAGGGGAAGAAATTTATTCTCAGGTTTCGTTTACATAAGTGTTAATGTCATAAAATCTTGAGGACGGAATAAGATAGTGAGAGTCATTATGAGTGAGAAATTAGACTAATACTGTTAAGAGTCTAATTCACTTTATATGTATTTACCCTCAGGTTTCAATAGCGTACACAGGTGCCTCATTATGAATTAGTACCCGTGATAACAACTTGGCAGGTGACAAGTGTGTGTGTGTGTGTGTGTGTGTGTGTGTGTGTGTGTGTGTGTGTGTGTGTGTGCGTCCACGTCCATCAACACCACCACCCATGGAGAGAGAGATCCACACGTACCCTCACAGTGTCGTCAGCAGAACATTCTCCGGAATCAATGTCCGCCATCACGCTAACGCTTGTCTCACTGCTCTCCACCGTTGTTTATATATACAGCATATTTTTTTCACCTCGCGACCGTGTTAATTGGCAGAGAAGTGGTGATTAGTACTGATATTGGAGTCCCACTGATGAAAGGCAGGATTCCTATAGCGGTAGTTCTTATCTGATCGATCCACCGTCATCCTCCCCACACAACCAACCCATCACTACCGTTTCTCCGTGACTATTATTCCTACCTATTATAAACACCGTGACTATTATTCCTACCTATTATAAACACCGTGACTATTATTCCATCCCATATAAACACCGTGACTATTATTCCTACCACTATAAACACCGTGACTATTATTCCATCCCATATAAACACCGTGACTATTATTCCTACCACTATAAACACCGTGACTATTATTCCATCCCATATAAACACCGTGACTATTATTCCATCCCATATAAACACCGTGACTATTATTCCTAACCAAACTAAGCGAAACCACACCAAACTAAACCTATTCAAACCTAACCAAACCAAACCAAACCTAACCTAAACCTAATCACTATGGAACGCCCTTTAACCTAATCTCTAAAATTTACTAAGACAAAATTGTTCTTGCTGGGGTGTTGAGGTCACAAGATCCTTCTGCTGGGGACACCGATATGATTATTGGAGATTCACATTAGATACGAACTTCCTCCGTTGTTGTTATATGTGACTTATGGGTAATAAAAAAGCGATTCTTGTCAGAGTGACGCAGACAAGTGTTGATCACATCAGGCGATCGTGTGTGTGTATGAAGGAGTTTAGTGTTGTTTTTCTCGTCCATAATTAAGAGAAGTTACCAAGAATAATTACAGAATTATCATACTATCTACACATGTATATAATACCTCCGTAATGAATCACACATGACAGCACAACATACTGTACCAAAGGGCGCCATGCAGCGACACCCGGCGCCCTTCCCCACATCCCTCTACCAAGCACCACAAATTGTCGGGGGAAAATATTTGTATTCTCGACAAGTGGATTACTGTGCGGTACGTCCGTGAGGCCAGGCACGGGGTCCAGGGTTAGCAGATGCCTCCGCCATACACAGCCAACTATTCATTTGTATGCCACGACAGCTGTCAAGCGCTGCCCCTGGGACGACTCCAGGCTTCAGCCATGGTGTCGTTTCAGCAGAACACTGAAGTTTTCGGAGAAATGGTGTAATGAAGACGGACAGCTTCTTGCCTGCCCACTTTATTTTCAATATTTTATTATTTTCACTTTAATAAATGATAATCAATCAGCTGCCAACGTTTGAGTGTATATTACTGGTGTGTGTGTGTGTGTGTGTGTGTGTGTGTGTGTGTGTGTGTGTGTGTGTGTGTGTGTGTGTGTGTGGGAGTGTGTGTGTGTGTGTGTGTGTGTGTGTGTGTGTGTGTGTGTGTGTGTGTGTGTGTGTGTGTGTGTGTGTGTGTGAACGTATGCAGAAGAAGAAGTTTGTGTTTATACATGTAAGTGTGTGTGTGTGTGTGTGTACTCGTGTTTGAGCGCCGGGACACATATGTGAGTGTGGACGTGCAGTGGGACCCACATGATGTAGCCTGCAGGTAATTAATATCACTACCGCCACCACTGTCTCAAATGAATATTCCAAATCTTACCTGTGTTGCATATCTGACGTACAGGTACATCTGCAACTGAGTGTACATCCGGTCTGGTATGTGTGTGGGTGTATCCGGTCTGTGTGTGTGTGTGTGTGTGTGTGTGTGTGTGTGTGTGTGTGTGTGTGTGTGTGTGTGTGTGTGTGTGTGTGTGTGTGTGTGTGTGTGATCTCAGGAAAGGTTACTTATGGTCTATGGATGTCATGACAGAACTCCGCGTCTTAACATCTTTAAAATTGCATCTCTCTACTTTCACATCTTCCTTCTCTCCATCCCTTCTTGCCTCCTCCTATCCGGCCTCCCGTCTCCCCCCCCCCAACCCACTCTACGGGCCGCTGAGCTTTGCCATAACATTACCAAATTCTGGATCATTATCTGACAACATCCTTAATTGGTCTCACTGTCTGCTTACGGTGATAAATCGTTCAGCTTCAGGTAAAGGAGGTGTGGACGGGGGTGGGTTGTGGTGGGTTGTGGTGGGCCGTGGTGGGTGTACAGGTGTGGTGGGTCGTGGCGGGTATACAAGTGTGGTGGGCCGTGGCGGGTATACAAGTGTGGTGGGTCGTGGTGAGTATACAGGTGTGGTGGGTAGTAGTGGGCATACAGGTGAGGTGGGTAGTGGTGGGTATACAGGTGAGGTGGGTCGCGGTGGGTATACAGGTGTGGTGGGTCGTGTCGAGTATACAGGTGTGGTGGGTAGTAGTGGGCATACAGGTGAGGTGGGTAGTGGTGGGTATACAGGTGAGGTGGGTCGTGGTCGGTATGCAGGTTTGATGGGTCGTGGTGGGTGAACATGTGTGGTGGGCTGTAGTGTAAAGGCGAATAAGGAGGTAGGGAAGAGGAGGTCACCTGGAGATAGCAAGGAGCCCTGGGGAGAGGATATACCACATGATAGTATGGGGATGCAGAGGTGAGGTGGTGACGGGCAGATGCAGGAATAAAGTGTAGGAGAGGTACAAGTAATTCTGGAATGAAGAGAACAAAAAATAGCTTCCTTTTAAAACCAACTGAAACGACTATCAGCTGAATAACACAAGTAGAGTTTTTTTCTTTAATATCAATCAATCCATTTATATCTTCACTCACACTTTTCTTGCTGCCACCTAAGTGTGTCCACAAGCTCTGGTAAAGTTTATACAGAACAGTTCTCGATCCACAACACAAAAAATTACTACATTAAGGGTCTCCTTTAGCTACAGCTAGTTAGCAGAAGACGTCTCGATGTACGACGCTCAAGACAAGTAGAATTTGAGCCTGTGAGCAGCATACCTCCTCCCTCCCTGTACCTTGAAGAGTCAAAGGTGGGAGACATACTTTCCAAAAGGGTTGACTAACTAGCAAGTGTGCCTTAGGGTGGACCTACACTCATAGGAATGGTGCAGTGGTCCAGTGGATACAGCGCTTGGTTTCTGTCCTAAGAGACTCTATAATTGGCGCTCAGGGTACCCCGAATTCACCCAGCTGCGAATGAGTACTATATTTATCTTTCTAGTTGTGGAAGTGAAGACGGTCGAGTGCAGTACCGACCACACTGTCTCCATATGCACCGACGGCTAAGTACACAGTGTGCTGTATCTGCCCTGCCCCTAAACGACTCCCCACCAAGTCTATGGGACCCACTTTCTTTTTACACTCACACTAGTGCAATCGATAATATGAGCATTATGTATTATACTCTAGTCAAAAAATAATAATATAAGCACCATCTTTCACCTTTATTGTAAGGCACTGCCAGTGTCTTATGGGTCACCTTTTCCCTTTAAGTTACCCACTTAAAAAAATGCTTCCATTCCTTTCCATTTTCCCTGTATTCCTTCACATCCCTTGTCACTTTATCAGTCTTTCCTTCCTCCTCCTCCTCTCCCTGTTTGTTTATGGCGCAAGAAAACATCATCAAAATGTTAGTCCGCCTCCCTCCCTCAACTAAATCGCGGCCAGTAACTACCTTTCATATCAAATTACAATCAAGGGTCATCAGTAAGCAGCGGCGGCACTGTCGATCATTACTACTCATACAGCGTCTTTGCTCAGCGCTTGACAATCTGTGTTAATTAGAGTGAGTGACCAGGAGCAAGCCCAGTGACCAAGGATGGGTGGGGAGGGCGGGGAGAGTGTTAACAGGCGGGCGGCATAAGACCCACCCACCGTCCCACCTGAGCAACGTCTTGATCATCATGCACATCGCCGCGTATCATACATCACACGACTAATTAATTACACAGCGCTCGGGTCTCCGTGGGCAGGGGCACACCGCAATTATGGTGTCCTGATCTGAGGGGAACTAATAAAGTTGTACCTGTACTGTTCAACGATTAGCACGTGAGAGCTAAAGGCGGCACCCCCCTTTGCGGTCATGTATGGGGTCCCGGCCGCTCGCTGGTCCAGATAACATCGGGGCCAACCAACACGAAAGATAGATGGAAGGGATGGATGACAAGGAAAGGGATATTCTGACCTGCGTCTGTCTTGATAAAGTACCTGATGAACAGATACACCTACATTACAGACAACTAACTGATTGTTAATAGTAACTTGGAGCGGCCTACACAGGGTTGGGTTGCGGTGAAATATGACAACATCCTACCCTGACCAGCAAAAAAAAAATAAGGATCTGTGATTATAGTTAGCAGCTGTGTCAGGTCCACTACTCCTCGGCTTGAATCAACAAGTGGGCGGTTGTGTAGGAATGTATATTGTACAAGGTATCAAGTGGTTCTCTTTCGGGTGTGTTACTCAGGGATGCAACATGAACAGGAATCTCGACGAAGGATAACAAAAAAGGAGCATTTGCCGTAAATCCGATGTTAATACTGACTTTAAATGTATAAGAAATCCAATTAACACGAGTTGAGAAGAATTAATAAAATTCCGAGTAGCCAACTACCTACGATGAACTGCTGTACTGTTTTTAGTAGTTTATCTCCACCCCAGTATCATGTCTTGTTAGATTTCCGTCTTTCTTTCTTTCTTTCCTAATTTGTCTTCGATAATTAAAATCGCGCTCCATTCCATGAGCATCTCGGCGTATTTATATTCTACAGTTTTAGCTTCTCTTCCGATATTTAAAATCATCCACTACGTAAACACATGGATTCTACCACAGCTTCCTCACAATTTATTCAATAAATATAAAATTCGAGAAAAAAAAACGATGCTTTGCGAAAACATCTGAAACTTTCATTGTTATTACCTGGACAAAGATCAGAGGTCAAAGATTTTCGCAAAACAAAGATTAATATTCAATTATTATTCTACATTATGCTCAAGTCAATTTAAATACGACTCTGATTAAATTTATATTTTTTTACAATATTTATTAACATTTACATGGACTCAGTTTTTTTTTTTTTCATGGTATTGCTGGGGCCAGGGACAGCAATAACGCCGGACACACACACTGACACTCACAATAATCTACATTCATCTATTTTTCTGAGCTTAATAATTCCTCTCTCTCTCTCTCTCTCTCTCTCTCTCCTCCAGTACCAGCTAAAGCCATTCCCGCTTCTCTAACTACCACCTTCCTTGACTCTACTAGGAAATGTGAACACGTGTTTAAATCAACCAACATCTACCTTAATTCTACGCTCATCCTGGATTTTATAATCAACTTCCCCCTGGTTTTTGGTGAAGCAAGAAGCATCCCACACAAAAAACACAGACTCATCTAATACAAAGATGATTGATAATTTAAAACTCAATCACTTACTTTAAAAACAAACACAATGACAGAAGACACACACACACACACACACACACACACACACACACACACACACACACACACACACACACACACTACTACTTTTTTTTTTTTTTTTTAAACGTGGCCTCCAGCCTCCCCCAATAGCCACACCTTCGCCACCATTTATTTACCTTAATATTGAATATCCTAATACATAAGAAGCTATCCTATCTGTGTTAAATTAGTTGAGCCGCAGATCTATGCGGCATTCAGTGACTGTAGCCTCATAGTCAATATCTGCAGCAGTTGTCGGAGTAGGAGCAGAAGCTCTCGTTCCCCTGAGGCAAAGCAAAGCCGACCGAAGGAGAGAGAAGGACAGTCGACATCTCATCCAGGCTGTAACATAACTTTTGGGCTGCTGCTTCTGTTCGGAGATCAGCTCCGCGAGTCTGGCGTAGAAACATCTTGCACTTGGGCCCATCCCACCAGAGGTTGTGAACACTAGAGGAGTGAAGCTGCCTTGATCAACATTTTGAATTCTCTCCCCATATGCCCTTCTCTTGTCGTTCTCGTTCCTCCTGTGCAGCATCGAGAGCTAGGTTACGGTGACAAACGGCCATGGGATCAAAAATCCTGATGTCGAAGAAAGCTCGCTGTCCCCGCGTCCAGAATCCTCGAGCACTGACGTCCACACGGGCTTCGTTAGATGTGTACTACTACTACTACTACTACTACTACTACTACTACTACTACTACTACTACTACTACTACTACTACTACTACTACGTGGCCTCCAGCCTCCCCCAATAGCCACACCTTCGCCACCATTTATTTACCTTAATATTAACTATCCTAATACATAAGCAACTATCCTATCTGTGTTAAATTAGTTGAGCCGCAGATCGATGCGGCATTCGGTGACTGTAGCCTCATAGTCGATATCTGCAGCAGTTGACGGAGTAGGGGCAGAAGCTCTCGTTCCCCTGAGGCAGAGCAAAGCCGACCGAAGGAGAGAGAAGGACAGTCGACATCTCATCCAGGCTGTGACATAACTTCTGGGCTGCTGCTTCTGTTCGGAGATCAGCTCCGCGAGTCTGGCGTAGAAACATCTTGCGCTTGGGCCCATCCCACCAGAGGTTGTGAACACTAGCGGAGTGAAGCTGCCTTGATCGACATTTTGAATTCTCTCCCCATATGCCCTTCTCTTGTCGTTCTCGTTCCTCCTATGTGCAGCATCGAGAGCTAGGTTACGGTGACAAACGGCCATGGGATCAAAAATCCTGATGTCGAAGAAGGCTCGCTGTCCCCGCGTCCAGAATCCTCGAGCACTGACGTCCACACGGGCTTCGTTAGATGTGTTTGAAGTCCTGTGTTGGAGGATCTCGCCATCCAGTGGAAGGAGGGTCGGTTCTACCATGACGTCCCGGCAGGTTTCCTTCAACATATTTGCTGTGAGATCCCTTACCTCGTCATGCCTCATGCATATGAAGCCCCCCTTCTTGCAAACCATGGCGTGATCGCCATCATAGGAATAGCCACACACGCATTGGGAGGGCAAACCATCTACTGGCCAACCGTACCTTAGAGCAATGGCATCTGTAAATTCTTGTTTGTTAAGGCTGAAACCATTTGCCCTTATCGGTAACGTAGTTAACCAGTTCGAGGCGCCCACCTCCTGCGCTATAGCTACTTTTTTTGTCAGATTTTCTGGAACCTGCAGCAATAATTGCTGCAACATGTCTACTACTACTACTACTACTACTACTACTACTACTACTACTACTACTACTACTTTGCTGTCACTCGGAATCGAGTATGACCATGATACAATGCTATGAGTTATTAGGGATGTCACTTATTGGTGAGTTTTGAGGTGACTAAAGAGGCCGATACGGGACCGGCAGAGCTGTTCACAGATGTTGCACATGTGAAGGGCTACATTGAGTGCAGGAGGGGCGGTGGCAGCGTCTTTCCAGCGTTGGAGCTTGTCTGCCTCAGTTTGCAATCGGGCTAACTCGAAAGTATTGTCGCCTTGTGTGGTGCTCCTCCAAGTGTTACGATGTGGAGTAATCGACACCCAGGTGAGGGGTTCGATTTGGCACTTTTTCAGGTTTGTCTTAAGACTATCCTTATACCTTTTCAGTTGCCCGCCGGCGTTACGTTTACTATTCGTTGGGTGACTGTAAAACAGCTGCTTTGGCAGTCTACTGTCGTCCATGTGGGTAACATGGCTAGTCCAACATAGTTGTTCATGGATAATGGTAGCCTCGATGCTCCTACAGTTGGTGTCAGCAAGAATACTGGCATTTGTTCTCTTGTCTCCCCAGCGAACTCGGAGGATGGAACTTAGACTACGTTGGTGAAAGTTTTCAAGTGCCCTAAGATGCCTCCTGTATGTGACCCATGTCTCACTGCCATATAGCAGGGTGGGGAGGTCCACTGCTCGATATACGTGTAACTTTGTAAATAATTTCAGCTCCCTACAGCTGAAGACACGGTTTCGGAGTCTGCCAAAGGCTTGAGATGCACATCTGATCCGATGCTGAATCTCTTCATCGATGTCCGCTGTGGTGGACAGGTGGTAGCCGAGATACTGGCAGTACCATTAAGCTGGATGGTGGAGGTGTGTTTGAACTAGGGGCAGGTTGAAAGAGAATCTGAGTCTTACGTACATTCACCTCAAGGCCGAAGTGTGCATACGCATCTGCGTAGGTGTTCAGGATCTCCTGTAGGTCGTGTTCAGTGTGAGCAACAAGGGTGAAGTCGTCTGCATAATGAAGTTCAGTAATGGAAGCTGCCGACACCTTTGTTCTTGCCTGGAGTCTTCTTATGTTGAAAAGACCCCCTTCATCCGGTACTCGATGTCCCCCCCGCTGGCTAAATTGGCACTGGCACGAGTAAGCAGGGCAGCCAAGGAAATGGAAAAGAGAGTTGGTGCCAGTACACACCCTTGTTTAACCCCCGTTGGGATGGGGAAGAACTCAGACTGGGTGTCATGTGCAGGACACTGCCGTTCGTACCATCGTGGAGTTGCTTCACAATGGCGATGAATTTTGGTGGGCAGCCAAAATGGCTGAGGGTCTACCAGAGGGCTTTCCTGTTGACCGAGTCGAAGGCCTTGGTTAGGTCGATGAAAGCCATGTACAGATCATGACGCAGTTCTCTGCACTTGTTCTGTATCTGGCGGGCAGCAAAAATCATGTCTGTGGTGCCAAGTGATGGTCTAAAGCCGCATTGAGATTCTAGGAAGAAGTTTTCCGCCTCAGGAAGAAGTCTGTTTAGGAGGACTCGGGCGATAATCTTGCCAACTACGGACAGCAGCGAGATCCCGTGGTAGTTGCCACAGTCTGAACCGGTCTCCCTTCTTATAAATATTGATAATGGATGCATCTTTAAGAGCTTGGGGGATTTCCTCCTTTTCCCAAATATTCTCCAGGAGAGGCTGGAGACGGCTGGTAAGTAGAGGTCCCCCTGCTTTATACACCTCGCCTGGGATTCCATCAGGCCCTGAGGCTTTGTTATTTTTCATCTGTTTGATGGCAGTAGCTACCTCATCCAGGGATGGAGGATAGCTGAGGTGGGTCAGCTTTGGATGCTGAGGGACCTGCTGGGTAGTCAGGACATCCACATCAGTGTTGAGCAGTGAATGATAGTGCTCTTTCCAGCCCTGAAGGAGGCCTTCATCGTCTTTAATTATGAAGTTACCGTTGGACGAGCGGCGGGGACCTGCGCCACGAGTGATTGGCCCATAAAATGTTCTAGTGGAATTGAAAAATTCGCGCATCTTGTGCTGATCTGCAAAATTTTGTGTTTCACATGCTATATTTTTAAACCAGTCGTTCTTTAGGTTGCGAAGTTCCCGCTGGGCTGCCGCTTTCCTCTTGGGACAGGTATCAGCTTTGGTCCAAAACTGAGGGTTGTTTGGCAAGTCAGTTAAAGCAGCACGCTTATCATCGATGAGTACATTGATTTCCGGGTCATTTTCATCAAACCAGTTCTGGTGTATTTTTTCGATCTGGCCGAGGGTCTCTGCAGGTTTTTGTCATGACAGCGTCGAGAATATCCCATTCGGCACTGGGGTTTGGGTTGTTTGCTGTTGGGTTGTTTATCAGCCCCTGTTCGAGCTGCTCTCTGAAACCCTGTGGACCCTCCAGACGCTTAGTGTTAAAACATACACCCGCACTGATACACAAACACACACACACACACATATACACAAACACACTGATACACAAACACACACATAACACTCACAAACACACACACACATACCAACACAATACCTCCAGCAGGTACACACACACACACACACCAAATAATCACAGACAACAAACAGGCAGATGGGTTGCGAGGAAGCAGTGCAGACAAGAATTAATGAGTCTCGGCTGCCCTTCTGCGTTAGGAAGGAAGCACCTCTACTGTATATGAATAACCACATGGCGGACACGAGACGAAATCTGGCTCACAAGGACAGACCGTGTGACCAATGCTGTTGTTAGGCAGTTTATATTGCGAGGTATTTGGGTGGCAGTAATAAAGGTATGGTGAATAGTAACGCTAGTGTGGTGGCTAGTAGAGGCGAGGCAGCTAATAGGGGTGAGGTGGCTAATAGGGGTGAGGTGGCTAGAAGGGGTGAGGCAGTTAGTAAGGGTGAGGTGGCAGTTAGTAAGGGCGAGGCAGCTAATAAGGATGGGGCAGCTGGTAAGAGTGAGGCAGCTAGTCGGTGTGAGGCAGCGCTTACTTCCTGCGAATGAGCACCTACCTATACAGTTTGGGAAATCGAGTGCAGTGCCTGGCTCAATATTTCCCTGGGTATCGAAAAAGACTTTACAGATAGTCCACGCTGCCGTAATGAACAGAAACACATATGCAGTGGTAAATGAGCAACCTGGGATGATTAAGATATGTACGACTCAAACCAAGAAGTAATGAATACAGCAAATATTTCAGTGATTACAAAAGATATCTGTGACCTCTTGAAAATATATGAATGACTACTTTTACTGACAGTTATTTTGAAGCAAGAATGACCCGAAGTTGTGAAGACTGTACCCTATTTCTTTTGTAAAGTGGACGACTCGAACCTAACCTTAACCTAGCTCCCAGCCAGACCTAAACTATTCTTAAGTTGTTTCGATTACTAGAAAATCACCAAGTACGAATCACTGATGGAAAAATGTTGCAATACTTCTTGGAAAAACTATTAAGGCAAATTATAGATAAGAGTAACTACTGTAGGTGCAGGAGTTCAGTTTAGGATCAAAATCGTGGTAATACAGTAGTTGTATGTGGAAGCTCCGGTTAATACAGTATTAAAATAATATTACTATTGTGCCAAAAACAACATTAATATTTGGCAATACATGAGACGAACTGTAGTTTGAAGAAGAAAAATGTGAACATTGTGGTAATAACAGATAGGTTTTGAAATATTAGCCAGACCAAAATGAACACTGGTAATACCTGACAAAAATGTTGCAATTCTAGTAGGAAAACGTGGTAATACTAACTAATAGCCGCGAAAGACTTTTGTGATAATACTAAGGCTCGTATAGGGTGATAATAGGAGGAAAAATAAGAGGAATATCATCAGTAAAAACAAAAAAAAAAATAAAAAAAAGTGTGTAAACAATCAGACAAAAATAACTGCGACATTAACAAGAAATGTTTGGCAACTCGAGCGAGGAAAGTGAACTATCACGAGCGGCTGAAGTGTCACCAGACTAATGATAATGACAGTAAGGACACCTACTGTATATATCCTCTACCACAAGTTATTAATCCGTATGGGAGGTGGAAAGTTACTGACCAGACTAGATTGTGATGGGCAATACTTGATCTCCTTGGACGTGGCGGCAGCACCACTGTATGAGAAGGAGAATAGTAATGACGCATTAATGCAGATTCTCTCCCAGGGGCAGAGGCTGTGTCGGTCAGATGTAACCCAATACGCTATATATAGACGCGGGGCGGCGGTGAGGTGCGGCCACAGACAACACAACAGTGTACGACTGTGGGGTGCATAAGGGGGGGGGGACATAAATCATTAACTGATGCAGGTGTGGGGGGTCGGAGGTGGAGAGCTGGCCAAGTGGACAGTCAGGCAGATAGCCAGCCAGGCACATAACCATGTAGCCACCTACACAGTCAGCCAAGTAGCCTGATAGCCACTAGCCAAATAGCGAATCCGGACAAGAGAGCAGGTAACCTACTAAGAAGTCAGCCTGATCTAGTCAGCGCGCGAGGCAGGCAATATCAGCACTACCGAAGCGGCAAAGGATAAGATCTAAGGCACGTTTGCCTCACATCAGCGCTTGGGTGAGATAAAGCTGGCGATAGACAAATTGTCTGACAGAGAGGCACTTAAGTGCACCGGGCGGGCACGTAAAGTACCTCCTAGAACCATCAATACAGGGATAATAATGATCTTTACCTCAGTATCTTATCAGGTCTAAGGGGAGAAGCACCAGGTAATGAGGAAAGCCGCGCTCTACCTGATACATATCATCTTCCGCGATCCATCTTATACGGCAGTACAGATTTTGGATCATTCTCAGTCTTTTAATCATATCTATATTCTCTCCTTTCTGAAATTCCTCAGGTGATTTATGAGATCAAATTGATGTACTATCTTGTACCTGTGATCTCGCTGTATTGTTAAGATGAAGAGATTCAGCTTAAAAAAAATAAATACAAAAAATAATTTGACCAAATAGTTAAATACGGCGCCCGAGAGAATAACGCCCGTATTATTAAACATCTTCCCTTGAAGAGGGTCGTCGTGTTTCAACCCGAGTTTTAAACTGAATGAGTCCTGAGGGACACTTCAGTACTTAACGGGGTGGTGTGGCGGAAAAAGTAACTAATTCCAATATTATAAATTAATTTTATTGAAATTAGTTCATTTTACCGCCACACCACCCCGTTAAGTACTGTACTGCGGTGTCCCTCAGGACTCATTCAGTTTAAAACTCGGGTTGAAACACGACGACCCTCTTCAAGGGAAGATGTTTAATAATACGGGCGTAAAGGACGTAATAGAAAATAATTATTATGTTTTATACAATCATCATTCCTTCTGAGCTCATCTACAATCAATATATTCCTTTCTATAAAACTCTTGGTAGTAATACTCCACATACCTGACCTCACACACCTGCAGCAGGAGATTTTTTGTTTCAATTATCTTTAAAACTGACAAGAGGCGACCACGTACTGCAGCGATACACAAGTCACCTTCCGGTAACTGTGCCTTACACTATGGCGGAATAGTCTTGTATATTAAGAACCAAAGGATATTAAAGGATATTCGATTGTGTCTGTCTCTTCTAAGGTTTGAGAAGCCGTAAATTATATATAGATATAAAACAGGAAAACCCCAGGATCACACTGAGGGTTTTACACGGTGTTGATTCAGTTTCGTGAAGCTTGATCTGTAGGAAATGTTAAACAAACTGAACGTCTACAGACACATGGTAAGGACAGTACCGTTGTAATGAGTCTCCAACTTTCTGAAGATTTGATTGACCTTACAAAGTGGATATTAACTTTTAGATGAATCTTTATGAAAGTGATCATCCAAATTTCGACATTGTGGTTTATTATCTTTATTGTTTGACGTACAGGTGCGGGAGAAAGAAGCAGTAACACACACACACACACACACACACACACACACACACACACACACACACACACACACACACACACACACACACACACACACACACACACACACAGATGTTTCAAAAAGTAAGTTGATGTCAGATAATCATTCATGTCGAAACCTCTCGTAAACGAAGACAAACAAGACACTTGATGACTGAGAGCTGAGTCAACACATCTTCACTACCTGGACGATGTACCCAGGAGAGCAGCCGTGACTTACGACTCTGTGTGGCAGCCGCACCAAGGAGGCGATTTTAATGCACTTCAGATAATATCATACGAGGTGCAGGTTTTTGTAACACCATCGATCACTAGTAGAAGAAATAACGCGATAAAGAAGGCAGCACAAGGGGGAGGAAGGGCTGAGGGAGAGAGGAGAGACCACACACACCATTGAGCCCTCCACCACCCCTCTCCCCATTAAGGAAAGGTAACGCGTTTATCTGTCCTGTCTTCTCTGATGAACTGTTCCGCTTCTCTCTTCCTTGTTATTATTTTTATCCCT
The DNA here is from genome assembly GCF_018991925.1 of Homarus americanus. Taxonomy (NCBI): domain Eukaryota; kingdom Metazoa; phylum Arthropoda; class Malacostraca; order Decapoda; family Nephropidae; genus Homarus; species Homarus americanus. The sequence goes on from NW_024719665.1 coordinate 2,538,270, forward strand.
TGCATTACCACTTTTACCTTCCTTTTACTCCATTTCTTTTGTTTCTTCCTCCCTTCAGTTCCTCTATACTTCTCCCTTTTCTGCCTCCCTTCTTTCCATATTTCCCATTTAATTCCATCTCTTCTCTACTTTCCATTACTCCCTTCCTCTTACCTTCTCTTGCATCTTACCTCTCCTTCCTTTCTCTTCACACACAACACAACACAACACAACACAACACAACACAACACAACACAAACACGGCATTCGATATTACTAAAACTTGTCAGATGTATTACGATGTTGTAAAGGTGTTGTATTCACAAACGTAAGAATGCACTGATTGACTTAAGCTAAAATAAGAAAAAACCTTAACTTGAAACTTGGATCATTAACTTAGCATCATCTAGGAGTCGAGATTAAGGTGCTGGTATTTTTTTTTAAGTCCCTCTGTACCTTAAACTTATATTTCATAACTGGTGTAAAGTGAACGAGTTAAGGTTGTCTCATTATAATGTTTAATGATAATTCTGGAGACCGTAGCATACAGTCCCCTTCACTAGTGCGTTTACAGGGGCTCGTCATATAAACAGTCCACAAATCATTACATTGAGATATTTGTTTTAATATTGTTTTAATATGATTCCATAGTATGTTTACTATTGCTAGTTTTCTTCTGTCGAATATAAGCAAACACGAGGCTGCCACACTGCACAAAACCTGACGACCCCTGTAAACGCATTACTGAAGGGGACTGTACGTTCTTACATCAAGTCATACGAACCTTTGTGAACCAGGGTGTCATCAGGCGGTGTCAGGTTTGTTTGTTGTTGTTAATATGTAATTGTTTACTTTAACTACTAAATTGTTTAAGGATATAATTTAAGGGACAAAATTCTCCCAGTTTATTTTCGCTTCTTAACTCCTTAGAGACAGTGAGGTGGACAAGTAGACGCCTGATCACCAACTTTCTCAGTTATCTTGTATACTAAAGCACACATCGAGTGATCTAAGCTTAAATTATTCTAACACGGGATGAATAACGTTTGATATCACAGTTGTTGTAGGAACACTGGTCTCTCCCTACCTACCATATCACAGGTAAGCTTAAATCTATACAATTACACATTTTCAAGAAGTTAAATGGTAATTAATAACCCATGAATACATACTATCAAATAAAAAAAAACGTAATTTCCAACAACACATTCCTTCGATATTATCCTCTTCATTATACTATATTACATTATCTCCACCTGTCAATATAATGCATAACATTCCCGCGCATTATAGTGTTATAACTCGCCAAAGATCACGCACATATAGCACCGCCACACGTTATAATTTAGCTGATATATGAAGAACGCATTTCAATACATCACACCTCAATGATCATGATTAGGGCCATTGTTCACTCCCTCGAGGTCAAGATCTATTAAATATCTGGCCAATAGACATGAATCACTGATCGTTTTCTGTGGCGAGAAAAAAAGAGGAGCGAGTCAGTAGTGAGCGGAGGCGTGACGGTAGGGTACGAAGCAAGTCGGAATGATGGTTGTAAGTCAAATATAGACCCCAGCCAGCCCTAGGAGCCCCCAGCCAGCCCTAGGAGCCCCCAACCAGCCCTAAGAGCCCCCAACCAGCCCTAAGAGCCCCCAACCAGCCCTAAGAGCCCCCAACCAGCCCTAGGAGCCCCCAACCTAACCTAAATAAATAATTAAGAGTGGGGCCCATTACCAATAGGGTATATTAGCATTAAGGGCTCCCCATCAGAATTAAGGGCTCCCCATTAGCATTAAGGGAACCCCATTAGCTTTGAGGCCCATTAAGATTAAGGTCTATTAGGACTGAGGGTCCGTTAGTGCTAGAATTCCATTTATTTCATCATCCATCAAGTCAATTAGTCAACTGTTCTCTCAACCACTTACTGAACAGCTCATCCACTCCACTATCCACCCTGTCACACAATCTGTCATCCATCCATTCATTCACCCACTGAACCTATCGCCGTGTTAATCAGCCACGCATCATAATTTCAACCTCCACCTGTTAAAAATAATCTTAATACAGTTGCTTTGATCACTTGAATTATTTTAATGATTCTTAGTAAATATTTTTTCCCATACTCTGGCCATATAATAAAAGTTAAGAGAATAATGTTAGAAATATTACAGTACAAAATTAAGAGTAGGGAGACCAAGGAAAGGCAGAGAATGAGATAAATGAATTAAATTAAAGGTTGTGGTCTCCAGAGAGGCACACAATCTTGGGGGACTGGTAAGACGTATGGAGTGGTGGGCAATGGTCACCTTCTTTCAGACACGGGAAATATACCTTGACTGAAATGGTTCCTTGGGCGACTACCAGACTAGCCTGCAGGAGTATGGGTCTGTCTGACGAAGGGGTGGTATCGTATTTTCAAGTCGTAATTGCGTCCTATGAATTTCTTAGAACAAAATTATTATCAGTAATTACAATGAAGCAAATTTAAACTAGGTTGTTACGTAGTGTGGGTGTTCGTGTTATACATCACGGGTGCCGCTAACGATGCCAGCAGCAGGTCCAGGCCGCTAACTGGTTCTCCAAAATTTTTAATCAACGAGGATTTTACTCTGAAAATTTGACCTGGAAGATAATCTTAACGTTCTATCCAACTTATGGGAAAGATCAACTAAGGCATTGAAGAGCAAAAGATGTATATAATAGTCGCTTATTATTTATTTTTTACAACAACCAGAGTACGTAGTTATAAAGGGCGTAGTTATACAGATGCTAATGTCCTCTCCAACTCACACGGTATTGAGGAAAATTAATCACATCGTTATCACACTAGTTTTATTTTATGGAGTTAAAACGTGTCGTCTTGGAAGCCAAAATTTTGTTATCAAACACCCTGAAGCAGTGATTATGTCTGATGCATGATAACTGGCTCTCCTAACTACCCTTCCGACAACTACAAAGGCAAGGTGTAACAGTCACTAACCTTCAAGATAATCATGTCGTTGATTCTTTCATTGACCACACGCTCCCTACAGCTCATTCAACTCTGCTATTCCTATATTTCATAAATTAGTCAACAAAAGTGAGGTGCATTTGTTGGCCGTGCCGGCGCCCTGGGAAACCACAGAGGCTTGGTGAGTGAGTCTGTGGCAGTGGGGAAAATCATAGCGAATTTGTGTTTTAAGAAACAAGCAACTTCATTCCAAAATGGAGGCAACAAACGCCGTCACTTTGCTTCCAGATTTAATCGGCAATTTTGCCCTCAAATTTCGTGCAATCAGTGCATAATGGATGTACAGATAATGAACGGTTACTTTTTACGGAAGAGAATAAAAAATAAAAACCCTCAAATTTAGTTGTCGGTGAACAAGCCACAGAGTCAAGGTGGAATTTAACTACAGGAGAGTGCGTTATCCCCAGCTGAAGGTACACACACACTGTTTAGTTGAGCATAAAATTACACACACAATTACACCGTGATACCTCAAGCGCGAGTTGTCTCACACAACAAAAAACACTCGATAGTACTACTGGGAGGGGTGGGTGGGCGTGTCCTTGAGGAGGAGTGTGAGTAGGGGGGCAGCGGGGGCACAAGGAAGGCAGGTAGGTGGAGGAGAGGAGGTAGGTGGGTGTAGGGTGTTGGGGGCAGGGGGAGGGGAACAGGTGAGGGGGGTGTGTGTTGCGGGTTGTGCCCTGATATACAACTACTCTGGCAAATTAAGCAGCCAGCGCCGGCATCTATATACTTGTTAATTACCGTGAAGCTCTTTCTAGCGCCTGAGTGATGCTCCTACAGGGTATTATTTGCTTTAATTTGCAGATTTTCCAGCACACAGGCGGATGGAGCACCTCATCAGCAATTTTTTTCTAATTTGACCGAGGAGCGCTTCCCAGGGTGGTTAAAATCATTCAGTCAAACTAAAACTTTTCCTAACATAATCTTTATCATCTGTTTACATATTCCAACGTCACTTACCCATGTATTTCTGCCTTACACTATCAATAACCTTAACTTAATAGAGTGTGACCTGACCTGAGAGCTCTTAGTTTCCCCCACGTCTTGATCAACAACAAGAAAAAGAGTGAAAATCTGCATTGCATAGAACATTTTTACTGCGAAATTAATCAGATGAATTATTGTGCTTCAGCTATGATTACAATACATTTTTCATTATTTAAATTTACACTTTGTCTCCATCAGTCTGACACGTTGTTCCGACCGTAATCGCAAATTGTTGTAATAATGATGTGTTTAATGGCGAGGTATGATGCATGTGTAGGACCGAGGGGCAGTGGTCTCTCTCTCTCTCTCTCTCTCTCTCTCTCTCTCTCTCTCTCTCTCCAGTAGCTCAAGTGAAGATCAGTCTGAATACAGTCTATTTTTCTCAATCTGAATACAGTCTGTTTTACTATCTAGAGAACGTCACCATATGTTACCATACAGTATGATCGAACACCACAAAATTTGCAAAAGAGTGACACGAAAAATAAATTATCAGTAAGAACAATACTAACGAAAGCAATTAATTACTAGCATACAAACAACGTGACCTGACCAACCCATGAAAACCGTCCCTCCCTTAAACTGAAAATAACACACATGTTCAATATGTTCATCTGAAAAAAAATTTGCACTGAAAACAACACGAACTTTAACTTATCTAAAATAAACTTCACATAAGTGGTGAAAAAAAAAAACCATACATATTTACTTCACCTGCTGCTGTAAAAACATGCATTTGTATTGTACAAGAACCTTATTCCATCTCAATAACTAACACTACACGACCAACATGAATGACATATTAAGTGTTAGTTAGACTTTTAAGTAAACCTAAAAATAATAACCTAACCTTAAGCTGACATATTATAAGCCTTGGGTCTTCTCAGTACTTGACGTTATCACAGCTAGGTTTCTAGTACTGAACGGCCAGCAGTGTTAGTAGTATGGGTGGTGAAAAAGTAAATACAATATGCTCCCGGACTCACCAAGGAACATGAATGCAAGATTTTTTTCACTCTAAAGTTATGAATGATACCTGTGCGCTTATTCATTGTATTTTTTGTATTATTTCTAATTTTCTTAAATACTGTATTAGTGGAGTTTCAATCCCTACAACTGTTTATAACTTTGGATGTGCATATTTCAAAACTGCTAACTGCTCCCTATTATAATGATATCTTACTTGTATTAAACTGACACACAGTGTACTTACATGTGCTGTTGTCTCAACCTGTAAAAAACAAACAGTATTAGATAAATGGATATAATGAACACATTTAATGAACTCTTATAATAATACAGTTTTTGAGACTGCGGTAATGATAAAATTATATTATAAAGTTGACCATGTTTTGGCTATCAATAACTTTTATCTCTGAAAGTTTCTGATATTGTATAAATTGTTTCATTCACCATTAACTGAGAAATTTACAATAATGCCCAAAATTCTCAAATGATTATTGACACTGGTTACTTGACGTCCATTCTACGGGTACTAAAGGTCTTTACTCATGAAAATTACCAAAAAAATTCATAAACAAGTTGTTGAAATAATGTTGTTCACGTTACTTACTACTCGTACACTGTCTCAAGAACAGGAAGGTGGGGAGGAAGGGACATCAATAAAAAACACTGACATATTCACGATTTCTCCCGGAGGCCACAGCTAGAAATATTTCCCCAGAATATTCAACACATTCCCCTGTAAAGTCAATAAAGTCGCCCCATTGTATCTAACGGAGGACACCAGGAGATGCACACACCTTACTGTATCCACAACTGTCCAAACAATTTCTCCATTATTAAAGGGATAGAGTCTACCCCTCACCCTCCTCCGCTCTCTTGATCCAATTTATCTACAGGCAGACAAACAAACAGACATCTATCCTCATTTGAAGGGGAAACACGAAGCCATCTGCCTTAGTGTACGGGATTAATATTTGTAAAGCCTATGATAATATTGTGATTTAAGTGGATAAAAGAGTTTTAGTTCGTCTCGCAATTCTACGATTTTAGTAATGAAAGGGTTAAGGAGAATGGTTTCCTGTTGTAATTTACTTCATCATAAATACATCTAGTTATCAGATACCGATCCTTGTGTAATGTATTTGTCTTAATCTACTTATGAGAGACAGTGTTCCTTAGATAATTTTTTTCCCAATATGTAATTTTAAGAGATACTTCTAACTGGTGGTGTGGTATTCCCTTATGTGAGTTCTTTCCGACAGATAAAAAAGAGTTCCCTGCAGACAGTCTTGATACTTTCCAGGATACAGAAACATGCAACAGGCAATTATTATTATTATTATTATTTTTATTTATTCATTTATTTTTTTTAAGAACATAACAACGGTGCTATCATCCGTTTACTTATAAAATGACCCTTTTATAATACACTGGAATCACACCACTTACGGGGACCACTAGTAACACCTGAAGTATACCCAAGTATGATCATGACCTGCACCACATACTTCAATTATACTTCGTCTCATGTCTAACTGTGCTGTATTCTAATCCTGATCACATGTAATATACAAGATTATTCTCACTTAACAATGCTCAGTAACTTTGCCAATTATCCTAATTTCGGTATGTTATTATTAACTAGTGGAGTTTTCCGTAAATATATTTCAAGTAGGAGTCTCACTGAAGTAATTAACACACCTCAAACATTTTTCTGCCGAGTATAACATAACCTATTCTAATGCAAGTTCTCACCCAGCATACCTACCTCACTCGTAATGCTTCTCAAGTATACTCCTAACGCAATCCGTGTATGTTCCTGTATATAATAACACATGACTATTCAAACCAAACATAAAGCAACTGTATTACCCATTAAATATATCTATAGTAAAGAGCTCCTTTATAGAACCTAATTGTTGCCTAAAATAATATAAGAGTTGAAAGATGCGAATCGTAATGTTATACTCACTTGAGGAAACTTATTTAAATTAATATATACAGGTATTCTAATTTCTTTTCCAGGTGAGAGTTTCTTAATATTTTTAGCGTTGATGATGAGAACGTAGAGTACAGGTATATATCTCGTTGTTTCTCCTCTATACCGAAGTGGAGTGAATCAAAACCCAAATTAATTCAAATTGTCGTCAAGTATTTATGGCCGACAGCTGAAGGAACTTATCGTATAATGAGGAAAAAGATAACAAAGCCTCAGAGAACGAAATCAGTTGTGTGACGAGCGAAAAAATATGTAAAATAATCGATTAATTTATATTGCAATCTATATTTTTTCCAGGTATAAAAATTATCAACAAAGATGTATATGGTGTGTGTTATTATGTTCAGGCATTAAATACATTACCTTTAGCATTATTGACTTTATTCAATCCGGAAAAATTGTTATTGTCAGTCTACTCACATATGATTGATAGTCAGTGTCATGTAATAAGCAACCTGGTTAACTATAAAAAGCGGCCAGGTTGTAGCCTGCTATCTCCTTAGTTCATGATGTATGCATTATTACTCAACCCCAAGGTAACCAGCAGCTCCTTTTAGTATATGATTTAATATAAGCAATGGTGGTCAGTCTTATGGCCCACTGCTACATCACAGTAAACTAATTAGTAAAAAAAAATAATAATACCATACTTAAACTACACCAAGATTAATGGTGACATATTTACGTTATTTTTTTAAGGAGATTCTTTAAATTAAACATTCCACTATAAAGATTCACATCACAGCACTGGCACCGTGTTATATGTTATGCATATTAGGAAACTTTTATACTGAAACAAGATCAGGACAAGATTAAAGTCAGACCCTTACTGTGAGGTGAGAACATTATTCTGCTTGATAACTCAACCTTGAAACACGACCGTAATTAACGTAAGGAACTCGAAGTTTGATATAAAATAGCGCCCCCCCCCCTTCCAAAGTGTTTCTCTACGCACCAATATAGTCTCCATTATGGCTTCTCTTCCACACAACCTTTTCTCGTTTGGTGACCTCGTCTTGTAGGCACCATGTTTACAGTTCATCCATGAGCATAAGTAAACAACGGCTCAATGAATGATACCTGACAGTCAAAATAATCTTTGAGAGAACTTCAAGCTAAGAAACAAAACACTAGAGTTCATAATGCAGGAAACAACGAAACTTCCTTACAGGTCACTTTGCACATAAAACATTATTTTATATACACTGACGACAGCAGCGAATCCTGTGGCATGCTCAAGTAATCACCCACATCGTGCAGGTGAGCAAAAAAAAAAAGAAGTAAAATAGAGCATTTTTCTCTAACTCTGCGTCAGGTTTATTCAACTTTTTGCAGATACAACGACGTCTTTACAATTAATGGATGTCCCGATGCCCTTTACAACACGACATGCAAGCCTCCGAGGGCACACACGCTCAACCCGACCAATGTTCAAGAGTGTGAAGACCAATTGAATGTTGTTGCTCTATCCTTTGTGCTTGTGCATAAGACCCTGAAGTATGTGAACAACATCTATACACTTTGTCCTTTTAGTTAATAGCAATGGAGTTTGGAATGAATAGTGTATGGAGTAAGGAATGAATAGTGTATGGAGTAAGGAATGAATAGTGTATGGAGTAGGGAATGAATAGTGTATGGAGTAAGGAATGAATAGTGTATGGAGTAAGGAATGAATAGTGTATGGAGTAAGGAATCAATAGTGTATGGAGTAAGGAATGAATATTGTATGGAGTAAGGAATGAATAGTGTATGGAGTAAGGAATGAATATTGTATGGAGTAAGGAATGAATAGTGTATGGAGTAGGGAATGAATAGTGTATGGAGTAGGGAATGAATAGTGTATGGAGTAAGGAATGAATAGTGTATGGAGTAAGGAATGAATAGTGTATGGAGTAAGGAATGAATAGTGTATGGAGTAAGGAATGAATAGTGTATGGAGTAAGGAATGAATAGTGTATGGAGTAAGGAATCAATAGTGTATGGAGTAAGGAATCAATAGTGTATGGAGTAAGGAATGAATAGTGTATGGAGTAAGGAATCAATAGTGTATGGAGTAAGGAATCAATAGTGTATGGAGTAAGGAATGAATATTGTATGGAGTAAGGAATGAATAGTGTATGGAGTAAGGAATGAATAGTGTATGGAGTAAGGAATCAATAGTGTATGGAGTAAGGAATCAATAGTGTATGGAGTAAGGAATGAATAGTGTATGGAGTAAAGAATGAATAGTGTATGGAGTAGGGAATGAATAGTGTATGGAGTAAGGAATGAATAGTGTATGGAGTAAGGAATGAATAGTGTATGGAGTAAGGAATGAATAGTGTATGGAGTAAGGAATGAATAGTGTATGGAGTAAGGAAAAACAAATATAAGAATAAATAAAAGAGAATAACAAGAAAATGATACTCAAACGTGAACTGGTCGTCGTTGGAGAGGGTTTAAAGTTTTCTTGCGCCTGGCATCCCTCAGGTTAATCTAAATGTAAAATTTAATTCGGGTGTCAAAATAAATCTATGAGTGATCAGAGGCTTACAAGCAAATGCACTTAAGCAGCAAACTCCATCAATATGGCTGGAAATATTTCATAGAGGTTCACAGAGTCGTCGGCCGTCACACATACCTCAAGTGAAATCCTTACTCCCTACAGCTTGCATCTAACCTAACCTAACCTAACCTAACCTAAATTAACATAACCTAACGTTACCTAACCTCCATATTTTATTGACATTCCTATTAAATATTTTGCTCATATTTTTTATAATTAATCATAGGTTCCAGCTCTTCAACACTTTAGCTTTGAAACCTGGGAGCTCTGAGCTTCAATTTTCACCCTCTACTTCCTTTACATTGTACTAAAATAAGTAACTGCTCCATTTAACATGACTCATCTAATATAGCATTATCATCTACACACAACCACTGCAGTAACTTTCTTCCTGCACACCAAGATGCACACATCACTGACTGAATCACTGAAGACGGATAATGTTGCTAATGTAATTCATGTAGTGAAGAGACGAACCTGATCGATCTTCCATACAACTCTCATAATTATTCCTTCTAAATTATACTGAGTTTACTTAGGTGATGCAGGCCTACGCATAATCTGGCGAAGCTTCAGAAAGATCTAATACGTGCATCACCTGTCGACATCTGGTTAATTGAACAGTATAATTGCTAGCTTTCGTCCTAAAGTGTTTATAATGTTTAACTTTTCCTACTTTCATTACATAACACCCTACGTTCTCTTCCTACTGAGGTGAACTAATTTTTGTCGTCTAATGATGCAAAGTAAAGCACACTTAATTTAATTGTACTGTAATTACGTAATACCCATTATAAATAAGATGTGGCTCTTTGTGGCTCTTATACCTTTCCCTTCAAATATTTTATTAATCTTCACCAATTCACAATGTAAACAGAAAGGAATAAAGACATTTACCCTCACCAAGTCTCGTATCATGACGGGAAAATCAAAACTCGTACACAATTATTTGGTGTAGACTTAAAGTGGACAGCATCATGCAGAGGCAAACGAGACTGACTTCACCACCTCCAGGTATTCTGAGGTTTACGATGCGCCCTTTCCTCTCAGGGACAGGATGTCCTTGGGGGAATCCTTCAGGGTACCCTCGACTGGACTCAGTGTGGGTACTTGGTGATCTCACTACCGCTCCCGGCCACCAGCATCACCAGGGGTCTATTCCTTTGCTACTATATTATTTACCAAGAGTTTTAAGATGGGTCTCTGATATACACTTCCTTTTATAACTCATTACGTCAAGTCCATGATAGTTTTCTCTCTCTTATTGTTCAACAGTTGTAAATTTGCTTGAATATCCGGGTTAATCCTGGTGCCGCAACTAACAAGTAAGATTAGTTTACAAGCCTTAAACCCAGAGAAAAATATGGAATTTGAAAAGAACTGTAAAATTGCAACATCTTTAAATGGGTAAAAAAAAGTTGTTACATTAGATTTATATTTAACTATTCCATCGAGTAATCAGAGGACGATTAGGAGCAACATACTTCAACTTAAGAAAAACTTCCTGAATCTGGACTTATGTTGTATTATACCGTCACTAACTCCTCAAGACGCAACTCTTCCTTATTAAGTATTTGATGAAATTTGCAGAACTAATGTCATCAAACACCAAGAACTGTCACATAAAGGTTATTCATACCCAACTAAACCTTAACAACAAGCACATACATACATACATACATACATACATACATACATAGCAGTACATATGCTAAAATACTAATACAAAGGCTTAAGGGGAATACAGCAATTAGTATTGTACTGGATGAAAGTCTCTGTGACGTGCTGAAGATGCACAATGATAAACTGCCAGGCTGAGAGGATTTCCTTCTGCGCCTTCCATGGTATTAATATTCCCATCATACATCACACGGGCAAAGGAGAGGCGCTGTCTGGACATTACTGTTATTAACTTAATGACAAAATATAAATTAGTTCCGAGACATGAATAGATAACATCTCGACTTCGACAACAATTGACCCAACTGAAAAGAGCAGAGTAACACGAGGCCCACCTAGAGCCTCCTGTTCCCCGAGTACGGCTGGCTTCATCTGCTCGGTCTTCTTAATTAATTCTTTGGTGACAACGAGAGACGAAGCGCCAAGGTTATTTGAGCAACAGGCGCTGAGATTTGTTGTCCTTGGGTGACTTTATAACACAGGCGCTGAAAGTTGTGGCCACAGGGTTGCCTCTGACACAGGGGTACTAATAGATTGTGGCCACGGGGTTATTCCTAGCACAGTCGCTTTCTAACGTGCTGTGGGCTTAAAAGTTATTGCATTACACGGTGCCTGTGATACCGTTAGCTTGCCCTTCCAGTAGTGCAGGTAGAGCGGTCGTGTCATGTGGCTGTGGGAGGGTTATGTTGAACGTTCTGGGAGAGAGAGTGATAACTGTCCACGGGCTTATAAAGGTTCAAGCAGGAAAACTGTGAAGTAACTTAAGACTTTAAAGCATCTATATGGCAACATTTTATTCACATCATGAAGATATGCAAAAAATAATAATTATACATTTCTTTCCCAGTACACTTTGCATCTTGTAATTTTCTGCTTGTGTTTATTGTATTGTTGAGCACTGCCACACCTGTATAGCCACGAGATAATAAGAATGAAATATCCTACAAGTTTTTTTTCAGTAAACATTTTAGCTATAAAATGTCAACACAAGGCTTTAGTTACGTATTATAATGAGATACAATTAATACCAAGTCCTCCAGGAGCTCTGAACTTACTATCAATTCTCAATGACGTTGGTGTGTGGAAGTCAGTAGGTCAGACAGGTCTCAGCTTCAAGGTTCGTCCCTCAGGCGTTACCAGAGTTGCCTCCTTGTTATTTGTGTCTTGAAGATGGACACTTTAGTAGTTCAGCGGTGGCAACCTACCTAAGTTGACTTTGTAAATATTTATCTTCTTTTAGTGTGTGTGTGTGTGTGTGTGTGTGTGTGTGTGTGTGTGTGTGTGTGTGTGTGTGTGTGTGTGTGTGTGTGTTACAAATGCGTTAACAAAAAATCACATTAATTATAAACTTTATCGCTTCCGATCTTATATATAAAAAAATTAGGTGATTCATCAGAGACAGATTGTGGTCGTGGTATAAGAGGATCTAAACAGTTTGAATCACGCTGTTGTCTTGCTGCCCCCATACCTGGACAGTCGATAAAAACTGTAGAGGAAGATTAATGATGTGACCTACGACGTAAAATCTTGACTTTATGACCTTTTTACGGAGAATAATGGTGACTTGGAGAACACTTTGGCCCATTAACTCCTTCTATTGCCAGATTATCGCGGGTGAATGAAGCAGACAATCGCGATGACAGTTTAAGTGGGGGAGCAGAGGAGGTGTCAGCGCCAGGATTAAGGTGGTTGGGTTTTTTCTATTTGTTCATCGTCAAAAAGTGAATCAATCGGTCAAATTAGCAATTCAAATGACAAATGAGTGACGTGTTTAATTGCCTAATTGAAATTCAGTTGTGTGAGGGTGTCTAGGCCGAGGTACCCAGTAGTCAAGGCTCCGATCGATCTATCAATACGCTGTCCTCAGAGCCTACGTCTTCGTCGCTAATACTAATGTCGGGTGATGAGACGATTAACACACTGGCAATTGTTTAGTATCACTTATTACATTGATTAATTACATTATTCCATGACTGTAGCGATTAACTGATGACAACTCTTAATCGCCAGGACGACCAAGTGATTGTAATACATTATTAACTTAATGTGTCGTTAAGGGGTTCGTCTTGGTCTCGAGTAGAGTAAAACTGAGGGCGCTGTTTTAGGTTGGCTGTGACCGCCTGGAGGATTTACACTCGTGCCTCGCTGCTGATGTTAATACTCCATTTGGTCACGACTGAGGGTAAGTGTATCAACGGGAAATAAGTGAAGCTAATAAAAAGAAAATGTGATAACCGACGATTTTATTCACAAACTAAACATCTTAAGGCATGCAATAAATATTAAGCAATTGCAATATGAAAAGAATGCATGGGCAATTTGCATATAATGGCTTGCTTTAGAAAGGGTTTATATATATTTATGTATATATAAACTTATTCCTTCATTAAGATTTCCTGCGTAGAAGTGAGGGTACAACAACGACTCCCGGAGATCCATTAGCATGACTAGGCGCGGCAGACACCCACCCCTCCCGCACCCCGACACAGGTGTTTTGGTGCGAGGTCTAGCTAACTCGCCCCGCCCACTCACCACCCACGGCTCGCCATCCTACCTCCAGCCTATGCAGTCTCCCAGTCCCTCAAGGCTGAACCTGATCTGCATACATTACACCTCAACTAAGCAGTGTGAGATTATAATTCATGGTAATATTTAATAAACGTTTAAAGATGTGATGATAGACATCTAAGGTCGTAGGAAGGACACTGACTCAGGCAGGAATGTACACTTTTGAGAAGAAACGCTATCAAAACAATAACAAGCGCCAGGTAACTATGAGTGCACAATTTGTTAACCTAACCTATCAGATCATATAAGGTTACAAACACCGCGGGAGGAGTGGTAAGCGTGCCGGAGCTGTAATGTGTGTATTAATCAAGAAGCCCAACCACAACCGATAGAAGCTTCCTTGGTGTAAGCTGAACCACCAAAAACAGACGATAACCGCATAACCAGTGGCGGCAGATAAATGCGGTCATAGATACTATCAATATCGAACAGCAAACAGAAAATGTGTTCATGTAGCGGAGTACTGAAGCAGCCAAAGAAGATAACACTAACTAATACAAACACACAATACACTTTAGTTTCTTTTCAACGTCCTGTAGTGTCTTGAATATTAAGTCTGTTAACGCAGCATTGTCTCAATTAAACTTATGCAAGCATCATATATTTTAGTGAAAAAGGTGAAAATCTATCAAGGGTTTTGGACGGCACAGCATACACAGTTCAGGTATTTAAGAGGAACTGGTAAAATATTTGGTCTTTATCTTCATGGGGGTTTCCCTAGACGATATTTAAAGACAAGGTCACCCCAGCGTTTATAGGTGATTATCTCAGCGGCAACCAAAGCCTCTCAGAGACCAACAACTAAACGATCAAGACCACTTAAGTGAGATTAAAAGGAAATAACATTTTTTGTTTCGTCAAATTAAACTATCTACCAAGAACATAGATTAAAAGTCAACTCCTGCCCGTGTGTTTTTATGTGCTATTATTGTTGCTTACCATCAAGTAAATAAACATGAAAAAAAAATAATAATCCAAGTTTAGCATCAGCATAAAAACTCGTTTAAAAGGTAGCAAGCCAAGCATCTCCTCCATGACGCCATCACAAGGCCCGTGTCCACTATCCTCAGGGACTCAGGCCTAATGACAATGGCGTTAAGTTTGCTTCAGTTGAGTGACGGGAAAAAACTTTGTTACAAACACTGAATACGACGATAAGTATATTTAAGAGTCAAATAATGTATTAAACAAGTAAAAACGAACTATACAAAATATTAAAGCTCATCAGGTGTAGAGTGTACTCAGGTAGTGTGGCCAGACGCAAACTTTACAAACTTTGAAAACTTTATAAACCTTCGTGTAATAAATCAATGATAATTTTCTTGAATTTAATACTTTTTTGGAATACTATTATGTACAGTAAAACTAAAACCATATAACTGAGACACACTGATAGACGGATGACACTGAAGAATTGATTGCCAGGTGAAGCTGTTGGGCTGGTATCTGTTAGACAACCTAGCTGGTATAGGAGACATTCTTGCTAATAAATGAGACACTTTGGTTAGTCACCTGGAGACTGGCAGATGGCCGAGGCAGACTAGGAGACAAGCTAGGAGAGAGACAGTGTGGTTGTTGCCTTACACAATCTGAATGTTTTGTGACTAAGAAAAAGCAGCTGTTTAGCCAGATAAACATAAATACATACATACTGTACTGTACATACATACATACATACATACATACATACACACATACATACATACATACACACATACATACATACATACATACATGCACACGCACATACATACATACATACATACATACATACATACATACATACACACATACATATATGCACACATACATACATGCACACATACATACATGCACACATACATACATGCACACATACATACATGCATACATACATACATTCACGTGTCAAAACAAAAAAACCTAAATAATACCACACTCTTCCTGCCTAACGGATCACGGTCCATACAAGTGGAGAGACGTGTACACATGGTATCAATCCCTCAACACATTAATGTATCCCTGACATAGGTATCTCCTCGGTAATATTGTACAAAAGACCATCAATCACACACACACACGAGGACCCAGTGCATTAGTCCATTAACGTGAGAGTCGAGGAATATGATTTTCCTCCGATAGGCATTGTTGATATAGCTTAAAGGTTCATATAATATACAGTATATATTTCTTTAATTATATAGTTTTTCTTTTCATAAATAACCAAATATTTTGTGTGGGGGGTGGGGGGGGGGTTGAGGGCAGAGTAACTTTAGGTAGAAAAGAATAAATAAAAACCAAGCCGACATATTTCCAGAGGGCCTCAGGCGTGATCATCATCCGACGTTCTTCTGATCTGTAACAACCCCACACCTGGCCCTTCTACACCTGGCCTCCTACCACACACCTGGCCCTCCACCACACACACACTACACACCTGGCCCTCCTGCCACGTACACACCTGGCCCTTCTACCACACACTAGCCTTCTACCACACACAAACACACCTGGCCCCTCCTACCACACACACACACACCTGGCCCTCCCACACACCTACACACCTGGCCCTCACCACACACCTACACCTGGGCCCTACACACACCACACCTGGCCACACACCTACACACCTGGCCCTACCACACACCTACACCTGGCCCTCCTACCACACACCTACACACCTGGCCCTCCTACCACACCTACGTGGTAGCATCTGTAGCACACCACGAGTATTTGGTCATCAAGTTAATTTCATAACCAGAAAGTTAACCCCCCACACACACACACTCACACACACACACACACACACACAATGGTCAGCAAAAAACGACACATCGCTGTCATCATCTCTACAATCCTTGGCTGCAATTAACTTTCAATTAATTCCGGCAATAAAATGTTCTATATAACGTGTTAGACTGGCAGCGTTGGACATTCACAGCACAGATAAAAGGCGACAGGCATTAAAAGGAAAACAGGATTTGACGTTAGCATCAGACTGCCCGTCCATCCTAGGGGTACTATAGACAGGACTCAGCCACGCAACTGTCACTTACCGAAGATAAATAATCGGAATAAACGCAAAATTGAGAATGAAAAGGAACTGTGTAGAGATTTATAAAGGGATTAGAGCCGTCGGACACAATCGCCAATAGTATTCCGTGATTACTCGTCTTCAGAATCTCTATTCAAAAAGGAACTCCGGGAAAATGAGAGAATTTACAGTCTGGTCACTCATCAGTGCGACATTAATAGATTCGACCGAAATTGTAGCCTATCTCAGCTTATCATGAATGTTCGGTAATTAAAGAACTGGAAATGCAAATGGTTTACGGGCCACGACCCTCGCGGCAGACACGGGTTCGTATACCATGCTGCGTCTTGTAGTGTTATCTGCGTTGCTTGCCGAGTTATCCCGCGGTTCTGCTTCACAAGAGACCAGAATTATGTCAAGTCTTATCTGGTGAGATCTACAGTTTGCTGCACAATCTCGGACCTACTGGGAGATGTATTAATAGGGAATAATTGAATTTACATAACTGAAGGATAATGATTGTTTTTGGGTTGATTGTAGAGGTCATCTGAATATTGATAATTTAAATGAACATGTATCGTCATAATTATATTAAAATAAAAAAAAGGGAAATATATAAGTTAATGGTGGTCATTGGAGCTTAAATGACATTATATTCACAAGAAAAATACACATTAACATGCAATCACATAACAAAAAATTACACACACGTTGCTTGTACACACGCATGAAGGTCGCACATCGGAAAACTTACTCAAGTCCGAACTGAAACTAACCTAACCTAACTGTTCATAAGCAAGGAAACCTGGATCAACTGACTTCACACTCAAATACCTGTCAGTTAAAGTCTTTCCATTATATCGACCTGTTACCGACTCCATCTGTCACTCTAACACGACGAAACAATAGTGATTTGCTTTACGTACTATACATTGTGGTAGAAGGAGGAAGAGGGGCATAAAGTCAGCTACACGTTAAAGCGGAGAGGTAAAACTGACTGAACTTCTCCGCTAATGGACTTGACATAATGTACTGTACTGCACGCGGCCAGACCTCGTGAGCTAGAGGAGAGAATCTACAACCGGACCACGAAACACGACTAAAATCTTCACGCTGAAACTGCGGGTTCGGTTAGGTCATGGGTACTCTCTATGTGACAGATACCTGCGAGTCCAATATTATACATTAATATTATTAGAATTAGTTAATTTTACCGCCACACTACCTCGTCAAGTACTGTACTGCGGTGTCCTTCAGGATGACCCTCTTGACCCTCTGCAACGGAAGACGGTGTTTAAGACTCCGGGCGTCAGCGTCTTCCTCACCTGTCATCTTTTAATACTTATTCTGAACGCCGCAAACTTGTCTCCTTTATTCTTATTAACATTTGATCATCTATTATTATGTTCGATTTGTTTACTTGCATCATTCTCTTCTCCATTGTGTAAGATTGTGAATAACAGAACAGCTAACATACATTAATGCTCGTAGGTTGTATGATAACGAATATATTACTCCATTCGTTCAATACATCTAAATTGGTATCTAATAATCATAAATTATCCACACGCTATGTTTATGTTTCTTAAGATCCATAAAGTAAAAACTATACAGTACTCGCATGACTAATATATCTTAACCTGGTGTAATATATCAGGAGGAGGGAGGCGGTGTAGCAATGTATACACACACACACGCACACACACACGCACACACACACACACACACACACACACACACACACACACACACACACACCATCTCAGCATGAACTGTTACAATCACACACTGGACTCTCATCAGAAATCCTATATAATATAAAACACATAAATTTAACCATGTATATGTATATAAACTGTATAGATATGCGTATATTTTTCACTGGTACTTAACTGCTTATTAAGAAAGATTATCACCAATTAATTATCTAGTAAGTGGATATATTTATTACACAGACACGTAAGATGAATTATGCTCATCTGTGAGGCGGATCATATATACCAACAGATCAGTTTGTATGTTATAGTCAGATGTTATGGTCAGGTTGTTGCAGTATGGGGTACACACAAATAAACCAGAGGATGGGAAAATATCTGGCTAAAAGAATGAGATCCTACCTTGGCTTATCTTATTAACACCAACAACATGGTACACAGATACGTTATCGAGGTAAAGATCAGGGGATAAGCTTTCCGGGACGTGTTGTACTGGTGGTGGTGGGGCCGCGGCACTCTTGAAGTCATTGTAGGAAGCAGAGAATAGAATCCATGGCAACACACCATTAGCGAGACCGTCGAGGCTGTGTGTCCGTGTTCGGCCAAATTAATTCGTAACAACAATTGGGGTAGAAGTAATTATCTACAGGAAGTTAAGGTTCAGAAATAGAATCAAACAATTATGTACACACAGACATACATACCTACATGGACACACATCCACACTCGGGCACAGACATAAACATACGCACACATTACAACATATATTATATATATTCACGGACATATATATATATATATCCATATACACAGTCGTAAACACGGACACACACACACACACACACACAGAGTACAGTCGGGGTCAAAAGTTTTGAACACTTAACAGTATTTGGCATGTAAGTACCCGAAGATCTGAGGTGTTAAGGAGAGTTTTATCTAATTTTGTGGTTCAGGCATAATATGTGATGACAAGTAGTGTTATTAGTGTATCCCAGTCATATAACTCACAAGTAGATGCCAGATATTGCTAAGTGTTCAAGACTTTTGACCCCGACTGTACAGTACCATGTTAAGAAGGAAATGAACCGAATATATTTAAGATTTTTTTTTATATAAAAATTACATGTAAATATTTGTACTTTCCACCAAGGAATAAATACACGAAATAACACTCACGTATATTAGCTTCAGGAGTACACAGACGAACATACACTCACATAAACCATACAAGAAACGCAAGTTCTACCCGTTAGAAGTTTAGCAAGGTAGACACACACAAACACACAATCAAATAAAACAGAAAAGAGGAAACACATAAAGAGGTCACGTAAGAAACATGGAAATGAAACAAAAACAATTAAACAAAAAGGTCGATACATTAGTAGTGTTTGTTTAACGATGGTCTAGCAATGACAATCATTATTATTATTATTATTGTTATTGTTATTATTATTATTACTATTGCCTTTCCTCGTCGTTAGATTACTACTACAGGAGAGAGAGAGAAAGTTAGGGCTGATTTATGGTACGGAGAGGTCGCTCACACCTCACTCTGGTAAAGGAGTTACACAACGAATCGTAAAGCTGAGAACGAAAGCTGTGACTTAGGAAAACATTGAGAATAATCAAGGTAAAACAAATCAACGGAGCTCCAATGAAGTAAAAGAAACGAAATGTTAAGAGAATATAAAGATTTTGTCGACTATTGGACGTAGCAATAACCTGAAGCTGATGGGGAGTGATACACGATCATTAAACTAATTACAACTAAATCAAAATATGTCTCCAGGTACAATGATGGACTGTGGTTGTTTTGATAGTAAAATATAAGAACATTACTAAAACTCTTAATGCCTAACTCATCAGTCACACGTCGAGGAATTCAGCCTTAATATACTCACTGATAACTATATATACAATTAAATACGTTTAAATATATATAGCCTATGTTTAGTCAGTCTAAATCCGCCTCTCTTGACCTGAATAAATGATCTTCGTGTGAAGGATCAATTCTTTTGCATGTGAGTCTGAACGTAGCTAATGGCTGATTCTTGGCCAGCCTTATAACTCTCAGTCTCCAGCCCTCCAGCACGAGGAAAACACACACATACTACAACAATATATCCTTTATGTTATTCCCATCTTGTTTACATTATCTCTATAAACAAGTGACTCGTATCTTATTACCTGGTGGAGTTAGTTCATTAGTCTTATGGATAGCCCTGGCACATAACATATAACCAACATAACTCTCCATCCCTTTATTAACATATCGAGTTTGACGAACATGATAACAACGTCAGCTATAACATCTAGAGCATACCTCGTTAATTACACTGTGGCACACCTATAATTACACCGTTGTTGATACTGTATAATTACTTCAATTAAAATGTCATACCTCTACTTTATGGTTCAATTCTTTATATTTTTTTCCCTATTTAATTTGGGAAATTTATGAAGATATCTCTTTGACTATTTTTTCGTCGCTAAGATGAATGACAAGCAAGATTGATTAAAATTAAATAATAAATATAAAATCAAATAAGGAAGATATCAAACAGCATTATTAAGCGAGACGCCTCACAGCTACTGACTAAGACAGAGTAGAGATAATATCACCTATTAGTAAATAAATATAATCATAATACGTAACATTCCAGACCTATTCGTGCGTTAATTTCAGATAATGATGTCCTTTCTGCCTAACCTAACCTAACCTAGCACGAATTCCATATTGCAAACTACATAAAACACTGTAACTTTCTCCACGGGGTACAAAACTCAAAAGCTCTTAAAACGAATAATTAATTCATCGTCTAAATTAATTTCACGCTGGTGTATCCTTCAACCATATCGCACCAACTAACGTGAAACAAGCGTTAAAATCTTACAAAATCCAACTCAACCAAAAATGAAGTCAAAACCAACTCAACCTTATATGAAGTCAAAACCAAGTCAACCCAATATGAAGTAAAAAACAACTCAAGACAAAATAAAGTCAAGACCAACTCAAGCCAATATGAAGTCAAAACGAAATCAACCCAAAATGAAGTCAAAACGAATTCAACTCAAAATGAAGTCAAAACCAAGTCAACCCAATATGAACTCAAAACGAACTCAACTCAAAATGAAGACAAAACGAATTCAACTCAAAGTGAAGTCAAAACCAAGTCAACCCAATATGAACTCAAAACGAACTCAAGTCAAAATGAAGTCAAAACGAATTCAACTCAAAATGAAGTCAAGAAAAACAGTGATCCCAAACCTTATGACTGAGGGTAAAGTTATCTTGCCGGGTAGGAGAACATTAGAATCTTATCAAACATATGGCGTTGAGTTAAATTTTCCGGGTTCAAAGACTTTATAATATTTGATGAGTATATCAGAGGAAGAAGAAGATTGCTGGTAAGTTCACGGATAACAGAGATAAGAATTTCCTAACAGAGGGACTACTATAGAGGCTTGGGGCTCCTATTGGATGACGGTGTGTTCACGGCGCCTCTAGTAATGGCGTCTTACATGATGGCAATTTTCTCGTATAAAGCAGGAAGCGAGATGACCATGAGCATCAACATAACAAAGATTGAAGTAGGAAATCTAATCTAATCTAATCTAATCTAACCTAACCTAACCCAATCTAATCTAACCTAACCTAACCTAACCTAACAACGCCTTCTTTTTAAACAGCTGACTCAGATATCGCACAGAAGATCAAAAGCTAGGCAATTACGGGAACAATTAGCTGCACATTATCGGGTAAGATGATCTCCAACGATTGATGGTAAGTGTTGAATAGAATAATGCCGCAATCTTCTCTCTTCAGGGTGGGAGTTAACGCGACGGAGTAGAACGCTTCCTTCTCAATAAAACAAAAAAATTCTAACTGAATAGTAATTTATTGTACAAAATTTGAATGTAAATAAGAGAGAGTAAACGTAAACTTGTACAAGATCCGTAACTGAGACACGAGGATGAACCGGGCAATGAAGATAGAAAGTTTATTGAGCAATGGAGAGAGAGAGAGAGAGAGAGAGAGAGAGAGAGAGAGAGAGAGAGAGAGAGAGAGAGGTTACTGATACGAGTTCGTTTGTATGCGGTCGTGGGTGTATGCATGAACGTGCTGTAATATCTGTCCGTTTATAATGTCTGTTTTGTATTCGTGTGTGTGTGTGTGTGTGTGTGTGTGTGTGTGTGTGTGTGTGTGTGTGTGTGCGCAAGCAAGCACATATGAATGTACATGTTTACACCACCACAGTTGTCGTGCCTGGAGTTGGAGTTGAATTATAGACCAGAAAGGCCAAGGCCAACTTGTGGATAGAGCGAGTCAGTGGCTTCATATATCATGTTAATGTTGTGTCTGTCTATTTAAGTCCAAAATTATGTTTTTTTCTCTCCTAATCTTAATAGTTTGATTCTTTTCCTTCATTATAAGCAAACACAAACCCTGCAAAGTATAACTGGTTTCCATTTCCGAAACACCAGTGACATATTAAAGAACCATATTTTCATTAATATCGATTCTCTTCCAATATATGCCATACATAGATATATATACTGAAGTACATTAAAACAACATAAAAAATTATACTGTATGTAAAAATATAATTTCACACCTGCAGTTCACACGAAATGTATAGAAAAAATGGGTATATAAAGATCATTAAACATAATTAATGAGTTTTCTCTCACCCTGCGTCAGCATCATTCATATACTGGGTACAGGTCCTGATACAGTCGCTGAAAAAACTCGAAAACAGCGGGATTATGGATGGCCTGCAGGAAGCGCTGGTTTTGGTGCTGTTACCATCACGATGATTTTGACAAAGGCACTAGACGCCTAGATTGATGGTGCTGTTACCGTGTAGACGTCGCTGGCGAGGCAGCAGTGCCCGAAGGTGAGAGAGAGGGTTGCGTGAAGACGGCGTCTACTGAGGCAGCAGGGGGGGGTGTGGGTCTCAAGGTGCAAACCAGATTTACTTCTTGATGCTCCCCAGCTTCACTCAGCGTCTCTCCCCAAGCCCCTAATGACAACACCTCTCCGCTGTTCTAAATTTTCATCCTAAATTTTATTCACTATTAAACAATGAATATTCTGCACCAATATTACTATAATTATTCGTAGTCCTATATTATACACACTATTCTCATGCTGTGAATCACTGCTTTTATCGTCAGCTGAGGACGCTGTTTACCTGAACTTGTTATGCAACAGATTTCCAGTAAGATTATAAAGCAGATAATAAGAGAGATGTGTTCACGCCACACAAGAGTACCGGTTCTTCCGGAGCCTTTCTAAACATTCAGTGATGGTAAGCGAGAAGAAATGGCCTACTTTTCGTGTCCTGGGGGGTTAAACAGGTTATCATTTACCTGTCGGGGCACAAACCACAATACAGCACCGATCGTGGCTGATAAAGGTATCAACGCCTCAGAACAACTTCGGGGTGCACTACTCTTCAACAAGTGTTTCTCTTATGGTATGTCTCGCTGAGTCTCAGAGTTCGAGGAAATATAATATAGTACACTTAGGGTAAAGTGTGAGAAGTGTGTGGACTTGTGGTGTACAGAAGGCCTTTACTGCCAAGCCTGGGAGATAAGGCCGTTTAAACAGAACCATCGAGAGGACAATGTTAGCTCTTATCTTTCCACTCCAGTAACATGTTTACCGTCGTCTCCAAGACTATGTGGATTTCTCGCCTTTGGAGAATTTCTGAACACGAGTGACCAGCATCCCAGAGCCAGCGTCAATCAATGCCCTTGGTACGTCCCTCTTCAAGGCATTATACGTTCGCCATCCTTGTCGGTCTGCATTCATCATTCATGTAGGCCAGCAGACAATCACTTGAGCATCACACCCACGCACGCTCTTATAAAATTCTCTCGTTTTACCTTTAATTTCCTAAGGCATAAGGCGTGCACATCTTCACTCACCACAGCTGCACCTTATCGTGTTAATACTTCACATCACTTCATGCATCTTCTTATCGCTCAACACAATCTCTCCATCACCATAATTTCCATCTCCATTTTCGTCGAACTGTATATTTTTTACCACTTCTTACAACAACTTCGTCCATTTTACTATCGTCATTTTCATCATAATTACTGTAATGATATTCGTCTTCATTATTCTTCATGCCTTCTACGTCGACCAGAAAATCTATTCTCTTTACTATTTTCAGGGTGTTTTGTCTTACACGATTACAATCTCCGTACGTCCTTTGCGATTTTTTTTTGTTATCCTGCTATAATTAACGCTTTTAATCACCTCGCTAATACCACCTAGCATTAGCCACAGTTCTTCCCTTCAAATCTTTACTAATCTTACCGACGATATATTTCAGCATGTAAGATTGTCAATACATGAATCGGTATATATACTTTTACTTTCTATAGAATTTAGTTTCAACGCTAATATGTATTTTCGCCATTATAAATAAAATTTAACTTAGAAAAATGTTTCCCTCAATAGCGATAAAGTAGTAATTTCCTCATCGTAATAATACAAATACTCCGCTAAACACAATAAACATCATTATTCTCTCAAAGTCCTGGTGTTTACTTCACTCTTCACCGTCATAGGTAAACAATGCACGTACAAGAACCTACCAACACCTCTCCCTCTCCCCTCTCCCCACTACCCTCCCCTACCCCCCTTCCACCACCACCCTTACCACCTACCAACACCTCCCCTTCCACCACCTCCCCACCTACCAACACCTCCCCCTTCCACCACTCTCCCCACCTACTAACACCTCCCCTTCCACCACCACTCCTCCCCACCTACCAACACCTCTTCCACCACCACTCCTACCACCTACCAACACCTCTCCACCACCTTCCACCACCTCCCCATCCAACACCTCTCCTTCCACCACCACCAACACCTCTCCCCCTTCCACCACCACCCTCCCCACCTGCCAACACTCCCCCCTCCACCACCACCTCCCACCCAACACCTCTCCCTTCCACCACCACCCTCCCCACCCCAACACCTCCTTCACCACCTCCCCACCCCAACACCTCCCCCTTCCACCACCACTCCTCCCCACCTACCAACACCTCTCCCCCTTCCACCACCACTCCTCCCCACCTACCAACACCTCTCCCCCTTCCACCACCACTCCTCCCCACCTACCAACACCTCTCCCCCTTCCACCACCACTCCTCCCCACCTACCAACACCTCTCCCTAAGAGTAAAGAACAACATTAAATACGTCATCACTGCAGAATTTCAGAGTGAAGAGTGAAAGTGAGTGCCAAAGGCTTGACTATCTATTAGAAGCAGTACCCATTCCGCAGCTGGGTCGACTGGGGGCGCCCTCCTCAGTGGTCACCCATGACACTCAGGAGGGCAGTCAGTGGGCCAGGAGGCGAGTGCTACAAACATCCACTTGACCGCCACACTCCAGTATCGTGTTACTAAAATATTCATAATTCGGGAAGTGTACAGTATGTTAACACCGAGAGCCAAGTGGAATACATCCTTGTGTACATTAAGGTTAAGTACCAGTAATGGGAACCTTCTTCACTCCAAGGCCACTTACCACAGTGATTCTGAATATTGTTTTCAAATCAGATTACTTATTATGCACTGCGACTAGCGGCACACACACACACACACGCTTACCGTCTGCTCTCCTCGTATAACTTACACACACACACACACACACACACACACACACACACACACACACACACACACACACACCTCTCTCTCTCACACACACACACACACACACACACACAAATTAGCAAACACAAACGCACAACATAAAATATATCACACTTCACCATATATACACAATTACATACACACAGAAACCAACCAACACACACAGGCGGTCATATCTGCAGGGTCGGGGGGGTGGCACATGTGTTCCCAAGACTCACCCCGTTGATGCTCTGGGAATAAAAACTCGCTGAGATTTATGCAAATTAGCTGTTAATTAACGGAGTTGGTGGGGCGCCGAGAGGTGGACAGGGTGTGGTGGTCCAGGCAGCAACACACGGGCACCAGTCTCTCCCCGACCTGTATGACAGCTGCCCTCCACCACACAAGATGTTATACTTCTTTCCCCAGAGTCAGCAATACGAAGGAAAAAATTAAGTGAGGTTTTTATTAATGATTTACTTGCTTATCTATACTGAAAGGCGTTCTCTCCCTCTCTCCTCATAACGTAATTAAGTTCTTTTTGGTTTAATTCGACTACCACGACCTTGTCAACGGTATATGACGCCACTGTAAATAATTAGCATCATCATTTGCATACAACTAATTTAAAAGTTAAATATCCTGCTGATGAAACAGAGCGTAACACAGCAAGCTACACTACGCATCTGTGCTGTCACCTCACTCCAGGCGTCGCCTTCACTCTTGTATTCATGGGCGCTGACTGGGTTAAATAGGCCACACTCCTAATAGGCTCCATTACTATCCTATCATATCAACCTAACCTAACCTAACCTGGTGTTACTGAGAGTTTCTGGATTCTTTAATGTCACCTTAGGATCCCGAGACTCCCCGTCATGTAGCTTCTCTTGTGGCAACATTAGGCACACGGTGTGACTGTGAGGGTCCAAATAGCCCTCGATTGCTTAAATATTTTTTGGTGTTATTTTGTGGCAACTCATAATATTTTTGGTCTTTGCGGCTATCGAGGTCTCTGGTAAAGCGAATTTTCAAGAACAAAATGATGAGTTTCAGAAGAGAACAACAAAGCAGTTCTGTACAGTCTTACTCCATCACCACCACAAACCTCACACGTCATTTTACGAGAACAAAAATCACGGCCGCCGGAGTATTTTATGTTGATGAGAGACGGACTAAAAACCCGTTCAGCAACACCATTACTTATTTTAAAGGCGATTTAATTGTATCGCCATTAAAATTTCGGTCCCCATTAGCGCAGCGTCTTAAAGAATAAATAAATATATTAAACAAGTAAATATACACAATAAATAAATTACTCTATAAACAACGTTAGAGAGACAAAGCAAAACATTTACTACCGATTGACATTCCAGGCCAGAATGTACCTTTGGCCCCCCTGGTTAATTAATCGATTGTCAGGTGCACATTATAAGACAGCCCCATCAGACAAGTTCTCCAGGGAGCGTCCGGGCAGCTACGCGCTCTGAATATGTAAGTTGGAACCCATAGATGCACTGCTTGACTACCGACAGCTACCGTAGAGCAGGGAGAGGTTTACCCCGGGGTCAGGTTGCCGAGAGGGAGGCTGATTCCGGTTCCAAATGGAGAATAGGAAGCCTTATTCCGGGGTCAAGTAGGGCAGGGCGAAGCTTCCTCCAGGGTCAAGTAGGGTAGGGCGAAGCTTCCTCCAGGGTCAGGTAGGGAAGGGAGAAGCTTTCTCCAGGGTCAGGTAGGGCAGGGAGAAGCTTCCTCCAGGTCAGGTAGGGCAGGACGATGCTTTCTCCAGGGTCAGGTAGGGCAGGGCCAATCTTCCTCCAGGGTCAGGTAGGGCAGGGCGAAGCTTCCTCAAGGGTCAGGTAGGGCAGGGCAAAGCTTCCTTAAGGGTCAGGTAGGACAGGGCGAAGCTTCCTTAAGGGTCAGGTAGGACAGGGCGAAGCTTCTCTCCAGGGTCAGTAGGGCAGGGCGAAACTTTCCGGGGCCGTGGGGCAGGGAGAAGCTTTCCAGGGTCAGGTAGGGGCAGGAGAAGATTCCTCCAGGGTCAGGTAGGGCAGGGAGAATCTTCCTCCGGCTGTAGGGCAGGGAGAAGCTTCCTCCAGGGCTGTGAGGGGCAGGGCGGAAGCCTCTCTCCAGGGTCAGGTAGGGCAGGGCGAATCTTCCAGGGTCAGGTAGGGCAGGGCGAATCTCCAGGGTCAGGTAGGGCAGGGCGAAACTTCCTCAAGGGTCAGGTAGGGCAGGAGAAGCTCTCCAGGGTCAGGTAGGCTGCCAGCTTCTCCAGGTCAGGCAGGGCAGGGAGAAGCCTTCCAGGGTCAGGTAGGTGCTTCCCTCCAGGTCAGGTAGATCAGGCAGGAAGCTTCCTCTCCAGGGTCAGGTAGGGCAGGGCAAAGCTCTCCAGGGCTGCAGCAGGCGAAACTTTCTCCAGGGGTCAGGTAGTAGGGCAGGGATTTGAAGCTTCCTCCAGGGTCGTAGTGACTCAGCCTCCAGGTCAGGTAGGGCAGGACAAAGCCTCCAGGCCAGTAGGGCAGGACGAAGCCTCCAGGGTCAGGTAGGGCAGACGAAGCCTCCAGGGTCAGGTAGCAGTGACGGCTTCCTCCAGGGTCAGGTAGGGCAGGACGAAGCTTCCTCCAGGGTCAGGTAGGGCAGGGAGAAGCTTCCTCCAGGGTCAGGTAGGGCAGGGAGAAGCTTCCTCCAGGGTCAGGTAGGGCAGGACGAAGCTTCCTCCAGGGTCAGGTAGGGCAAAAGACTGACGCTGAGAACAGGTTAGCGAAGGAAAAAAAATACTTCTGGTTTAAGTTAGACAGAGGAAGAGGTTAAATAACTTATTCCCTAGGTCGAGAGGCTGAAGTCAGAAGAGACATCCTGTTCTCGCCTGATGCTAATGAACTTCGGTAAATAAGACGAGACTTGAGAAAACCAGATCAATGATGGATTCTTAGATATGATCAACGCGAAACGATAGACTCCCTCAGACCAGTGTATCTAAAATGGCGATTCTTGAATACTCCTCAACATTGTGTGTAAAATTAATATTCAGGTACGGTACATTATATTCAGACAATCATAAAACTGTAATATTTGTCAGAAGTTAAAATAAATGAAAACAAAACAAAAACAAAATCTATGAACCTGTAATAAAACAAAGAGTCTGGAAATAGTCTAAAATTTGTTCTATCTCAGCTAATAATATATATACTGTATATTACTGAATCGGTGTAAAGAGACTACTAGGAACCACCAAACAAATGCTGAAATAGAGTCCTTAAAAGCTTAAATTTATTCATGATAACTTTAAACATTGCTAAATAGTGTAAAAGTAATATTATCTCACGTTAAATAACCTCCTTTAAAGAGACCGAAAAACACCGCTAATTAATCAACATCAGGGTAACAATAGAAGCCATTAATATATCTTGTAACGAAGAACAAGAGAGAATTTTAGAGACTGCTGATAAAAGACACAAACACAATGTCAACTATTTACTTACCTGTAATACGAAACTGATTAAACACCTTCATCACATGTGTAATCTTTCAGGCTTCAGGTTCTCCAGTTAGGAAGATTAATGCATCACCCGACCTAACTCTCTGCCAGTCCTCATTATTGACTTCTCTGCTTAACAGGTATGTAAATGGAAAAACTTGCCAATGAGTTAAAAAAAAAAAACGATGTCGAGTCGATATTAAGTAATTTTTGCAGGTACATAATGTGTCGCACAGATATGAAATTTATATTTATGGAACTATGTGTGGATAAAATCTGATGTACAAGGTGATTTTGTTGTTGTTATTGTTTTTATTATTTCCTGAATTAATCAATAAATTATTTTACCTCGGGAAATCGGGAACAGTAATCGTATGGACATTTCTTAAGAGAACTAAAGAGATTCGCTCAGTCTTAAGATGACAAAAAGTATTGAAAATGGCCTCCGTCCTGATCGATGAAAATGTGTGTTTTACTCATTAAAATTATAATGGCCTGTTATAATATCGACTGACTCAAGGTGATAAACGCGGAAATCTTGTCTCGTTGTTATAACATTTTCGTGATGAAGGCGGCATGAAGGGGGGGCAGTAGTCTTAAATAAGCGGTTAAAGTTTAAAAGTAAAATCAACAACAGCTATAACCCAAAACTGTTATTTATATGAAAACTACCAAGACGATAATGTTATGTGAGAAAACAACAAAATTATTGTGAATCCGAGACACACAAATCCAAGGCATAGGTGATTCTTTGTTATGAAGTTTCGGTACAAGAAGAAAAAATATCTTTAGTGTTGTTGCCGGAATAGTAAACACAATTTTCAAAGTTAAATATACAAAGAACGTTTATGGAAAATATCTGTAAAACTGGGCAAGCAGTTTTTGACGAGCCGGAACAAAAAAAAAAAAAAAAAGGTAGAAGATCTGACGAACGAGAACCAGTACAAAAAAAATAGATTAAATAATCTTTCACGAGACTCGTCACTCTCACATGCAACAATTTACTCTTAACAGTAATAAGATCTCGCTATACAACAGACACATCAACGTAATCAAATGACACTTGCGGTGATTCACGAAGATTACTTACCACACACCTGGCCACCGGAGGATACAGGGATGATATGTTCACCGATTCTTTTATTCATTTTTCTCTGTCATCCATCCTGGAGTATAAAAAAAACCTAACCTAACCTAGGCTGAGGTTCCACAATACATCTCCCTCGCATGTTTTTTTACAAGCCCAGAACTCATTCAACATATATTTTGTATTTCTCTCTATTAGTTATTTCTATTATGTATGCACCTTTATCCAGCCGCTATACCACCCTTACTAGCGAGTGGTTTTACCAGTGATGTCTCATAAGTTCCCTTCAAGGCGGGTCAGCCATCTGTAGCCAACATGTGATATCATATCGTGAATAACTACACTATGATGTTGTTAACTGTCGTGTTTAGACCCTTTAACACTATGAGTAATGGCAGCCACAACAAAAAAGGTTATCATTAAACTAAGATTAAATATTCGATATATGGTAATGTGGCGTCGCCCTTCTGTACCGGCCACTTGGTGTTATCCGTCGTGGATCGTTCTGTGTGTGTGTGAGCATTTTGCAGGTGGATTGGTTGGTAGCCGTGATGAACAGCCAGTCATAAGTCAAGTCCGTGGCTATTACAGAGGAATGATATATATTGACAAGGCTGGATATACAGTCGGGTCTCCAGATCACATCCGCCTCTAAGCAGGTGATTCAGCGGAGGAGATTTGACGTTGCGCCTAATCATACATGTTTTCGTCGATTCAGAGCGATAAGATGGCTGATGATTGGAGACTACCGAGTTTTTGTGGCGGCGTCCAAAGGTGCTATTTTCTGCTACAGCTTCGTGCATTCATTTTCGAATTATATGATGATCAAGGCAAATGTATTAATTGAAATGACCACAAAGGCTCACTATCTGATCCTAAGATGTGTAGTTTTATACAGTAAACACGAGGAGATAATGATAACCATGAGCCCTGGCTGATCTAGATAACACATCTTAATATGTATGAGTTCTAGGCTTCTCTCTCTCTCTCTCTCTCTTTTTCTCTCTCTTCTATGAAAGAAACGATCGCTGGCATGTTGGTATATATATTCTCAACACACGCAACACTACCATCACCCACCACCATAACACTTGGACACGAACAACAAAAGTACTGATTGTATTTCTTGTTAATGTCATACTTAACTTTACTGATCAGGGTTATGTTTTGACACATGTGTATTCTCCCGCCGGCACAGCTACCCAGTCCCCCCCCTCCCTCCCTCCCTCCCTGGACCGCCTCTAACATTATCTGATACCGTTTATGTTTATCCCCGTCCACCTGTTTGCTTACCTGCGCTCTGATCCCCCCCCCCTCTCTCTCTAGCTCCAATTATTCGAGTTATATTCCTTTCTACCTACATTCAGCTAAGTTACTTTCCCCACTGTGTGTTTACTCTCTTATATCCTTGGCTGAACTCTTCTGTTCCATCTATTGCTTACGATTTCATTCACTTACACTATAGTCCCAAAACGTTATTATTTATCATCTAATCTTATTGTACACAAACTCTAAACCCACCTACTGATATACTTGTAGATGCCTCCCGTTCTTAAGTAATCCTGCGCTCGTGGCTTACTTCAACTGGGAGTGTTTGTGTGTTGTAAGTGTTGCAGCTATACACAAGACCAGAAGTGTGGGGCTCTCACTGTCCGCCAAGACTAGCTACCATGTTGATAAATTCTCCTCGGCTCCTTGAAGGTTATCTGATGTTGGTTTGATCAACAGATACATGAGTTATTCACCGTCAATCTCGTATTTGTATTCATGAATGCTCTATCACCTACGCTTTGATAAGAGATCTACATCAAAATGCACTTGTGCCTTCAGTTAAGTATCCTCAAGTTCCTCTTCTCTGATGTTCCCGACTTGATCTCTGTGGCATGATAAGAACTCATGCTATTATTCCAGCATATAAAAGCTGCTTCTAATTCTCTCTGATACGCAACCTGTTCATTATCACAAAATCTTAAGTTTTTTCTTTTTGCCCATCTAGCAATTGCTCACGCGGAATTCTTCTTGCAAGTTCTCTTTTGTTGCAGACAGGGCAACACCTTATTTAGGTGTTACACGCACCATGTCTGCCCTCAGTGAATCAAAATGTCTTATTCCTCGTTCATTTAGGTGGAACATGAGTCGTGGCGTGCAATACCTGTTCTTAAAGAACCTTAAATATTTTTATCTTAAATGAATCTCTTTGTTCCATAAAGCATCGGGCTGGTAAAAAGAACGGCATGACAGAAAATATGTGATATTAGCTCACATGAAGGCGCAGTTACTTTCAGTATGGCGGGTGTGATAAACATCAGAAACTGTCAGTGATGAAGACGTCAGGAGCAGCGAGTCGGCCGCCCCAGCCCCGCCATAACTGGAGATGAACTATGGTAAATTGTCGGCTCTTGCCGTCTACTGCCTCGCCATCACCGCGTCAATTATGCACTGAATAGAGTGAGTAGTAATCACCGAACTGCCCCTTTGGATTTTAACGTAAAATTTCAGGGAAGATCTTGTGTGTATATGGAGCTCTCGACTATTTTCCACTTAATTCAATATGAAGGCACAGCTATCAGGGACTGTCATTATCGGTACATGCACAGTGTGAAAAGTAGACAATCTAACAAAATATTATACGATAAAATGTATATTTGCTTGAATAAATGACAAGTATAATCGGTCATCTCATCAAAAGGGATTTGTTTACCCACTGAATAGGCAATTTAAAACCTATGAAGTATAAGGCCGGTTGAGGGAAGAGTTATCCAAATGTTGCAGGAGCAGGTTTATTACTCGTCCAATACGTGAGGAATAGTGTGGGGGTCATGATAGGTGGGTGCAGGTATAGAGAGCAGCTGAGGAGTGTGTGTGTGTGTGTGTGTGTGTGTGTGTGTGTGTGTGTGTGTGTGTGTGTGTGTGTGTGTGTGTGTGTGTGTGTGTGTGTGTGTGTGTGTGTTGTGTGTGTGTGTGTGTGTGTGTGTGTGTGTGTGTGTGTGTGTGTGTGTGTGTGTGTGTGTGTGTGTGTGTGTGTGTGTGTGTGTGTGTGTGTGTGTGTGTGTGTGTGTGTGTGTGTGTGTGTGTGTGTGTGTGTGTGTGTGTGTGTGTGTGTGTGTGTGTGTGTGTGTGTGACCTTAACGAGAACATGGATCCATTTGTTTTATCTTAGTTAAGTGTTGTCTACGTCTTCATCCGGGATAATCTCTCTCTCTCTCTCTCTCTCTCTCTCTCTCTCTCTCTCTCTCTCAAAGCTAGTAAGCATTTCATAGTTACCACATCAGTAGTATTGAGTCAACATCGTAATCAGTATCCTTCCCATGTAACTACGACAGGTATATGAACAATGGGTCAATATTTTCCCCTATATAACTACGATTCAGAAAGTATTGTTATCTTTATCACCCAGCTCCTACACAACACGGCCCTCACACAAGCAGGTGTCACGTGTCTGTGGTAACACCCTATGACGAGATAAATCTAACTCTCTTGAGGTAATTTGATCATGTTAGCGATTAGGATTTTCGTTCAATCATATGAAGATTTTTTTTTATTTAAATATAAAATTATTCAAAGTTAACTGAGGTGAGGATGACCAGTGTGAGGTATGGCCAGTGTGAGGATGGCCAGTGTGAGGATGGCCAGTGTGAGGACGGTTAGTGTGAGGATGGCCAGTGTGAGGATGGCCAGTGTGAGGACGGTTAGTGTAAGGATGGCTAGTGTGTGGATAACAAGAGCCATACTCCCTCCCATCAGTTATCCTCACAAGGAGAAAAATAATAATAATAATAATAATAATAATAATAATAATAATAATAAGGCTGCAAGTGGGCTGTGGAGAGCGGGATCCACGTCAAAACCTGTTGGTACTGCGCTATTTCTCGCAGGTAAATTTGCTTTTGGAATTTTCAGTCCTTGTGAATAAATTTATAATACACTGACACTTTAACAGCTATGGTTTTATTTTTCTCATATGTAGAACAAATATAAAACTTTTAAAACCGATATAAAAAATTTTGTATGGGTATCTTAGGTCTAACAATACCATAAAAATAGGTACTGAAACTCGGTATATATCTGACCAAGGACGTGCAAGGATCAGGTTCTTGGACGGACACAGACAGCACAGCAACACCACGAAGGACTGTGAGGTGTGGGTTATTTGTCAACTCAACAACACTCACCTTGACTTGCTGGAGAATGAACCCACTAAAGGAGATGACCCGATAAGTAGAGCCACAACGTCAACGGGGAGAGTCCATTGAGACTCAGAGCCTGATGTACAAAAACTGTCTATATGTCGTGGTAATGGGAGGAACATCTGCCTGGTAGACTTCCTGACACTGATTCATTGACGGTGGTGTGAGAGGAGTCCCTGAACGCGCTGCCACGCCCCTGTCTTTGACTACCTGACTTAGTTGTATACATTTATTAAAAGGATACGGGATATTTATCCCCGACCTCTTCTTGCCACTATTCAGCCTACACAAGTCTCTTCGTTCGCGTTTGCTGTAATCCTCGCCATTCGTTATGCACGTCAGTGAATTCTCTCTAAAACCCAATTGTCAATTTCTGAACAAACATTCAACTTTGAGTATGACAAAAAAGAAACTTGTCTAATTAATCGAGTATTAGCCAACACACACTCTCCAGATAACAAGATAAGATTTTTAGGCATCAAACGTTTGTATTATGACTGAATATGGCGGCGTCGTCACACCTGTTAATTAATTATGTTTTTATCTTCACCTGGTTCCCAAGGGTCAAGTCTCTTTCACCATTCAAGACACACAAAAGTTATAAGAAACACACAGACTACCTTGCCGATAACACTGGAATAATTTTTGGCTGATTCTAGCTCATGTCATAACTCAGGAACTTGGCCCGCTTTATGTGCCAATGTGTCGTTTAAGAAATAGTATAATATGTGGCCAGAATCTAAAAGAAACACAAACTACAGCGGTGGAATTATGGCTTACAGTTAGCAATGAAATACATAGAAATAAACAAACGTATGCAGAATAACACTACAGGATAAGCCCGATACACTCAGACAGACTCTCATATTAATGGAATGATAACTCTTAGCATTGATCAATTTAGTGAGTCTGTTCAGAATTTCCAAAGGTAAGAACAACTTACTGGTGAACTCTTACGATAACACCAAGTATAAAATTCACCCGCATTCAGGAGACTTGTTAATATCTCCCGAACTGGTGTGAATATATTAAGGTGATGGCTCTAGTAATGTTAACGTCTACAGTGAACTAACAACCACCAAAACAGTATTATTCCCCTCTTGAATCTCTGAAATTATCAAGTAATGAGCTGCAGAACTTGAAGACCGACCACAAGACTCTTAAAACACAGATGACAACACCTTGGCGAGAAGCAACATACGCATGCTTAATTAAGACTGCAATATCGCTGCTTTTATTATATAACACCGTATGTAAAAGTCATCTGTGAATGGTTTACGAGACATGGGAGAAAGTTGATAGTCTTACTTGATGAAAAGGAGCTGTAAAACTCTGGCTCTGAAACACCAACTATTATGCCAAGTATTTAAAAACAAATTAAAAGGGAAAAGTGGAGTGGCGACGTGTTGTGGTGTACAAAATTAATGTACATTATGAAATTACCACCACACACTGGCTCGCTGAAGACACAAGCTGTTAAATAATGCTAATGCCACTTTTACTTCATTAAAAAGATCAGCAATTAACTTTAACTCTTAATTGCTATTTTTTTTTACCTGTTTGACATGTATATTACAACAACATTGGTACTCCAGACTGAACACCACAAAAGCACATCATGTTTAAGGTAAAGCGACCGATTATATTATGCATTCGATGTGTGTTTGTTTTCACAGTTGTGTTGCAGGTTGAAATTAAAGAAAAATTTCCGCTTTTATATATTAAACACCCGTATCTATTTAACTTCAGGAGCATAGTATTAGATTCTAAAAAGGATAGACGACTTAGAACTTCATTGTTTCCCTTATAAAAAAAATTACTTTGGTATTGCAGTTTTATACATAAAAACTTACTCATAAAAGTGTACCACAAGAGACTGTTTTTTTAAGTGCAACAATAATTATACCTATGTTATCTGGTCTTTATGGAGGAACTAAGTTTCTCTTAATCGGTAGGAATAACCTTCTCTGAGCATATCTGAGATAACCTCTTCTCTACATCACACTTTTTAGGTGAGTCATATAAATAAGCTAAATTCCACTGTTTTCGCTACCACAAATCCGTCCACGGCATAGATGTTGTCACTCACTAAGAACTTCATCTTGAGTAAACAGTTCCCCGTGACAATGACGGCACCGACGAGAGATATTCATACGCACTAAATTTTTCCTTTTATTTCCGGCACCATGTGGATTGCTATCTGTCAACAAACAAGCAGAAGTTGATAGAGATAATCCTTACATTAGTTCAGTTTATTTCAATTTAGACTAAAAAAGGTCACAGTTAGACGTAGGAGTTATTAGCAGACTCACTCAGGGATCAACTCTTCCCCGCTGATGTTACGGAGTTAAGTAAAACAATACCTATGAAACCTTATGTCAACAGTAGTATATTGGTGAAGAATGAAGCACCGAGCAGCAGGAAATGGGTACGAACATACACTAATAACCTTTAACTGGTAACGGTGATGGTAGTAACCGCTGTGACACTGGCATTGTTGTACCAGCTTGAGAAATTAATGAGCAGAGGGCGATACATCACGAAGATGACAGTCATCCGCTTGATATATCCCTAATGAAGACCGCGAGATCTGGCTCCTACCTTCTCTTAACACCAGGATCTCGTCTCCCTCTGACCAAGCCCAACGTTAATTGTAGACCAGGAGCAATTGCCGGAGTTCCATAATGGCTATCTATCTTAAACACACATTTGTCTCATATTTGGGTACGGTGTTTTAGTAAGTTGACAGAGGATAGTGCCACCCTATCATTGTGTGTGAAGTGAAGGAAGAGTAACTCAGTGAAGCCAATGACATCATCTCCCCTGACACGCCCCACAACCTGAAGCATCACCAACTATAGTCAGCAAAAAAACGTTCTGCACCTCGAGGTCTGATGGTCTCTGCAACGATCACTGACTGGGGCTATGTTAATTTGGTAAGGTTGGTATTTCTGGTTGTGTGATGCATTGTATAACCAGTATGATGTATTTTTTTTATATCACATATAGTTAAGACAGAGAAATTAACAGGAATCACCCGCGTACATGAGTGTTGTTCAGAATTCTTGGTCAGGTGTGTCATATTGTATAACACCATACAGGAGTAGATTATTTTTTGTTGACTGTACATCAGAGAAAAATAAGACTTGCTCATCACGTACCTCCGGCCTCCCGCTGTTGCCTAACATTTTATTGCGTCTTAGATCTGACTCTGACCGTAAATTTATTTATTTTTTAGCTTGGTACAAGGGTCGTGGAGTCTACTGCACTTACCCTACAATCACCCGCATTTAAGCATCTACTAAAGGATGTTATTATTTGCTATCACTTTGTAATAATAAATAAGAAGCAAGTGAATGGTATAACTTAGCTATTGTAGTATTAACACTTTAGTTAAACGTTAGTGTGAGTATAATACACAACCACTACATCCACTAACAACCATGACCTGCATGTGATCATTCTCCTCCTCATAAACGACCTAAACCCTGGAGTGATATCAACAGTGTTCAACAATACCATAGCAGAAAGTAACTATCATGCAATAGATAAATATAATTATTGTTACTTCCTATTAGGATAATGACATAGTTGTTTAACCAGCTAACTACTGCAAGTAACAATCGGTTCTCACAACGGAATCATAACAAGAGATTAAAAATTACACATATTATAATGTTTCTTGGGTATGAAGCCTTCTATACAACTTGGCAGAAGGTGAGAAATCAGTGTAACTATACGATGTGTGGATGGGTGTATAAGAGGTGTATGAATACGTGAGATGTGTGTGTGAGTTTTAGGTACGGAAGGATGATAGCAGTGAATATAACTTGTGAGTATGAAAGAGAGAGTTGATGTGTAGAAAGTGTGTGTGTGTGTGTGTGTGTGTGTGTGTGTGTGTGTGTGTGTGTGTGTGTGTGTGTGTGTGTGTAAGGAAAAAAACACTGATTTCCTTGTCATACATTCTTCACTAATCATCACCACTGCGGCCACTACAGTTAAAGAAGATGAACTAATGGTAAGGAGAATCAGCTTAAGGATATCTTAAACAAAAAATTCATTGCTCAGTATCTCAAAACACGTTATGTATATACACCGAGGTTTTCAATTACTGGGAACGTTCTCGTGTAAATGGGACTGTGTGGGGGTGGGGGGAGAGATCAGTGTAACCCTTATATAAGTAGTTAATCCTGAAATACCTGCCCCTCGTCCTTTACCTTTGAGCTTCCCACTCGTGATAAGTCTGACTCGATGCCCTCAAGCTAATGTGGAAGATCACCGGCGGCACCAAGCACTTCACCATGAAATGTTTAATGGGTTGGACTCCATCATTACTTGACAATAAAGCTCACAAACCAAAAAACAAAATAGTGGGTAAATTGCATGGTAACCTCTCTCTTTCTTGTGGGTTTTCAGGGGAGTAAACACTGATTATACTTAGTGTTATTTGCTCGGTAAATCTTTAAAATTTTCCAATTTGATGTACAGGTTTATAATCTTTTCTTAAGTGTACACTCAACGCAGTTCAAGTGAGGTACAATCTCGATATGTACACAACTAAAAAAAATCTAAAATTGGTACGGCCATAAATCCGGGTAATACACTGTGATTGTAACAATAAACAGAGCATGTAATCAAGTGGACGTGTCTACATTTACCTAAGGAGAAAAAGTATAAGCAAAAAGCCAATCAAACCTGAGCCACATGTGGAGGGGAAGGTGAAAATCAGTGAATATTTCTCATGATAAATTGGTTCTAGTTGGAAGAGGAATTCAGCGTCTGAGTCTGTCGCCTGAAAATACCGACCTCCGAATCCATCATTAAAATGGTGAGGGGCTGTCACCCGCGGAGCCATCATTGAAACCTGGCGGTAATTGTGGATGATCTTCACACGTAATGAAACTGGCGGTGCGCGTCCTTGTAATGCATCAGCGCTAAGTACAAGACGGACGGGCGAGGTAATGACAGGCTGGGAGACACTCTGCCACCACACTGCCCTCCCTCCCGCCGCTCTCCATTACTCTTCATAATTACTTGACACTCGCCACCCCAGGGAATTACCTCCCTGTCCTCCTTCTCTCGGCTACTTACCTGACCCAGCCTAAATGACTGTACCCCCAACCAGATCACCATTCCAGATGGGCTGCCTCATCGCCCTAAATATCTCCTCCTCTTCCTCAGTTATTCCTCCAACAAGCCCCAATATTCACCTTCACTCTAAATGTTACTCCAACAGTGACTAGTCAGTGTGTGTCATTCCTCGCCATTGGGATTCTGCCCTCCCCCCCGCCTCCCCCCATCCTTATGAGCTTCGACATTGATGACCCCAAATCCAAAGCTTCCAGTCATGATAATTAGATTAGAGTAGACGTGGTTGGGAACTATAATGGATGAGACCCATCTGACCTACACACCCACAATTTGATTAATTTCTGTGTTTGTGACGTCACTTCAAAAATAAACAATTATCGTATGTTGTATTACTTCTATTGTCGTCTTAGTCGTCGAGCTTACCTCTTTCACTTGATTTTAACTACACTTCCGAAGACAGTGATATCAACAATCATTTCTCTAACTGTAAGTCTATTGTGAGATCACGGTTTTCTTCTTGTAGAACTGATTATGACAAATGTAGATGAGTCTCCTTGACCTGACGACCCACTGTGGGGCAGAGTTACTGCAGCATCATGACGACTAAGTTTCCGGCACATAAAGTTTTAATGACTGTCACGTCTACAGAAACCAGGATAAAAAGTAAACGATCAACAAGATACCAACATAAATATAAATGAAAACTATGGATAATGAAACAAAATCAAACGCAGAGATCGACCAGTGACTGATCAAATGGATACCCCAGTCCTACTGGGCCCCAAACTAACCTAACCTGATTATTGTGACTGAGGTGTTGCCCTAATAGGCCTGTCAGAGCTTAAGATGGTTCACGTCACTTTAATTAATTCAGGGCAATAAACACGGCAACAAATACCACAACAAAATGTATAAGACATTCACTTTCAAAGTAAAGTTGAGGTTATTAGGTCACTTACCTATACCTTACCTGTGGTCTTATAATTTAATTGATATTAATCTAGAATTCACTCAATCAAAAGATGTGGTTTACATGAGTAACTTTATTTCCTAGAACTTTTCGTCATCATGATGATAACTGCCACCTAATATGAGTTACTCCTATTAAAAATAATTAATCAGCACAAGTTATTGTTTTGTAATTATCTTCTATCACTTAAGAGTCTTAGACGTTAGAGTCAACGCTGACTGATGACCAGCTAACATACTGCAGCCGCTCAACAGATTATTAACGACTGTTTTAGATATTATTAGACTTGTAAGTAAACTTTTTCATACGAGGCGTCAATTTCGGCAAATATTGCGCCAACTACCAGCGAAAAGTTAAACACATTGCTTGAAACATTCTAGTAAAAACAGTGCTAATGTGTCCAAGCCTTAATGGTTAAATTGGGTCAGGTTGTGGCACAATAAACTGGGAACTTCTCGAATATTCAAGTTAGTAGTTCTACAGTATGGGTCTCCTCAACCAAACCACCGAGCGCTTACTCCACTTCTTCACCACAGTCGATACTCCACAACCTAAATGTTTATATACACTTCCCTCCGTTTCTGCTACTCGTTTTGTAAATGGTTTGTGTATAGTGATGGACGTCGCAAAGTTATTTATGATTTGCGAGAGAGAGAGAGAGAGAGAGAGAGAGAGAGAGAGAGAGAGAGAGAGAGAGAGAGAGAGAGAGATTCATAATATATTCAACAAGTTCAAAATAAACTATTGATAATATCTCACTGAGTATGTATTCAGAACCTTTTCCTAATTTACTTGGAAGTGTCCATTTTTTTTTAACTTCGGTTCATTTATAAGAAAAATATTGAGGATAAAATTTTAAAATATTCATCCATTATGTCACAGACTCAGTGGACTGTACTCTAAAGTGTGCGCTTTATGAGTCATAAAAACTGAACCTGAGTTGGGCACATAAAATCGTTTGGTAATTTTAGCTGCAAAGTAAATTATTGACTTGTGTGTATAAAATTAATTCACTTGTGGTTTACAGTGTTCCCCTCTCATCAATTTGCCAGGATTTTCAGACCCATTATACACCTCATCTGCATCACTGTCAACAATTAAACAGAGAAAAACAATAAGTAGAAAGAAATAAGACAAAACAAAAGAACAAAAAATATGATCAAGAGGTGAAGCCGTAAAGCCTCCGGCACACTGAAGAACCCTCAATGGAACCAGATCTTAAATAACACTTATTATCATAACAACACTAACCTAAGGTAAAAACTTATCCACCAAAATAGAACATGATGTATGAGAGGTGTGGTTGTGAGAGGTGTGGTTGTGAGAGGTGTGGTTGTGAGAGGTGTGGTTGTGAGAGGTGTGGTTGTGAGAGGTGTGGTTGTGAGAGGTGTGGTTGTGAGAGGTGTGGTTGTGAGGTGTGGTGTGAGGTGTGGCTGTGAGGTGTGGTTGAGAGGTGTGTGAGAGGTGTGGCTGTGAGGTGTGGTGGAGAGGTGAGAGGTGTGGCTGAGAGGTGAGGTGTGGTTGTGAGAGGGTGTGTGGTGTGAGAGGTGTGGGTGTGAGAGGTGTGGTTGAGAGGTGAGTGTGGTGTGAGAGGTGTGGGTGTGAGAGTGGGTGAGAGGTGTGGTGGGAGGTGTGGTGTGGTGAGAGGTGTGGTGTGGTTGTGTGGAGAGTGGTGGTGGTGTGTGTGGTGTGTGGCTGTGAGGTGGTGGTTGTGAGAGGTGTGGTGTGAGTGTGGTGTGGTTGTGAGAGGTGAGGTGTGTGGTTGTGAGGGTGTGGTGTGGTTGTGAGAGGTGTGGTTGTGAGAGGTGGTCTGTGAGAGGTATGGTGTGGTGTGAGAGGTGTGGTCTGGTTGTGAGAGGTATGGTGTGGTTGTGAGAGGTGTGGTCTGGTTGTGAGAGGTATGGTGGTGTGAGAGGTGAGTTGTTGAGAGGTGAGGTATGGTTGTGAGAGGTGGAATGAGAGGTGTGGTCTAGTTGTGAGAGGTGTGTGGTGGTTGTGAGAGGGTGAGGTGTGGGTGTGAGGTGTGTGGTTGTGAGAGGTGAGGTATGGTTGTGAGAGGGTGTGGTCTGGTGGTTGTGAGAGGTGTGGTCTGTGTGAGAGTGAGTTGTGGTTGTGAGAGGTGTGGTATGAGAGGTGTGGTCCTGCAGATGGTCTAGCACAGCGCAGCGGACGAGACCATGACGAAATGACCCTCGTTAATCAAACTACTTAATTAGCATTATGTATCCTCCCCTAGTAGTCGGTCCTAGTGTAGCTATATATCTCTCTCTCTGAAGACAGTGTATAATACTGAATTTAATTGAAAACCTTTAACAGTTCTATTGCTCTACAGTGTGTGTGTGTGTGTGTGTGTGTGTGTGTGTGTGTGTGTGTGTGTGTGTGTGTGTCTGTGTGTGTGTGTGTGTGTCTGTGTGTGTGTGTGTGTGTGTGTGTGTGTGTGTGTGTTACTAATGAGGGCGGTCATTAAGTTTTAAACATTACAAACATCTGTTATAAACTGATGTGTTTACGAAACGTTCGGATGCCTCCCTTTAACTGGGCCCCTCACCCCCAGGTGTTTTTGTTGAGGTGAGGATGTTGCTCGGGAGTGTTGAGGAAGGTTCAGAAAGCTGTTGTGGTTAATGCATCAAGTGAGACAGGAAAAAAAAGAGCAGGAGTTATGGGTGACTCTCCTTGCCAAGGTATGTGCAACACTACTACACTACATACATGAGATGGATCAGGTCGCTGCAACAAGACGGCACTGATTTCTTAGCACAAGACGTGCACTTTAATGCAAACACAAACTCCCACATCTTCCTGCATAAACTAACATAAATTGGCACGTGCCGCCTTTACTCATGAATAGAAGCACTCACACAATCAGGTTTTCAAGCACACAAGGTCACACACAACACATACTTATGGGCTAACTCAAAGAGACGAGTACGCTAACATGCAGTAAACATTCAGAGAACATGAATGTTGAAATGGCTTTTTTATTTGGGTTAGATATGATGTCAGTGTGTGTGTGTGTGTGTGTGTGTGTGTGTGTGTGTGTGTGTGTGTGTGTGTGTGTGTGTGTGTGTGTGTGTGTGTGTGTGTGTATTAGTTTACATCATAGGGTATAACTTAGAATTACTATATAATGTCAGCACATCCAACCCGTACTGCGAATACATCAACAACTAACTGGTGAATGGCTATAAATCGTAAAAAAGGACTAATATTGACAACTATAGTAAATAATAAGATACTGAAGTCAGAATCAAAGCGATAAATGAATAAAAACATAACTCAGTAACGCGCGGAAAATTATATAATTTATTATAATAAAAATGTCTTACGTAATAATTGGCCATGGCAGCAGATAAGATCTCCGTCAACAAGAGGCAACGAGAAGAACAGAAATAATCAGTAAAATATTCAAGAGAAATGAACAATGATGTAATGTTGGTTTTAAGACACGAAAGAAATACAGTTTCCCTTAATATGAGTTACGACACATACATACATACATAATCTATTTGTCCATATAATACTCAGGAGTATGCATACATAAAAATACGAGCACTTAATAATACATACACATAACGAAACAACATTCAGATATAAACATACACATTGATGTACACAACAGCCACTCTAATTTAGCTATTCAGTGGTAAAATTTTCCTTGTTAACCTCCGCCTACCACCTGTTGAGTCTCCTGAACACCTTCTGCACACATCTGCGTACTAACTAGGTGCGTCCCCCAGAGACCAGATTCTAAACCTTTCTTACGATACAAATTTATCTTGGCTGGAAAGGTAATTAATCATACGATTGCTTGACTAAACGTGCTTAAAACAAGAGTAACTAGACACATTTAGTTGTATTGTAGCAAGTTAAGAATCAAAGTTCATTACGTTG
Source organism: Homarus americanus (assembly GCF_018991925.1). Taxonomy (NCBI): domain Eukaryota; kingdom Metazoa; phylum Arthropoda; class Malacostraca; order Decapoda; family Nephropidae; genus Homarus; species Homarus americanus. The sequence continues at coordinate 2,583,097 of NW_024719665.1, forward strand.
GCTACATTATCTAGTTGGTGTAGTGATCGTAGTTAGATACTGTAGAGACTATATGTAGTTTCTGTTATTTTTGGGTCATTGATTAATGTGTTTTAGCCTTATTCCTTCACTTATAAGAGGTAATCGTCGTACGAAAGTCTGCACCACAACCAAAATATGAACACGTATATTTGTATTGTAACCAACGATCCATAAATGTCACCAATATTACAATCTGGCAAGAGGAAATACGAGAAGAGGTGATGAGCAGAGCGAAGTCAGCCCCGAGATGATTAGGCAAAATCCGTGAGTTCAAGGACAGGATTTGCCTTGGGTCATATGTCCACTATTGTCTTCCCAAGAGCTGTTAGGCAGGTGTGGCAGGGGACCCCCCGGTGGATTACTGGCAGGCATCATGGTGTGGCAGGGGACTCGTGGATGATTACTGGTAGGCAACGTGGTGTGGCAGGTCGTGTGTCAATAGTGAAGTAAGTTTTACAAAACGTTGTGGGTCAGGCTGGGTGGAGGCGTGCATATATTCTTCAGTGCCACTTCTTATGAGGATATTATACAAACAGGACTTCAGCCTTCACTGACAACAGACAACATTAGACACATTAGTTTACCTGATAACCTTGTCACTACACCCAAACTAGAGGAGTGTGGGGAAGGATCCTTGAAGTATTATAGTGAGGCCGTTAAAGATCTCTCCCACAAGAGGGAAGACTTGATCGTCAGTTTCCAGCAGCACGAGATTACCAACTCATACAAAAACCACAACAAACTGACGCTGGAAGTCCTACCAGGGACCGCAAGAGAAAATGGAAAGTAAATCAAATCTTGTCAGTTTAATATCTCGTGAATTTGCGGGCAGAGTAACCAACCATTTTCAGTCTTGTCATCAGACAAAGAGGTGCATTAATTGGGCGGACGAGATACTTCCTCAACAGACAGTAACATTCACAGCTACTCCTTGCTCTCCAAAACTACTGAAGGCGCTAAAGATGATGCTCCAGACACACCAATATCTTTTAATATATCATGTTAACAACAGCAATTAATAGAAGGCTTAACCTCGTTGTACAAAAGCAAAAAGTTGCAGATCAACAAGAATGTGACCACTCAAGAGTCCGTAGTGCTCTCAGGTACCCCAGGGCTGAGGTATTAGGCTTCACTTAACATTATGCCGCAACTTACCATCTCTAAAGACCAGCTTCCCGAGGATTACTTAAGACGGTCATTACTTCGCAGGCAACACGCTCCAAATATGAACGAGATATATTTAAAATCTTTGTCCATCTACATTTTTACTGGAAAAGAAATGTTATATGATGTGAATGTAGATCCCATTCGTGCAGTTACGCCTGAGGACGCTGCTAGCCTTGTCTCCTCAGTGGAAGCTAACGTATATTCTGCACTGTTGCTTAGCTCCTTAGACCTTGTCAGAGGAAACCACTTTTTTACATCGTTATGCTACCACGTTGTTGTGTACGAGGAAATGTAAACAAAGAAATTGTCAGACAGGCAAACACACAGGCATTCATAACCTGAGACAAGCAAGCACGAGACAGGAGTAAGTGCTTTATTACTCACACATAGGTAATTATTGTCTATTATATGTGACTTATTAACGCGCATTTGCACTCCTTGAAGTGTGAAACCTGAACATTCAGAATTATCACTGGAGTAGCTGAACCCAAAAGTAATCATGATGTCCTAACGAGCATCATACTAAATGAGGGACTATTAAATGATGAGTCAGATTGGAAATAGCCAATTAACACGCTAACAACATCAGCACTGCCTCTTAATCGCCCCAAACTGACCATGGCCACGCTTTGCTGCGCTTCCATGATTACGCACTCGAGCTGAATGTTGAGGGGAGCCAGAAGGATGATAATGGTAAGTGTGGAGTATGACAAGGTGGCTTTACCTCGCATCTGGTACAAGAAATAATAATTTGTTCGCAGGCTGTATGATATTATATACATATTTTTTTGCGGCTGTAACTGGAATGTTTATCATGTCAATCGTCCTTGGATTAATTAACTTATATAAGCTGATGGTTCGTGGACAAGATGTAAATTGTATACTGTTGGTGAGTCTAAATAATGTTCCTGGGTGACTTTTCTTACCTTGAACTTTCTTATTTACCTGCATTAGAATTTACTCAGATCATTTTTAGGATTTTACATTAGAAGTTCAGTATAAACAATGACAAACTTTACTTTTTTCCCCCATTTACTTTATTTTCCCTATCTCTTTCTCTCCCTAAACATAATCATATATTTTTTCCTCCTTATCTATCATGGTGCTCTTGTCACACCCTCATCAGGCGCGTGACAGGAACCATCACGCCCAACAAAGCAAGAGTTGTCACGGTGTGCGGTGATGATCCCCTCTAGTGGCGGCTGCAGCTGAACGCACCCCTCATCCTCAACCAGAACTTTATTCTCATCATCGCCCCTTCCACCATACCCCCCCCCCGTTAACCATCCACCTCTAGTACCGACCCCCCACCATCCACACATCCACCTCTAGTCCAACCAGTACCCACCCACCATCCATCCATGACCCCTACTTTACACCGACCAGCAAAGCAGCCTTCCCAAACTATCAACCAGGAGCAGATCACCCACCCACCCAACCGCTGTCCAACATCCGATCATTCAACGCCTCTTCCACTCACCCACCCTACCCTACCAACTACCCCCTACCTTACCCACCAACCCCCACTTTACCCACCAACCCCCACCTTACCCACCAACCCCCACTCATCCCTCTGTCAATACACGCACACTCCTCCCCCACACGTGCTGCTCGAGGGCCAAACAGGGATTATTATTGGATTGACTGTCAAGACCCACTTATTAGTTACACACTGTTGGTAACGGGATTAATGGACATATAATGGATACGGTTGCCAGGGAGGGAGGGGTGACATTACTCATTATTCACTTCCCGCTGTAAAAACAAAGGATAGTCTTTCCGGATGAACTCAATGTTGCATATTTTTCATCTTTATTTATTTTTTAGTTTATTTTTATTTTTTTTGCTGGCTGTAATTGTAGTTTAGTTGAACTTAGGTTAAATAGTATCGTACATGCATTAACTGGACGTTTGGTTCGGGTGATGGATTATGTATATATATGAAAGTGATAATAAGGTAGAATAAGGTGTTTTATAATTACTGTAAGGGGTTAGAGGGAAGAGTTAGAGGGACGAATATAATATTTGCACTTATTTTAAAGAGATTTTAAGATAGATAATATGCTACATAATTAAAGTGGCTAAAAGGTAATAAGGAATAAGGGATCTTGTATTTTGAAGAGAATTTGAGATCGTATGAAAAGTTTCATAGTTGTACTAAAGGGTTAAAAGGATAACTATGAACCTCCGCGAAATAACGACGGTAGGACCCACCAGCTGGCAACGCATGACACTTGTTAGAACAGAACGTGAATGTCTCTATTTTGGTGGTGGTGGGAACTTCATCTTATTTATTGTGTTTAATCCACATGTTGACTACAATACCACACCTGTTGAGGACGCTGCCACACTAAAGACATTTCAATTAACAAATGACAACTACTTTTCCGGTGTACATCACTAAAGGGAGATGATAATATCTAAGTTATCTTTATGTACACATATTTCATATCTAGAAATTAACTGTATTTAGACGAGACCGGTGAATGAGACCCAACTAAACAGGGTATTCCATCTATGTTGTTTCCACTTAGTGTTGTCAGCATGTTTGGTCACGATGGTACACCTCTGAGATGATGATAACTTTTGTGTGTTAATAACTAAAATAATTTGTATGGTAATTACAAGTCTCTTTTAAAGCAGTAGGTGAGACATTGAAAAAGTTGGTGGTCAGCTTACAGACACTTGGTGACAGGAGGGGACACGGCGGGACATGCAGGTAAGGTGATAACACTGGTAGGACACGTGGACGGTGGCGGCACAGTGGTGGACACGTGGCAGCCACACCAACAGCGTAATCATCATTAGAGGACACCCCCCCCCCGGCACCCCTCACCGTTAATGGCTGTGACTAAACGCCCTCATGTTCTCCATAAATTATTCTTATACTCCAATACTGAACAAAATATCATCGTCAAAGTTTATTATAAAGTATATGATACAACAGAGGGAAGCTGCACTGATATATATAAAAAAATTTACTTTACGAAAACTAGTAATGTTTAGATACTGATTTGTTTCTTACTATTAATAGGTAACTCAAGTAGTGGAACACGTGGCATCATTTTCCCGCCAAAAGTCAGCCGTGCGCGGCGGAAAATTGGGCGCGCGTGCTGGCCCCCTATCCGCCTCCACCCAGGTCACTCCCCCACCCCGGTCACTCCCCCACCCCAGTACCACCCTCCTCCCCATCCCCTCACCAACCACCCGCATATACTGTACTACCCTCACCGTTTATCGATCCCCGGTAATGAATTAAAAATCGTCCAGTTTGCTTCCCGGTAAAATTAATGTTTCCAGTAATTGGTCTGGTGAACACAGCTGTACGCTCGTTATTATGAGACACGTAATATATGTTTGGCTCAGGGATACATTTCATTTATGTTTTTCAAAGTAATAGATTTCATATGATTTATACATGGTGTGTGTGTGTGTGTGTGTGTGTGTGTGTGTGTGTGTGTGTGTGTGTGTGTGTGTGTGTGTGAACATTCCCTGAAGTTCGTTTGAAGTTTATTAACGTCAAGACAACCATAAAGGCATCACATATCCAACCCACAAAAAATTGCAACAATGTTCCATTATTTTTTCTTCTCCAATAGAAATATTTGGATATAGTTAACCTACTAACTATTTATGACCAGAATAATACAACAGAGAGGTAGGTACCACACGTTGGTATGGGGTGTACAGTACTATAATAAAAGCCTTTGTGACGTGATGTAAAATTATCTTCAGAGTGATTATTAATATGAATTTTTAAAACGACAATTTTTCGCATAAAATTACCAGTCATAAAGTTGAAATGAATTACTGATCATTATATGACAAAAGGCCTTATAAATACATTGTACACTGTATGAAACGAGGCCTTATACAGTATATACACAAGGACGACTGTGTGTGGTCCGTGGCCTTATGATTATACAACAATAACCACTGTATGTTGCATTCTTCACTCTACATTACTTTTGTTATCTTAAAAAAATCATTTGCACTCTATGGCAGAATTAAGTGTTACTCCGATTTCCTAAAAAGATTCTTTGGTCAAATGTCAAATATCTGTTATTATTATTTTTTTCGTGGTGGCTTGAATCCACATCCGTAAAACACTGTTGTTACGTTTTATGAGGCATGAAAACAGCGATGTGACGTCCACGATCCACGAGATATTTAATAGTCTGCACGCACGCACAACACCTGAGAGAGAGAGAGAGAGAGAGAGAGAGAGAGAGAGAGAGAGAGAGACCGGAGTCTTATATCACACGTGTATAGATAAGGTAACACTTCTGGTGTTTTATAGACAAGTGATGGATATTATGGCATATTAAAGCACCGCCAGAAAAAAAATTAAGTTACTTGTAATCGTTCTAATTGGCTAATCCTGGCCGGCGTACATCGATTAAGGCTTTATCACTACTACTCATCTTGATTAGTTAATCAAGCCTTGGTTTAACTTAACCTTACATTAATCTAATCTCACCATCAACTAAATCAGCCCTATAAACCCGTCGGTAAGACGATAGATCAACTAATCCGTACCTGATTTTACTTTAGCTTCTTACATAATCTAACTTAACCAGCTCTAACAACATCAGACTTACAGACATACAGTTTAAACTATCTCGAACAGGGTGAGTGCAGCTAATTACAGACAACGTTGGCTGTCTGTCTTTTACAAGAAAAACCCGCAACAAGTGAGACACACAAAGACTAATATATGTTTACTCAGGACAAACTTAACTTATTATTATTCATCATTAACACGACTTCCAATACTTTAGGTAACATGAAAAAGAAATTTTAATGCCTTTTTAAGTTACTGCATGTCAAACCTACATTACATTCAAAATGAGATTCTTCAACTTTTGTCAGGAATACCAGCACCAGTTCACACTTTCTACACGAAGAGTAACTCTCTTTTTGTCCTGGGGAAAAGCTGTGCATTTTCCCATAATAAAACACATAAACTGGTCCCTCAAGTCTTAATGGAAACATCTCGGGTCAAAAGAAAACAACACAAGAGAAGTAACATGAACGGAGAAACGAAGGAAAAGAGAGAGATAACAGATAGACAGACAGACAGGGGGAGGACACTCAACAAAAATACCATGTCATTGTCAGCTTCAGGTGACACGAAACAGACGACCGTTTGTCGTAGGGATGACCACTAATATACCCTTACCAATTGGCCCCTTACCGTGAGTTATGAAACTGTCGTGCTCACAATGACGGCCATCATCGGGTGTAGCGCGACCGTAGGGCGACCGTACCTCACGGCGACTTAAGACGAGAGGCCTGTAATTAACTTGATGACTACTTCTTGGCGAAATAATACACTCCATTAAAAACTGCCTCCCAGCTCTGTCTTCAGTACTTGGTTTGCTTTACCTTGTCCCGGTATGTGAAGTATCAGGATTAATTTCAATAGTAAAGTTGGTATATCTGATAAGGAGTTCATCGGCCAACTCATTTGTGAATGGTTTCCTCGGCTCCTTGATGTTAATCGGTCCGATAAAACTGACCGTCGTGCGACCAGCCTTGGGCAGCTGAACACTTAGCCGCGAGATGATCACTAAAGACGTGATTTTTACTAATTTATGGCCAGTCTCCCTCTCATGCCCTGACGACACGTGAGACCGCCTGATACAATAGTATCCCATCCACAATGCTGACACTACACCCACATGTAACACTATACACAGGGCTGACATGTCTGCTACTACACCCACATGTAACACTATACACAGGGCTGACATGTCTGCTACTAAATCCACATGTGACACTATACACAGGGCTGACATGTCTGTTACTACACCCACATGTAACACTATACACAGGGCTGACATGTCTGCTACTACATCCACATGTAACACTATACACACCACGTATCACACACCACGTACCACCACACACCACGTACCACCACACACCTCGTATCAGACACCACGTATCACACACCATGCATCACACTCACACACCACGTATCACCACACACCTCGTATCAAACACCACGTATCACACTCACACCACCACACACCACGTACCACCACACACCTTGTATCACACACCACGTATCACCACACACCACGTATCAGACACCACGTATCACACTCACACACCACACACACCACGTACCACCACACACCACGTACCACACACACACCACGTATCACACTCACACATCACGTACCACCACACATCACGTACCACCACACACCACGTATCACACACCACGTACCACCACGTACCACCACACACCTCGTATCACACACCACGTATCACACTCACACACCACGTACCACCACACACCACGTATCACACATCACGTACCATCACACACCACGTACCACCACACACCACGTACAACACTCGCAATACCAGTAAAACATTCACAGCTAAATAACTTGACCAAAAGCGACACACAGAAGTACAATTCTCTCCATTCTTGTGTTTTATTGGGAGGCCTAAGGGTTAACACAAGTGAAAAAATCTTTAAATGAGGTTTTGTTCAGGATAGTGTTGTAAAGCTTCAGTTGTTATGAAATCGTTGAATAATTAATATTGCTCTATTAGATTACTATACTATATATAAATTATGATTTGATCATTAAATATGTAGTTTTAGCTGAAGCTTATATCTATAAAATGTAGATGTATAATTTGAACATTTTTACTGCCACGTTTATAGAAAGCAATGTTTATGTATCACCCCAAAAATAAAAGTCTTAAGATCAGACTGTAGGTAATGAATAATGGATGCGTCGTAAATTTTACAAAGTAAATATAATTCCCCCAACGCTTCATTAACCTACAATAAAAAAGATCTCTCCTTCTCCTCAGCCATCAAGGCACAAGGTCAGTCTCCCTCCCAACAATGACCCGGGCGCCATAAACGCTCTTAATTACAAGGTCGAATTTACCGTGTAACTTGGTCCAAAGATGACCTGCACCTGGTGTATAATGTTCAGGTCGAGGTGGGAAGGTAATACGATTGTCATGGGAAGACTTTATATTTGTCTTGGAAACTGGAAAGATTTGTACAGTAAACACGGAGCTTTATCACGGTGGAACACATACGACCAAGACGGACACATAATTAATTTTTGTTTATATATTTAATACAAACTTACTATACTGTACACACTCAAGGGAGTAATAGCAACAACATAAAAGAAAACTAATGATCGCTTACATTAGGAAATATGACGAACTAGTTGGATTATGACGCCGCTGGATCTGAGGCAAATTTCACTGCCTAATCTTACAACTAACAAAATAGAACTGTTAAGGAAGCGTCATTCCGATACTCTTATCTCACATTCAGGATCACAATGGCATCCACTTTCCGTGCAAGGATTAATAATAAATTCCTAGCATGTAATAACTCCCTAAGGACAGATCGGTAGTAATACAATGCCCTGCAATTTTGTCAACCAACCCTTGTGACCAAGATCAAATACATTATCCTGCACCCTCAGTAATCACGACAATTATAGTGGAGAGATTCCGTTTACCTGCAGTTTCGGGGGATTACCTGTAACCCTATCATCTTCTAAACCGCTTCTCCGCGTCCCAACCACGCTAGTAGTAGGGAGGTCTTGACCGCTTCTGTCTGGCCTTGTCCAATCGACCACTGGTCACTGAGAGCTCCTGAGTGAAGGAGCTCTTGCACCAGGGGATATGAGCTCAGTTCGACCATGGGACCCTAAGACCTTCTGCCTCAACGATAGCTTTGGCGTCGGGAAGATTTGTTTGCTGTTGTTTTGGACTCCGGAAGATTCACTTCATGGGAGATCTAGACCCCGGGGCGTTCAAGGGAACTCTGAACCCCTACAAGGAGGGATGAATGGTACAAGAATAAACAGGGAGGAAGTGTGAGTGTAGTCACTGATAAACTCTGGCATTATCAAAAAGAACGTCCAGGTTCCGGCGTGGAAGTGATCGTGAAAATAACAATAACTAAGAAGAAAGGGAGATATAGACGAGGAAAGCCTTGAAGATAGAGGTAGGAATTGAGAACCGAGGTGTTGGTTAAACTTTCGTGTTATCAAGGGAAGCTACAAAGGACAGTGTAGGTGAGTATAAGTCCTGATAATATTCTTGGAAATGGAGGAACTTTTGATGTAGTAGTGATATAAGTATTACACTGGTTATACCATTACGCAGGATTCTAAATGCTTGGTGGAATACTTTACAATGAATAACATAAGGTATATAAACTTTTTAGATAATGTAGTTGTTAAGTAGTTCATTATTATACTAATTATGTAGATGAGTTTACATAAATATTAATGTTTAATTTGGAAACACTGTTATTAAAACTCTTCCATTTTCCAATTTATCATTACGGTAACATCTCCAATAATTAGCTATAAAACTAAGTCGAACAGCATAATACTGGTAATTAATTTAATAACTACAGATCGGAATGCTTTCTCATAAAACATTTTGTAAAACGAAATGAGAAAATGAAAATACAACGTCATTTCTATCAGCAGAGTTTAAGGTAAACAAGAGATGTGGTTTCTAATAACGTGGTCCCTATTTCCCGGAAGATATACTCACAGAAAATCGCCACTAATCGCAATATTGGCGATAAATACCGACTCATGGAATTACAGGTATTTACATGAAAACTCCAGTGTTGTTCTATGTGATCGGCAAGTTTTCCTAAAATCGCCAAACACCTCGATTATCTGATCAGATGACTCAAAGATGCCTCCAAGAAAGTCCATTGTTCTACCATAGATAAGTTTTTACTTAATCCTACCAACAAACAAGAGAGGGACGAAACTTATCTGATGTATGGGGGGACGGACGGACTTGATGACAGGTGCATAATCAAAATGCCCCCCATTAGCTCTGGCATACAAGGTGCGGGCATAGATATTTCGACACTGTAAGATGTGACGTCCACTTTTGGAACCTAAGAGGTCGGGAGAGCCGCAGCTGTAACACGCCATAGCGAGAAGGTTTGATTAATATCTTCCACGAACGAGTTTTTCTTGATAAATTAGTCTGTAATTATGTTTCTTGACCATTACTTATGGCGTGTAGTTGTCACACGCAAAAACTGGGCATCGGTCAAAAGAGTTATCTAGCGCCAAACTCGTCGGCTACTACCTATTAATTTATTCACCCAAAACCTGAGACGGACATTAGTTGAAAAGAGAAAAACAATAGTTTCCGTAATTTTTACCATGAGAAAATATATAATGAGGTCAAAACGAGCAACACATATGTGATAACCTAAGTTTGGCAGTGTTCCCTAATCAACTGATGTTTGTGTATAATGCAAAACCACAAGTCAATAAAATTAATATTTTTTTATGACTTTATCTGTTATCTATTGTTTAATTATCTATTAATGATTTTTCGTAACATTCTTCGATTTTTGGGGGGTGATGGGGTGGGGGTGTCTACAGCGTCACAAAATATTGTTCTTAAAAGAAAAGTTCAGTATACCTACAACTAGAGTTGATTATCCCTGTAATCTAAGGAACCTGATACTGTAACAAGGTATGATCTTTCAGCCTGAAGTCATAACAGAGACTGACCATGAGAGATGTGGACAGGAATGTGACCTGCAGGAACCCGGCAGTAGCTTCAGTGATGAGTGCGTCAACTTTTTCAAACCGAAATATTTTAACCTGCAAAAAAGAAAAAAAAAGTCACTCTTCTGGTTGTACCTTGATACAGGCATAATTAGTTTCGAAAAATCATCGCTTCCTCTGCAATTCCTCTCCCGTATTTGAATGCATTGTTTGTAAATCTTAAAGAATGGAATAACAGGGAGAGCGATGCAAGACAGAGTGACAAGAGGGAGATATAACAAGTAGAAATATTCACAAGTACTGTACTGTACATGCTTGACTCCCCAAACTGAAGACACACAGCACACAGATTGACTCTTTGGTAAACACAAAGGTCCACGACCCTTTGTAACAATTCAGTAAATGTATTAAGCTGTATCATTAGTTTATATGGCATTATCCGACTTACTTTAGTGTGGCGCAGCAGTGTCCCTCTTAGGTCCAGTTATGATCACCCAGTTCCTAGATTATCAATATTTAAGATTTATGATGTAAACGAAGGCAAACTAACGAGGCATTTTATGTCACAAATCTGCAACAAGATCTCTTTCAGAATCTTGTTGGTCTTCTGAATATTCTGTAAGAATTTCTTTGACATTGGCTTCGGAATTATGTGAACCCAGATTGACATATTTTGTGGTACACATATTGATACAGTGACAGCAGATCAATATTAAAAGGCAATGAATTTAAAACACCAGCACCGTTTGTCCACGCCCTACAAGGGTTACCCCTTGATCACATTTATTGTCAATATCTCAATCCGGTATTAATGCTGCACGGAGGATTGTGTTTGTGTCGGGCGTCTCCCAGCAATGATGTTTGTGTATCCCGCCTGACAGCTGATGAGTACTGGTGAGCATATGACTTACGTCTTAGCCTCCCTTAAATGTAAACCCTTGTTTTTGTTACCCACCGTCGAACCTTCCTGAGGGACCAACACCGCACATGCCAAGGTTGACGGCCAGAAGACCCACACTAAGGGGCAGCCCGTATAGACAGACAGAGACGTTTAACTTGATTATATCACAGAGTTTGGAACATTCACTGATAGGGTATTATTGAGGAAAAGTTTGTTTGAGAAAAACTGCATTAAAGAAGACCACATTGCTAGATGATTGATACATTAGATTATAATGGTAGACATTTTCACACCGAACCTACAATTGAAGTATCTGCATAAACCAATCGCCTGCCTTTTTTGTGTGTTGGTTTGCTTTTTATTACAAGATTATCATCAAGTTTATTTCGGGGCAGATGATCTATAGATTATATTATTTCACTGCCTTCAGGGTAAACGGTCATATGCCTACCCCCCCACCCCCCCCGCCACGCACACACGCAAAAAATTATTTAATATTAAAGTCGCAGAAGCTTAAGAATCAATATATTGACTTAATGTTCTCTGATTGTTGTAGATATTGTGACCTCTATCTATCTTACAGTTATCCCCTTGGCCTACTGTTCATCTGTTCTTGCCAATCACTTTCATCTCAGTTCCCCTGACTCTGCCTATACATGTTTTGGTTCCAAGTACATTTCATTCTATGCTTCTCTGAATAGTTCTGACCTTACGTATCATTTTTGTATTCAGCACACGCACACACACACACACACACAGACACAGACACACAGACACAGACACAGACACACACACACACACACACACACACACACACAGTTCATAAACGAGCTTCATCAAAACAAGTATACAGCTTCTGAGGTTTATATATAGTAGGCGTCGCCGGTGACATTATTCAGGTGGCAGTGTAGCCTCTTCCTCATGACGGATCTTTACACAAACACTTTTATGATCCTCAGCCAAACCTTATGAATATCTTCAATATGAAGGTCAACCAAAACTACGGAGGTTCTCAACCAAAACCACAAAATTCTTCACCCAGAAGTAGTGAAGCTCCTTAACCAATAACATTAAAATTAAACTATAACTAAGAAATTACTAAAGCAAAACCATGACCTGTTTAGGCAAAACCCACGAAGATCGTCAACGAATATCCAGAAGTCCTCCATCAAACGCCCGGGCGGTAATGAATCACGACTGCTGAGAGGGCTGTGGGCAGGCGCCGAGATGGACCCAAATATTCATGTTCTTATGATCACAGGGGAAGAAAATTCCTACCCAGGCAGTCTTGGGGCTCTATTAACGACTGATGGCCGTCGTTAATGCCGGCCGAGGTCCAGGCCTGGATGATTAAGTCATTATCTTTGCATGCGGCAATAATGTTTCTGGAAAGGAAGAAACGCATTTGGGGAAGAATAAAGACCGGCTAACCTGTGATCGTTTTTGCCCCGAGTAATGGAGGGACCATTACACCACATAGTGATTACTACCTGGGAAAAAAAAAACAATATGAGTTTGGTGAATTTTAAGCTTCTGAATAATTTCTGTTTTTACAGAAGCGTTAAAGTGCTGTGGTTGATGAATGTGTTCATATAAACACATCCTTGGGTGCTCATCAACGCACACTACCAAACACAACACACACACACACACACACACACACACACACACACATATATATATATATATATATATATATATATATATATATATATATATATATATATATATATATATATATATATATATATATATATATGCTGATTACCACATAGAAAACAAGGCTAATGTACTGAATACTGTATATAATGTATTAGCCTTGTCAATAATTTCTCCTTAGTCTGTACTCACCCCTGAAGATATAAATTACACGAAAGCGCTTGGTAACTTAGTGTTTTCTTGTTTCCTTGTGGTTATCAGTATATACCTGGATCACGCGCAACTACAGTGATATATATATATATATATATATATATATATATATATATATATATATATATATATGTGTATATATATATATATATATATATATATAGTGATATATATATATATATATATATATATATATATATATATATATATATATATATATATATATATATATATATATATATATATATATATATATATATATATATATATATATATATATATATATGGGTGGTTGTGTGGGTAGGTAGGTAGACAAACATAGATAGATAGATAGATAGACAGACAGAGCAGCAGGTGACCTTTCTAAAGAAATTCCTGCAGCAATAAAATTGACCCAAGTGGCAACAACAAGAAAACTAGTAGCTGGAGGAACAGTAACAGTAACAGCAACAACAGCATGAACACGAGCATAATAGACAGCAGCGATAACGTAAGTAACAACCATGAGGCAACAATAACAACAACAATAACCTTGATGGTTGTAGCGTAACAAAAACAAATAATTGACAAGAGGCAAGAAAAAATCACCAAATATACAATCAAAACAACAACAACAATAATAATAATAACAATAATAATAATAATAATAATAATAATAATAATAATAATCATAATAATAATAATAACAATAATAATAATAACAATAATAATAACTGGGACAAACTATCAAGCCTATTAAAAGCAACCAAATAAGGCGGCTCAGAAAAACTCGGACTAAACACTGGAGGAATATTAATTATATCTAATGCAACAGTAAGAGAGAACTGCAGAGATATAAAACCACTTTATCATTATACCACAACATTAGAATGAACGACATGCATGGTAATATCAAGAGAAGAAATAAAATAGACATGGCATCAACAACAGAAGTAATAGCAACGGAGAGATGATGGTACAGTATATCACCTGAAACAGAAATGACGTCAACGGCAAAATCAGAAAGAGAAAACAAAAATAAGAATCACTATCAACAGTTGCTAGAATCATGGATCAACAGAAACAAACGGAATAACATCAAAACGGAAATACCACTAACGGCGCAGACAGTGAAACCAGTGAATAACAGCAACAGATATGACAGCAGCAGAAACGACAAGAGTGACTACAGTATCTAACGCTTTAAAAAAAAATCCCAATTACGAGCTTTACCCAACAAGATAATGTGTAACACTTATTAATGAAGGGCGCAACTCTTATTAATGAAAGACGCAACACAATTTATGACCTAAATTACCTCAATCGCAAATTTCGCCCAAACACTATTTTTGGGAGGTTCTTTCTGTCAATAAACAAATATTAGTTCTTTCATCTCTCTCCTCCTTACATTCCCTCGTGTGTGTTTTTTACCTGCAATTGTCCCTATGGTCTCTCGTGAAATGGTGCAACTATGCTTAGGAGGTGAGAGGAGAGAGTTGCACTAATATTGTTTGTTACTTTAGTTCTCTTTGATAATGTCAGTGTGTGTGTGTATATATATGTGTGTGTGTGTGTATATATATGTGTGTGTGTGTGTGTGTGTGTGTGTGTGTGTGTGTGTGTGTGTGTGTGTGTGTGTGTGTGTGTGTGTGTGTGTGTGTGTAATAAATAAAATAATAATAATAATAAACGGTTTATTAATAGAGTTGCAGCCGGTGGCTAAAAATTTACAGACTTACATTTGATTTAGACATAATGATACAATATGCATTGAATATATTTACAGGGCTGTACAGTACATAAATCAGGAGTTGTTTATTATTTTAACAATAGATGGGATGGTGCTGTTCTTATATATATCGGTGCGGGCTCTTATGGGCTGAATTTTGTTGTAGTGCTGGACTGCACGAGTTGGGTGGGGGGCTGCAGGTGGCAGGAGGTGGCGATGACGAGGGTGGTGCATTAGTTGGCTGCCAAACCTTTCCAGTGCTTGGTGGTGGAGGTCACTGAGGAATGGCATTTCCAGGGTGGAGAGAGAGTTGGTGTAGCCGGAGTATTCTGCGCCGAGCATGATTCTGCAGGCCCTTTTCTGTACCTTCTCTAGCTGACGTTGTTGGGTGGAGTTGAGAGAAGACGACCAAGCTGGTGTGTGTGTGGCCTTCAAGTCCAGATTCCCCACCTAAACTAATTATCGTTGTGTTTCTTCTTTCTTCCTCCTATTGCTGTCTTCATGGTAAAATATGTTATAAGCTGCTGTCCTTCTTTACACTCAGTTCGTTATTAAGTTTTATTTGTTACTCTCCTATTTCTTATTATCAACTATCCAAAGCCCTAGCATGGAGTTATCTACATTGGTTGTATTGGCTAGGTTCTGAAGTCATAAAATATACACATCTCGTCTCCTATAAATTAGTAACTTTATATTCTCTAAAGTACAGTATCCTTCACCCAAGACCTGTAAATAAAACCTGTTGCATCGTTATTTACGTCGGTGTTGCCGCGTGCATTTCGTTCTTCATCTTAAAAAAAAAAATAATCATCACCACCAAATAAAGCGGTCAACCACAAAGTTAGTGTAGGAAGCAAAAATATAAACAACGGCACCAAAAACAGCGGCCGTCAGTAGTGTGAGGGGACTCCGTGTGAGGTAGGGTAGGTAGCGTGCGCAGCGGCCGTCAGTAGTGTGAGGGGACTCCGTGTGAGGTAGGGTAGGTAGCGTGCGCAGCGGCCGTCAGTAGTGTGAGGGGACTCCGTGTGAGGTAGGGTAGGTAGCGTGCGCAGCGGCCGTCAGTAGTGTGAGGGGACTCCGTGTGAGGTAGGGTAGGTAGCGTGCGCCTTCTTTCACAAAGGTCAGCAATAATCTTTCCCTGGCAGATGATCCATCACCCATCACCCTCTGCAGTCACATGCACTCACCCACACAGCCGCTCGTGGCCACCTCGGCACCCTCCACTTTATTTCTGCTCTCTGAACTGTCTTGACAACAACCCTGAAGGAGGTCAATATCTTGTTACATCACGGACATACACAAAACAGCGGTGTTTAAAGTGTTTACACGAGCGACTGTACTGTAGTATTAGTCAGTGTAAGTCTCCAAGGTCAATAATTTATATAACTTAAGATGATTATAATGTTTCACATAGATCTTCATTTTAGTTTCATCTGAAGGTCAGACTCAAACTTACCCTCAGGTGTAATCTCTCCCAGATTTAAATACCATAATAAATACCGAATGACTAGTGTTATGCATCAGGAAGCTCAGTGAAAAGTGAAACTGGGTCCCATTGCTATGACTGCCCGTTAGGGACAGTGTGGATACAGCACACTGTATACTAGGTAAGGAGGAAGCATGACCAGCATCGCAATCGATCGCCTTTACTTCCCAAAGTTGTAATGTTAGGTACCCATTCACAGCAGGGTGAACCAGTGACGCGTGGAACATGAGGGCAGTGGTATATCCACTCAGCCACCACACTCCACTTTTTTTCATTCAATATATATTTTATTTTCAGCAGTAAGAATACATGAATTACACCGACTGAAGTCTGTCCCTGTTGTTGATTCTACATGTATAAGATAGATAAATAGATAGATAGATAGATAGATAGATAGATAGATAGAGTCACAAGGACGACCTAATAAATTCAGATGATCGTATTGGCAATATTTATGGCTTCATTAATCACCAACCTCCACTAAGATACTCTTAATTTTCCTTTGATTTTTAATTGCATATTATCTGTAGGCTCTCTCTCTCTCTCTCTCTCTCTCTCTCTCTCTCTCTCTCTCTCTCTCTGATATAGTGAGTGAGACTGATATAGTGAGTGTGAGACTGATATAGTGAGTGTGAGACTGATATAGTGAGTGTGAAACTGATATAGTGAGTGTGAGACTGATATAGTGAGTGTGAAACTGATATAGTGAGTGTGAGACTGATATAGTGAGTGTGAAACTGATATAGTGAGTGTGAGACTGATATAGTGAGTGTGAGACTGATATAGTGAGTGTGAAACTGATATAGTGAGTGTGAGACTGATATAGTGAGTGTGAGACTGGTATAGTGAGTGTGAGACTGATATAGTGAGTGTGAAACTGATATAGTGGTTGGCCGTCCACATCTGAATCTTTATGGCCTGCACACCCGTCAGAGGAAAATATACCTCAAAGTTATTAGATGGTTGGGAATGATGCTCTTCAGTGAGTCCTACAGTTTGTTGTGGTCAATGTTGATGGATCGTGGATTAAGAGTTTGTTGTGGTCAATGTTGATGGATCGTGGATTAAGAGTTTGTTGTGGTCAATGTTGATGGATCGTGGATTAAGAGTTTGTTGTCGTTAATGTTGATGGATCGTGGATTAAGAGTTTGTTGTGGTTAATGTTGATGGATCGTGGATTAAGAGTTTGTTGTGGTTAATGTTGATGGATCGTGGATTAAGAGTTTGTTATGGTCAATGTTGATGGATCGTGGGTAAAGTGTGGCCGGTCATCCGTGGTGATATACTAGTTGCGTGCTTCAGGTACTTGATTAATAATGAGTCACTCATGTATAAAGTGATCAGCCTTAAGAGAATTAAGTGGACGGGAGGGTGGTGGTACATAGGGATGGTGCGAGGATGAAGTAGATGATGCGAGGATGAAGTAGATGATGCGAGGATGAAGTAGATGGTACAAAACGAGTATAATTATTTTATTAAGTAATATCATGATTTAGGACCAGAGCGTTGCCAGACTGCCCCCGTATCTTCTATAATGTACAGGACACACCACAAGGCCACAAACTGTCGTGTTCTTTGGGAGGAATCTTATCGTACTACTGCACTTTTGGGGGAATTATTTTCTACCTAAGACTAACTGAAGCTCTTTAACCTGCTTGGAAGAGTCAGTCATCTCAGTCGATCAATTGACAATATCTATGTTGATTACCCCCATAACAGTCTCGATGGTAATCATCTATCAAGGCAGTTTTTTATTTTTTCTCATTTAATTGGGTATTACGAAGGTCACACTAGGCTTTGGCTCTGTCGTTTGTGTCTTTTAGTAAATCGCAGGTCAAAATTAGACTGCAAATTTAGCGCACAACTACAAATCACATTATTCCACACGATAAATTGCCAAACCTGCTGTACCACCGACCACCCCGGTGCGAAAACAAGACACAAATAATGGAGAACGCGAAACACCCCCCCCCCAAAAAAAAAAATAAAATAAAATAAAATATTCCAATAATTAAATAATATGGAATGAATAAATCTTTATACTTGTACCTGAAAAAGCTGATTCTATTTTCAATTACCAGTGTGTCAATTACGAAGATAACAAGTTGGTCAGATAGCAAGTTGGAGGGAGACAAAAACCTCGATCCCGTCTTAATTCGGGTATTGTTCAATAATCAAGGGTAAATAATTCATGAACAGACAGGATGCTCCTGGATTTAATTATGAACACTTCGATATTCCCTGAGCTAATGTTCAAAAATCAAATCAAATAAATCTGAAGTGGAAAAATTAATTTACCATGATCAGAACTTCAGCTGCGTAGGATTTTTGTTTTCTTCTTTTTTGGAAGGGGTTGAGGAAAGTTGGTCGCCTATCAGCAAATAAATTCTTTAAACGAATATTCATGAAAAACGTACGATGTGGTCGGTACTGGAATCTCCTCAGTCTCCTACATGCTGTGCTGTTTGACTGTACGTTGCAGACGGTGAATATCGCCAAAATTTCACTCAGTGCAGAGAGATGGTAATGACCAGCCCTGATAAAAATGTGTATTACCAAACAGAGTTATATGCATGGTGCACAAAACACAACTGCAAAAAAAAAAAAAATCTAAGTTCTTTTGATTGAGTTTAATTAGCGCCTTTCCTGACCTGAGTAATGGATGTTTTTCCTGCAGGAATGTTCTTTCGATGCAACTTAACGCTGACTATGAAGAATCCCCTTGTATTTTAATGTCTGCATTATCATGGAAACAATTTTGTGAAGCATTAGAATATTCTCCGTTATCTTTAATCATCATCAGCCATAAAAAAAAATCTCTGAAAGCTCATCAATAAACGACAGCAAGAAGCGCACCAACACTGATCTAACCTAACCTAACCTAACCTTACACGCTATCTCTTACTCAGCCGATCCTTGTAATACAGAACCAGATCAAACGCGTATTACCAGACACACAATTTAGACTTAATAAGACTCAAGAGTTAAAGAAAAAATGAGGAGTAATCACAGTCAGCCAATACCCGTGGTAAGGTTGTGTGCTGTATTTAACAGGCCCCAACAACCGCGGAATAATTCACAATAAATGTCTTAAAACAACAAATCTCGTAACATGAGAACAGTTAAACAGTTTACACACATGAATGCTGTTTTGAAGGTACTCAGCTGTGAGTAATTATTCTGACACTGAGACAAGATACAACATTCCACAATAAGTGAGAGAGAGAGAGAGAGAGAGAGAGAGAGAGAGAGAGAGAGCAACACACCGAGGTCATTACTGTTGTTTGGCAGGTAAGCAACGCCGTGATGTTATCCACACTTTTCTGACCTCGAGCTGTGACCTTGTTAAACTGTCGCTAAAATGTTATACATCTGTTTCAGGCTAGTGAGTGTACCAAGGTTCACTGACCTGGTCACTTAAGTGTGATATAAAGATACTCATTCATCCGTTTACAAACACGACTTGAATAACGACGCACAGTGTGTATATAATGTTAAACTTAATAAGAATAATTACCTAACAGCGATAACTTCTTTGTGGTTTTGGATTAACTCCTGACTGACCATAAACTACCGTATACATCATCATAATACATATAAATGAATAGTTCATATAAGACCTAACCTACTTTAGGTATACTTTGGTTATCATATGGTAATAAACGATGTCTTAAGTGAAACAAGAAACTTCATTATAAAGTAATTAATTTTAATTTAGTAACAGTAATAAAAACTAATACTTACTAATATTTAGCAAAAACGTCAGTTTCTTTTTAAAGTTTAATCGGCTATTATCTATATTTAGGGTGAGATATATATATATATATATATATATATATATATATATATATATATATATATATATATATATATATATTCAGGTAACTCAAATGCGCCTTAGTAACATATTCAGGCTAAGGACATGAATTAATAATGGTTTAATCTTTACCTCACAAAAACTCTACTAAGCCGACCTGTTTATTAAATTCAGTGTTGTCAATTAATGTACAGTACAAAAAGATAACCTGTACAACCTGAGCAGTATACCTGCTCAGTATAACATTTGACAGGTGCTATCACCTATACAACTCACCTATTTTACTTGTATTACACCTAGGTGATACACAGTATACAGGTGCGATGTACTCCACACAAAGAATACACACTATACCCAGGTTAAATACACTGTGCCTAGGTGATGTAGTGAACAATACCTGATTCCCAGTTAAGGTGGAGGTATAGTGACGTCAGTAGCCTGCTGAACGGGTCACCTGCAGGAGGAGGGGCCAAGGCCACCTGGGAAACTAGTTATTAAAGATAATCTTTGCCATCATTATTTACAACTACACTTAGTAATTGACGTAACCATCCACAGGTTTCCTCACATGGTATTTATTTTTACATCTTCGTCTGCGTTAAGTGAACCCAAAGCCCGTTTCTAATGATTTGACTGATCGATGTTTGTCGCGCGTCAGGGATGTTTTTTCGTCAGCCATAGACGTATTCTTGGAAGCTTTTCGATACATTAGTGGTAAATCAACGTTTTCTGTTGCGTGCATATTGAAAGTCCACAATCTTGTACATAAGTCAGAATAAATTATTTGCTCTTTACTACACAGAAGATAAACAGCTCTGAGTTACATTACTAAGCTGTGGCAGGTAAACAGATCAGTCAGAAGGAGGCGGAAATAAAACACTTCGCTGTGCAATAGCCATTTTGCGTTATGACCATTAGTAAACTCACCAGTTGAAGACAAGTTTCATTTATATAAATTTGTTGGTTGTAAAATATGCATTATAACCCATAGTGAACTCGCGTATTCAGTCCATCTAAATAAATTGTTCTGTGTACAATATCCGCGGCACATTATAATCCTCGGTGAACCCGCCTATTCGGGTTAGTTTGAGAGGTATCGATGGTCGAGAGGTCGGGCAGCTGTGTGTAGTGAGGTGAGGGGTCATGCCCTGTCCACGCCACCCCGCATCACTCACCCACACGTTTCGCTGGAAAATGAATATTTCACGTCCTTGTGGAGTTCGGCAATCATGTTTTTGGTCAGCTGGATATACCTGATATCCGGATAACATCGCTCACACGCACTTCCTCTTGCTACAACAGATCGGAAGTTAATATCTGAATTCTGAGCGGGAAGTTTTGGTAACTTGTGGGGCCGTGGGCGCGTGGTACCCTAGTCGTCTCGCTGCCCAGATGACGCCCTCTGCCCTGTCTGCTTCTGCTGCTGCTGCTACCTCTGTTTACTCTCTCGTGAAGGTGTCGCTATTGCCTTTGTTTACTTCTTAAATTCAGAATTCTCTCCACCAGTAAGGTTTCTCTTAACAAGTCCTGGAACTACTGCGACTTCTGCTCTAATATGTGTGTACTGTTGTTGATAAAGATAACTTCATGGTCTACAGCTACTATTGTTCCTGGTTAGGTTCTCGGTAATGATGTTCCGTGTGGTGTCGCTACTATCACCGGCCCTACCAACGCTGCTCCCAGAAGTTTTTGCTGGTACCGATACTTTCTACTGTTCAAGGCTTTCGCTGTCACTGATACTGTTACTGTTCGTAAGCCTTTTACACTATCAACTGAAAATGCTTCTGATGATGATTATTGCAATGGTAGTGTTCACAATCATGATAACGATAACTGGTGATGAGAGTGATGATGACAATGATATTGATGATTGTGATGGCGGTCCTGATAATGGGTGATGATGGTAATTCTGACAGGCATGACGATGACGAATGTGACAGGGAAAGTGGTAATGAACATGTTGCTAATATCAACACAAGTTACTATTCATTTATAGTACTGATATCACTTCTGATCCTACTACTGCTACTTCTGCTACTGCTCCTTTTATTACTGCCCCTTCGACTGACATAACTTATGCTGACACTTGACATTGTTGCTGCGCCTATTAGAACAATGGAATCCACACACAAATAAACCTTTACATAAATAATAGGCATAAAAAGGAAGGCTATATGGTGGAGTCTGAGGGTGCACAGCTACAGAGAAGAGAACTGGATGGTGGGACGCAGTTGGTGGTGACAGTGACGCCGATGACAGCAGAGCGAGGTGTAGAAAGCCGGTTGATAGATAGTACAATCGGTTGTTGCTCTATAGTCACAGGGAGGAGAGAGGTACTAAGACAGATAGAAATGGTTGGTTGGGGTTGTGGGGAGGATGGTCAGAGTAATGAGATGTACCAGTAGGGGCAGTGATGGTGGCGGAAATGAGGGTGAGGTGGGGTGGTGGTGGTAGTGTGGTGGTGGTGGTGGTTCTGGTGGTGGAGGGAGTGGTGGTGGTGGTGGTAGTGTGGTGGTGGTGGTGGTTCTGGTGGTGGAGGGGTGGTGGTGGTGGAGGGGTGGCTAGTGGTGGTGGTGGTGGAGGGGTGGGTGGTGGTTCTGGTGGTGGTGGTGGTGGTGTGGGTGGAGTGGGTGGTGGTGTGGTGGGTGGTGGTGGGAGAGGAGTGGTGGTGGTGGTGGTGGGTGGAGGAGTGGCTAGTGGTGGTGGTGGTGGAGGGGTGGTGGTGGTGTGGTGGGTGGAGTGGCTAGTGGTGGTGGTGGAGGTGGTGGTGGTGGTTCTGGTGGTGGAGGGAGTGGTGGTGGTGATGGTGGGTGGAGGGAGTGGCTAGTGGTGGTGGTGGAGGGAGTGGTGGTGGTGGTTCTGGTGGTGGAGGTGGTGGTGGTGGTGATGTGGGTGGAGGAGTGGCTAGTGGTGGTGGTGGTGGTGGTGGGAGTGGTGGTGGTGGTTCTGGTGGTGGAGGGTGGTGGTGGTGATGGTGGGTGGAGGGAGTGGCTAGTGGTGGTGGTGGTGGTGGTGGGACGGGCTCCAGTATCGTCGGTGGTGGTTATCATGCAGCAGGACAGGGAGACAGGAGCGACAAGCTGTACAAGCGCCGGTGACTCGTTAGTGACTTGAATAACTACGAGCGACAGCGCCGGCGGTGGTGCGGGCGGAGGACATAGAGGCTGTGGTGGAGGAGGTGACAGCGATCGTGGCGTATTAGGAATCATCCAGAGAGACTGGCCTCTGTCGACCAAAAATGCACTTGAAATAGCGTAAATGTAATGTTTAAAGGAAACAACAAAAAGTTATCCGCGCCAAAAATAGTGTTAATGCATAAATAAGATAACCCCTGGAGACGAGCTTTTGTACCACCAGCAGCAGGAACAGTGGGACAACAAGAGAGAGGAGCGCCAGCATGAATAGGGGGTGTAAGCCTGATAAAATTAACAGCTTCAGGGATAACAGTAGTTTTGAAACTGGATTACTAGAAGAAATAATGTTAGTAATAGTCGTGGTAGAGAAGCTAGGAAAAGTAGCAGTGTTAGAAACTACTACTACTACTAATAGTTGCAGTAGTGGCGAAGGTGTGGCTATTGGGGGAGGCTGGAGGGCACGTAACGTAGTAGTAGTAGTAGTAGTACTAAGTATAGCAGCAGGTACAACAGCAGTAGTCGTTATATTAATAGCAGCAGTAGCACCAGTAGTAGTAGTTACGACCACTACCACCTCAACTAGTACAGTACCATCACGCACCCCAGCTACCCACGTCACCTACCGGAGTAAGGCCACGATCTACACCACCCAAATCTGGCGCACCTCCCTCGCCCCACCACCTGTCATCCACATTCTAAACAACAACCACACCATCCACCACATCCCTCCTTCCCATCCTCAGTTTATCGACGACGAACACCCAGCAAACTCGCCTCGGAAACTTGACCACTACCTGCCCCTATCATCACTACCACCTCCACCACGCACACCACACCCACCCCACCAGCCTGCCCCCCCCCCAACCACAACCACCCAAATCACATATCAAGTACAGTCCACAATTATTTCCTCGTCTCTTGCCCTCACTACTATGAACTGCTTCCACCACTTCTGCCAAGCCCACTCCAACCATCACTACTCCCTATCAGACACAAACACTCCCTCACCACAAGCCTCTATGATTATCACCGTGCCATAGTCAACACCCTCTCCCTCCAACCTCTCATATCTGTTGTTACATATTGTTTTTTACTTAATGCCGACCACAATCTACCATCACCTTCCCACTACTACTATTACTACTACTACTACTACTTCGGTTAACCTATACATCACGTTCACCAATATCTCTGCTAGTATCACCTCCATCCTCGTCACAGATCGTCACTGGTCCCTCTAACAATGCAACCACGAAAACCACCACCATCCCCACCCAGACAATTACTACTGGCAATACGAGTATCGTCACCACTATCATTACCCCAGCCATCACTAACCACCATCACTCCCATCTCTGTATTCACCGCTACCACAATCAATCGTACCACTACTCTCACGTTCTTGACTACACACACACACACACACACACACACCAACAGCATCACCAGGACTCAAAGACTACCGCAACTAGACTAGTCTACTACCAAACAACAATCACTACTAAAATCACCACGACCTCTAACACCACCACCACCATCACCCTACTCCTGACGACAATCACTCTCCTCACCTCTAATACTTCCATAAGAAATACAAATGAATACAAGGACAAGTTTATCAATGAATGAATAAATAAATTGACCAGTTCACCTGCTACCAACATCTACTAATAACGTATTAAAGACCACATCATCAAAACCACTGTCAAAACTACCACAATCTTCAACCTGTCACTGTCACAACCAGTCATAACCACCATCAAAAAAATAAAACACCAACACAAAGTACCCACCATCTTTACCATCACCTCCGCCACACACTCACCACCTCTACCACCACCACTACTACTACAAATAATAATAATAATAATAATAATAATAATAATAATAATAATAATAATAATAATAGCAATAATAATAATAATAATAATAATAATAATAATAATAATAATAATAATAATAATTATGCTTCCATCGCCTTCACTACTACTACTACTATCCTCTACATCACCACTGCTACTGCTACTACTACTGCCACCGTTATTCCAACCACAACAACCCCCACTATTACTACTACCGCTACCACCACCTCCACCTCTACTGCTACCACCACCATGAAGAGGAACAATGTGCCTAACACCGGGGTACGAGCCGTAAATACTCCCTTCCTTGAATATCGTGAGACACAATTCCACGCTAAATTTTTTGTTACTTGGAGAATCTTGAGGAATCGTGAGGGACAAGTTGGCCGGGAGGGTCACTGAGCGCCCAGGACGCTTCTGAAGTGGCCACCCGCAGTTTTTCTTTTCATTTTTTTCCCCTCTCTCGCAGTTTCTTGTTCCTGGGGATAATTTGCTAAAGGGGAGATTAAACTCGGCTATGTCCACCAGTGTTGGGAGCCTGGGAAGATTAGAGAAGTGATCCAGCAGGCTGTTTGTACACGCTGACAACACTTCCACCTTCCAGAAAATTTGGATTAAGTAAGTGGACGGCGTGCAGTGAATACAGTTTAACTTAAGTCATCCACGCGATATAACCCCGAAGGCCGCGATCCTCCCAGCAGCAGACACATCATCCGAGTCAATATTATGGTGTTAAACTCACCCAGCACTTCAATACCAACTGACGCTGTTTATGGAGATGTCATGGCCAACACGAAGACCACTAAATCGATAATGTTCATCAGTTCTTGTCTACTGTGACATTGGACTCGGTTCTTCGTGGATCAATATTCCTAACACGTTACAAGAAAATGTATAAACCCGTTCAAGAACTATCAGGTTCACACAATGGTTAGGTCACAGACGCGATCCAATACCGTGAAGTCTCTTGAGGTAAATAATTTAGGAAAAAGTCTACAAGTAAATACTATAACCTGTTTCATACTGACTACTGAACATGTTAGATAGAACCGCGTGATGTTAACTACAATTTATTTCTATTCCAGTGAATATAATTTCTTAATAGTCTTCAAAAGAAAAGTGGATGATGATGTCACCTTGGCGCACTCCTCATAAAATTCCCCTTTTTTGGTCTATGTTTTGGGGTAACCCGAGAACAGGAAATAGGTTGCTGTACATGTCACTAATAATGTCGGGGTAGGTCTCTTCAACTCCCGGGTTCCTCTAAGAATCTTCACCAGACACAATAATTGCTGGATCAAGAGATTTTTTTATATTCTCGTCGAACCTTAGGTATTGAGGTAATTCATATGCAGTGTATTCCTGGGATGGTTCTTGGGTGGTCCGTGGTACCGGCATTTGTGTGCTTAACAGAACCTGACTGTCCTCTCACTTGATCTAAATCTAGTTCAGCTTCGAGTCTACTGCTTAAATAGTGTCGTAAACATAATGTACATCACTGGCAGAAGTACTTTCGTTGTTTGTAAGTAAATGAACTACAAAGTAGTTTTTAAGCTTTCTGACTTTTTCTGTTTGGTGGTCATTGTAAAATGCATTTTCATCTGTAATACCATAACCTATAAAACCTAACCTAATTTAACTTATTTTAACTTAACTTAAGCTAACTTAACCTTGTTTTCATGTGTGGAGATTTAAATATAGTTATTCAATCCTCTTGGTAATCAGAGATCGAAGTTCATTAAAAAAAAATAACAGCTTTCAATTAAAATCATGAGTCACACGACTAAGGTTTATGGTGGGTAAAAAAAATTATATATATATATATATATATATATATATATATATATATATATATATATATATATATATATATATATATATATATATATATATATATATATATATATATATTTATTTATTTATTTATATATATATTGAAAACAATAAAAATTATCTTCATGCTTTAGTAGAAAGAAAAGTGATGTCTAGATAGTCAAGAGTGTTACAGGTACTGGTATATTTACAGTGAATCTTTTATTACAGTGATATTCAGCATTACAACAAATAATAACAGTATAAATGTTATTCTAACCCTTTAAATACATTTGACACTTGTTGAGCATTAAGTGAAACTATCACTCAATTATAAGGAATTTACCCAAGTAGTCTAATTTAACACATAAAATAGCTAAGTGTTTTAATATGAGTAAAAAGGGGATAAATACAACTGGAAGTGATGTTGTCTTACATAGATACAATTACGATCATTGAAGAACTTCCCAGCAAACTAAAATGCTTCATAACAGTAAACGCCAGAGACGCCAGATTCCGAGTAGCAAGAATTTCGTGAACGATATCATTATTACACAAGGCCACACTCTCAACTCTTCAGGTGCCACTAAGGTTTTCATCAGTAAACATAGTTATGGGGACACACATACACATGTAACAAAAAACACTGGAAGCTTTCAACAGTCATATATTTTGGGCATTATGCAAATCACACCAAGTCATCTAATTTAGTTTCCCTCAGCATCATTTGAGTCTCTCGTGTGTGTGTTGTCAAATACAGAATCCCGTAAATGGGTGGTGGTCAGGTGGGGGCCTGTGGGTGTGGCGGTGGAGGAGGGTACGACAGGGCGGTACACTTCATCACAGTAGCTGCACCAGACGTCCATACAACAGCTCCTGGTGTGTGTGGCGACGATCACGACACACAACCTATCATCATGGTGGGCGTCTGGTCGGCCTGTGTCTCTCCTTGGGTAGGCCGCATTAGACACACCGCGTTATGACCGAAGATATGTCAAGGTGGCGCTAATGAAGCGTGGGATGAATCATGATTTTCGGCTGTCCTCAGAGGCGCCTGGAAAGGGAACGAGGAACTACTGAAGGTTTGTTTTTCATCTGCCGCGGAACCTGCTCACTCCGTTCTCCCTTTTGTTTCTCCACCTCAGGTCTACTTTTTTCATATTCTGCTTCCTCCGTCACCTGTTCTTCTTCCTCGTCCTCGCCTATCCTTCTTTCTTCTTTGATCCCCCCCTACACACTGTCCTCCTACTTTGCTGTCTCCCCTTTTCCTTCAATTCATTTTTCTTCCATATATTCCCCGACATCTGCTCCACCTCTCCACCTACGTCTTCCTCCACATATTTTTACGAATCATTTCCTTGTCTTATATTGTCCCTGACGTGTCCCTCTGCCTCCCGTGTCCATGTTAAAGTACAACCACAAACTTACTCACCAGCAGATAACATAAGAATGGAGGAAACTGCAGCGGGCCTATTGGCCCATACTGGCCGTCCCATTTACACCCAACCCCTATCGCTCATATATCCATCCAACCTATGTTTGAAGCTATCCAGCGAATTCGAGTTAATGATGATGTTTGGTAACTTGTTCCACTCATCCACTACTCTATTTCCAACCCAATGTTAACCTATCTCGCGCCTAAATCTAAACTTGTCTAATTTAAAAATTAAAACCATTGCTACGAGTTCGCTCCTGGTTGGATAGTTTGAGTACCTTTGTTATATCACCTTTGTTTAGCCCTGACTTCCATTTATACACCTCGATCAATATCGCCCCTCACTCTACTGTACGTCTCTCGAGGGAGTGCAAATTAAGATGCTATAACCTGTCTCTGTACTCAAGGTTCCTGATGCCTTGGATTAGTCTTGTCATTGTCTTTCTAAGGATTCTATATCCATTCTGTAGTACGGTGACCAGAACTGAAACGCGTAATCCAAGTAATCCAAGAGACCGAGAGATTTCCAAAACAATTATGATAAAAACTAATGTGCTTGACGGCAATATCTTAGTTTCATTATGTTAAAAATCCATTGTCAGTTTATGCATTAAAACACATCATACTAATATTACTTCACTGTTCATTACCTATATCCGGTTACCTTCACCGCAGGGAAGAGCTATAGCATATAAGCCAAACGGTACTGCATATATGGTAAATTTATATGTATATACGATGACTGCACATGTGTTATGACTATATGTATAATAAATTCATATATAACTAAACAAAAGACATACTCGTGTGAACCAGACAAGTGACACCCGCTCAAGGACACACTAATCTCTGGGACTAAAACCCGAAATTTGAGTTGTTATCTCCGCGGATTTGTGTAGCTTAAGTTAGGTTAGATCAAGGCAGATAAAACTGGGTTCCGAGTCCGGGTTCGGGTAATTTATGACCCCCATATCCCCCTCCACACTGCCCTCATTATATAAGTGATGCCTATTGGTCGAATGTGTTAATTACCCTATGCTGGAGGAGACTCACGATGTGTCAGCCTAATCACCAGGGAGCCAACAACATGCTCACGACCACACCCTCACGACGAAGCTCCTCCTCGACTGATCACCGCTCACCCTAAGTCACCGCTATTGTCACGTAACCATTATTGTCACAGCACCATAATCGCCACGTTATTTATTTTAGCCACGTCACCACTTTTTCCACGTCACCATAATCACTTCATTTATTTTTGTCACGTCATCACTTCTCTCATGTCATCACTATCGTCACGTCACCATCATTGCAAGTCACTCTTTGTTGCCCCACTAAGACAATTCAGATCACTATTACCTTCACGTCACCATCAATCTCATGCCACAATGACTGATGTAATCATTATTATTACGTTATCAATATTACTGTATTAGTATTATGTCACAACTGTCGTCACATCATCAAAATTCCCCCATCACCATAAGGGTTATTATTAACTTGGTCACCATCACTATTATGATAAACACGAGAGCTACGTTATTCCCATCACCGCCAAGTCACTATCATCACTGTCTCCCTCCCTCGTAAACACAACACGACGTCATCTTCAGGTTACCTTCACCAGGACCTCCACAACAGCTCAACACTACTGCACCTTAAATAATGTTATCGCCAAGGCTACTGTACACTACATGCTCTCTGAGAGGTAAATGTGAATAACTTTGTCAAAAAACAACTAAATAAATAAATAATTATTTAGCAATGAATATATAATTATTCATTAAATATATAAATTAATAGATCAGATAATTGTCTCTGTTAAAACCTTAGCAGAATGAAGCGTGACTTATTACGGCTTTACTCTCTTCCACCCCCACACACACACACACACACACCAAATATATGTACTGAACACATTTGATATGTAGACATACGCCTTACAAGTTGGTAAACAACCCTCTTCATTTAATAACTAATAACCAGATCCTTAAGTTCATATCTAACCAGTGGCCAGAACAGCACACATCTACAGTACCTGGTGTTATAACACAGGGAGTCACTAATGAACAAATGTCTTCTCTCATTTAACTAGGCCACCGCCTCACTCTGCCATTAAAACCTCACCAATTCAAGATTGACATTCAAGTCTTGAAATGAAGTGGTGTCTGTGTGTGTGGGATCCTCAGGAGGCCCCCGGGGCGTTCCCACGTGGTTTACAACCCAATAACATGACAAAAGAACGCTGTCTCTATTGCCGAGGCCGCTGCTGCCGCTCTCAGGTTTATGGGCGTGTCGGGGGCCCACCGTTGCCACACATGTGCCTCTAATCTCCCATCTCGTTGTTATCAGATGATCCCAGCCTTCTGGTGGCCTTGGAACTCTTTGGTAGAGCAGACAGGCTACAACTCGCCTGTTGATGGTATATTTAGCGCTTATCTCTATAATCACTCTCATGCTGTAATTTATATTGAACCGTTTATTTTCTCATGATTATTCCTATATTTACTGACCGTCAACTACCTTAGCTTCATACAGTAGAGGCAGATGAAGGACGATGCACTAAATTCCTCCATAAGTCTTTCACAGTGGACAATATAAACACGGAGATGGCGGGGAAGATGAAGCAGAGAAACAACTTTATCCCGATGAAAACATTCCGATTCTCATCTTGCAAAGCCAACAACATTCATAGCCACACACTCATGTTTTTCCAGTCATTTTATCTCTCGTTTATAACAATCAATTTATGCAAACCTAACCAGATGGACATGAACTATCATCTGGGATATTTTTTTTCTTGAAGTGAAAACATTTAATACCAATTGACGAAATCCACTGTTGAAAAATTTCCTCTTTGTCTGCGCATCCGTTTATCGTGTGTGTGTGGTAAACAAAGTGCCTAATTAGATATCAGAGGAGTTGGAGTCGCAGCAGTACTAGACCTGGCAATACAGAACCACCAATAAAACCTTCATCATCATAATGTCCATGCGTATGAGTCGTGTTGCTGGCATTGTTCAACCCAACATGGTTTATCAACACAATATTCATTATCAAACAGACAAACACTATCTTCACTTTATCGAAAGCAAAGACGTAAAACTTCCTCGCTGGGACCTAGAAAACAATTGGTAGTTCCCGTACCATATTGTGGACCTCTGTTTACAATCACTCTTCCCGCCATGACCCAGACCACAGAGATTATAACGACAAAGGGTAAAGCGATAATTAAACTGTGTTTGATTAGGGAACACCGAATCAAGTACTGGGTCATGGCTATTCATATTGCGGGGGGTTACATTGTCTTACAGATGATTAATGGAGCTCAGGTAGTAAATGGAAAAAATCCCCAATCATCGAATTCAATTGAATTGTAGCCTCTATTTAATCAAGTATCGATAATTATACAATAAGGCGTTACTGCAGTAACTTATATCACACACACACACACACACACACACATGAGCCCGCACTGATAGATATAAGAACAGCACCATCCCATCTATTGTCAAAATAATAAACAACTCCTGATTTATGTACTGTACAGCCTTGTAAATGTATTGAACGTATATTATTGTCTAAATCACATGTAAGTTTGTATATTTTCAGCCAACTGTTGCAACTCTATTAATAAACCGTTTATTATTATTATTTTTATTATTATTATTAGTAGTAGTAGTATTATTAGTATTATTATTACACACACACACACACACACACACACACACACACACACACACACACACACACACACACACACACACACACACACACACACACACACTCGCACGCGTTAAACTCATATCTTACTTTCTTATCTTTATTTTGTCACAAACACCGCAGCTTATCTTTTATAAACCAGTTTCTGTCTCACTTCCACAAAAAAGTTTGGCGGTACATCAGTAAATTAAAGTTCCAACATTTTTTTCTTTCTTCCTCAAAAAAAAACCCCGCTAGTTTGGTCTTCCCCATCTTGAGATATTAATACCACGACCATCAGGCGTATAGCATCAGGAAACAAAAAATGTCTATCATAAATTTTCAAACCAATGTTTGATGGTGTTAGCCGCCGATGCATTAAATTTTTAAAATAACAAGTTGGGTGTTGAAAGGTTACCTGATTTTGTTTTCACCTTCTGGCTGGCTGGTTCACCCTCTCTATCCTCTTACATATAATCAACAAAGTCCCTTTTAATCGTTATCAGCCCAATAAATGTTATTTTGAAAAGTTAGACAACAGGGCTTATCGCATTTGCATTAGACAGCAAGTGTATATATGCAAGAGGTTCTGGTGATAACACTAACCCTGGCTGTTGCCCACCACCATCGCCATCTACAAGTCTATGCTTTAACATCTAATCTTACATAAAACAAAGAAGGGGAAGGAGGTTCAAAGATGAAATATTTGATAATGAATTTAATAAGGTAGTCGTTATGGGTATTTAACTTTTTTTTGTGGTGGGAATTTCATATCATTGAAACTTTCCCCAAAACTTCCAATACTACACTCAGGTTGGATGTGTTCAGGAGACCTTCGGCTCAGATTACAGGATAAGGTTCATTGACGGAAAATTGAATTTTTTCCCCTGAACTCGGGTAAATATTGTCTTCTCCTTGCACCCCTCACCCCCCCCCCCTTCCTTTTTTTTCAGTTTGTTCATCTTACAAAGTTCTCGTTTATTTGTAATTTACAAACATCGTTCACACACAATTGGAAGACTTGCTCCGGCTCCCAGGCGTGGGACGAGATCCCCGTATGCAACATGGATTTCCTCTCTGGATCGATAGAAAATTTAAATACTTATTATAACCTCCGATAGCCTATGTCATTAACTGAACCCTTATTCAAATGTAGCAACATTATTTTGTATGGAATGACAACAAACGTTCATCAGCCCCAGTAATGACTCAGCCTAAGGGGATATTCTTAACCAGCAGATGCGTTTCTCCTTAGTTGTTTGCCATGTAATTAATCTCAGAAATGTGAGAGGATTTACCGGGGTGGAATAGCGGGCAGGAATGGCGCTGCCGTCTTGGAGTGAGTGAATGAGTGAGGCTGGGGTGACGGAGGTGATGCCTCTGGACGTGTGTGGTGATGCTCCTCCACGCCCACACTCCGCTTATTTGACACTCACGTACTCACTAATCTCCCTTGAGTTTGAAGAACATAATGAGTTTGTCTATCTCGAGCGCTGTGTGGAGAGAAGACGTTGACAGCTTCATTTCACCTGTTAGCTCTCAATTAAGTGTTTCGGTCAACGTGATACTCCCACGACTCGTGAATGCTGAAGAAGCAGAGATTAAAAAAAATAATAAGGATCATTTAATTTCAGGAAAAATCTACATGATGGTGAGTACACTGAAAACTCTTTGTAACAATAACAGCGACACCTAGAGAACGTGTATGTAGCTGATTGACTTTAGCGGCTGAGGCTCTAAACATAAGCGGAAAGAACGTCCTGTGCTCAAGGGACGTGAGAACCATAACTCCACTAGAGGGAGACATTTCTGAATCAAGTCCTAATATACACTACCGATATCGTAAGTGTCTACCGATGATATCTTCTGGAGGCGTTGGACTTTTCATAATAGTGTTCCACATAATTATCTGAAGGTAATTTCCTGTGAAAATTTGAGTAATAATCGCTAAACTTTTTCATGAAATACTGTTAACGTCTTCATCATAATTCAATAAATCATGGAGTGGAAGTCAGGTGTCTATTGTACAGCATCGCAAAGGTTCGGATTAAATATTCAACACCGATGAGGAAGTTGAAATCAATATGTAAATCAGCCATTATATGGACACCTCAAATGGCTGCGAAGAGATAGTGGGTAAACAAAGACATACATGACAACAACACGCCTGCTGAGGGTGATGGCTGGTAAAGTGAATGTGTGAGAGATGATCCCGCCGTCTGGTCTGAGTTTCATTAGTGATTCTTAATTGCAAGATAATGTGCAAGTCTGACAAGTGTGAAGCAGTTTCTGTAAATAGATCCACAAACAGAAAACAAAAAGATAATTACCAGGTCCTTAGGTGAGGATTTTTTATTTGACAGAGTAACTGATGTAGTGTCAGTCATATACACAAGGGGCTCCACCAGGCAGACTTAATAGCATAAAAACAATTTACGAATTGTCATGAAACCCCAAGCGAGACCAAGACTGTGGCCTCGGGCACCCCATTGCTGAAGAGATATTTATTGCGAGTTCCTGACACTAACATGGTCGACCAAGGCGACAGAGGACTTTTTCCATGTTGGTCTTGCTGTGATACCCGCAGGTACATTCCTTGTTACCCATTCTATTGTTCTTGGAGGGAGCAGCTTCTGCCTTATTCGGAGGAACTTACATTACCAGCAATGTGAAAAAAAGGTAACAAAAGGTTGAAACCTTTTATTGACCAAGTTGGGATTAACAATGGTATATAACGACCTTCTGGAGGCACAAGTATGTAAATGATGTATTATATGCAGAAAAATGTAATTAGTCGCAAGCAAACGAGGAGTCCACCATCTTGATAAAAAATATAAAAAGCACAGACGGAATATAATGTAGATAACGTGAGCGGCAGTAAATGACACCCACTCACCTCCCTCACCCTTGACAATCTCCAAGTTCACCCCAGAAGTTCATTAAAGGGCGACTATGTGGACATATCATAATTCAATTGTGGACGAGAACGATATAAACAGATATAAAATATTCTCTACTAATTTTCTCAGGAATCTTTCAGTAATAGCTAAGTTACTCGAAAATGCTTGCGGCTGTGCGTGTTCGTGAATGCGGGAAGCTGTGTAAAGAGTTTGTACAGATTAGCTTTCCATAAATGGATGTGATAAAACTTATTCCAAAAGTAACAAAACTGGTGCTTATTGGTGTACAGAACTGCACGGTGATAGTAATAGCTCTCATCTTACCTGAATGTTTTACCTAACATTGAGAGTACCGGCCTCGTATCTGAAGGTTGGCGACCACAGTCCTCCACTCTAAACGTTCGGGCTATTTTTTAAAATCCTCCAACGTTTAATCATTCCTTCAACTCCTGTCCACTAAACCAAAACCACAGGTGAATCGTCCTTTCAACTCCTGCCCAATAAACCTAAACCACAGGTGAATCGTCCTTTCAACTCCTGTCCACTAAGCCAAAACAACAGGTGAATCGTCCTTTCAACTCCTGTCCACTAAACCAAAACCACAGGTGAATCGTCCTTTCAACTCCTGCCCAATAAACCTAAACCACAGGTGAATCGTCCTTTCAACTCCTGCCCAATAAACCTAAACCACAGGTGAATCGTCCTTTCAACTCCTGCCCAATAAACCTAAACCACAGGTGAATCGTCCTTTCAACTCCTGCCCAATAAACCTGCACTAAGCCTAAACTATGGGTCATCCCTTCATCTAACCAGCACTAAACCCTCCCATTGTCACCTGGTCGCCTCCTGACGCCTCACCATAAGAGACTCACCGCGGCCTGACCATTGTGAGCGTGAGGGAGCATGACCGACCTTACAAAACTCCACTTACTGGCCATTGTGTGAGCAGGTCCTAGGGGGAGGGAGGCACGCCTACCTACCTCTCTCTTTAGACTTTTATACGTTTAAAAAAGATTTCGTTGAATCACTCATGAAAAATAGAAAGTTGGGGTTGGGAGCCTCTAGTGCTTTATGCCTTACGCCGACGATTCTCTATATTATGTACAAGAGACGTTGGTACTTAAACATCTTTCTGACAGTTCTGGATATCGTGCGGTAGATATACAAGCTTACTTATTAGTAAACAAAGGCAGTGAATAAAGACAGGGGCATGAGCAAGTGTCTTTCAATACCACACAACTTACATGTATAGTGTGTGTGTCTGTGTGTGTGTGCTATTAGAAACCCAAAAAGTATGTGAACATGCACACACACACACACACACACACACACACACACACACACACACACACACACACACACACACATCCCAAACAAACAATTCAATCCACAATTTTTCCCTACAATAATATATAAAATGCCGCTTCTCTCTTCGTCTCAGTCATGAGTGGTAACATGGAGGAAGAAAGGAAGGAGAAAGTTCTAACCCTGGGGTAAGTTTCACACATTAGCTGCCTCATGTCAGTCTTTTGTTGGCTCCCGTCTCAGTACCTCGACCTATTGTTCCCCTCTACGCTGCCACATCCTCTCTCTCTCTCTCTCTCTCTCTCTCTCTCTCTCTCTCTCTCTCTCTCTCTCTCTCTCTCTCTCTCGTTATAGTGGGCGCTAGACATAACCACACACTGGGGCTAAGTCACCACACCCACCGCCACCCCTGTGTTAATCACTAGAAGTGCTGCGTTCACCACTTTCCCACCATACTTTACACCCACCAAGCTCTATACCCGCCACACATTACCCCTCTCACACTCTACACACTCTCTACCACATACCTACGCCACACATTACCCCTCTCACACTCTACCCCTTCCACACTCTACCCCTACCACACTCTACCCCCACCACACACTACCCCAACCACACTCTACACCCACCACACACTACCCCCCTCACACTCTACCCCCACCACACTTTACCCTCATCACACTCTACACTCGTTTACTCCCATCTTACACATAAGCCCACAATTACTGTATATTACGATACTTGATGCATATAAATGAATCCTCATCTCTATAGTCGTGAATTTTTCATACCGAACGGAGACGACTTGTCGAGCACAATATAATTAAACGTTCAAGTCGGCATTCTGCGCTGACATTCGCTGCTGCTTGATATTCATGAAGTGGATACAAGAGGCGAACAAGAAGTTTGAAACAGACAAATAGACATTAACCTGCCTATAAACCTGGATAATTACAGGTGTCCAACAACAATTGCCTATGATATCTGCAGCTAGCACTGGCGACCCAACCAACAGACTATGTAGAATGTAAGTGCCTCTATGTAGCATCAGGTATGTTCTGTATAAAAACATACCCAAGGGACCTCACTGATATGTGGGCTTTTTTTTTTACGTGCACGAGAGAAGACTTTTGAATTGAAGCCATTTTTTTATGCAGATCTGTCATTTATTTTGTGATGTTGGGATCCTAAGGTGCGGTATTTGCATGTGTAAAGGATTGTGGCCTTGTGGTAGACTTAGTGTGCTTAAGGTTATGTGTAAATAAAGATGACTATGTAACAAGATTATTAGTAAGATTGTTCATTGTCTCGTTACTGGTAAGGGTAGAGTTTAAACACACACACACACACACACACACACACACACACACACACACACACACACACACACGAAACCAAGAGACCTGGAAATTTGCATGCATACTAAGAAGACCCTCAGGGTGTGTATCTCATGTTATTTTTTTTCTTCTTTAGAGTTGGATTAGAAAAATAAATACAATTGATAGTGTGTGTGTGTGTGTGTGTGTGTTTAGGCTACAGAGTTACAGTTATGGACAAAATGACTTGAGACACACTGGTAATTCCCTCCCTCCATCAGCCACCATTCTCCCACCATTCCACAACTCACCAAGTAAAATGGATCGAGAACTAAAACGCTTGATGGAGATTCCGTCTCCCCCCACCCCCTTCCCGTAATGTGGCTGAGCATGATCGCGTCCGGTTCCCACACCTACACCTCAAGTTTCAACAAGATCCACCGCAAAATTTACTTACGGTTCCCGGTCACAGAGATATCTACTTTCTCATTCAATATGAAAAAAATTCCAGAATATAGTAGACCATAAATTTATCAGCGAGAACGATAAAGTGTATTAGCATCTGCACAATAATCTACTGCCGACTGACTTCACCCATAAATCCTCATTCCTCTTCTCTAATTCTCATATTTTATTCAACAGTCTCGTCATCGTTATGGTTGTACAAGTTTTCTCACAGTATGGTTCTTCGATTTATTTATTTTTCCTTTCTCGTTAAGTTTTTCCCACGTTGATACATGCTGGCCAGAATCAAAAGCAAACACAAACTCTTCTATTATTATCTGTCATTCCTACATTCTTCCTGTTGTAATACAAGTGTTCTGTTATGGTGTGCACCTGCATCCACGAGACCTAAGGTGTTAATCTAGTTCACCCATGTTTCACACAAGCCACCATCACAAATATATATATATATATATATATATATATATATATATATATATATATATATATATATATATATATATATATATATATATATATATATATATATATATATATATATATATATATATATATATTGACCCTCTATCATCCAGAGATTTCAACCATTAAAAATATTATACTTCTATGAACCGAAACACTAATTTAAAAACAAACTTGAAACTTTAAATCTGGGTTTATACACAGACATGTATATAGATGTCTAATCTTTAAGTAATGGTTGACCCCAGTAATCACCTGGAGATTGGTTCCCAGTTTATCTGACCTTAAGTTTAATCACAACCACCCAAACAAATGCAGAACAAAGATATTAAAGTAGTTTGGCTACAAAAATACAAAAGAATGCAGCACCTCCTCCACGCATCACTGTGAATAATGGATCACTGCCTGTATGATAGGAAGAGGAGGGGCAGTTGTTGCTACTGTTGTTAATTCTGAAGATCCTTTCACCATTGTGGTGATCCTCACTAGTCACCTGAAGTTTGACCCTTCAGCATATCCTTCTTGAAGTTTAACACATCGATGTCACCTTTATTTATATATATATATATATATATATATATATATATATATATATATATATATATATATATATATATATATATATATATATATATATATATATATATATATATATATATTGTATATATAAAGAAAAAAGCTTTACGTTTAATTTAAAGTGTTATAAATATTAATGATTTAACGTAAAGAGCTGACACATGGAGGCACACTTAACATGCAGACAAGAGGGAGCGGTGTCCAGGTGCGAGAAGCGGCCGCTGGTTCATGAGTGAACGCTCGGGAAGTGACAGGTGAAGGTGAACTCCCGGCGCCTGGCTTCTCTCACGCCCCCGTGGATGGATGGCATTTGCCTGAAACTATTGCTCCTATTATCTCCTCTACACCACCTGGAATTTTTTAATTAGAGTCCTGTCCACAAGCAAGTGTGATTTTTATTGCTGAAAAGGAAAAAGTGGAGAGCCCGACTTGTTTTTGAAGTACCTTGCGCATTCCTCACCAGTGTCAAGCAATTTTGCAACATGCCCCTTGCGGACTGCCCAGGGCGGGTGATCAGTACACATAATCCCCCTTAACAGCACAAACTCCTCTCTGCAATACGCCCACAAAAGGTATAACTGCCGGGGTTCTGTTTGTATTGAACAAGTATCCGTACCAAGTAACTGTATCAAAATTAGATTGAATTTTTGATGGACAATTAAAAGTATCCTTCCCGCCAGCCACCTTCCTTCCAGCCTCACTGAGGAGAGCTTGTTTAGGTGGGCAACAGTACCCGCCGACAACGTTAATTGTCGGCGGCTGCTCTAACAAGTTCCCTAATTACCAACATGATTTAATGTTGTGGCAGCAATGCATGCTCTTCAGCCAAGATTATTTATTCTTCTTTAAGTATCTGGTATCGTGTGTGTGTGTGTGTGTGTGTGTGTGTGTTACGTGAATCTGACCAGTCTCTCAATGTTCACAAGATCCCTTCACTTTCCATTAGTTTGAGTAATGTCGTCTCCACTCCACGATTCCATCACTGTCGTGTTTTTCTCAGTCTTCTCCAAAAACTCTCGCTTGTCCCTCGTGGTCCCAGATGCAGAGTAATAAGCCACGTCGCTGTTAATGGCTACAGACGCATACAAATCCAAGTAGTTTTCTCGTGATGCCGGTCATATTGTCCTCTTACGGCAAATCCTCAGTAAAAACTTGGAAGACAAACAAGGCTTCAGATATGCAGTTATGCTGTCAACAGGAACAGGGAAAAATGCGACATAAATGTCTTTACATTCTCCAGCCTAAGTGGCGGGGACTGCTCAAGCTGCTGCCACACACACTATCTATGCAACTCAGGAGGTAGACAAGCTTTAATAAGAAGTCCATTGGAGAAAGAAATTGAAACTTGAAAATGTATAATGCGTGATATGCTGAAGTGGAAAAAATTCAGTTTATTAATTATACGGTACACGTGCTTTTAACCTTTTCAACAGACAATGAACATGGATGCTTGGAAATCGCACCGATGATCAGTAGTTTGGTTCAAAAGCTATATGAGAGACGCAGCTAAAGCAGTATTTTAAGCCAACCATCAACTATTGGTATTCCTCACCATAACTATAGCTTAACACTGGTGCTGCTGAAAGTACTAGATGGGGAATAATAACGATATATCAAAACAGATGGCAATATATTGTTTTTAATGATGATGCACATTACAGATAAGACATCCTATATTTGCATGTAAATAGCTCTCTCGCTGGCCAGAAAATCTAATATCATCCACACAGGTTTCTTTTGTCTTATCCCTCACCTCCCTCTTCTTCCCATTTCTACCTTCTAACCTGTATCCTTTTCATCACATCGCCCTCTCTCTTTCTCTTCTCTTCTTCACTCCCCTTCTATTTTCCGTCTAATCATCTTTCTACTCTATCCTCTCCACCATACATTTCACCTTTCCGTCTCATTACCTTCCTTATTCAATGTCCTTTCCATCACATCTTCTCTCTTTTCCTGCTTCTCCTCCTCCTCTTCATATATATATTAGTCACTCCCCTTCCTTGCTCATTTCCCACGCCCACACACGCCCTCTCCCACATGTACCCTGCACCTCCACTCCCTCGTTACACAGCACATGTTACTCGAGCTAATTGAAAATTCTCTGAGCAACCTTACGTTAGGGAAATATTTTTTTTTAGACGTGGTAGAATTTTTGGCTCCCTCGGACTTGTGTGTATAAGCAATGCTGAAAGTTTACCTCTGTGGATTCTCTCATCTCTGTTTAGCAATTGTTTGATCATATGATACACGGGTTGACTTTACTGCTGCTAAGATCAACATGAGCTATTATTTATGGTGCAAGGGATGGTCAGGTTGCACAGTCCGGCGAGCGGGGCCACAATGTAAGTAGATTTATTGGTGTACTGGCCTTTAGTGGTTAGAATGCCCTTAATGCTTTTAACAACTTGAGTACCCCAATATTTCTTCTCACAGGCTATAAAACTCACGCGTCATGAGGACAGGACGCTAATTAAAACATTCCGAGTGATGTAAAGCTGATATTGGAAGAATTATTTCACACACAAAACACACCACAGACCGAAACCTTAATGAGGATACGAAAATGAGCTAAATCAAGTGATGAGAGGAGCTTCTCCTGGACACTGGAGAGGGACCTTCAGCTGTTAGTTTCCCATACACAAATCACCAGCCAAGGATCTCGGAAACTTTAGGCTCGCTGGTCGTCGTTGTTGACGGTGGTTGACGAAGTTCATGCAAAGGTCAAGGATTTTGTTCCCATTTATTCTTCTTAGGTTAACAGGAGGAGAAGCATGTCACATGTTGTGGTCCGCGTGGCGTCGTTTCTTCCTGTCCGTAATGCTCACAGTCCTCAGACCGT
This sequence comes from Homarus americanus, assembly GCF_018991925.1. Taxonomy (NCBI): domain Eukaryota; kingdom Metazoa; phylum Arthropoda; class Malacostraca; order Decapoda; family Nephropidae; genus Homarus; species Homarus americanus. The sequence goes on from NW_024719665.1 coordinate 2,625,431, forward strand.
GAGTTTGTGTTATGGTGTGCGACCGTCCTTTCCTCAGCTCAAAGTTATCTGTCCGTCCGTCCATCCGTACTTCCTTTCCTGCTTGGATGTTTACAACGAGTGTCTTCATTTTTAGTTCGTAATGGTGAGTCACTTCCTCTATCCGTCGTGCCCGTACAGTCCACAGCACGTCCTTCTGTTGCGTCTGCACTCTGGGGTTGGCTCAGTGTCAAGATTTGGGGATCCAGGCCTACATACTTGCCACGGCTCGATTTTACTTTGTACAAACCATGACACATTATTTTTCATTTAGATTGCATATCACCGTCTTAAGATATAATTTAACCACACTATTATTGTTTGCTAATATTTTTTTTTTTTGGGGGGGAGATAATTTGCTTTCAAGTAAAGTTATCCGCATCAGGTACTGTCCAGGCAGCATTGGTGTACAGCTGAACGAAATTCATTGTAGCTTTATGAGGGATACATAACAGTTCATCCTATAGTATATAAATTCAGAACTAAGTTTGGGTTGTTTTCATGCCTCAACGTCTGGGGGAACTATTGCTGTCGCTCCGGATGATCACTCGCCGCTCTAGGGTACAGTAGTTGTATCCAATATCGTTGTTAGAAGAAGACCCTCAACAGGTGTCATCAAATTTGGATAAAAGAAGACGACTAATATTTACGAGATTCACTGATTCGCGCACGCACACACGCACACGCACACACACACAGCCAGGCACTGAGGCAGACATACACCCGAATAACGCTCTATACCTTCCCGTCACATAGTCTCACTGCTCTAAGTTGAGACAAAAAGTCAGAAAAATCCCTGAACACGAGATGACCATCACTCGGTTCACAGTCCCTAACTTATCTCACCTGCTAGTAAAGGGTACATCAAGGTGGACATATTTTACACAGAAGGAAACTCTAATTATCTAAATTAGTGTTTTTCACCATTGCTTTACTATTGACGCTTGTGGGCAAACTTAAAGATCACCGATATGTCAGCACCAGTAAAATAATGCAGACCCACACTGAGACAACGCCACGCTCTCAGACAGTTACGCTCCCATGAATCTCCTGAAGTAGGTCCACAGGTGAGCACATAAATTCTTTGTGAAAATCGTTTTATTTAACAGCTAAAAATTTTCCAAATAAAAAACATCTTCTCCTTCGTTCTATACACAGCAGGACATAACCCGACTTTCAGTGGTGTGATAATCGCGGATACGATTTGTGTATCTTCTAGTTTCCAACAAAACTTCCCTGAACAAGAGAGCCATTCATTCTCTTGCGCTTAAAAGACACCAGGTCATTAACCTGGTCTCGGAAAATATTATTTATTAGTTCTTTGTTAACAAATGCAAAGAAAATTTTCCAGTGTCATTCGTCTAAGCAAGACAAGATCAAATAGAAGTGAGATATTGATGAACGAAATCCCTTACGCTACAATGATAATTTTCGAAAGGAGAAATCCATTGTCCATTTAGATAGCCCAGATTAAAACAGCCTGAACGTGATCCAAACCAATAGCCTATTATAAATCTATTATGAGCACTGCTCACTCAGCAGCGAGAATAATCCTCAAGTAGTCCCTTTTATCTTGTTATAAACACATCAGGTTAACCTAGCGTCGTATTGATAGACAGTAGTGGGGCTATTTACGCAGTCCATGTAGGGAAAAGAAGCAAAACTTGGCATAAGTGACCATCACATGAGTGTTTATGGCAGACAAGACGACTTTTGGTCCATTTAATCTGCGCTGACTTTAACGACTAAGTTAATGAATGGCTACTGCTAGTTCTGCCTCTACGTGCTTACAACTCATCAGGTTCAGTCTGGTCTCTGCAGCTTAAACTGGTTTCTAGGTTCAGAATCAGAATCAATAAAAAGTAAATTTCATTAGCATGACACCAAATCAAATTCATAATACCGATGCCTAAAAATACCAATCATCGAGAAATTCCTAGCTCAAGATTGTCAATTTCCCACTAGTTTAAGTCTGTCATCTTGGCCAAGCATATATTTAGCTTCTGGTTGTGAAGGAGCACCTCAACTGGCTCACCAGAATTTAAGGCAATCGACAGGAAGAAATAAAAACTTTGATTTACTTACATGTCATACTTAAAAAAAAAATAATTAAAAAAATTCCTTAAAGTGTCACGCATCTTCTAGGATCATCGAGGACACTGTTCTCTGTTGTTTGGAATAGTATTGGTCGACCTTACGTCATACGTTCATAAGACGCAATTTGGAAGTTCTATAGGAGCCGCTCACTATGGGAGCGCCACCCCTACACAGATTGTTCTACCACACAAAACAAGTCATTCACATACGTTAATGTGTATTTCAGTTTACAATTGCCTGGGATCCTGACACAACAACGGAGCGGGACTGGCAGCGCGTCTAATGTTATATTAGTTCCTCACAAAACATGTCTGGTTCTCCTTAACACAGTTTACCTGAGCACCCAAAGTTGCCCAGCCACACCACGTCAATACCTACAGGCACTTTCATGAAAATCTTGCCTTCAATCTTATCTAAGTTATAATTCTTATCTCCGAGCACTGCCATTACGAACCGAGTATGTCCCATGCTTCATGACATACTCAGTTTGTTATACAGTTATAATACCATCCCCGACTTCTGGCATTGTAATTCAATGTTTCACCGTTCGTCTGTCTCAACTGTGTCTCGGTCCAGCCCGGGGAACGGTTTTGTGGTGTGGTGGATGTAATCCTAGACAAGGTTCTTGAAACTCCAGGGCACGAGCAGTAGGTATATTCAACAAGTGGTACAAGGCTGGGCGTGATAGCCAACCGATACAGGAGCGGTTACTAGGGACCCCGGACCGTAGGTAGGCCGAGGCCGATCTGAGGGAAATTAGCTAGCCAGGCAAGGGGAGTTGCTAGACATTCCTAGGACAATAAATGAGGTCTTCTAATTACTCGACTAGCGCGGTACAGACATAGTACATCGGGACATAGTAAATGAACATAGGCATTAGACATAAGCATGGACATCAGACATGCTATAATAATATGTAGTAATACAGACATGTGAATAAATGGTACAATGAATGGTAACAAGAGTCCTGGTGTCAGGCGTGTTCACATATCTTGGTATGTACATATCTATACACCTCCCTCCCCCTTTACGCTCGTAGTGCAATCTCGAGCGGCTACGGACTCTTTTTCCATGAGTCGGGGGGAGCGGCGAGGGACAATGGGAGGATCAACTGACGACCTTCGTTCCTGGTCTGGGCAAGGGGACACAGGGGACGGGGAGGAAGGTTCGTCACTAGAGGATGGCACTGGGCGGAGGTGGCGTCTGTTTCGCCACCACACACGACCACTGGGGAGGCGGACTTGGTACGAACGAGGCTCGCCACGGCCCATGACGACCCCGACCTTGTCCCAGCGGTGTGACGTCGGGTCCTGGATTCGTACTTGCTGGCCGACGGCCAACCTGGGAAGGGGGCGGGCTTGGGCGTCATAGTGGCTTGTCACTTGGGCCATCCGGGCAGCCTCACGGCGGTCACACTCGTCCGCCTTGATCTGCCATTCATCTAAGAAGGACTGGGGGTGGGCAGGCACACAAGTACGAAGGGGGCGGCCATACAACACCTGGGCAGGAGAGCGTCCGGCAGGGGTAGGGGTGTTACGGAGTTCCAGTAGGCCCCTGTCGAACTCCTCGCAGTCCAGGTTCCCCGTCGGTGCTGTCTTGAGGATGAGGTATTTTACGGACTTTACCGCTGCCTCGGCGTGGCCATTCGCCTGCGGGTAATGAGGGGAGGTGACGATGTGGTGGACGCCCCAGCGTTCGGCGAAGCTCTTGAACTCGTGGCTATTGAACGGGGGCCCACCGTCGGTTCGGAGGCGGAGAGGCACTCCGACTTCCCGGAAGAAGCAACAAAACATCCGGATGACCCTGGAAGAGGTGGTGTCCCGACCACAGGGAACTACCACGGGCCATCCAGAGAGCCTGTCGGCGACCACCAGGAAAGACTTTCCGGCCACATTAAAGAAGTCGGCGGACACGGACTCAAAGGGCCGCTTTGGGAGGTCATTGCACAGGTACGGCTCTTGTTGCTGGCTGGGTTGGAGTTGCTGGCAAGGCTCACAGGCCTCAACCGTGCTCTTAATATCGGCGTCAATACCAGGCCAGAAGACGGTCTGACGGGCTCTGCGCCTGGTGGCTTCAACGCCGCGGTGGCTGTCATGGAGGCGGGATAAGGTGCGCCGGCGGAGGGCAGCGGGAACGACGATCCTGGGGCCGTACAACACCAGCTCTCCGTCCGCATAGAGGCTATCCCTTAGCTTCCAGAAGGGGAGGGCGGAGGCGTGAATGTCGTAGCGGTTGGTGGGGAATCCAGCGGAGACGTAGTCGAGGAGTTGGACGTATGCCGGGTCTTGAGCGGCGGCGATGCGAAGCTCCTGGAGAGTCCTATCGTCTTCGATGGAGGGCGTCGTCGTCGTCTTGTCAGCAAGAGAAGTGGCTGTGTGTGTCACTAAAGACCGAACGTGAGCAGCGGCCATGGTACAGTCGACTTCATCTTCGGGTGTGGGGCGACTAACAGGGGCTCGGGAGAGGGCGTCTGGTATGCACAGAAGCTTCCCGGCGCGCCACACAGCTGTAAAGACGTAAGGGGCGGTCTTCTCTTTGAGACGTTGGAGGCGAGGATTTTCGATGGCGTCCAACGTGTAGTGATTAAGAATGGGTATGAGCGGGCGATGGTCCGTCATGAGGGTGAAATGCCCAAGGCCGAACAGGTAAAGGCGGCACTTGGCCATAGCCCAGGCGACTGCCAGCATCTCTAGTTCAATGGTGGCGTATCTGGTCTCCGTGTCCGTCAAAAACCTGGAGCCACACTGAACTAAGCACAGTCTACCCTGGCCGTGGTCTTGAAGGAGGGCATATCCGAGGCCGTATAGACGGGAGGCGTCGGTCTGGAGGACCACTGGTAAGGACGGGTCGAAGGGTGCCAGGACTGGTGGTGACAGCAACGCCTTCTTAACATTCCTGAACGCTAGGTCGTGGTCAGGAGTCCAGAGGAAGGAGCGCTTGGGGCTCATGAGGGGGCGTAGAGGTTGGGCTGATGTGGCGATTTTAGGGGAGAAGTCGGCCAGCTGATTTACCAGGCCCATAAATGAGCGAAGGTCGGTCAGGTTCGCTGGAGTAGGGAAGTCCCTGATGGCCTTGACCTTCTCCTCATCAGCTGAGATCCCCTCTGGCGAGATGTTGTAGCCGCAGTAGTTAACTTGGGGGGCGGCGACCACAAATTTATCTTTGTTCAGGGTGATACCATGGGCACGACATCTTGTGAGCATCAGATGAACTCGGTTCAAGTGGGCCGGGAGATCATCGTCGAAGAGCAGGATGTCATCTACGACCTTCACGCAGTTGGTGACACCCTGCAGAGCCATATCCCCACGGAGGCAGTACGCATCCCCCGTTGCTGCGAAGCCCATGGGTCCGCGGCAGTGTTGGAAGCGGCCGTAGGGCGTGATGAATGTAGTGAGGTGGCGATCTTCTTCCGCCAGGTCGACTTGCCAGTACCCATGTAGTGCATCCGCCGTGGTAAAGAACTTTGCAGACGGGGTGACGCTGCGGACTGCTTGGATGGGCGTAGGCGATGGATGGGCGGGACGGGAGACCTGCGAGTTGAGATGGGTGAGGTCCACTGTGATGCGAACACCTACAGGCTTGGGTGCCAAGACCATAGGGTGGCACCACTCGGAGGGCTCCTCACCGGCGTGTCTGATGATCCCCTGCTGCACCAGAGAATCGAGCTCTGCCTTCACCTTGTCCCGTATGGCAAAGGGGATAGGCCTGGGTGTGTGGATGGCGAAAGGCGTCGCGCCAGGCTTGAGGTGGATTCTCATCGGGGGGCCTGTCATCTTCTTGAGCGGCGTCTTCTGGAGGTCGGGCTTGGAGACAAGGACGTCGCTGAACTGACGAAAAAAGAACTCCCGGGCGGCAGCAGGTGTGGTCATGGCTGAAACAGGTATCTCTGCACACCTGTTGAGGTGTGTCACAGCGAGGATGGGCTTTGGGAACTCGGATGAGACGATGGCCAAGTCCTGACAATGGCCACATGACAAGAGAGGGGTTTGGATGCCCTCATGGACGTGGACTGTGGCAAGGCAAGACTTGGGACCGAGCTGTAGTGTTGCCTTGAAGCAACCCAAAGGTGGAGACATCGGGGACCCGTCCGCTGTGAGCACGTCGTTCATGGCTGTGGGTGACAGGCTACTCCTGGGGATGTTGAGGGCGTCCAGGTGTGTTGGTCCAATCACCGTGATGTCCGCGCCCGTGTCAGGTATCATCAGGAGGTTGGAAGAGTTGGTACCGTAGGACAGACGAACATTGACGGGCTTGGGGGACCTGTCACTCGAGGTATCATCCACGCGTCGGCATCCTTTGTTATTCTTGGGAGACGGTGGTGTGGACGTTCTGTCGGGCTGTGAAGAGACGTTTTGACCTGGAGATGGAGGCTTCTTGGTGGACCTGCAACACTTGGCGAAGTGTCCTTGCTTGTTGCAAGCGTTGCATGAGGCCTTGTTGGCAGGACATCGAGGTGTGCGGGGCCAATGGCCTTGAAACCCACAGTTTCGACATGTACTATCAGCCGCAGGGCACTTTCCTGGACCATGCTGGTGCTGACAGTTTCTGCAGGGTTCGGGAGAAGAAACTGGTGACTGTGACGGGGGCTGTGGAGAGGACGTCGTCTGCATCTGGCGTTGATTCCTCTTGTAGGTGGAGACGGCGTGGACTTGAGATGGCGATGAGTGTATAGCTGAGGCAGCCTCTCTTGTGGCCTCATACGACCTGCAACAGGTGACGAAGTCGGTGAGGGAAGAGGCGGCGTCGAGGGTGAGGAGTTTCTGAAGCAGGTCCTCGTCACGTACACCCATCAGCAAGATCATCTTGAGCTGGATCTCAGCACAGGTTACAGGATCGCCTGTACATAGGTCCACCTCGGCTGCTAGGTCCTTAAGTCGTGCATAGAAGTCTGAGAATGATTCCCCAGAAGCTTGTTTGCAGGATAGCAGTTCCCTACGACGCAAAGCTTCATTGCGGAGGCCACGGAAATGACTCTGCAAGGCGTTTAAAACCTCTGTCACTGACCTGGGGGAGTCAGGGGGGATGGCCAGCGTGTGCTCTAGGAGGCGTTGAACATCGAGGGAAATGCACGATCTTAATTGGATGAGTTGTTTATGAGGGGGCATTCGGTAGAGGTCAGACATAACAGCAAAGTCTTCGAAACGACGTCGCCATTGACGGTATACTTGATATGTTGCGTCAGATTGAAGAGGTGGGGGACTGGGAACTGAAGACTTGCTGTGCAGGGGTGTACTCGAGACGGCAGGCGGTGGAGGAGGCACGGAGAGGTCGACGAGAGTTGAGACTGGAACGGGTGGTTGAGAAGACACTGAGGCATACCTAGGGGAGATAGGTGACGTGTGAGGAGGCGTTGTCTGAAGGATAGATGAAGAGGCTGAAGCTGGCGAGTTGGTTGTGGCAGCTGGTGAAGTCGTCCTCGTTGCCAGCAATTCCAATAGGTCCAGGAATTTGCGGTTATCAGCTTGGTGTTGTTGTTGAAGTTGAAGGCGGTAAGCTGATTCCTCTGACTGTCTTGACAATTCCTCTTGACGTCGTTTTTCCTCCTCTAATCGACGTCTTTGGGCTTCCTTCTCTTGAGAAACTTGTAGGAAGTGGATTAACCGACGTATATCCTGGCTCCCATCCTTTGAATTTGGCGCGCCCGGCGTGTGAGGCGTGAGGGGGGGTGGGAGGGTCTGTGAGGCGTCGTCTTCCTCATAATCCTCATATAAATTTCCCAGCAAATCGTCGTGGTCAGACATCTCGTGTTTGGTATTGTTGCGATGGGAAAGACAAGGAGAATAAGGTGAAGTGCTATATTTTCGCCAATGGATTTGCTTAAGTGCAGGAACTGGCTGGCAAGTAAAAGAGTACTGACTGTAATATTTGTGAAGTGAGAGGAGGCGGCTAGCGGCGGTGTATTCCTCCGCGCGCCCGGGCGAGATGCTGGTGGTCAGTGGAGGGGACGCGGGCAGTGGCTTGCGAGCCTCCGTGGATGGGGGTGTATGCCGGAAGTGCTGTCTTGGAAACTGGGCTGAAGGCGTGTCTGCTACCTGTAGGGCCGCAGAAACATAGCAAAGAGACATGAAAGGCACTGCACTTCACTTAGGGCACTTCACAAGGTCACAAAGCACTTTAAATCCAGGGGCACTGTGGAGTATATCTTCTGGGCGGGAAACAGACGAGGCCGGACAGACGGGGCCGGCTCTTGAGGCTTGTAAACTGTCGTGTTGGAGCTACTCAAACTGCGCCATGTGGTGTGGTGGATGTAATCCTAGACAAGGTTCTTGAAACTCCAATAGCACGAGCAGTAGGTATATTCAATAAGTGGTACAAGGCTGGGCGTGATAGCCAACCGATACAGGAGCGGTTACTAGGGACCCCGGACCGTAGGTAGGCCGAGGCCGATCTGAGGGAAATTAGCCAGCCAGGCAAGGGGAGTTGCTAGACATTCCTAGGACAATAAATGAGGTCTTCTAATTACTCGACTAGCGCGGTACAGACATAGTACATCGGGACATAGTAAATGAACATAGGCATTAGACATAAGCATGGACATCAGACATGCTATAATAATATATAGTCATACAGACATGTGAATAAATGGTACAATGAATGTGTAGAGTCCTGGTGTCCGTGTTACATATCTTGGTATGTACCCATATCTATACAGGTTTCAATTCTCGTGGGTTGTGTCCCATAAAGTCATTAATGATCATTTACCAATAAAAACTAGGCGCTGCCTCCCTCGCTTCACTACCAACCCGGCGCGCAGCTCACCCCGCTGTCCTGCCCTCTGGATTCCTCCCTTCTCTTACTACACCACACACTGTATTAATTAATTGCTCGTAAATATCATCATGAAAGTGATAAATTAGCATCACCAGCCAAAGCAAATGACAAGTCGAGTTGTATCACATGTTTTTCACCTTAGAATCACTGTATAATATTTTGGGGTTATGTACGAATCTCGGTCCCAAATAAACAATTAACAAGCTGAGTTTGAAAGAGATTTAAATTCGTTTCAAAATTATATATATATATATATATATATATATATATATATATATATACACACTGTATGTGTATTCGTAAGTGAAGGCGAATATGTATAAGAGGTGTATATGCAGGTTTAAACGTGTTAACATGGAAGTGTTTATGTGAATACATTTGTCTTTGTATCTGATTGATCCCATTAACCTCCTTTGGATGTTTTTATATATCATGTATCATTCTATACTCGTATACATAATCATATAAACACCTGTGTGGATATGGTATACATCCATATCCACATGTACCCATGAGTCTCCGAGCCAATATGCATGTACTGGACATACGTAGGCAGCGACAAATGCCCATTAAGCAGGAACATTTAGCACCTGAAACATTCGTACAATGCAGTTATGATAATGAGGCCAGACTCATTTGTGTCTTTTATCTCCAGAAAACCTGGGTTTTAGTACCTGCTGTAGACGCAGAAGGAGGCAGCAATGGTCAGCCAGCGAAGGCTACACATTGTCGTGGGTTTCAATTGGTTTTCGGTGATATTTACAGTCGTTTCACGCACAGATAATTGAGGCAGCGTCTGTACAGGAGAGATGTACAGTACAACATAAGCGTTAAGCAAGACATGGAAGGGCTGCCAGGAGTCGCACATTGGTGTAATAAACATGACACTGATTACGAGACCACAGCTCAGATGATCCCGCTTCGTGAAAAGGTAATCCAGGTCACGGAGATTCACCACTTATATAAACATATTTACAATTACAAATTCAATTGTAAGAAAATATGAAAATTCAAACTAACATATATATAGGAAAGAATATTGATATTTTATTTTCCTAGATTTTGTTAGTACGAGAAATGTGTTCACCAGGCAGAAGGTTCTCTCAGGAAAGACACCTGTAAGAACAGCCTGCCTGCGCACTTCACTCTATGACTGGTTGTCTGGAGGCAGTCACCTGCACTCACTGATTAACGCGGATGTCAGTCAATAAATTCGATGTCAAATAAGAACAGTAAAGCCTTATCACGCCCTCAGACGTGATTTAAGAAGACACTTGTTTCAGTCATGACGGACAGCATCAGGCAGAACACACGATACCAAACTATCATATATAATATTCGCTGGTTTGTTGAGGCAAGTTTTTTTTTTTTTTACTAACACGAAAACAGACCAAAACATGCAGCGTATTTTTGAAGAGACGTTAATAAATCAATTTTCATTGCGACTGGTGACGTATTTATGACGTTGATTGGTCGGTTTGAGAGCGTGTAGTACACAGTATGTTGAACCTCCCTTGTGACCCAACTCTGCAACACGACAGCCTGACAACAAAAAATCAAAATTCTTAGTTGTTTTCTATGTATTACTCTGTTTCTGTAATTCATCATTACAAGGAGGTCAGTGAACAAAAACCAAAATATATTACACTAAAGAAGTAATTACAAAACATACTTAATGTTTCAGGACCTCAACAGTCTCACCTAACTGGCTACAATGTATGGTAGTCAAGACAACACAACACCAGCGTCGCGAGAAGGTGTTAGGATATCGACCTTGTGGTCGAGGTGTGAGTGATCCAGGTGTGAATGGGTTTGTTACCACAGGTATTAGAGTAAGCTGAAGCAACATAACTCTACGTATTCCTTAACTAAACCACAGGAAGAGGAACCCCTACAGCGGCCACACCATCACCGTCTACAAGGCCAAGGTAAGAAGGAAACCTCCACTCCTTAAGAAAACAAACGAGTATGTTGTCATGCAGCCTAATAGAGCGAGATCTGAGATAATGATTTTTTGCACGAGCGTGTCCCCGTCTGTTTGTTTGAGGTTCAGAACACGTGTCTTTCATCAAGGTTGTTTGGCTTTGAACGTCAGGCTTAACGAACATAGTGAATATTGAGGCTGAATTACATTCCTTTTAGATCGAAATCTACTGTTTGGTGTCTTGTGTATGTACAGTTTCTGGCGTTCGGGTTTAAGGTTTATAGGCTTCAGCGAGGTACTGTACTGTAAAGAAGATAACATTCAAAACTGTGTTTATATGGTGACTAAACCCAGCAGTGTTTTATGCATATGTAGATGTGTATCTACATGCTGAGAGTTTGTATCTAAAATATTAATTAGTTAGCGGGAGTAACTAGAGTTGATCATGTGCGTGGTATTGTGTAGTGACTTATCTCTATAATATTTTGTGCATGTAAGTTCAGTAGTGCTGTATGGTGGTTTTTGTGGGTGAGGTGAGTGCTAAGGAACCCACAAATGTTTGTTTTTTTTTTTTTTTTTTTTTTTTTCACCTGCAGGCCGGCTTCTCTTCCATCACCCTGGCCACATCTCGCCTACGGACAGGCCTCGCGTAATAATGCCTTCCTGCTCAGGTCTCGATGTCTTTCTTATCCACAGTTATCGCCGCGTGGCAGGATAAAAACTCTGCTCTGAAACACCCGCACCTGATCAATCATCGCACGACATTTCGCGAAAGCAAATTTAGCAGTCACGTTTGTAATGTAGTTCATTTGAGCTCCGCACGCAAAACTGATGCCAAGCACTGCTGAAACTTTCTAGCACCCCCTCAGAGACCATCCAATGTTTGTTAATTTGTGCACGACGGGGATATAAGAGCATTTGTCAATGGATTAAATAATTTATTATTTTAATCAGAAGTAATGAAATCAACTTTAGTAGGTATCGTGTCCCAGATTTTACAATTGTTTCTATTTGAAATATAATATTTACTCATACATCTCATTGAGTTTTCATTCTTTTTTCTCCCAAGAGCCTGAAGGAACCAGATATCGCTATCTGATAGCCTGAAGGTTAGGTAGACGGACATTAGCGAAGTAATGAGTGCTTTCCGGGGGACTCACTTATCCCCGCACCTGGTCCTGACTCGGAACCTAATCAACCCAAATGCGGCATTGCTAAATCGAACATAACTCATACCTAACCCATCCTACCTATAAGTTAACTAAGCCATCCTCAAATAACCTAACTTAACCAATCCCAAAATTACCTAACTAACTTAACCAATCGTAACATTACCTAATTTAACCAATTCTGATAATATCGAACTTAACCTAACGTAGCTTAACCTAACCTAGTCTAACTTTTGCCAACAGCAACACTCGATAATGATATAAAGCATCTGTCTATGGTTGTATCAGGCCAAGAGGTGACATTTCCTCACCAGAAGAGAACAACATAGAGAGAGTTAGGACTGAGCTGTGGGAGGGAGAGGTCGGTCACACCTCACTACGGTGAAGGACAAGCCCATCACTATTACCATTACCATTATAATTATTATTTTTATTATTATTATTATTACAAAAATTTAATATTTGATGCTACCAAACAGTAAAAAAAAATGGCCTCGATAATGTCTCTCAGAAGAGGAAGTTTTACTTTACTGTTGTAAGTGAACTGAGAAACAAGTTATATATAAAGAGATGTAAATTATATATATGACAAAATTACATAGCAAAATATATGTAATAAAATGAGAAAGTTTTCTTATATAATCTACTTCACACGAACACTCACTTAGAGAAACGGAGGTGCTCGTTATATTCTTCCAAGTGTAATAATAATAATAATAATAATAATAATAATAATAATAACAATAATAATAATAATAATAACAATAAAATAAACCCAATTAATGCAATATCAGGATACATTATCATTATCGAAAAGATATAAACTATCACATTTACACAGATACGCCAAAACCCCCCACAAAAACACACATCACACGTAAATGTACTGTATGTGTAGTTACCCCCCTCCCCACACACACACACGAAGTAATAAATAAACAATGTAAAACAAGACGAGGGTAGTTATTAGGTGCTACTGGCCGTCATAATTCCTGGAGCCACCCACTGTGACGCATCTCCACACTGTACTCACTCGTGTGTATGAATTATGTATGACAACCAAGCTATGAACAAGCCGTGTATCTCCCCGGGCCAGTGTTTTGGTTCACACTAGTATATCTGGCATTACAGCTTTTGGTTTATTGACTAACACCCTACACTCAGGTACACACGATGACCACCAAGAACACTAATTTCAGTATTAATATTTCATGACGTGGTAATAGTGACGAGAGCCATGACTACATCTATAACAATATATACACATGTACACCTCGAGGGGAGAACTATTTACATACACATAACCATTCGTTTACATAGATTACATATTTGAATTATAGTATATGAATCGAATGTTTTAAATATGGTTTGTTATGTGGGGGTGGTGGTGTGGTGGTGTGGGGATGGTGGTGTGGGGGTCAGGTAGAGGTGGTGTGGGATAAATAACAGGTGACACACACACACACACACACACACACACACACACACACACACACACACACACACACACACACACACACACACACACACACACACCTTCGTTCTTCTCATCTCCCTTAACTCTAATCACTAACCGTTGCTGCTATATTTTACCGATAGTGGTTTTTGTTGTTATTTGTAGCTGTTAAATGTTGTTGTTGTAATTGTTGTTGTTGTAGCTAATGATTCTTGTTGTTGTTTCAGACAGATATTGTCCTTGTTACTTATTTTGTGGCTATCTGTTGCTGTTATCAATGTACTTGTGAATTTTGACCCCTGTGATATATGGCATCAGTGCCATATGTCATCTAGATTAAGTATTAATAGATAAATAAATAACTAAATAGATAATTAATACATAAAACAGTATATATATTTCATTAGCCCAATATAGCACGCGGACTTCTACATACAATCAACACCTCAATATAATTCAATGAGACAAATGATACAAAAATACGTAATTTATTTAGTTAAAATGTGGAAGGAAATCAGCACTTCCATTGAATAGATTTTGTTTTAATTAAGCAAGAAACACAGATATAGTTGGCCAGCCTGTGCCCACCTTGACTGAATGTGCTAATACAGAGGAACACTTTATCACAGAGCGGCTGGTGACTCCTGGCTGGACGCACCGAACATTAAGCATCTTAACGGCGGAGTGAAGAGACTTGACACCGTGTACTGAACCTCAACACACACACACACACACACACACACACACACACACACACGCACGTTATAATCGGGTGACAATCTGTATGACGTGAGTAACATAATAATGACTGAACCTTCAACGAGCCGCTTATCCACCTCTGAGACACAAGGACGCCGTATATAATGGTATCGTCTGTACCTGGAATTGTGTGTGTGTGTGTGTGTGTGTGTGTGTGTGTGTGTGTGTGTGTGTGTGTGTGTGTGTGTGTGTGTGCGTGTGTGATAAATTATAACTCGTACATAATTCATAAACTTTCACTTCGAAGTAAACGTTACTTCACCCTCACTAACTACAGCCAGGTGGAGGAGACACATCAATATTTTCACCTCGTCAGCGGTAACCAGTGACACGTGACATGTAGCCCGTGACCTGTAGCCTGTGACCTGTGTGCCCCTCTAATGTCCTCCTTCACGTCCCTGGTAATGAACGTACCAAGGACTCGGGGTGTTAAGCTGGACACCTTCACCTACTTGTCACACGCCTGAAACACCAGTCAATGACCAGGTAATGACTGAGGTGTGAAGTACTACAGTAGTTGGTTCTCATTTAGGGATGGGAAACTTATCGCATTTTTGTTTGTTTGTTTGTTGTAACTATTCAAAATTACTCTAAGGTTATATTTCATTCATAATTAATTTTGATCTGTATGTATCCCTATAACTAACTACCTCTAACTAACCCTCTAATTGCCTATAAGCCCTATATAAACAGACAGTAAACATATTCTGTACTTAATTAATAGATCTACACGGAGCCATGGATACGTCTAATAAAAAAAACGTCTCGTCTGTCTGTCTGTCTCGGTCTATCTGTTAGTTCAAATTATATACCTGTGAATTATGGAACTGCAATTTTCCAAGTAATGAATTATTATGGGAATATGTGTACAGTAAGTGTCCGGGCGGGTTATGGGCGTCTTGGCCTCTGTCACTTCTAGCAGTAACTTCCTGTGTACATTTAGGCCGTGATCACGAGATTAACTATACTCTAGGAAATAACATTTTCTGGTTTTTTCCCCCTATAATTTTAAGTAATCAAAAAATTACAATAAATTAACGCCGGTCAAATAATGTTATCAGCCACAAAGCCACGTCATTGGGCAGCTACGACCGACACGTTCACCAACGGGGGAAAACACCAGTAAACAACATAAGTAATGACTTACACTCAATGAAAACAATCTTTCCTGAAAAGCTTTAGTCTTGGTTGGTACTGAGTCTGGTCCTTCAGCGTAAAATTAATCCTCTCTTTATTACTATTCTCCTGTCATATACTCACAATAGAAGGCCATTAAAGAGTAAAATGAACAAAATTAAACACCAATATGCACTTTGAATGTGTTCTCATTCCTCCACCTCAAGTGAGTCCGTCAGCTGCATTGTGTTGGTCATTGATGAGGTTTTATGGCCAACTAAACCTCATTTGTCAGTTTAGGATTTTCGAAAGCTTGTTTTATTTTACCTGGGATTACCTGTTGGTGTCCCAGGTAGTGGTGGTGGTGGTGGTGGTACTGGGTAATCGTGGTGGTAGGTATGTGGTAGCAGCGGATGTGAAGTGGTGGTAGGTGGTGGTGGTGGTGGTGGTGATAGACAGGTAGGTAGACTATGAGGTGGTAGTGATAAATGTAGTTGATGTCAAGTATGTAGGGGTGATTGTGAGTAGAGTGGTGTTGACAGTGGGTGAAATATGGAGGGGGTGATGATGTGTGGTGATAGTTACGAAGTGTGTGGTAGTGATCGAGGGTGTGTGGTAGGTATGGATGGGGTGTGGTGATGGTGACAGAGTGATATGGTGGGCGCTGGTGGCTAGTGTAAGTTAATCACTCCTTCAGTCACTCATTACTTGGGACTCTCAAACAAAATGTTTCACCAGGGCACAAAATTACAACACAGATCCTGACACACAGCCGTAACTATAGACATCAAAATAAATTCAATATAGCCAACATGTGGATCTGGTTGTGGTGTAAATACCGTTCCATTATGAATAGAATTATTGAGGAAGTGAGCTGTTACAATTAAGAGTGATGGCCAATTACCACGCCTGACCTCCCAGTGACCCGTGTGAAGACGCGGGGTCAGGTCACTCCCAGACACCTGCCAGGTACTTGCCAAACCTACAGTTTATCAGGTCTCGTGTTAATGTTCCTTGTACGACCATCGCTTCATTCATCTCAGGAACCTCTGTGATATACTGTATATCCTTATCCAGAATGTGTGTTTGTAGTATGAAGCACGACGTATGTTTACCTTAAAGACGAATGATGCAAAAAAAAAAAAGATGCTCGCGTAGAAGAAAATTTCACAAAAAGACACGAGTAATAAAATCCCGGTGCGTGAAGATCGTCTTGGGAAGCTTAGTGTCATAGACGGGATTATGGCGCGACCTTTCGACCATAGAGGAGTAAAGCGCCGCTATTGTTTACTGAGACTTGTCTGTAGCAGCCTTTGTGGCGAAACACTGGCGCAATTTTGTTTGTCTTTGTTCAACAGAGGAATTTCAGTGAGGTCCTGCTAAAACACACAGCGGATTTATAGCGTACAGCACAGACACCGAGTAACTAGAATTTTACTAGAAAAAATAAATTCAATAGTTACATTATATAAAATATTAATCACAAAGGCTCTCGTAATTATACGTGAATTGCTGACTTGAAACCCGACCTCTTCGTATATCAGTCCAGGCCAGGAGTACATTAGTCGTCTCCTCTCAATCAATCTTTATTCCCACTCTTCATCTTAATTACAGCTCTTCCTCTACATAATTACTATCTTATTCACCTTCTCCTCCACTCACTCCAGTACATGACATCCTCTTCCTATGACATCGTATCAAACAACAATAATAATATATAATAATAATCCCAATATTTTGTAATAATAATAAAAATAATAATAATAATTCATCTAACCATCGCCATGTATATCCATCCATCACTACATCTATCTGTTACCCAACCACTCATAGCGGACAGTGCCAGAAACCGCCATCCAAACTCCCTTCCACTGCCCATTACCTATCCATCCAACTCACTTCATCCATCTATCCACCATTTCATCTATCACTCATACATCTATCTCCACCCCTAACTCATCCACTATACATCCAACCATCACTTCACTTCTCCGCCATTCACCCATTCATTACCTCTCTGTCATCACCAGTATCTACATCTATTCATTATTCATTCATTCGTCACTCTGCATCACCCACACACCTGTAGCTGAGGGCCAGTTGTGTTGTAATAATAATAATCATAATAATAATAACAATAACAATAATAATAATAATAATAATAATAATAATAATAATAATAATAATAATAATAATAATAATAATAATAATAATAATAATAATAAACGGTTTATTGAAAAAGTTCTGCAGCCCGAAGGTTGAAAATATACATTGGACATATATGACTTATTACATACAGTACATTGGTGGTGAACAGTGAACATACAGATTAATGTTTACGGTAGGGAACCTGTAAGATGGGGAACAGTGTTAACCTAACCTAACCTAACAATGATTTTCTTTAAGGTCCTATGGAGGAATTGTTAAACCGGATGATAAACTGGATGACTTAAACCGATGCAGGAGTGTTAAACCCGTAGACTAACATACGCCCAAAAATAATAATAATAATTTGCTTGTATAGTAGCACGATCTGAACAGTAAAAACAAACAAACAAACACACACACACGAAAACATACCTATAGTATTTAATTCTGAACATGTTCCAGACGTGTGTACTGTAGGTCCCAAAGACGGAAACCGCAAGAGAAAGTAAGTGACATGGAGACGCTGGTACAAACACATTATAGAGAACCATAAACTTTGTCACACCATAGGACGGGATAACGCAGTCGAGGGTAATACTGTTCATCGTTATGGTGAACAACACAGGGGACTTTTTTTTATTAAGTCTCCATCGGTTTTAACTCGAAGGAGATCGTGGAATGGCTACAGTAATTACACACACAGACACTCTCACTGTGTTTACTTGTAGGTTGTATTTGTGGCCACGTGTCTATATATTTATAAAAGGTTTTGTGTATGTGGTCATATCTCCCTTGTACAAAATTATTTCCTCGTAGCGATAGTTTTACGGGTCAAGTTGTGTTTATAATTTCTCTGATTTACTCCTTTGCCTAATCATATACATTATTCAAATATATATTATCATTCTTTTAAACTTTGCATCTAATCATAGGGTAAACAACAAGTACTGTATTTTGGTAAAGCACATCAAATTGCGGTGACAAAGTAAATTTATCTCACATGTGTTACGAGGTACACCTAAGAAATGCCAGTTTCATTTCATAGCTCAGAGAAGAAGTGTTTGTCACGTGACTGGGGGGAAGGCGTCAGCCAGGAAGGGTGTGCTCCTCCCACAGAGTTTTCGCCGCGGGTTGAGTCGAGGTGGTCACAGCTCGTCCAGGCAAGTGGTCCAGATGGGGGTTGACACTGAAGCGGTCCCGCCCTCACTCTTCACGGCAACTGAGTCATACATTACTTCACTTTACGATAACGACTCTAGGTATGTTGTATATGTTTGAATAATGTATATGATTAGGCAAAGGAGTAAATTAGATAGATTCATGGATGATAGAGAGTGGTAGTAACTCTCGACAGGAGCTGCCATGCACAGACCAACCGGCCTATTGCAGACTCCTTATTATTTTATATTCTTATAACTAACGAAGCGCATGCAAATGATACAAGAGGATAAATGAGTGTTAGTGAGGGCGAGGAGTGTAATATAACACCGGTCCTGAGGTCAACAACCCAAGAAGGGGAGACACCAAAGGTAACAATAAATAAAAAAAATAAAAAAGCAGAGGATAACAACATTTTTACCGATACTTTTTTACTTTGTTACTTTCAAACATTTCTGATGCCTGACAAACCTTCCCAAAACTCAATTCTCACTTGAGGTTTCATTTTTGTCTCATTATCATAACCTGACACCTTCCTGGCGTGAGAGAGGGTGAGTGTTCAAGCAGAGAGAGAGAGAGAGAGGGGGGAGGGAGGGGGGTGATCGGGAGAGAGAGAAAAAGAAAAAGAAAAACAGATGGTCTAACTTCCTACAACAAACTCCTTACTATCTGAAGGAGGAAATTCACAGAGGTCCATAGAATTAAGCTGATAACCACGTTACTCGTTTGATCCCAAGTATTATTGCCTTCTGGCTGTCGTTGTAAACACCTCTGTCCTCTGTCAAGTTTCTCCGTATTATACAACAAGTCTTGGGTTTTAAGAGCATCTGTTAGGAAGGTCATCAACCTCGTGTGTGTGTGTTCAATGTTAATAACACACACACCCACATATATATATATATATATATATATATATATATATATATATATATATATATATATATATATATATATATATATATATATATATATATATATATATATATATATATGTGTGTGTGTGTGTGTGTGTGTGTGTGTGAAAAGAAGAAAGATGAAAGTAAGGTAAAAATCCCAGACTTAAACAGTAAAGGGAAGGAGCACTAGACCGTCACAGAGGACAAGTGGTATCCACTTTCTTCCAAGCAATGAAAGAAAACAATAACAAACAGAGAAAATATAGAAACGTTGATATACATCACCGCAGAACACCGTGAGTCAGTTAGTTAGCTCACGATGTATATCATAACACAGTCTACTAAGTGCATCGAAAGAACTTAAATTGTAAGTACCTCAACCAAATGATGTTTCCATAGCCAGCCATTAATTCCGTGAGCCATTAGCCCTTAAAACAGTAATTTTCTTTACTGAATCGACACATGACGTCACTAACACTCTCCAGTCATTGGCCGGGAGAAGTCACGTGACTGACTCCAGGTAGACAGCAGACTTACCGTTCCGCTCACGTTTATTTTTTCCCAAGATTCTTTGTTTCATTACACACTGTTGTTTGTTGCCCTCAATGTCTTGTGCTAGTGTTATTCTTTATAAAGATGGGAATTTAAATAAATTTGGAAAAAATCTATAATGCAAACCTTAAAATTTTAATATTATATGGCAACTCTGGATGCCTATCCCAGGGAAAAATAAGGTGTCCCCCCCTCACGGTCGACAGACTTGTGGGAGCCCAGCGCTCAGTAGCACGGAAGCAGCTGCCTGGGGCTCACGTCCTCTCCTGCCCGCCAGCACTGTGTACACCCGCCACACTGTGAACCCTGTGAGGCGTCTTGTGAGTCATGGGACAGTAGTGACACTGACGCAGGATAATCTAGTCCTAACAGAAACTTATCGGTGACTTAAAAGTATACATAAACTGGACTCACAAGGAAGTATCATGGCTCTTGATACACGAGTGTTCAGGTGGACAAACCCGTCGTCGTTCAGTGATTTGTGCACTGACGATTTCAACGGGATAGTAGGAAGTGATCTGCGTCAAGGGGAGTACTTGGACGCGTATAGTGACGGCTGCGACACGCCCTCCGCCAGCCCGGGCAGTGATGACGCGCCACCCAGCCCAGCTAACCAGCACTGCCCCCACAACCTCAACACAAGCACGCCAGTCTACACAGACCTCACCACTCCCACCTCCAATGCCTTCACTTCGACAAACTATTACAGTGACGGCAGAAACTACTTTAATGGCTCTGAACCTCCCGGGGGGCAAGCATTTCAGCCCACGCCAGAATTCCAAGGACCGACAACGCTAGCAAGTGAGAATAATAACGCCTTCACTCCTGTTAACTATGAGAACTTTTGGCCCAGCGGTGGAGCTCCCCAGAACACACAATCCATGGTGCCCTCCGCCTACCAGCCTATGGCACCTCACAAGCTGGAGATACGCACGGAGACGCTCGTCCATAACCAGGGGATTTTCGACCGCAAACCTCTCAGAATACGACGGAGACAGCCTAAGTTTGTGAACGGTGAAGTGAAGAAGAAGCGACGAATTCAAGCGAACGCGAGGGAACGACGGCGGATGAACGGGCTTAACGACGCATTTGAAAGACTCCGGGAGGTGGTGCCGGCGCTCGGGAACGACAGAAAACTCTCCAAGTTCGAGACGCTGCAGATGGCACAGACGTACATCACCGCCCTGGCGGAGCTGCTCAAGAGAGATACTTAGGTCCGGCTCCTGTTCATCATATATTATGTGTATACAATCTAGTGACCATTTTTCATTAGCAAGTTCACTTAGTCCCATATAATGCACCACTTATTTATTTGACTGAAGTCTATATTTTATAATTGAACTATAATTTGTAGAATTTTCAAGGTTCACCTTTGTGTTACATTAACATTTTAATGTCAGGACAAGTAAAGCCTCGGACACTCTCTACTTAAACTATCCGCATCATACTAAGTCAATACTTCCTATAAACTGAGCACACACTAACTAATTCTGTTTTAAGGATTATTACAAACACGTGAGTACATCAGGTTATACCAAAAGACTCCTCAAGAAAACACAATGGGTATATTTCGCACTGTGTTATTTACTTTATATTATCTGCAAATGCTAACATGTAAATCTCCTCTTTGTGTAGAAATAGTAGACCTGTCTCAGTTCATAACCTCCAGTTACTGAGGAATGTTATATTAAACACATCCTTACTGAGGACACCAGGAAGCGACCCACCCGATGCTAGTTCTAAGTTCCCTACAGTCTGTGATATATTATGTTAAGGTTATTTGTTGACTCATCTACGTTGTTGATTCTGTTGTTAATGGTAAAATAAAATCCAATGAAGTAAACATATATTATTTGTCCTGTGTTGTGAAGTGTAATTTTCTGGTACATACTGGAGGTGACTGTTAAGTTCAGTTCTATATATCTATGTTTGTGTGTATGTCATGCCAGTTGAGATGACTAATGATTACAATATTACTTCTACTACCAATAAAATAATAACACAAACGAGTAGGATAACAGGAATAAAGTAAAATAAATTACCAATAATGAAGCAGATGACGATAAATATTATAATGAGAACATATTGCAAGAATAAGAACGGAGAAAACTAATGATGAACACAGCAACGAACGTGACCATAATGACAATAACAACAATATAAGTTGTGTATAAAAATACCATTTAAATAATTATATACATATAAATAACAATGTCTTTATCATCTTAACTTTTTAATAGTAATTTAAAAATAAAAATAAAGCACAATATTGCGAAGTAAAACAGTAATAATTATTCGCTGGAGTAAATCACCCTCGTGCCATGAAAC
Organism: Homarus americanus; assembly: GCF_018991925.1. Taxonomy (NCBI): domain Eukaryota; kingdom Metazoa; phylum Arthropoda; class Malacostraca; order Decapoda; family Nephropidae; genus Homarus; species Homarus americanus. Next base: position 2,647,823 of record NW_024719665.1, read on the forward strand.
AGTAACTTTGGAGATAAATATTTAGAATAGTAAATTTATCAAGTTATCGAATAAATGATAACAAATCGATAACAATAATAATACAATAACCAACAGTATTACTCCTACTACTATTGCTGCTGCCACTGATAATAATAATGTTGAATAATAGAAAACAAGTATGAACTCAATCTAAGCCTGGACACCATAAGGTTAACTCTAACTGGGGATGGTGAGAGCCAGAGACCCACCCACACACACACACACACACACACACACAAGGGCTACTCTGTCAAGAAGAAAAAACAACTAGAACATCTGTGAAGGGTTGTAAACATTTATAGCTGAGAGAGTAGCCTCAGGTAGTCACACCGGATACAGCAGTCATCTCCTCTCACTCGATGGCCTCTCACCGCACTCTCACTATTCATTGGTCGCACCATACCTCATTAAATTTCTGCTCTCAGTCACGTCACTCCCTAATTCTTCACTATACGAGATATCACACTACCGTCTTACCCTCACCATACAGTAGTCACACACTATATAATATTATTAGTTACACACAAGTCTCCATTATACGTTGGTAGCTCATCATATCCTGGCCTCCTCACGACACACACACAAAAGCCCCTGATAAACTAGTCCCTCACCATACACAAACCACTAAGTTCTGTTCTGTGTTGACTGATCAGAGGTACATACTACTATATGTATAACAATGACAGTCTTAGTACATCATGGATAATTAAGACGGGTAGTAATAAGAGTGGATTGACTTTGTTACTTGTGGTCAATATTAAGTCTTATTATATAATATTCTTATAGATGAATAAATAAAAAAATAAATTAGTTAAACAAAGATTAAATCAATATTACTTTCAAGTGTTATTATAAGTTAAACGTGAATGGTAAGGCCTAAGAGGACATCGAGCTCCACACACGAACAGTTTTTGAATACTGACACCAACTAAAGATGCAGGAATATGCATTAATATATTTATTGTCGGATTAATTCATGGAGCGAGAGGTCAGAGTAGGTGGTGTTAGGTTAGGTTAGGTTTAGGCATTAACTGTCGGATTCATTCAGAGAGAGAGAGCAGTCAGTGTAGGTGTTGGTGGGTTCTGTGTAATGGTGGCAGAAGCCTCACGAAGAGAATTACAGGTAATATAAGTAACTCACTAGATCAATACCTCCTCTTTAAACTGTAAAGAGAATCCCAAGAACAACAAGACGGATCAACACACTTCATACGCTGGTGACACTATAGACCCAGCGCCCGGTGTCTGCAGAGAAATCAATCTACGGTTGCAATATAGTACATCCCTATCGTTAAAACACCAGCTGGTTCAAGCGAGACTTACAAAACGAATAGAAATAAAAAGATAAAATGGTAGACAAACATATGAACAACAACAAAATTTCAACGCGAAAGAATAAAAAAAAAAATTCACAACAGATGCTAATAAATACAACACCATGTTTTTGTTAACCCAAGTATGGGCAGATCTCATTATTATTATTATTATTATTATTATTTATTCTACATTTTCTGACCCAAAATATCAGGCGCCACTATCTGTACATCGTAACGTTATATTTTCTTTATAAAACAATAATACACACGCACAACGCACTTCAAATACTCCCCCAACTGTAATGAAATTAAGTACAACAATTATAATAATAATAATGGTGGTTATTTCGCATCTTCAAAACAGAAGCGTAGGAGCTACAGTGCGTTTAGGATGCACAACCATGCAAACAGAATATCACTATTTGCATTATAATACACACCCATTGTACTGAACACGGGGGACAAAAAACACCGCCTTTTGTCCAGCACCGTTTACAGTGAGTGTCGGGGGCAATAAGGTAATAAAACGCCATAATACCAGCACAAAAACTTCCCCCAATGAATAGAGAGTAATATCAGAGAAACAATCAAGCCATTTCCAAACCATTGTGTGGAGGAGCATCAGTCTGGACACCAATGACAGCGGGCAGCCCCTGTGATCCCAACTGTTGATGTAATGACCCTGTTTGCTCCTGCCCAGCCTCGGTTCAGGTGACGAAACAAAAGGTTTTATTTGACCCTTCCAGACATACATCTTTATTGGTTCATTTCTCGGCGATAAACGCTATTCGGGTCTTTTAGTTTAAGCATTCCTGTGGGGAGTGTCTGTCAGGGCTGGCTGGCGGCCTGGGAGAGAGACGTACTGTAGCCGAGTTAATAAATATAATAAGCACTAACTTCTCACTAAAAGAGTAATGGTCTTCACACGAATATTTCTATCAGTATTATTTCTGTCGTCACTTGAGAGTAAAACTAAATATATAAACTAAGATTAAAAGAAACAATATCAATACATACAGGTTTAACACTAAATCTTTGAAAATGTTCAGGAATATTTAGTGAAAAGATTAAACACGAGAGAAACTGTTATAATAGACAAGGACTGTAGTGAAGTCCCCCATGGTCCCCCCTCACTACCTCCCCAATATCCTCTCCACCACAGTGCCACATCCTCTCCACCACAGTGCCACGGTCTTCCCTAACAGTGTGCCATGCCTATCACAACACCCTCCTTACCACATGCGCATTAATTAGGTTAATATTGTCCTTTACTCTCCTGAACTTAATACACCATCCATCAGCGCGGTTCATATGGTAATTAGTTTTGCCTCATCGTTCACTTACAGTTTCTGGGTTATGGTCATCATCTCCCAAGACATTTTCTTCAATTCTAATTACTCGAGAAACTCCTGTCTTCTGTTGTCTCTTTCTCTGTTCCATGTCAACGTCTCTTCTTTGTCTATGTTAGTATTTTTCTTCTCTTCTTCGTCTCCCCTTTCTAGGCGTCTTACCTCCACCGTTTTCCCGAACATTCTCCCATTCCTCTTTTTTCGCCCTCAATTCTCCTCCTCCTCCTCCACCTGGTAGCACTGTTACTCACACATACATTTCCTCCTCGAGAGATGTGTTACCTTCTCCTTCTCTTCTTGGAGTTGAGGTATACCTCCACCCGCCTGGACGGTGTCACCTGCACCTCCTTCTACCCCTCCACAACAGCCTAGCTGCTCCACACTACCACCGTAAAAGGCCAGAACCATTAGGCTGGCCCTCACTACTATCAACTGATTGGAACATATTAGTTCACTTTATGCACCGTATCAAATGGTTATTCATTAGTGGGATAAATTGCCACAATTAATACTGTGGGTGATTGTATCCTGGGGTGGCACGCTGGCTATGGCATATATTACGCAGAGTGCTGTAGGCTGTAGACACTTGTCCATATGCAGCTAATGAACTTACGCCTTGTCCCTTAGCTTAAGGAGACTTGTGACGATATAAACACACATAGCGAGCACTTAATTCAACTTCGAGAGTCTAGGTCTAAATAAACAACAGATGACGATTTTTCTTCTTGGCATTTAAGGAGAACTTTGTATATGTTCTAATTTCAATAAAGAGATTTTAAACCAGTTCCTGAATTGGTGATATTTACGGCAAATGAATTACTGAATATTTGTCCGGTGAGAATGCTATTTGAGAACTGACAACCAAGTAAAGAAATTCATGACTCGGAGTTAAAACCTAACCTAATCTAACCTAATCTAATCTAACCTAACCAAATAAGGAAATTCGATAAACTCGGATTTAGAACCTTAATGAATTAAACCTTATATACACAAAAAATAGTACATTTGGTCTAGTTATTGAACAAAACTCTCTCAGTAAATAATGTTCCACCAGTTACTGACTGCATTGTTTCACTGTATCCACTGTAATATAACATTGTAAACATTGTATCCACTGTAAAGAGCGAGTTAGCGCGAGTAATAATTTATAGCAAAATTAAAACTGGGTTATATCAGTAAATGGGTTATTCCAGCAAGCAGGGCCTGTTGACAGAGTGATGTAGAAGTGGCCAGTGATTCCCAGTCGTGTATTAGGAAGTCAGGTACTGATTCTACCTCTGTAAGACGAGAGTTAGTACCGTCAGCTCAGACGTTCATCTGAAGTACAACGACAATGTCACATCCTTACGTTCACTCTTTCAGCCAGATATCAGACCTTACGTTTCCTTGGTGTCATATCTTACGTTCATTTGTTGTGTCACTATCTAGTGTCATATCTTACATTACGATTACTTATTGAGTTAGAAGTCACCTCTCAAAATCACTTGCCGTGTCAGATGTCAGGACTTTTGGATCACCTGCTGGAACAATGCCAAGCGTCAACTATTAAATTCAAGTGTTGAGTCAGTAGCCTACTCCCGTTCACTCCTCGTGTCAGGTGTCAGTTGTAAGGTTCCCTGCCGTGCCAATGTCAGCACCATCCAGACTTAATAAACGTCTCTGAGTTCATTCCAGATGTATATCATCACTAACATGTCAACAACAAAGAGAGAGAAATTCTGTCAGTTCAGCGAAGACGCATACTGGGCGTTAACACAGAAAAGAATAAGAAACTGCCATATCCAGAAGAGTACACACACACACACACACACACACACACACACACACACAATAAATAAGTCATAAAAACACTGTAAATTAGATACCACCCAATGTTCTTTTTTTATGCTGTGACTCATAACTTACATGGCAGTAATTAACTTTATGAGTAATAAACGGTGAACATACTCACGACGTAGACTGACGGTGGAATATATTCATAACACAAAAAACAGCGAATCTTTCCACTTACATTAAGGGAAATTGGAGCTGCCTAAACCGTCTTCCTCCCCTCAGATACGGACCGGGTACCTAACCAAACCTAACCTAACCTGTCCTATCCTAACCTAAACTAACCTAACCTAACCCCTATACTGATATTTACCCCTTGCACAACCTAACGTTGTCTATGCAAATCTAACCTAATTAATCCGTAACTTAACTAAGCCTAACCGGACTAGCAACGGTAACCTAACAAAATCCTAACCTAATTTAACTTCATTTAACTAATCCTTAACTTAAAATAATCAATCCTTAATTAAACTTAATTTAACCAAATCCCACACCTAACTTACCCAACCGATAACGTAACCAACTGCTAAACTAACCAAACTGAACCTAATACATTTGAATTAGCCCCTAACCTAACTTAACAATCTAACAAACTTTTAACCTAGACCTTAGCAGCCCCTTACCAAGCAGCCCCTAACCAAACTATACCTAGCTTAGAGTAACCAAATCAAATGCTTTATCATATACAGTAACTTGGGTCTAGTTGAGGGTCTGGGTTAGTTGTTCACCCCTAAGCCTTTTCAAAGTATTTAAGTACTGACATTAATAGTAGGTGACAATTTTACATAATAATGTTGTCAAGCAAGTGATTGATAGATTTGTAAACAACTAGGACACAGCAGTAGGTGTTAATATCCTCGAATTTTAACATTTTCAATTTAGCAAATTGTTCGTTTTTGTGATCATTTTTTGTTCAAGTAGGTCATTGTCCGCACAACTCTCTTCTGTGCAGTAACCAGGGATTGTGTTTTTGAAGAGCCACATGCCCCCCATAGTGTATGTGACAGTGTATCAGGTGTTGGTAAACAAGATCATGATAGATTTATTTCATTGCTGTAAGAGTGAGTGACTATCGAGCGTGATATATGATATACCGCAGTGTTTATTGACTTTACCACCCTCCTTACCCCTAATGCCCAGCGATGGTTGATCCGCGCCTTCAACAGTGACCCAACCAAAAGACAATCCTTAAACAAGCTGTTAAAGTATTTGGTATGAATTACATGTACCTCCCCAGCCATATCCCTTTCCAACACCCACCACCATCACCCACCGAAAGCGACCCCGTCCACACTGATGCTAATGCAAACATATATTATAAACTCAAGTTTCATCAGAGAAACAAATAATAAAAGCGCCCTTCATTCCATCATACACGTTTCCCATCATTACAATCTTTTCCGCCATGCATGAAATCAACCTTAATAATACTGAGCTTGCCGTCCCTGAAGCGTTATGCATCAGACTTCTACTGTACACTTCAAACAATTTCAGACATTTTCTAGAGATTGGATGTGATTAGAATATTCTTACTGTACACTTTATGCAAGCAAACGATTTCCTTAAGAAGACATTATTCTCAAGTAGAAGTCTGGGTAAAATGCTTGAACTACTCCGTCACAGTTTCCAGAGCGACAAAGTAATAATTTTTGATACGCACTATAGGTACAGTAACTAGTATGATTGACTATCAGCATACAGTAACTAGTATGAGTAACTCAGGGGAACTAGTATGAGTGACTATCAGGATGCAGTAACAAGTATGATTGACTACCAGGGGTACAGTAACTAGTATAAGTGACTGATTTCAATAATTATTATGACACAACTAGCATGGTAGACCGGCAAGGTAAACAAGCAAGATAGTCCAGCGTGGTAACTATCAGGGTAAACTAGCAGGGTAGTCTAGCATGGTAGGCTTGAATAGTGGGACAGCATGATAAACTAACATGCTTGGGTAATATGGTACATCAGCAAGGTAGACCACATAGTAAGCATACAACATGATTGACTAACATTGTAAATCAGCATGATAGACCAGGTAATAGATCAGCATGTTAGATTAACATGATAAACCATTCTGATATGCCAGCATAGTCGGCAAACATGATTGTACACGGCTATATGTTAATTCCACAAATGGACGATAAATCTTGTTTTGTTACCATATGAAACGATACATCTACGCTGCATAACTGACGGGTGGCTGTAAAAACTGTATTATTATTATTATTATTATTATTATTATTATTATTATTATTATTATTATTATTATTATTATTATTATTATTATTGGACATTCTCACACACACACACAGCGACTTCATCACTCTCCTCACAGCATTGTTCAGCACAGTCAGTCACGCCTTGGTTAGTCATGTTAATGTGATTTACGACAATAAACACAAAAGTTATTACGACAGAATACCTCACTGACTCTCACCAAAATTACAGTGCAGCCAACTGTCCATTACCCACGTCTGGACAATACTGGTTCAGCTGAGACTTAATGCCGGGTGGGTGTTCCTCTCCTCCCACTCTCTCCTAGGAACCTCCCACACTTTCCAGGGAGCCTCAAACTCTTCCCAAGGGCTTGCTACTCTCTCTCAGGAGCCTCACACTCTCACAGACAGATTTTACTCTCCCATTACCCCAGGAGCTTCAAACTCCCCCCCAAGAACCTCCGAATCACCCGTGAATTTCCCATTCTCTCACGAGTCTTTCAATCTGCTAAAAACCTTTCACTCTCCCTTAAGCTCTACCATCCCTCACGGAGCATCTTGTATTATAAAGTAGCAGTAAATTAGTTTATCAAGCACTTCCCTTTCAGGAACATCGCCATCGTAATGAACAATAATTATATTACGATGTTACGGTATCTCAACATCCAGTGTCTTTAATTCAACCCCACTTAGTGAACGTCTATCTGATGACAAAAAAATAAAATAAAATGATGGTCACATACAGAGGTTAAGTCTTTTTTCTTCCTGTATGGTTCTTCCGCTTTAGACCTTCCTATACCAACGCATGACCGTGAAGCTTATGGGTTTTTTTTTTCGGACCGCAGCACAAGGAAGCGACAGTATGAGGTGTTGAGATGTTACTTGAATCCCAAAAAAATAAGGAGGTGGAGCGGAACCTTGCGATCACCTGTGGTCGCCGGTGCGCAGCGGGGCGGAACCCTGAGTCGTGACAGCCTGGTGTATGGTGCCCTGACGTCTGCTTGATTAGTGGTGGGGGTGGGAACGAGGCCTCGGCACGGTGAGTAAACGAGAGGACTTCGTAGAACCTAACATTAAAGAATGAGATTTGATGCTCTTCATGAGTACGTATTTGAGTGGTATAAACACACACACACACACACACACACACACACACACACACACACACACACACACACACACACACACACACACACACACACACACACACACACACACACACACACACACCACACACAGTGTTTACTCAACATTCATACTTCCCAAGCTCATCTATGCCTCCCCTGCCTGCATGCAACATTATTCTCTTTCTACTCCACATATCAAGAAGCGCTCAACACACTGACCCTCTCGGTTCTCTCTGACCATCACCACGACCTCATCTGCAAATTTGGTGAGAAGCTTCTGTACCATCCTCGACACCGGCTCCTACTTCCACCCGAGATCCCTCGTCCGCGAATTGCTGTTCGACGCCACAACCGCATCCACCCTATACGAGAACGAACTGATCGTTGAAAGAACAGCCCAGTCCCAACCATTGTAAAAATTATCAACAACTCTTAATCAACTATAGTATTCACTCCCAGTCAATCTTACCTTTTTGCACTGTTACGATGTTGAAATGTCCTGTAATATAACCTTCTCCCCAGCTAATTATTATATATAATATTTGAATCACTTATGTTACTTATATCTCATTTGTCAATCAAGTGACCCATTCCCCATTTATGTAACTGTATAGTTTCAGCTTTCCGGCTGCCATCCTCTTTCAATAAATCGTTAATTATTATTATTATTTACACACACACACACACATACACACACACACACACACACGGAGAGAGAGAGAACAAGAATAACCACATGAACAAAGAAAAACTTAAGATGTAAAGCCTCGCGCGCACTTTCACGAGTAATTGGCAGTAACTCACAGCAGCAGCCCAGATTGTGGTGAGCTACTACTCCTTTCTCCCTCCAATAAACAAACACTTTCATAAGCCACTGGAAGGCCCTGGACAGTGATACACCTCGGCTCTCCTGTAAACGACGAGGAGTGTGAAATAAATCACGGATATGGTAGATACATGGTGAGTGTGGCAGTGTACACATCGTGGTGCCTCATGGTGCCTTGTGACGTGTCTACCTATAGTTTATATCAATGACTCGTCACTACAGCTGTCTCAAGTGTTATATTATGCACAACAGATAGCTGGGATCATAAGTTTATAAATGTATAAAGTATTTATGTTTGACGGTACTATATCAGGGTCCACAAGAGTCGCCCCTGGTAACACCTGGACACGCGCTGTGAATTAATTTAGGAAAGAATCGGCCTTCTGACGTATACAACTGACGTAATCTGAACGTAAAATAACCAACACATTAACGCAAGCAAAGATTCATATTAAAACGAAGAATGAACTTATTCTTATTTGTCATGTAGATAACCTAAATTAAATAAACACCTTCGCTTGAAATAACAGACTTTTAATAGTATATTCTTAATAACAAAATCTTCCATATTTTTTCACACGCCATATAAAATATGCCAACAATTTAATCATTAAGGAGATCAGTGTTATAACGCACAAGAAAAATAATTCCCAGCGTATTATGGTAGCGAGATTACAGGTTGATCAACTATTAGTTACAATCACTGTCATTAACCATCAATTTCACGTCATCATTAGCTCCAGGTAGAAAAAACCTGGTCAACACCTTTCCGTCATTAGAGGGGGTCGGTTACTATAGTCTTCAGGAGAGTCACACACATTATGGTCTGGCCTCAGTTATAATATTAGAACATAACACACCATCAAGAGGCCTGCTGTATGATACACTACTTCCTGACAGTACAGTACCTCTCACAGTATCCCTTAACCCCGCCCGTGTAGAGTTCCTCACCCTGGCGCACTTCCGCGTTTACATACTACTACTACTACTACTACTACTACATAACAATGACGTCACAATACATGTTTACATTTTCCGTGGTCGGCAGTGTCCCTGGAAGTCAACAAGATGAATAGATCACGTGACTATTTTAATCTATTTTTAGTAAAGTTTCTTTCACATGACTATTTCACTTGCTTCCTAAACGACATGAAAAGAATGTAATAAAGACCAACTAAAATAACGTTTACCCAATGATGCTCACCACCTATGTCGCGTATGGTGATAACAACACAAAGAGCCGCACTACAAACACATCACCTTTTACTAACTGTGACAATTTATATAACTTGTACTACAGGATGATGAAAAACGTTAAAGCATTTTTTATCCGAATTATGTGATTTTGTCAGTTACAAGGCGAAGTAAACTTGGTTAGGCAACTGCAGTGTGTGTGTGTGTGTGTGTGTGTGTGTGTGTGTGTGTGTTCTGAAGTGTGGATCCAACACCCAAGAGACTCCTGCAGTGTACAGTATATGGGAAGAGAGAGGCAACTCTGTGTGAACTTTAAAATTGGCTTACCAAATTACTACCATATCCGCTCAGCCCTGACTGTGAGCTTGTCGACAGGTTACGTCCGGGGGCTGTGTGTGTGTGTGGGTGTGTGTATGTGTGGGTGTGTGTATGTATGTATGTGTGTGTGTGTGGGTGTGTGTATGTATGTGTGTGGGTGTGTGTATGTATGTGTGTGTGTGTGGGTGTGTGTATGTGTGTATGTGTGTGTGTGTGGTGTGTGTGTGTATGTGTGTGTGTGTGGGTGTGTGTATGTATGTGTGTGTGTGTGGGTGTGAATACCATATTACAGAAAAAAATATATTATCAAATGAATTTACGATTTTTAACGATATCGAAATTAAAAATTGTTAATACACAATAGAATATGCAAAAATAATGAGCTAGATATATAAATATATTAATAAATTAGAATACAATAAAGAATGCATTAATACAAATATCAGAAAAACAATTAATTAAGCAACAGCGAAGATATCATCACCAGGAATAAACATTAAATATAACACAGGTGAGGACCGTAACACCGTGCACACCTGGTGGGATGCATCAGCTTTGCAATCTCCTAAGCAAATTAAGGAAGTTAAAGATGGGAACTAAATAAAGATGGATGGCAATTTAGCGATAATGGGCACTTGGCGTGAGGGAAAACATATGGCGGTCATTATACTCAGCCCTGTGTTTGTACTCCATTACGACACTCTGTAGTATAAATGGCCTCACCTTTAGGTACGCAATCGAACCATTATCACCTTTTAATCAGCAGTCAGCACTTCCTCTACCGACGGCCGTAGCGTTAATGATCGTGTTGATGGTGTTTGTAAATGTTTTTTATACATATATCGTAGCCTAGGGCAAGGTTACACTAAATGTTTTACAGTGAATTGTTTGAGGAATTATTATTATTATTATTATTATTATTATTATTATTATTATTATTATTATTATAATTATGATTAGTAGTAGTAGTAGTAGTATACAGTGCTAGTAGTAAAGTCATCATTATCATTAATACAAATAGTACGGTTACTATTACCATATCAAGAGCGTAAATGTTATCAATAATTATTATTTGCAACATCACCAACATTATAGATTCCTTTAATTCTTAATAACGACAATATCATTATTATGTTTTTTGCATTACTTTTAGCATTTTTATCATTTTTTCCCGTGTGAGGGCAGTTCATGTCTTGTCGTTGGTTCTTCACCACTAAATGTTAATATAATTAGTGTTTAGCGAGGTGTGGTCTATAGGAGACAGAGGAGCAGATTGTTGTGAGACTCTTTATAAAGTTCAAAGATTACCAACAACCCCGACGCTGAGAAGCCGACAACGGGTAACTTGAGAATGTTGATCCATACAATACTTGATCTACACCACAACCCTTTTTTCCCGTGTGAGGGCAGTTCATGTCTTGTCGTTGGTTCTTCACCACTAAATGTTAATATAATTAGTGTTTAGCGAGGTGTGGTCTATAGGAGACAGAGGAGCAGATTGTTGTGAGACTCTTTATAAAGTTCAAAGATTACCAACAACCCCGACGCTGAGAAGCCGACAACGGGTAACTTGAGAATGTTGATCCATACAATACTTGATCTACACCACAACCCTCCAAACACTTGATCCACACAACAACCCTCCAAACACATGATCTACACCACAACCCTCCAAACACTTGATCCACACAACAACCCTCCAAACACATGATCTACACCACAACCCTCCAAACACTTGATCTACACCACAACCCTCCAAACACTTGATCTACACCACAACCCTCCAAACACTTGATCCACACCACAACCCTCCAAACACTTGATCCACACCACAACCCTCCAAACACTTGATCCACACCACAACCCTCCAAACACTTGATCCACACCTCCAAAACACTTGATCCACACCACAACCCTCCAAACACTTGGATCCACATCACAACCCCTCCAAACACTTGATCCACATCACAACCCTCCAAACACATGATCCACATCACAACCCTCCAAACACATGATCCACATCACAACCCTCCAAACACTTGATCCACACCCACAACCCTCCAAACACATGATCTACACCACAACCCTCCAAACACTTGATCCACATCACAACCTCCAAAACACATGATCCACATCACAACCTCCAAACACATGATCCACATCACAACCCTCCAAACACATGATCCACATCACAACCTCCAAACACTTGATCCACACCACAACCTCCAAACACTTGATCCACATCACAACCCTCCAAACACATGATCCACATCACAACCCTCCAAACACTTGATCCACATCACAACCCTCCAAACAGATCCACACCACAACCCTCCAAACACTTGATCCACATCACAACCCTCCAAACACATGATCCACATCACAACCCTCCAAACACTTGATCCACACCACAACCCTCCAAACACTTTGATCCACATCACAACCCTCCAACACATGATCCACATCACAACCCTCCAAACACTTGATCCACACCACAACCTCCAAACACTTTTGATCCACATCACAACCCTCCAAACACATGATCCACACCACAACCTCCAAACACATGAGATCCACACCACAACCCTCCAAACACATGATCCACATCACAACCCTCCAAACACTTGATCCGAACCACAACCCTCCAAACACTTGATCCACATCACAACCCTCCAAACACATGATCCACATCACAACCCTCCAAACACTTGATCCACACCACAACCCTCCAAACACTTGATCCACACAACACTGAGCAACACCCTCGCCTCTGTGATTAAAATGACACTCAAGTTAAATATTGATTACTGGTTAAGGGAGTCCAGCTGAGCCGTCAATTAAGAATTTAATATACTACAATATTAATCCTGTGGGCGACATGTTGTATTGATCACAGGCACCGTCCCTCACTGAGCCACACTCACACCTACAGAAGTACTACCAAGTGGCCTCACACCCAAGTATAAGCCGCCCAACTTAACTAAAGGATCCTCAAGGACCAACATTTTGCAGGTGTCAAGATCAATTAGCGTGAGTACATTACCTATGTCCCTCGCCCACTCAAGCAGAAAGAGCGACCCCCACCTCTTACAGCCAAGGATCTGCTGTTATCAAGTTTACGCTAAGGAAATTCTCGCTTGATAATATGTCTCTTTGGTGGTCTTCTCTTATACAATACATGCATTATTATTACCGATCTTTATCACCATTAATGTTATTATATTTCATGCTTGAACTACGGCCAATCGAATTTTATTGTTTTTCCAATCACTAAAGGTCATATGTGGAATTAATATCTGACAAACGTCTCGGTCTCTTAGTTTAATTGTTTAGAAAATGTGAATCACTTTAAAAATGTTCGCCCTTTCAGGCTCATTAAACACGGATTGAAATTTTTACAAAAGAGCAAAATGTCTCGTCGGAAAAGTATTTCAACATCCCATTTATTTCTACATTTGGGCAATGATTTATGGGTGTTTCATATTCAGTCATAAAAACTTTTAACACAGATACTGGAGAAAAACTATAAATAGTTTGTAATGGGAAAAAATTTGCTGTAGTAATAAAAACATCATATTATTAATGCATAAAGATTTTTGAGAGCAATCATTTCCTTTCTGCAGATATCAGCATCGTGTATTCCCTGCCGTCAAGCATCTACAAGTTTCCCTATACTAAATAACTCACTCCCCAAAAAATTTCTAACCTATCTAATCATATGAAAGCTTGCAAATGTGTTTATTTCTTCACTTGATTAATATTATGTCGATTTAAACAAATAAATAAATAAATAAAGATAATTAAATTATGGCTACAGCGCAACTAGTATCCCTGAAACTCGCGATGTATACTGCATATTTCTGCACTCTGGCTATACAAGAACTTCACCCAGTTAGATGTCATCTTTGATGGAAACTTCAACTTTCTGAACTCTAGCTCTAAGTCCCTGGGTAGCTTTATAATTATTCAAAAGAAATCCACTATACACACACACTATAGCCTAACCTAACCATTTAACTCATGTGTTAAACTCAATCAGTGAACTAGTTAATTCATTCCTGACAAGTCGATTTTTATCAGTCTACTTGTCACCAGCTTAAGTCAACTCCGTCAATATCCTTGTTAATCCACCAATTGGTCAGTACTAATTAACCTTCAAAAGTGAATACTTCAATCTATATCGTGAAATATTATACCACTCTCTCAGTATCAGCCAATCTATTATCTGGTTCATGTATCTGTCAACTTACTAATACTTGGCTAAAATTTATCATTGCCACTCGTACCTGAAGACCAGCCGAGCTCCTATAGCCTCCTTTAATAAGTAGTCTTACCAAGTCATATATCCTTCGTCAACCTTTAAAGGTATATTCTCCCTTAATTTACCAAAGCAATATTCTCCCTGGTAAAGATATACCTTAAACCAATTTACTTCTGTTTTCAATTCGTTTCAGTTATTCACCAAAAAGTCAGTAATTTCACTCTTTCAACACAAGTAAGAGATCACCAACTACTGCAGTCAATTATTAGCATATGTTATTGTACGCTTACAGGCCTTACATAAACCTTTATACCAATAAACTCGAAGTTAGAGTTTGTTATGTGTTGTACATGTGTGGATGGAGGAGTTACCATCCCGTCGTAATCATTCTTAGGTGAATATTTGCACTCAAGTGTGACTGAAGAAGACCTACTGAAGGAGAGGTGGTTCACAATCTCTATATGTAGATCCATTTATATGTATCAATAACAACTTCTGTAAAACTATTAAATATACAGTTTGTTCTGATAGAAAAAGATTTATAAACAAAATTTATTATTCTTATCGGCGTCTGGACCGACGTCAAGATAAACTAGAATAAAAAAAAAAAAATGTGGCATAAAGGGGAGTGTAAAATCTTTTGTCTCGTGTTTATAAATATTCAAAGCTCGAGCTTAATCAGTATGCATGACAAATTAAAATGCAATTAGATTTTTCTTTAAATTATGATTGAAAACTTAAAGCCCCTCCTCTTACTTTAATGAGGACCACAGAAGCAGTTAACAGCTGGCCTTCTCAATCTACTTTTAGGTATATAAACTTTCCCCTGCGGCTCGACCCTACCATTCATTTTCATTAGAATATTTGCCGGACGTGAGGAGTTAATGCCACATAACACGTGGCTCGCCTTGGTTTCCTCACACCCCTTCATCCTCATGCATGTAATAACTTACTCATGACCACACGCCAGTTAACGAGGCAAAAACAAATCAGATCCTAACTACCTGAAAGTTTTAAGTCTTCCGCTGTAAATTTGCCTCATTTTATCAACTACACCTTCCGTCTTGTGAGAGAGCCCATCAGGAAGATGACTCATAAGTGTTCATCTCCCTCTTTTGCACTGAGTTTTGTAACGATTAAAAGTTTTTGTGGGATCTAGAGTGTTAAAAGATACGATAAAACGGTGCTTGAAGAACCTAATGGAATAATACTTAGTTCTGGGAAATGGCTGCGTCGGTGTATGCAGCAGTGGTAATTACACCAGATTGTGACCCCATTATTATCATCAAACAGTCGACAACATATGCATCCCAACTAAACACAATTGTTGAAGTAATATACCATAAAACTTTTATGAAAGATTCATAATGGTAGTCTTGCATACTTTTAACGCTGAAATTACTGTATTTTGTGTTCTAATAGTTTGGAAGATTACTTTAGGTTTTATATATCGAAATTCGTACCTCGTAACCACCAGAGTGTTCATTTGATTCAGCTCTGAATAACACTCGCCATTATATACCATTTAATGAAGAAGTTAACTGCATAAACTTTCTTGATTTATGGGAAGATCTTTCCACAAAATAATATAATAATACAAAGAGGGGAAAAAATTATCACCTATCACTGCAAGGTACAATCGTTGTGCTATTTGTGAACACAAACATATTTGCAAAAATTCACACACACGAATAAGTATAGTGGCTGTGTCTCTGATTTGTTCATTGTGGATTTGTTAACTCAGGGCAAACATAAGCCCTGAACTCTCAAGGCACAAGTTCCTAGTGTGTCTATTCTCGCCAAAAAACAAACAAGAAAGTTTTCTTTTTTCGGGCATTGTTCTTGGGCAACTTCTTCATGCAAATAACTTCTTCCTGCCGAGGTGTTGGGTGAATGGCCTAGCGGGTTACATCATCCCTTGGCAAGGTGTAGACCACCGACTGGTTGCTCCTTTGAGTCTATTGGTTAACGCTCCCGATGGAATGCTAGTATTACTGTTAAGTGCACAAAGGATAGTGTTAAGGGTGGCAACCAATTTCTCCACCCAGTCGCTGATCCAACTTGTAATCAATCGCTATCAAGGTGAATATATACCGCTATCTGATGTTTTCCTTGACCTTAAGCTTTTGTTACCAAACTGATCTACTCGTAATGATCACAGCGAGGAGTTTAGGTAATATATGTATTTATATATATATATATATATATATATATATATATATATATATATATATATATATATATATATATATATATATATATATATATATTAATCAATCTACATACTTTTGTTCTTAATTCCATTTGTGTGAGTAGTAGGACCAACCTCAACTCCCTGTGACTGGAGAGTCAACGGAGCAGAAGACACGTGGACCGAGAGGCATAACTCATTTGAGGTGTTCTGATGGCATCATGTATCATGCTCAGTCTCGTAGATGACGGGAGATTACCTCTCATGTTGGGGCAAGTGTGGTGACCAGAACAGGTAGCGGCTAGCTCTCAAGTGGGACACTCGGGAGCTGCCGAGACCAAACTGGGACCTTGCACCTTACATTGGTCTGGGTGGTTCATGGTTTTATAATTAGTCAGGGTGCATCTAATACCTTACTGGTGTGGATGGACGTTGAACCTAATACTGATCTGGGGTGTTGTGTCCACGGGTGGTCGGGGCGTACTAAAAATCTTAGATTAAAGCCGAAAGTCTTTAGGAGTTTTCTATTTATTTTATTTTTCCCGTAGAAACCTTCAGTTACAACAAATCTGACTACACATTTTGGTGTCAGCCGAGATGTAACATGAAAAAAGTTACAGACTGAATGTTTACCACTAATAACATTATGTATAATCTTAACCCTGTTCTTTTGACTTTCCTTAACAGAAAGTTAATGATATAATATTGAAATAATTGCTTGAAGTGACCACACGGAATATAGCATAAAATATGTGATAAATGGACAACATTAACTGCATAGAATTATACTATGTCCATAAGGTGAGGTCGTTTTGATAACAGGTCGTCTAATCCGGTAACAGGTCTGAGCAAGAGTGAAGTGCGGGGTCAAGTTAGGTTTATAACCGTGTTCATCTGTATATTCTCTAAGTATTCCTGTAGACATCATGAAATATAGTCAAAATCTTGTAGTCCGGTACCAGTGTGGCTCAACAACACGTGTATTTAGTAAACACTGGCGCTTTATACCACGGACACCTCATGGTTATTTGTTGTTTGTTTACTTGACTTTAGTTACGCTGTTTTAAAAATGTGACTTTTTCCTAACCCAAATTGTGAATTATTTCTGTAATTTTTTCCGGATACCGTAAGGGGCATAGATCGTCCAGCCAAACCAAGTGTGTTGACGCACATCACTTGGGAATATTGAGAACAGACATGTATAGAATTGACAGAACAAAAGGACAATGCTCGTCATATTAAATGGAAGTCGCAACCCATACACAACCCTTGAGTATGTGCAGGCTCCATTCTTCACTGGTCACATATATAAAGCAGCAGTATACTACGGAAGGTCCTTGACGAGGTAAGTAACGTACAGTACAGTGTGTGTTACAAGAGTTAGCAGGTATTCAAGCCGTTACTCAAGTGTTTGACTGAAAATTTATTTAATATATAGAGAACTCCCAGTATCCTTCATGTGACAAGGCACTTCCTCAAACTAAATGAACAAGTGAGACAGATAAAGTCACTCAGCTGTTTTAGGCTGGACAGTCCATTATTACAAAGTCGCCAAATGCACATGTAAAGGTTTAACAGCACAGACTTCACTCGTGTCTCCACTGCCTTTCAAGTGTACACTGTGTTGAACACCACACACGACCCTCCTCCTCTTTCCTCTTCTCAGTCCTCATAAATTCCTAGAACTTGACGACCATTGAACTCTCTCCCTTCTCATGTCTTTCCTCCACATAGGCTGCGGCTCCTCAGGTTTGGGAAATACAGATATTCGCGCCTATAATATTCAAAAAATATTATTCTTATTGCCAAACAGGTACGAGGTAAGCTCTCCTTAACTGTTGAATAGAGAGTTGAAAGCACCACTTTGTGTGTCGTTGCTGTAAGGTGTATCCCCTCCTGAAAAACTTATCTTCAGAGAAAAACAGACTTGCATATTTTATTCCACGCTCTACCCTGCCTCACTTTACATCAGTTGACGAGTGACTAACGCTTGCTAAGCCCTCCTACTCTTACTGCAGTAAACTGTTAAGGCGACAATAAGCAACACTAACCGTCCAATGAAAAGCCATTGGAAGTGAACAAAAATCGCATCATGTAAGCATATAAGTGTTGGTTGAAGAAGGTCAGGGGGTGAGATCATTTGTGGCGGCGGCCCCTCTTGGCTCAGTACCTCCACTAGAAGGCAGGAATAAAACCACGGAAGAAATACATTACTGGTACCAGCCTTTTCTTAATGGAATATTGTTGCTTTTAAGTGTACAAAACGATCTAGAATAATGTTTTGTTTTGTTTTCAGAATGGCAGTCACCGACTCAACACGGCTCTATTAAAGTATCCATGAAAGAGTCATTTACTTACAAACACATAATCATTAACCAAGAGAAAATCTTATGTCTTCTTTCTAATATTCTAAATAATAAACAAGAGTCTGGTTGTTTGTTTGTAGATCCGTTTACTTTAATAATGAAAAAAAACATGATGAATCACTTGGAGAGTTCTATTTGACCACCTCACCAGCCGCCTTATCAGAGACACGGGATAAGACACAAGTTTCCCCTTTAAAGTAAAAATTATTGTGAATATTTCCCATAATGAAACGAATTATCCTGTAGGCATCACTAGAGTTGGCGTAGGGAATACGCAGCTTGCAGTGCCACAACAACAGTCAGTCGTAACTTATAGTACCACAGCAACAGTCAGTTGCAACTTGCAGTGCCACAACAACAGTCAGTCGTAACTTATAGTACCACAACAACAGTCAGTCGTAACTTGCAGTGCCACAACAACAGTCAGTCGTAACTTGCAGTGCCACAACAAGAGTCAGTCGTAACTTGCAGTGCCACAACAACAGTCAGTCGTAACTTGCAGTGCCACAACAAGAGTCAGTCGTAACTTGCAGTGCCACAACAACAGTCAGTCGTAACTTATAGTACCACAGCAACAGTCAGTTGTAACTTGTAGTACCACAACAACAGTCAGTCGTAACTTATAGTACCACAGCAACAGTCAGTCGTAACTTATAGTACCACAACAAGTCAGTCGTAACTTATAGTACCACAACAACAGTCAGTCGTAACTTATAGTACCACAACAAGTCAGTCGTAACTTATAGTACCACAACAAGTCAGTCGTAACTTATAGTACCACAACAATAGTCAGGCGTAATTTGCATTGATATTCGAGGTGGACCAGCAAGCCTGACGCCCACAACCTATTATTCATCTCAATCCCAGAGATCTAAGATAACTTAGGAATAATCTAGAGTTAAATTAGCTCGTATGATACTGCTCCCTCGCACACAACAGATTTATAACGGACAATAAACCCTAATTTGCAACTGGTGTGCATTGGCGTTATAAATCCCCCATCTATGGCTATTGTACACCTCCCTGGCCTCGGTTCTAGCAGACACTGGCATTGCGCAACACGCGGGTAATTAAGTCTTGCTCTCAACACGCTAGATCACTCTTACTCTACCGCTGTTGCCAGACAAGACCTGACCAGCCGACCTTAAGGCTTTCTTTTACTTTCAAGATAATGTTTTACAGGCTAATACAAACACCCAAACTCCCACCCACTTGTTTTGATTTTTTGGTGTACAGTACAAGGCAGCGCTCCTGCTCCAGACAGCATCAATTGCTTTAACATTTTGTCCCTTTTGGTAAATTCCCCTCCGCAATTTCTTTTTAATACAAGTATTTCCCGTAGGTTCACGAAGCCTTCTTCAGCACAAACTAGTTACAACATAATATACTACGTTTACTGGTAATATACTTAGTCTTTATGGCCGTTTGTAAAGACTATTCACGGATAAAGATGAAAGTAATCCCGTTGGCAAACTTTACCTATACGGAGAAAGTCATCCTCTCATTAATCTGAATCATCTTGCCGCCACACAGGAACATCAAAACAAAACTGTGGGTAATACTGACGGTAATTTTCCAACATCTAACGAATGGAAATATTTACTCCGCTCCACCACAGCTTACTTATCGAAGACCGAACTCTCTCTCTCTCTCTCTCTCATTTCCAGTGTAATTTCTCATTTCTTCATTTCTGTTTTCCTCATCTTCTTCCTCCACCTGAGAAATTAATTTATCTTTCTTCTTCCACTTCCTCTTCAGCTGTTACTCAAACGTTTTCTTACTTTAGCTGCTTATTGTTTTATTATTATTATTATTATTATTATTATTATTATTATTATTATTATTATTATTATTATTACTGGACGATAAAGCGTTATTCACTCAAGCCCTTTCTAAAATCCACGAATAATAAAAACCTACAACCAATATTATCATTACTACAACTACTGTACAACCACCTCTATCCTTAATTACAGCCACTGTTATTACTACTACGTAATTAGTACCTCTACCGGCAATACAACGACGAAGAAACGAATAAAAAACACGAGTAATAACAGTAAGAAAGTCAATGGCATTAATCCCACAGTAAACATTATCTCCCCCCTTCCTCCCCTCCTCTCACTCCCTCCCTCCCCCACGGCAAGTAACTCCAAATACATCTACTAAGTAAATAATATCGATGTCAGCATACTTAATTTTTTTTCCCCTTTGCATTTAATCAGACACGAGAGAATAGTTATTTTAATATCAATATGATCTGCAGGAGGTCTGGCCGGGGATGTAGATTACAGCAACATAGCTCCTCGGACAGACAATCCCACAGTCTCATGATTTACGATGTTGGAAAAAGTCCTTGAACGGAGGTAATATAATTTGTAGGTGTCATCTTTCATGGTGGTTTTATGAGGGAGGGAGAGAAGCGACTGAGAGATCTACAAAGCATTTATATAATTTTGTTTTTGTTATTATGATCGGTGTCTGGCTAGTCTAGTAGATAATTAATTGTCGTTAGGTTGCATCAGGTAAGGAACCAGACATGAATACGAATCGCATGCAATTCATTAATGTCAGGCAGGTATGCAACTGCCACTAAACGAGAATATAACCGACCAAACCAGGCAGCAGCGAAGGCAAGAAGCTAGAAGGATAACTGACTCGGAGCGCCAAGAAAAAGAAGCTTAACCAGTTAGATAAATGACTTTCGTGCAGGGTCAATACATGTGAAACCTCTAGCAGGTGTGTGTGTGTGTGTGTGTGTGTGTGTGTGTGTGTGTGTGTGTGTGTGTGTGTGTTTACATTTAACAAAGTTATTAGAATTGTAGGTAAAACTGAAGTGCAGCCTAAAACATTGGAGAAGTAATAGACACTAGGTACAGTTCTGTGTCGCCGCGAGCTGTTATTCTACAGTTCCTACATCAGGAGTTTCGGAGCTGACGAGGATAGTAGCCCAACATTATTCTGGCCCAGTAACTCACTGTTCTATGTCTAATTCGGCTGAAATGTTCAATGCGTTTTTTCGGTATACCAATGAACTTATGGTCCTTTGAATAAATAAATATTGTGATAAGTGAAAATGATGCAACTTATTACAAAATTTATATAAATGGAATATACTGATATAACCTCGGCTGTTATAACAGTATGAAAATCAATGAGTAAACAGTCACCGGGCAATACACGCAAACTGACATTGTGGTTTTATTATAAGCAAGAGAATAATGAAATAACTAAACACTGATGCTGGGCAACACTCACTAAGACCGCTCGCTGTGACAATTAAATGTTTATATTTGCATAACATAATAATGAAGTGTCACGACGTGTAGATGGGAGCCATTATCTACTCACGTGACGTGGAAACACACATTGAGGTAATGGGAAGTCACCCTAAGAGTTAACTGTATACTCGTGTAATATGAATAAAAGACTTAAACTTATTCAACGTGTGTGACCCACTCTACTCTCTTCACCTTTAGGGTCAATGAAACTGTGACCGGAATTGGGTAGTTGGCGTTGTGACCACCATGTTGTTTGTACTGCGCTACCTTGTTACATTACCGTGTGGCTGTGCTGCTCTATGCTCCTGCCTGTAATTGTGTGTCTCAGTAAGAAGTTCCTAGAGCAGAAATATAAAGAGCATCATTAACCTCTTACACTGCGTGGGAGCCAAACAGGTCACTGTCAGGAGGGACGACGTGATCACCAACCTTATCAAGGAAGCATGAAAAAGTATAACGCTTTTATCTTGAAGGTAAATAAAAAGTAATAAGAGTCATCCATCCAACCATGGCCACCACAAGCACCAAGAAGACCTTGGCAGATCCTAAACGCGATAGAGCCGTCAACAGCGGATTACATGATGCTTGGCGAGGCCAGGTGACGGCCCGCCCTCACCCACGCCTCTGTCTGATGTTATGCTTCCCTTACCACAAGCTCTTGGTAGAGCGTGTACCAACAGAAAACTCAGTAACCCAACCAAACAGATACATTGGTATTAAATAACGAAAATGGTTGTGATCTTGCACAGGCGTAAGTGAAAACATGCTCACAGTTTCTTGGCATAAATAGTCTCGTATGATGGCCCACTAGGCGTCGCAGACAAAAGGAGCGACTTACAAGCAACATTCTGGTGAGCTCTTCCTCCCGCTGTGTAAACATTGCCGAAGTGGTACAACTGTCAACGATTAATATGTCGCCCAACACTTACTGCATATTTATAACTATTTAGTGGTAATGATCATGGTGCATATACCGACAAATTGCCGCAGTTTACTCAGATAGCTGGCTCTTACCGCCGTGTGCGTGCCTAGATTCACATTTTCTTTAAGCGTAATGAATGTCATATGTGTAAGGCACATACAATCTGTTATGTGTACCTGGTATATGAGTTTACTTAAACGGGATTCTTATAGTGATGCCATATATATATATATATATATATATATATATATATATATATATATATATATATATATATATATATATATATATATATATATATATATATATATATATATATATATATATATATATATATTTTTTTTTTTTTTTTTTTTATTAAATACCTGATGGCAAACCTGAGGATAAGAATCATCTATATTTATTTAAACATTTGAAAATAACATTTGATAATTTTTTTCTATCGTCCCTTTAATTTATTCATTAACATCTAGAGTAATTTTATCTTTTTTATGAAATTTCTAAGTCAGGATCATGTACAAAACCTACCCAGCTGTCAACTCAGAATAGTGTACCACCACCACCACCAGAAAATTAATACCCACCATAAGTATATGAAGAGCCAGGATAATGTATCACTGATAAATATAGCGTATATTGCTCTTCACTAGTCATGTTGGCGACCATGACCCCTCATTCCAAAGATTTCGGGCTGTATAAACTATTCCTCTCAGATCTTGTATCTCTCCTGGGACCCGCTTTTATTCTAGTCATTCCGGTCTCTGCCCCCCCCCTCCTCCCCCCTCGTCCTCCTACCCTTAAATTTACCCATCTCTATCTTTCTCCTTTCATCCACAATCACATTTCATATTTTAATCTAGTTTTTATCGCTGCATTTTCCTGAAGCATCACATTTCGAAGGCGTCTAACTTCCTCCAGGTGTCCGCTGACTTCGTATAACCTACCTATACAATAACGAGAGATGCTATTGATTAGTTCACCTGCTGATGAAATGTGGTTGAAATAGAGAGTAATAATTGTTGAGTCTTTAGGGAACGGAATCACTTTTCTAGACTTTTCTTGTGACCTAGTCCTCTCTCTCTCTCTCTCTCTCTCTCTCTCTCTCTCTCTCTCTCTCTAACAGTGTCCTGTGCTTCACAATGTCATCAGCTGTCTTCAGCATAAATTTATACTAAGTCAACTACTTCTCTGCCGCCACAACGTTGATATATGGATCAGTTTTCTTGGGTTGTGACTTGTCTGGCCCAGAACTATGACTCGGCGCTCTTCTTCACCTCACAGTTACTGTCATGTGTTGACTCCACGATGGACCACAATGCAATAAGAAATGTTGTCTAAAACACCTGAGGTACAAGATTGTGGTAACTTAGGTACAGTAAATGTTGACTCCAACCTTCATGTGTTATAATTATGTGTTTTAGCATCTTGGTAAAAGGACATTTATGACAGTCAGTTGTTTTGAAGTGACAAGCATTCTATAAAGCAATTCGTTCCCGACAATCAGCGTTACATGCAGTGAATCCAGTGAGTGAGTGTGTGTGTGTGTGTGTGTGTGTGTGTGTGTGTGTGTGTGTGTGTGCGTGCGGTTAAGTGAGGTCGAGGACACACACACACACACACATATATATATATATAATATATCTTGATAAAATCACACGGGAAAAGGGAAAACAACGGAGCACCTTAGCTTTCGTCTTTATTCAAGACATCTTCAGAGGAAACTGGATTACATGGACAGAGAGAGGCTAAAATATACAGGGTGACCTTATAAAGACGAAAGCTAAGGTGCTCCGTTGTTTTCCCTTTTCCCGTGTGATTTTATCAAGATTTATCTTATCCACGTTTTCATTGTGGATCTACACCATATATATATATATATACATATATATATATATATATATATATATATATATATATATATATATATATATATATATATATATATATATATATATATATATATATATATATATATACTACAATGAACAATATACAGTATGACCAAGAAGATGGATTTTTTTTATATTACCTAAATATATCAAGTTTGGGCAAGATGTCATTAAAGCTTTTAGCTGTATGTCATTTTCTTTTTGTGTCAAAGATGCCGACTAAAGAACTCGTGAAGTAAATTTCCATGTTAAAGAGTTTACTGCTGAGTAACACGCCGCGTACTGACGGTTCACCAACAGTTATCTAGGATGAACTCACTGAGTCTTTACTCCTGCAGATAAACCTATCTTGTGTGTTGGCTAGTAGTGTTAGCAGCAGGTAAAACACCAGACGATACAGATAAAACCTGTCACTATCACTTCTTGCGGTAAAAGCAATTGTAGCTATACCCGTGTGCTGCGGAAACTGGCCTCCCATTTATGCCATTAAAAACTCGATTCGTGTACATGATGGCAAAAGTCTTAATCAACACGAGCATATGTTGTGATGGTGTATGGGAAAAGAAAGCGATACTATCAAGGTAAATCAAGGTTAATTTCTGGTGCGGGCAGTGAGCAGCCGCCTCCTGGCTGGTCTAATGTCCCGCTGTGCCTCACATTGCCTGCCACTTTTTACCTCGTTATCTAATATCTCTCCTAGACAATAGCATAATTAAGATGCTCAGTATTTCCAGTTTGCTGCCTTAAAGCATAATTATCTCGGATAATTGGAACGTCACTTAGGATGCTCAGGGAAAGCATTTTTTCATCCCTAAGCATAGCTCAGTCCTACCCGGCTGGTGTACGCGATGCTGGAGCCAGTGAGCGAGTGCTGGGACACACTCCAGGAATGAACTAAATGAAAGATCCGTGTTAGGTCGAGATGGTAGTCTATAGTTAATTTTCTAGAAGCACAGACCTAAACTAAACCATCATAACCTAATCAAAACTAACCTAGTTTAATCTAGCTTAATCTATATGTACACATCACTGCACTGCTGTAATTTAGGTGATTAAGTGAGGTTCATTATGAACAATCATCTCAAAGTTCCTTACACTGAGGTGCGTGTCGGCTGGCATCTAATTAAATTTCCCTGATAATAATTCCACACTAAGGAGGGTAAACGATAATATCCTGTTCATAATTTTCTTCGCCCTGTTGGTGAGAGTATGGCCGCCTCGACAACACGGAACTCAGCCACCATGAGACGCTGACGAAGGGCGCGACTAGCTGGTGTTAGGTGGCGCTAGCTGGGTGGTCGTGCCCATTATGGAATGCCTAATTGGTGCAGTATTTGAATGTGGGAAGTGTATAGTTTCTACTGTTGTCAAATTGTGGATGAATAATTTATGACTTAATAAATTGACTTTCCTTTTAAGAGATTAGAGAGGTAAGTAGTAGAGACGGAGAGAGACAGAACAGGGGTACCTAGTGACAGCACTAGGATCCCGCTTCCTCTATCAAGGAATAAACAATTGAAATTGATTGAGAGACAGAGACAAGGGAACAGACAGAGAGAGAAAAGGGAGAGATACAGAAAGAAAATGATGATGATTAATAAAGTAAATGTAAATTCACTTTATTATTCTCATACTATATCTCAGTCAGTAACAGAATGACTTAGGATAAAAAACAACTAAGTCTCTGAACTGTATTCAATAAATCTTCAATATGTTACAGTATAACAAACTTACTATACCGATAGAATACTAAAACAGTCAATATTATATACTATATGCTGATAACCGCATAGAAAACACGAAGTTCCCAAGCGCTTTCGTGTAATTCTTGGGAACTTCGTGTTTTCTTGTTTCCTGTGTGGATGTCAGCATATACTGTACATGGAACACGCGCACCTACAGTGATTTATTTGCATTATATACTATACATTGCTCCAAAACAAGTCCCATTAAAGGTCACTGAAACGACTAATACATAGCTTTTCAATGATATATTATACTTTTAATATATATCATAACGACACAAAAATTTACGTAATGATTCAACGACCCAAAAACCAGACAAACGTGAAGGAGACTGCTGCAGCTTCTCCTGGGCACCTGAGAAGGCAAGTACAGACAAACAGCCGGACAATGCAGACGTAATCTTCATTGATAAAAAAACAACACCAATGAAAGTTGAGACAGCTATGAAGGTTGACATTTTTCACATGCCACTACGCATATAATTATTCAGGTCTCACCTTATGATAAAACGCTCCAGTCAAACTGTCATCCCTGAGACGAAGTTATTGTTAGGACAGAAAATCTCGATCACTGTTGATTATAATGCGGCCATTAAATGTAGTCAGTATTTGGGATCCATCGTGTGATGCGGGGTTGACATATGCTACGGTTTTTGTACAAACACTTGATCAACATTCTAACAATCGGTCAATAAGTCGGATAAAAGTTGGCGCACAGTTAATATACAACGTAAGTTTGGGTTAAGGCAGTAGTTATGGGATAATTATATCCTGGCTTACAGTCATTCTAAAGTTCGCCAGCTTTCAGAAAGTGGTCAGTAATGACCCTCAAGAGACAGTGAGCCGCCAGTTAACAAGGACGTATCAGCCAGCATCCAGTCAGCACTAAGTACCAAGAAACAGAAAGTAGTGTACAAAGATGCCGTCATTAGCCAGGAGGAGACCAGCCAAGGGGCAGCCGAGAATTAGTCATAAGTAATTCATCAGACAGAGCAGAAAATGAGCTGTCATTCCACATTAAGATATCTTTCTTTTAGGACGTAGTTAACACCAAGTCAAGCAATGCGTATATAACATGTCAACAGTCAGCTGGTTGTTGGTTAAAACGAAATAAAGAGAAAGATACAATTCCAATAGCACTGAGGCAACAGCCGACTATCCATTACACTTCAACAAAAGTTAATATCAAATTATCGATATGCAGTAACTCGTAAATTAAATAATGATACGTGAAAATAGTCATAATTCAATCGCTGTCAACCAACTATTTCAAGCTGGCATAACCAAATATATATATATATATATATATATATATATATATATATATATATATATATATATATATATATATATATATATATATATATATATATATATATATATATATATATATGTGTGTGTGTGTGTGTGTGTGTGTGTGTGTGTGTGTGTGTGTGTGTGTGTGTGTGTGTGTGTGTGTGTGTGTCAAAAAATTTACATAAGTCTTTGCCTCGGGCTGACCTGACCAAAACAAAGAAATTGCTGTTGTCTTCTCCGTTCTCTAATCTCATGAATCCTGCCTCTTCCCTCCGACCTTCTTATCTGTGCAGTGGTGGATGAAATACAATCTGATTAATTTCCCATCAGTTGTGGAGTGCCCCAGGGCTGTGTTTTTGCCCTTAATGCTCTTAAGCATAAAGTTGATTGGTGAGCAATTCCTCTTTATACTCCGATGACATAGAACCTTCCACTCTCATCTTTTACGGTTTGTGTGTTTATACATTGTTTAAGAGATGGTACAACTCTTCGCTCAGGCCCATGTACCATAAAATAAAGTTAATATAAAATTAACATACAAAACACGGTCTTCCTAAGGATCTTTCTTCTTTGGAAAACTTTATTCTTCAGATCTCTCCCCACATCGCTAAGATATATGATTCACACTACGCTGCCGACCTTCTAGATATTGGAACTGAGAAAACAATTTGTTTTAGACTTTTAAATACCAGAGATTCAGTGTTTTACTCAGAGGCCTTGTCCTGGGTGCTTCCTCGTGTGTCTTTTATATAATAGCTGACTTTCCTCTTACTCCGTCTACCTATGATAATAACTGTAACAATAGTGTTCTTTATTATAACATTACTATAACCCTCTTCACCGAAATTAAATCCTTTACCCTCAACTTATAAAAACGTAATTTTTTCCATAATTAGAAAAGACTGACAAGTGAATACTTTATGAACATTAATTCACTAATAAATGTGAGAATACTAACTAATACCCCAAGATCTATTTTCTCTCACAACTAATAATAATGTTCTCCTATTTCTACCAAATAAAACAATCTGTTGATCAACCAAAGCCAACCAATAGTCAACTGATTAAAAGTCATTCATCAATAATTATCAGACAACAATTCAATTTTTTAGCAACATAAGACTGAACAGCTCAACAGTTACTTAACCAAACAACTGGAGAGTGTCAAGAGACAAATAACCAGGAGTTAATAAGTCGACCGCCAATCAAGTACTGTACGAGCCAACTGGACGGTCGGTAATATAAAGCAATTATCACAAGGGCGAAAATTTCATAAATACGTGGCAGTTCACCCGATAAAAATTATAGCCTGTAATGTACTGCAGTGTTATCAAACAACGCCTGACTCTCAGTCGCTGCCCACCTCTCTACCACCCTCCAGGGACGGAGTCACACCTGACTGACTCCTATAACGATATACCATTTAATCTCCATCTGAAACCAATAACACGAATTTGCGAGATTAAAGGGCGAAGATTCCTGAAATCAAGCTTCAATCGACGGCCTGATCGTTGTGTTCTTGAAAAGAGAATATGTGAGGAGGGGCACTAAGAAAGTCATCCTTGGTTCCGCATCATTAAGTGTCGTGATTGTGTGTGATTAGATCCTTCGATTGTAGCTGATTAAGTCCTGTGACCATGTGTGATAACTGCGGTAGTGAGGGAGGTCGGCCTTGGGTTACAGGGTGGGTGGGATACTGGCGTTACTCCAGGTCGTGTGAGTTTCGGCCACGCACGCACTCTCTATTATGTATGTGTATGTCTGCATGAGCCTTTTACGCTTGTGTACACACACACACAAAAAAGTGTCTACATGGAAATTAAAAAAAAAAATAAAGCCTTACAGGTGCACCATTCGTAACACGGACTAAGTCACAACAGGTACTCAATTTCCCACCACACATTTTTTAACATCTTGTAGTTACGGAGACCACCACTGCTGTGATGCGCTCTTTTAGCTGAACAATGCCCTGCACCTTTGTGGAGTACACTTTTATGACATAATTTTCATCGGTAAAGTTTGTACGTGCACGAGTTTGGATAATTATGCATATGTGTATTGTATTGGGGTGCATGACTCAGTGATTTCCAGGTCACAAACCTCTGTGCAAGTTTATGCTCTCATATATATATATATATATATATATATATATATATATATATATATATATATATATATATATATATATATATATATATATATATATATATATATATATATATATATATATATATATATATATATATATATATATATATATATATATAAATACCATTTTTTTACGGTCTGTGATTTATCTCGGTGTAGTCTCCAAGCTAACTAGCATCTAGGTTCAACCCGTTGCTGGTGATGACTGCTTCACCTTAGGATGGTGTGCTGGTAATATCAGCAATATTATGCTATACTTTTCTCTTGAAGTCCAACCTGCTGTAAAGCTGACAGTGTGACCAACAGCGTGACGCCAATCTGTGAGGCTCATCAACGTCTTTCATCAACCTACACTGACCCCAATTGTTAGCTCTATTTATGCATTCTTATTTATTCTTCCTCCAATTTTTCACTCATCAAGAAAGAGATTCGGTACATTCACCAGGTGGCCGATGTTCTGACATCCATGCATCAGCTGGGAGTTACTCAGACATCTACAGTATGTAATAATTAACAGGTTGTCTGAAGCTTCATCATCATCGGAACTGAACTTATTTCCTCTGATTTTACCATAAAAACAAAAAATTACATGAACTTTCGGTGCAAATTAAGATAAATTGGTTAATAGTAAACGGATATTACTGAATGATTGTCTGCCTGCAGTAATAAAAATCTTCTGGCCTTCTTGATAGCGTATATGAACGGGTGTATTGGTTGGAAGTTTCCACGATGTTGTCTTACGGATGTTCCTTCTCAGGTAATATCCTGCGGCACAAGAAGGATCATTACAGTTTAGTGTAAATTTGTTAGTTTTGAACCAGCGGCAGTTGTCAGTGACCTTCCACAATGTACACCTTCGAAATTTTTATATTACAGTCCATCAACAGTCAAAAGGTTCTCTCAGTTACTCGCACATTCACCTCTGTATGATGTGTGTAGTGTGAAAATGAGTCTGTAAAAAATGATCATCAATTCAGTTTATCTCTTATCGGCGTTACAAACTCCATCTACAATCAACATATATTAAATTTGGTCCCAACTCTGTGAGAATGATTTTACTAGTGGGAGAAACAAGAAGCTGCAAAAGACCAACACCACAATGAAGTATCATCAAGAACTCAACAAATGTATTCGTCAGGCTGACATCCGCGGTCGTACTAGACGGTCTACTCGTTTAAATGCCGGAACCTTCCCACCACACCATCACCCTGCCTCCCTACCCCTCCGAGCAAAGAAATGAGGTATCTATCCCATTACTCCGTTACCTTATATAAGTGTAGTGTATTTAGCAAAGTCACGGCAGGTTGAGTCTCCAGCATGCTTTAAAGTGACGAGAGGGTTGTCACAGTGCCATCAGAGGTGTGCAACACGAGCAGGGGGTAATTAGCCAGGTATCGCACAGGATCTGGGCCGTGTTGACAGCCGACACACATAACGCAGCGTCTGCCATAAACTAATGGCAACACTGTGGGGGTAACACCCGAGAATTTGTAATGATGAGTACACCGATAACGGCCTAATTAATTGATATATTGGGGCAAACATATGCAGTAGTGAGCACAGCAAGATTACCAGAAACCAAATGCGTTGTGGTATTTTTCTCTCTCGCTGAATTCGTTGGTTGAGCTTAATATATATATATATATATATATATATATATATATATATATATATATATATATATA
The DNA here is from genome assembly GCF_018991925.1 of Homarus americanus. Classification (NCBI taxonomy): domain Eukaryota; kingdom Metazoa; phylum Arthropoda; class Malacostraca; order Decapoda; family Nephropidae; genus Homarus; species Homarus americanus. The sequence continues at coordinate 2,679,810 of NW_024719665.1, forward strand.
TCAGCTGTACTCTTTCACTAACACATATCCATCTAATGACATGACGAGACAACTTTATCTTTTTTTTGCTGACTGTTAACACTAATGTTGGGCGTGAGAGACCACACCACATCCGGGTCGTTGCTGCAGGCTTTAGAAAAGTAAAGAGTATGACAAGGGACAACTGATCTGTTGATGCACATATTCTCATTTATTTCCGCATTACTAAAACAAATTTCGGCTTTCTAAAACACGTCGAAACTCAAGTGACACCAACCAAAGGTGTCACTTGAGTTTCGACGTGTTTTAGTAATTATCAAAACCACCAACACATACAGTATACAGTCACTCGTTAAATCACAGCCTCACACACACACACAACTAACACAATAACTTCTACTTCAGTCAATTCAACCAGTTTTTCTCGCCTCCAGGTAATACAAGTCACTAGTTGTCGCAGTTACATTTGCCCCAGTTTTATAACAATCACCTCTGGTCCAGTCAATACAACAGTCACCTCTGCTCCTTTCAGCTATGTCGACTCTTTTCCAGCCTATAAAACAGTCGTCACCGTGAGCATTGCGGCAGACTGTAGAAGTCAATTACCGTGATGAGGATGTATGGAGGAGTCTGGGAGATGACAACTGGATAATGAGAGTCAATGAGGCGTCTCACCTTACCCTCATACCTCATCGAGACACTCCGCTCTCTGTGTGTGTGTGTGTGTGTGTGTGTGCAGAAATCATTTAATTATTTATTTGTGGGTTTACAAACTTGCTTCTGGATGAGAAGATGATTAATGTTGACAGGGCAGCAGAAGAGTGTTGACCAGTTATAAGGATAATTTATAAATGTTTTTCTTTGGTATTTTTTCTCAAGTATTGGGACAACTTTTTTCATATCTACAACACCGTCCACAGAACAAAGGGGTTGTAGGTTTCGACTATGTGTGTGTGTGTGTGTGTGTGTGTTTATTTTATGGGGATTAGCCCACCCGGGCACAGGTCACTGACCCACATCGGGGCCTGGGGGGCGAAAATATATTTATCATAATAATAATAATAATAATAATAATAATAATAATAATAATAATAATAATAATAATAATTGATAAAAATTATAATAAAAAATAAAATAATAATAATAATAATAATAATAATAATAATAATAATAATAATAATATAATAATAATAATAATTGATAAAAATTATAATAAAAAATAAAATAATAATAATAATAATAATAATAATAATAATAATAATAATAATAATAATAAAAATAATAATAATAATAATAACCATAAAAAAATCAAGAGTGATATATTGTATATGTATGTTGTGTTGTCAAAGTAAGAGAAACAATTGAGACCCTGCAATTGTGTGTAAATGAGGCACAAAGTCAGATCAGCAACCTGGGACTTGGTCACAATTTTCGTGATGCCATATGGCAGCAGGGTCTACCATTAGACAACACATTATGCTTCCAATATCTTCCCAGGCGGTAGTACCTCCCTGTTTGGTAGCTGCCTGCTACCTACTACCCTTGTTTTACCCTAAAACCCAATTAAAGTCAGCAAATATACGGACACCCTTATCTGATCTTGTAGTCCCGTTAACATAAGTTTAAATCTTACTCCACAGTCTTGGGGATCAGACCTCGATGTACTCAGAGTATCCAAGTAAATAAATCTAACTCATCCTTTCATCAAAATATTCCTATGGGCAATATTTGTACATCTTTATATAATTTTATGCTCTGATTTACTAATTTGTTTCCCAGTCCTCTGAGGTCCCATGCCACACAAGAAACAGTCGAATTATTTCATCATTTCACCCTGACAGTGATGTAAAGTCAGAAACCATAATTACTGGCCCACTCAGGTCGAGCGGTAGGTGAGACCCGAGGTCCTTACTGGTCGGCAGCTCACAGAGTGTCAACACACAGCATCATATACCCTTGAATACTCGTCATAGTCGTTCAGGTCACACCTCACCTTTACTTTGAATATAATGTTACTTTTACTGCTCCCACAAACGTGAAGTAAATCAGATATATGTTATGTCTAATGGACAACAAACATGTCCGCTGGCCGGTGCTAAAAGGATATAGCAGCAGTTTTAGAATATGTCTGCTTAGGCCAACACAGGAGTACTCTGGTGATGTCCCACACGACATAATGTTGTCATAGTACAGCAGCAGGCCAAGTCTCATGCTTTAGTTAACATACACAGTTCTCTGATACACTGAACACATCGTTGGGCTGTCTCATCTGCAAATTTGGTAAGGAGCTTCTGCACCATCCTCGACACCGGCTCCTACTACCTAGCCCGAGAATTGCTGTTCGACACCACAACCGCATCCAGCCCATACGTGCACGAACTGATCGCTATAAGAACAGCCCAGTCCCAACCATTGTAAAAATTATCAATAACTTGTAATAAACCAGTGTATTCACTCCCAGTAAATCCTACTTCTTGCACTGTCACTATGTTGAAATGCCCTGTAGCTTGAGCTTTTCCCCATCTAGTTATTATATATCCTATTTGTATCACTTATGTTACTTGTATATTATTTGTAAATCGAAACCCATTCCCCAATTATGTAACTGTATATTTTCAGCCTTCTGGCTGCTATGCTCTTTTAATAAACCGTTAATTATTATTTTATTATTATTATCAGTACAACTCCTGCTGGCCGTGAAGGTCATCACCTCATTAGGCTGCCTGTCTATAAATATTAAACTATGAAACATCAAACATCACACCTCTAAGCAGTGGTAAATAATGTTAATACTGTATTGTTTATACCACAAAGTGAAGAATCTGGCAAAAGTTACTGAGGACTGTATACTTCATATAAGTTGTGGTTACTTGTGGTCGTAAGTCCAAACTCGTGCACCAGCTGGCTAACGTCTCAGGTTGACTCACTATATCTCCTTCACTCGCAGAAACAAACACCAAAGTCTCGGTGTGTTGTGGACGCTACGTTAGAATAAGTAATAAATATATCAATATATGACAGTAGATACTCTTAGCGTCACTAGCCAGTGTTGCCTCTCTCAGTCTTAGAGAGAAATAGAGGAAAAATCTCAACCTTACTCGGGGGTCCAGCGGGACCTTCGCTAGCATCACTCCTTGGGGGCGTAGGGCAGCTGTTCTGGCCCTCTCGGCGGAGTCCTGAAGACCGTCAGCTGTCTCAGCACCTAAGGAGGGTGGCCTATGGGACCCACTCGGCGGGGTTCCTGGAAGGTTCCGGGCTGCCCATGCTAGCAGATGAACGTTCGGACAACAGTATTTCGGCCTATATAGTCAAAATTTTACATGGCCAACAATGTTGTCCGGCGTGTCAGCAGCCTATTGGTTCACCTCTACACCCGTGGGAACACCCAAGTCGGTTGTGTACAACAGCGTCAGAGAATTAAAGCAGCCTTACAGTAAGAACGGAATGTTGTATAATCAGCACCAATGTTTTAAGGCTCATTAAGGCATCATGTGTTGGTCAATACAAAAGTTTTACCAAGTTAATGACCGACAATCCAATATAATATTTATGATTTTTCACTTGTAATAATACATAAAATGAATAGCTTCATACAAAACGTAACATAACGTAACGACCGTAACGTAATGATATGTAACGAAATGTAACGAAATATAACGTAACCTGCTTTAGGTATATATAATTTGAATATATTATGATTGTAAACGACGTCTTATTATGAAACAACATTTTTTTCGTATGAAAATTAATTTACATTGTCATAACAATGAAAAAAGATTATCCCATTATCCCTATTTGGCGGACACACACACACACACACACACACACACACACACACACACACACACACACACACACACACTCCCCTCGCTGCAGGCACACAACACTCTCCTGACCCTTATAGAGCCCTTTCCCATTTATACATTCCTTCCTCTATATCCTTGATTACATTCCCCACCTCTACAGTATGTATTCCTCTCCCCTACATTCCTCAACTCACTCCAAAGATCCTCTATGCCCCCCCTCCAAACCCTCTTTACTCATATCCTACCACCCTTCCATAGACATTTCCACCCCTCTCCACACATACACAGCCCACACCTCCCACTGGCACACACCTTCACCCCCTCCCACTATACACAGGCCCTTCGTCCCACCCCTGTATGTCCTGTTATTTCCACTGTTACCCGTGGCCGCTTGAACCTGGTTAAGCCACAGACGAGCTCGTGTATAAGAGCTGACTGTAAGAAAGTTAAGGAACCCACATAAGCTACCCAACTCAAACTCTACTTTCTCCTTGAATATAATTATCAACTCAATGTTCGCCTTTACAGCCACTTTTGTTCGTTTCCAGGAGACATCTAGGCAGCGTCTCGACCCAATTGCATTGTGTAAAAGCAGACAATCCCGAGCATCACACAGCATCACACGACACTGGGAGATGGTGTTCTGTTGATTGATGTCCATGTGAGAAGGTAACGTTCAATGTTTTTGGAAAGAATCTTTATCTTAGCAACGCCTCAACAGATTTAAGTTAATTGTGTTTATTATAATGGAGCACTAATACGTGAGGCTAAAATAATATGGTTAACATTACAATGCATTATTAATCTGAAGGAAAGATAATATGAATAATGTTGAATTAGAATATAAACTTGAAAAGGCAAGATGTTAGGCTAATATTAAAATGGATTATATTTCTGAGGGTAAGACGGTAAAAATAATATTATAATGGGATATTAAATTGCGAGAGTGAGGTATCATGACTAGAATCAAAATGGAAAACTTATTTGAGGGCAAATTACTATGATTAATTATATAATGACTGTTATTATGAGTAAGATATAAGGAATAGTATTACAAAAGAATATTTACCTGAAGATGAAATAGTTTATGAATTGTATTATATGTGAATACTAAGATAGGAGTGTACAGTGATGTAGCATAAATGGTATTATAATGTACTATTTATCTGTAGGTAAACTATCATGTGTAATATTATAAAAGAAAATTAATATGTGAGGGAGGGAGGGAGGGAGAGGCGGGCTGTGCGTGAGTGTGGGGGAGACAGCGGACTCCTTGGTGCACCACATTAAACTTACCGCACACGGGAACTGTGCGGCCACTACTGAGTTACCCCCGCCACCACCGCCACCGTCATTAAGGCCTACTTTCCCACCGCCCACATGTAGGTAGCTGGGTCTTAAACGAGACGTGGGATAGCATTCTCATAGCTTGCGTACATTAATTATCGAGAGGTCGGTGTACTGTGATCCTCACCAAGAAGGAGAAACCAGAAATTAGCTGAGTGTAGTGGTACGTATTCCTGGTAGCTACTGCTGGTTCCCTTTGGAGGCAGATTAGGTGGATTTTTTCCTTAAAGGGACTATGAGAATATTAACCCTACAGATTATTATGCTGTATCTATAACCCAAGAAACACACACACACACAATAAACCATTAATTATTATTATTATTATTACACACACACACGGCGAAACATATATTTATTAATGTTAAATGCGAGAAATCTGTATGACTTTACAAATTCTAAGCTGCACCAACAGGTTTTCCGGGAATACCCCAATGTAGCAACTTGTGGACACGCACGTGCATGTGTGCTTAGTATCTCGCGTGTAGTTCATGTTTTGGTCTTAAAGCTTTTTTTTTATGGCTCAGTTCACTCCAGTGGGGAAAGGAGCGTGTGCGTATCCTGTATTTTTCCTCAAATGAGAATATACGGTAACACACAAGTAAGAATATCCGGAACTACTGTACACACACACACACACACACACACACACACGTGCGTACAAGAAAATACCCACATGTATATCTCCACACGCTTAAACTCAACACATACCCACACAAACACATACGTAATTAAACACACACACAAACATACACAAAGCACACAACACTACACAAAAAAATCACAAACAGTCACGCAAGCAAATAATAATAGACTCAAGTGTACGATTAAAATGCACAATATAAGTGTATAACTACTTTGCATGACTGAAGAACACTGTCTGAGAATGTGGCGTGACCATCTGACAGATGTATCAAGTAATTACCTAATTTGAGCACGAAAGTCGCGTATTATCTCGGTCTCATGATTAATCTGACACTGTTACTTTGGCGAGGAAGAACTTACAGACGCTGAACCATTTAATAAATATTCAAGACTCGTCAAAGCTCCGTCAAATTACAGATTTTTTTTTTCTGAGATTAGTCAAGGAAAAATCGCGTTTTCCATGACCTAATTGATCATGATTTTCAGGTGTGAGGGTTTTATCGTCTGTGAGGCCTTCCAGAGCCAGTGTATCTCTCTCTCTCTCTCTCTCTCTCTCTCTCTCTCTCTCTTGATCAGGGCTCACGTTCTCATTAGAAACTGGTGGCTGTAATGAATGGCTTACCATAAAAGGTGTATCGTCAATAAGAACTCCGGACGTCGCACACCCTGGAAGTAGCACGTCTATGATTCACCACCCTAGAAACCCACACACGAAATACTGTACTGGGGAACTTCAGCCTGGGACACCACCTGAGGCAAAGACCAAATCAAAGCCCTATTAAAGTCCCGGAAGGAGAAACTTATGCATGACGACTTATTACATAAAGTCTTATATCACAATACATAAGTCTGAAGCAACAGCACCTAGAGACGCGTCACAGTACTGTATAGACATCATGCAGTATAGTGAGCGAAATCAGTTACCTACGATCCCCACTGCTACTTCCCCATAGCAGTAGTGGCTACAACCTCCGCGTACCTGTTCTCTATTTAAGTTACAGTCCTTGACAAAATTTCTTTCTGTTGAATGGTCTGTCGGTCATGCTGGTAAATTAGCTGAAATGGTGAGGTTGGTCTTCTTGTTTCTGACTTTGTGAAAACTTGTAAATAGGTTATCTGCCCTAAAGTATACACACGTATAGTATGACAGAAAGTTCACCTGTTGACACTCAACTGTTGATCACGTTAGGTTAAAAAACTTCAATCTTTCACACTATTTCTTCGGGTTAATCCTCTAACTAAGTGAACCTTTGTCGAGATCAATTAAAACTCGAGGCTGCAGCCAGGCGAGAGGTGACGCTTGATCACCAAGGTCAAAGGATACATTATCTCCCGAGGCTTTTTTCTGTCTGATTACCATCAATTTACAGGTAAAACACACGGTGTCATATATCACTCGGCCAGTTGGAAGTAATTGTTATAACCATTGAGATTAGAGAACAGACTCCAATAGAAGAACTTTCCCTAATGAGTATGTTCCTCGAAACTTGTTGCGTTCGTCGATGTCGTTTTAAAGATTAAAATAAACTTAAAAAGTTCAAAGGACTCTTCCCAGATTTAATCTATAATTATAAACATTCAGCTTGGACGGTGACCTCCAATTAAAAATTTTGCTCAGAGAGTAATTGCAGTTTCCTTCAAGCACTGTCCTGAAGATGATCTTTTACTTTTTATTGATGATAATGACATAATATTATATTTTTTCTTATGTTTGGAGGATGATAAACCTGAGCCAGAATGACTTGGGTAGTATTTATATCATACAAAAAAAAAAAACCATTTATGAAGTCCCACCTTTACTCTCCCAAAGATAAGGATGAACATTTCTTAACTTCTCTACGAGTACAATGTGGCAATTTTTCTTAAGATTCTCCCTTACATGAGTACTAACATCTTATACTGATATACAACACGTGTAGGTCCAGCTTCCCTTCCATGGTTTCTTCAAGTACATTTAAAACATTTAAACATTTTACTTTTGTTCCTCAACTATGTGATGATGAAACGACCCTTAATATATACGAGTTAAGTCCTGAGCTACGGGGTCGTGAGGATAAACGATACTAGGAGATTTTCTTTTTTTTTAAATATTATATATAATTTTTTATAAATATCACCATTTTGGATTTTTTTCACACTCATTATCTTGTGTCTTCATTAATATCCTCGTTAGTTTTTCGTATATTTTTTTATCGTTATTTGAGTTTCCTTTCTCTTTATTTATTATCATGTCTTAGGCACGTAGATTATGTTCGTTGTTTTCATTACTGTATATTTTATGCAATGTGTTGTCAAGAGACAGAGTTACTAATGATCATATAACAGACAATATGTGAAGGTTATAAGCACTGAGGGCGTCTCGTTTAACAAGGATAATATTCAGCCTAAATTATATGTAATGACTTTCAAAACATCACCTGTGAACTGGTTCTGTTGATTTATATTACTGAAGACTTAGCCTATAAGGAGTCTACGTATAGTATCTTCATTTATAATAAAATCAATGTTAGTGATGGAAACTTATTCCATTATACACTGTTGATGATGGATCTCTCAGCCAGGTTAGGAATCCACAACAGGTAGTAGGCAGCTACCAAACAGGGAGGTACTGCCGCCTGGGAAGATATTGGAAGCATAATGTGTTGTCTAATGGTAGACCCTGCTGCCATATGTGACCAAGTCCCAGGTTGATGACCTGACTTTCTGCCTCATTTACACACAATTGCAGGGTCTCAATTGTTTCTCTTACTATTGACAACACAACTTATATCTATCGTTTATCACTATTGATTTTTTTTAATCTTGCATTTATTTATGGTTCTTTGTTATTTTTATTATTATTATATTATATATTTTGTATTTGTATTTTATTATTATTATTATTAGTAGTATTATATATCTTCGCCCCCAGGCCCTGATGTGGGTCATTGATCTGTGCGCGGGTGGGCTAATCCCCTTAAAAAATAAAAAATACGAGAATAATATGTTTCGGTCATATAGCCATGGACGATTAATTACATTCAATAATTACAAATGATGTTTATTTTCTCTCTTTCCTGCAAGAATTTTCCTGTTATAAAATCAAGCAGGTTGAAGCAAGAGCAACTACCTATTTCTATTCATCACAGTGGTCCCCTTCATCAACAAGGTTCATGATGTCTTTGGGTGCGTCAACACGGGGTTCAGCCTCTGTTAGTGTGGCCGCTTCGTTTCTTCCTGTCGATCACATGTTTCAGGCACAATGTACTGTACTACACCAGCTAAGGTCCTGTGATCCACCCACCACACTGCCTCCCCCAAGAGAAAGATTTAGTCATTGCCTTGTCTCTGATACCGAACTATCCAGCTTTATTCCTCACACCACAAGCCTGCTGTGGCAATTCAGAGGGCCTGTTAAATACACAGTCACGAATGTTTACCCATAGCTCTGGGTAATTTTAACGTCTTGTGAATTGTTACCATACCCTAAGGGCAGAGTTAGTGCCATGACACTGGTGAAGAGAACAAAGTAAACTGTTGCCTAAGAAAATCAGAATATACTTCCAACGGGGTGTGGCGGTCGAGTGGCTAGTGTGCTCGCCTCCTGTACAATAACGCTCCCTGGTTAGTGCCAGAAGTACTACTAGTCCTCAGGTTTAAATGAGATCAAAACTTTGCATTTGACGATGTGACAGCAGTCGAAATACCTACACTACCGCCTTGTTTAACGAAGATTTATTATTCAATAAACTGGAGCTTATTTCAACGCTCTCGTAGTGTAGTGGTTATCACGTCTGCTTTACACGCAGAAGGTCCCAGGTTCGAGCCCTGGCGAGAGCATAAGATAAGTAAGCATTTTTTATATGACTAACCTGAGTGTTGTATTGTTGAAGTGATTCACCAGTCTCAGGTAGTCCGAGAACTGTACAATGTAATGTTTCTTATTTATATTCATCATAAATTTATTAGTTTTATGTTTGTAGATTTCCTATAAGTGATCAGTAACCAAGCCTAAGCAAAGAGCCCTGCTTGGTTGAATTGCCTTATTATTTACCTGCACTACGGCCCCTCGGGTACCCAGAGACTAGAAGGTCAACAATTGCCTAGCTAACACTAGAGGTGACTTAACAGAAGTATATAAACACCTCAGTGGGTATTACTCAGTTGTTGTGTTAGTGGCCGCACCCCACCCAACCCACCCCTACTATTTACATTCTATACACAAGAGATATAAATATTGCCTCATAAACATAAAAAAAACTTCCTATCTTATTTTTTCAGCTATTGTTTAGTTTAGAAATTTAAAAAACTTATTTAGTTTTAAAAAATCAAGAGTTGGTGAACGGTGCTTAAAGATCCTCACCACTGAAATCCCGAAACAACAACAACAACAACAACAACCCCTACATTTCCCGTTGCATGGTTTGTGGTCGCCTTAAAATACATTATCACAGCCAATAAAACACATCCTAGTTATCACAATATCAGCACGAGAAAAAACAAAAACGTCCATATACTGTACACCTTCAGAATCTATATGAGAAATATAATAAGTAAACGGGAACAAAATACATGCAAGATGAAACGATATGTAAAGAAAATAACTTAAGTACAATGAGAAAGAAACACGAACAGAAATTAAAAAAAATGGAATAAAAAACAGAGAAAGAAACGAACCACAGAAGAAAAAATATATTTGGAAATAAATAAGTAAAATAAAACAAGGAAAACAGAACGACTACGAAAAAGAAGAAATTAAAGAGAACAAATGAAAAAAAAATTAAAGCAACAATAAGACAAATGAAAAGAGATATTCAATTATAGTGTTATTCACATACAGGGATGAAGGGAGACAAAAGAAAGGGAGATGTGAGAGAAAGAGAGCGAGAAGAGGGAGAGAGACAGTAGAAAGGGAGAGAGACAGTAAGGAAGGAGGGAGGGAGACAAGGAGACAATAGGGAGGGAGGGAGGGAGGCAGTAGGGAGGGAAGGAGACAGTAGGGAGGGAGGTAGAGAGGGAGAGAAACAGTAGGGGGGGAGTAGGGAGGGGGGAGACAGTAGAGGGGAGAGAAAGAGGACCGTAGGGTGGTGGGGAGACAGAGAGGGCTGGGAGAGACAGTACGGAGGGGAAAAACAGTAGGGAGGGAGAGAGACAGGAGAGGGTGAGAGAAAGAGCAGGGAGGGAAGAAAACAGTAGAGAGGGAGAGAGACAGTAGGGTGAGCGAGAGACAGTAGGGTGAGCGAGAGACAGTAGGGAGGGAGACAGTAAAAGGGGGGAACAAGCTAAAGCCTCAGAGTGGAACTAGTGGTCTCCCGCACGGCCACTCGTTAGTTACGGCTGGCTTGACTCCCACAACCTGGCTCAGCAACCCAAGCCCCGGTGACAATATTTATGCAAAAAATAAGTTTACCTTGATTCTCTAACTGTGTTTTGCAGGTAGATGGAATGTCTTAGATCAGCACTAAGGAGGGAAGTTATAGAAGATTAATTGGTGCGCCCATTTTACGTTAAGAAGTTTTACCAGTGGTGCAATTCATCCACAGTGTATTAAGGTAATCTTAGCTTTGGACAACGAGAGTGCATGTAAGATAGACCACAAACAATAAAGGAAAACATATCCTGCCGTTTAATACGTGATGCATAAACGGTCTTGGGATGGAACTGAACTGTGAAATTACAGAAAATTAATTGTTACTTTACTATGCAAGGGAATTTTACCCTGCTATTTTATCAACAATCTAGACAAGAATGGGGAGGTCTGAGAAGAATGGCATACGGATCTGTGAAATATATAGAAAATCACAGCTTCTGCATATTTTTCTCCAATGGATTTCTACCCTGATTAAGTACACTCACATTTGGCCGCAAAATAATCTGATTCGTCACACACACACACACTAATCGTAATGTGTGTGATTAGAAAATAAGAGATTAGTATTAAGTCGTAAAACTACTCAAAATCAAATACTGTAAGTTAAAAGGATACATAATTCTGTATTCCACATGAGGATGATTTGTGTGTCTGGCCGGGGGTATTCATGGCTGAGTAACAGGTATAATAGTGAAGGAGCTTGACGTACAACGCACCTCCTCCCCGGCGTCAGGCAGAGGGTGTATGAAGAGGTACATCCATAATTCAATGATCACCTGTTTAAATCATTAACCAGTGGCATGCACACCATTATATTAAGCATCAAAATAATTACTTTCGTGATGAATGGCCTTACTCCAGAGCAGTACTTGAGGCATATGTTAATGGAGCATCAGTGCTGATTTTAAATCTCGGGTGGAGGAGTCTGGCGGCGACAGTGTGCTATCCATCAATATAATTGCAGTACGTCGGGGCCTACTGAGGGAGGTATCTCATCAACAAGGACGCCGCTCTGGGAGATATATTGCAATCCAAACACCACAACCACGTCGTGAGTCTTCCGAAGGGCGGCGGCCACAGATGCTGCTCAGGTATTCTCTCTGTGGATCGCTGGTATGATCAGTCTTGACGGAAGTCGGAAAATTTGTAGACCGCTCGAGTACGTTTGTTTATATTTCTGCAATAGTGGTGAGTATCCCGATAGTTGTTTAGTTATGAAAGTCTTCTTATTTTACCTATCTTGGCCTCATTCACTTTTCAAAGTAATCCCTTCGGTGATGAAAGGAGAATACCCATTTTGTTTCCATTAACTAAAACGTTCTATATTACTCTTAGACAAGTATATTAAATGCGAGATGAAAAATAAAATGGATGAACCTTTACCTTTGCACAACTTTCTGAAGCAATATTCTAGTTCAGGTTTTCTTTCTGATTACATGCAGCGTCAGAAAAAATAATGTGCAGGTTTCCTTTACCTTTTCTTAATTCAAGATCTTAAAAAAAGTTTGTATATGTTGATATTAATTACACTTAGGTGTTATAACGTCAACGTTACCCATTTTCTGTTCTTGCTCTCGCTGCTGTTGGCTAGAACAAGAAAACATTGTACTGTACATGCGCCTTGTGTCTGCCGGAGGATCTAACATGTTGGACATCCACAAACACTTCTGGTTACGAATAATTTTCTTGGGAATTGTGTCCAAGAAAAAGTACAAAGGAAACAGTTTTTAGGGAAATGACATAGAAGGAAAACACGTGATGAGACAATACTTTAGATGATAATCACATAGAAATGGTGACCAGATGTGAAAGGTCTCTCTGAGAGTCACGTATAGGGAGTGTTGATCTGACAATGACGCCCGGCACATGGTTACATCAAGGAATGACAATCATAACACACACTCTGAAGAAACTCATCCGCTAAAGATATAAAAGGAAAGGTTTGATTACAATGTATTGATTTTTTTCTACAGATTGATTACATGGAATAAGGTTTAGTTCGAGAAGAGTACTTCAGGAGTAGTGTTCGGAGTACTGTGTTCTCTGATGAAGTGTCGTAAAATTTCGGGGGAGAGAACGAGGTCCATAGAATGGTGTTCTAATCACGGTACATGCAAGTATCCCAGAGCACCGAGTACCGGAAACGGTGTAGAGGAAACTGCCTGAGCGAAGCTTATTATCAGACCAGGACCGACGGACAACTCGTGGGATTTATATACATATAATAGCGAGAAAATGTACGTCCACCATTATCCGCTGCGACAGCCAATTAGTCTTGCTCTGCGTACAATGTCGTCTTCAACACTCTGGGAGGGAAATATTCTCTCGTCGACTTAATTTGCCAAGTGTTATTATTGTGCTGTGTTAATTTTATGGGTAATTAGCACCGCTGCACTCCCGTTATGGACTCCCTTACAGGTCTGGTCATTGTCGTTTATCTACGTTATTAGTTCTAATGTTATGGTCCTGGCAGAGGATGGCCACAGAATGGTGAAATGTGTGTCCCTAAAAGGCGGGTTGATGACTGCCGCCCGTCGAGGATTGTGGTCAAGTAAGTGACTGGGAGGTGTGGGGCTGCTGCCTTCCTTCCTCCTTGTTCTGTTCCCCTTCTCGTCTAACTTACAGAGGAGGTGTCTTTTATACATCCATTTTATGTATTTTTAGTCGTGTTCATTTAAGCCTTATTTCCTAGGCCTACTTCTGTTGGCATGTTTACTAATTCCACGTTCACTGTTATATTTTTTTCGTCATTTGATCCTATAATATTTAAATACTGTTTATCTATCACTTCTTTACCCTCCTTCTCATCTCTTTATCTCTTTGTAACTATGTCTACATATTCAGTCCTTCTTTACTTAATTTTACTATAAATTTTGCTGTGATCTTTCTCGGTGTTCCTTCAACCAGTGTAGTGAAGTACAGTGGTGACTTATATGCCCTTACAGATAGGACAGTACCCCCCTCCCCTCCCCTCCCAACACACACACACATTATTAAGCAAATAATTGGGGGTTCAAAAGATCAGTTCATAGTCTGATTACTCATAAAAATAAAAGGAAGATTCATCACACAATAGTAACACGCGTTTGAACAAACATTTACAAAAGTTAAATAAATTATAAAAAGGAGGATCGGCTACAGATCTATGTATGATACAGTGAATCAAAACAATATACTGTATGTGTCACTTTAGTGTGATGTTATTTTGTACTTTGGAGAATACGATGGTAACAATACAATACACTTACTAATGCTTTTAGATGTTATGTAAACAATTGGTGTTCCCTGAAGCATAACAAAATTGATCAGTTAAACTTGTTAATTTGGTTTCAGTTATTAAGTTTAACTATGGTACGTACATGTTGCAGAAGTCCTGCCATGCCGCGCTTAGCGTGAAAAACTATGAAAGGCCAAGACGGCAAAGAAATACTGACCAGATTAAACAGCGTGTGACGCCGTTCTTTTGACCATTGTGGTCGTGGAGTGGGTTTACGAGCGTATGGCGACACCTGCACAGGAAGATCTCACTAAAACTTTGATATTTATTGACGTTATCGACTTTTATCAATTAACTTCATCTGCTGTTTAATAATAAAAAGCTTTAGTACGTGATAAACGTACGTGTTGTGCTAAGGCAGAAAACATCTTTCAGTTATTTAATTTACTATATATCATGGGACGGGAGGACGAGCATGTGGCCTCTGCCTGCTGCAGTAATCTGGACAGTGTCACAAAGTAGTGTAATTTGTTATGCCTATAAGAGTACGAATTATCACAGGCACCGACCACCACCACCTCGCCCACACCCACCACCCTGCCCACACAACACCCACCACCACCCTGCACCACCACCACAACCACCCTGCACACACACACCCACCACCACCATGGCACACACAACACCCACCACCACCACCCTGCACACACAACACCCACCACCACCACCCTGCCCACACAACACCCACCACCACCCTGCCCACACAACACCCACCACCACCACCACCACTCCTGTAGAGAACATACATTCATAGCAATAGTTTTAGGACTCGATCACGTGAAAAATTAAGCACTCCAGTTTATTTAACCTGATTATTAGATACCCTAACACTACCTCGGGGTTATATTAGATTAGATTAGATTAGATTAGGATACGTTAGGGTAGGTTACGGTGGTTAATCTTACGGTGACAAAATCTGGGGTGCCTAATCTTCACGTAATCCAAATATTTCCACACGTGCAAATTACAAACTTGTCTTATTTTACTGTTAATTTAAACTCGCTAACGCTATATAAACCAGGATCGTTTAGGTTTGATGAGGACACACTGTTTACCGGAGTTCCAATTAACGAGGTATTAAATCATTTACGACTGGGGGCACACAACCGCCATGTCAGTTTGGTAAATGTCTGTTGATATTTTCATAACGTTGGTAAAATAAAATATTCCAATATATTATTAGTGTTTTGTTTTTTTCGTTTTGGAATTTATTTTTCCTCACCGATGACTCTAGTACAGTGGTGATGTGTTGAGGACAGGTTCTTTTGATCAAACTGATGAGGTTCTTCCGGCAATTTCAGTATCATTCTTCCAGATTCACAATGATCTAGTTTTTATATCAAATATCAGGTAAAAAGGAAACGGTGTGGTTAAAGACCATATTGCGATTTATTTGTTATGATTAGGATTGGTTGTTCTAATTTTACGGTAATCTGCACAAAGAGTATTTTTCTTGTCATCTTCCAATAAGATATTGATAATTTCTTCCATATTTTTTACGAGCTATTGGGAAATGACGTCCAGAGTCTATTCATGCAGAAATTTCTAAGATGCACAAAAAGACCAAAGAACTGAAATATTGTAAGGTAAAAAAAGTTAAGTTCCGACAAATATTTCACGTGATAAAAAAATAAATGCAATGTCTCAGACCATTTGGCCGCGAGATGGATATATAAATCTCTTTCAAATACTCATCAACTGTTACGATCTTCCCTTGTCACATATGAGTAACACCAAAAAAGTAAGGTTGATCTTTACAGCATTCCGCGCCACGATTGTGATTTAATCTGTAGACAATAAGATAAGAACTCAGAGACAATGATTATGGATCTTAAATAAACTATTAAATCAGGCCATGTAAATAATGATGTTTTCAATCATGCTATAGACGACAATTTCACCAGTTTGAAGAGATGTAAAATAGTGTAAAAGTGCAATATGTTTCTATGAACGCAACACTCTGGAATTAATCGTCATTTATATTTTTAATTCACAGCAAATGGCTCCTTTCAGGTTTTAACGACACTTTTACACAACTTTTTGGTACATTTACTTTACTAGTTTAACGCGTATCACAAACTCCACGGAAACCGAAGAAGGAAACAAAACAAAGTATAACTTCTTTTAGACTCGAATAAATTAATTCTAACTTTTGAAATTAAGAATTTCGCCGTAGCCAAAGGTAGTCCACATTATTCCTTGAGTTCCGACATGGTCATAAAGCCGCCAAAAGGGTCTGTACAACATCTCACCGAGGGGGACTGACGTACACAACTCGTCCTGCTAGTACCGGTACAGTATATGGAAGCTTGTGAGGAGCTTTGGGACTTAAGAGGGTTGTATCCATTTTACTGTCAGATATCAACTACCTATTAAATCTTTATGAAACTTTCACATATTTACTAAGGATATTAGATTGGGAGATGGCTATAAATTTCACTAAGTCATTTAGGGTTTCCAGAAGTGGTTTGTTGGGGTTCAAAGAATGACCCTCGACCTAGCTATCGAATATTGATGCCTAACAATCAGCATGCAAATTCTTCTAATGTATCAGTTTTTTTGTAATTCCAGCTGCAATGTACCAATCTGATTTATGATGCAGTCACGAGATCTTACCAAACCTATATTAAATTAGTTCGGAAGTACCAAGAGAATGTGAAGCCGGCCAGGGTGGGGCGATATCTTTTGAAGCGGTTGTTACCTGTTTTTCGTGGCACAACAATGACGTGGCCCGATCACTCCAAAGCTGAATATCGGTGTCCACTTCGAATTCTGAAGATCTCTTATCTGCACACATCCTCTCTGGTTTAATCATACACTGGAAGCACTCTAGGTATGGACAGATCAAGTTTTCATTTTTATATTAAGTGTTAGCTGTATATAACTGAAGATCCCCCGTCCAGTTGATTGATATTTCTATCTTCTCAAGTTATTCAGGTTTGACAAGCTCGTAAAAGACCTTAAGGGTCAAACACGAATTTATGTGTACATGTGACAAGCACCAAGAGACCATTTACAGAGTTCATTTCAGTAAACTGTGCTGACATTAGGGCGGGCATCAGTACAAAATAAGAGTTGTCCATAATGGTTATAACTGTACAGTATATATGTCATTTACGCTTAAACCATCACCATCAATGCCTCCCACCAAAACCCACACTTCACCCCACCCACACTAACACACCCCCCACCCAACATCCACATCACGGACAACCTTCCATCTTTTCGTCAGCTATCATCTACAGCGTGAGTTCTTCCTACTTTATGTACTGAGGCAAGAACATAAACTTAGCTTTTTCCTTGTATACCAACATCAGCTCACGTGTGTTAACAGCGTGGGAGCCCGTGATTGCTGCACATAACCTCAAAGTAGTTCAGGAGGCCTTTTAACACAACCGGGAAAGAGTGTTTATTGCTCAATGGACTCGCAGGTGCCAGGACGACGCCTTCAGGATGATGGCTAGCGGATGTTAACACAGGTAATATGTTCCTCAGTGTCAGTTTAGCGTGAGTGAGGAACCAACGCCCCATGGTTTTGTTCAGTCTGGTATATTACTCTGTTGTCTGTAGTTCCTGTGTCTGTGAGGCGTGGTTGTTGTCTGTAGTTCCTGTGTGTGTCAGGCGTGGTTGTCTGTAGCTCCTGTGTGGTGTGGCGGTTGTTGTCTGTAGCCCTGTGTGTGAGACGGTTGTTGTCTGTAGCTCCTGTGTGTGTGAGGCGTGGTTGTTGTCTGTAGCTCCTGTGTGTGTGAGGCGGGGTCTGTAGTTCGGTGTGTGCGGCGGTTGTTGTCTGTAGCTCCCTGTGTGTGTGAGGCGTGGTTGTTGTCTGTAGTTCCTGTGTGTGAGTGGTTGTTGTCTGCAGCTCCTGTGTGTGTGAGGCGTGGTTGTTGTGTGTAGCCCTCCTGTGTGTGTGGCGTGGTTGTTGTGTGTAGTCCTGTGTGGTGAGGCGTGGTTGTTGTCTGTAGCCCTGTGTGTGAGGCGTGGTTGTTGGTCTGTAGTTCCTGTGTGTGAGGCGTGGTTGTTGTCTGTGGTCCTGTGTGTGAGGCGTGGTTGTTGTCTGGTTCCTGTGTGAGGCGTGGTTGTTGTCTGTAGTCTGTGTGTGAGGCGTGGTTGTTGTCTGTAGTTCCTGTGTGTGTGAGGCGGGTTGTTGTCTGTAGTCCTGTGTGTGTGAGGCGTGGTTGTTGTCTGTAGTTCCTGTGTGAGGCGTGGTTGTTGTCTGTAGTCCTGTGTGTGAGGCGTGGTTGTTGTCTGTAGTTCTGTGTGTGAGGCGGGTTGTTGTCTGTAGTTCCTGTGTGTGAGGCGTGGTTGTTGTCTGTAGCCCTGTGTGTGTGAGGCGTGGTTGTTGTCTGTAGCCCTGTGTGTCAGGACGTGGTTGTTGTCTGTAGCCCTGTGTGTGGAGGCGGTTGTTGTCTGTAGCCCTGTGTGTGGCAGACGGTTGTTGTCTGTAGCTCCTGTGTGTGAGGCGTGGTTTTCAGCCCTGTGTGTGTGAGGCGTGGTTTCCCCCGGTTGTTGTCTGTAGCTCCGTGTGTGTGTGAGGCGTGGTTGTTGTCTGTAGCTCCTGTGTGGGAGGCGTGGTTGTTGTCTGGCCGAGTTCCTAGCCGCGGTTGTTGTCTGTAGTTCTGTGTGCAGACTGGTTGTTGTCTGTAGCTCCTGTGTGTGTGAGGCGTGGTCTGTAGCTCCTGTGAGGCGGTTTGTCTGTAGTCTGTGTGTGTCAGACGGTTGTTGTCTGTAGCCCTGTGTGTGTGAGGCGGTTGTTCCTGTGTCGGTTGTTGTCTGTAGTCTGTGTGTGTCAGACGGTTGTTGTCTGTAGCTCCTTTGTGTGTGTGTGGGTGGTTGTTGTCTGTAGCCTGTGTGTGTGGTCAGGTGTTCTGTGTGTGTGGGAGGCGTGGTTGTTGTTCGCAGTTCCGTGTACGGACGGTTGTTGTCAGGCCCTGTGTGTGTGAGGCGGTTGTTGTCTGCAGTCTCTGTGTGTGAGGCGTGGTTGTCTGTAGCCCTGTAAAATGACGGTTGTTGTCCCAGCTCCCAGTGTCAGACGGCTGGCGGTTCAGAACCGGCAACAGACGCTGTTGTCTGTGAAATTCTGTGTGTGAGGCATGGTCTCGCAGCTCCTGTGTGTGGAGGCGGTTGCTGTCTGTAGCCCTGTGGACGTGGTTGTTGTCTGGTAGTCTCGCAAGCGACGTGGTTGTTGGTTCAGTCCTGTGTGTGTCAGACGGTTGTTGCTTGTAGCCCCCTGTGTGTGAGGCGGTTGTTGGTTCAGAACGGTGTGTGATTGTTGGTCTGTAGTTCCTGTGTGTCAGACGTGGTTGTTGTCTGCAGTCTGTGTGTGAGGCGTGGTTGTTGTTCAGCTCCCTGTGTGCCGACGTGGTTGTTGTCTGGTAGTCTTGTGTGTGTCAGATGTGGTTGTTGTCTGTAGCTCCTGTGTGTGTGAGGCGGTTGTTGTCTGGCCCTGAAAATAGATGGTTGTTGTCTTGTTCTGTGTGCCAGACGTGGTTGTTGTCTGTAGCCCTGTGTGTGAGGCGGTTGTTGGGTTCAGTCTCTGTGTGTGAGGCGTGGTTAAGGTCTGTAGTTCTGTGTGTCAGACGTGGTTGTTGGTTCAGTTCCTGTGTCAGACGGTTGTTGTTCAGCCCTGTGTGTCAGGACGTGGTTGTTGTCTGGTAGCTCCGTGTGTGTGAGACGGTTGTTGGTCTGTTCCGTGGCCAGACGTGGTTGCTGTCTGTAGTCTGTGTGTGAGGCGGTTGTTATTCAGAAGTCCTGTGTCAGACGTGGTTGCGGTCTGTAGTCCTGTGTGTGAGGCGGTTATTGTCTGTAGCTCCCCTGTGCAAAATGACGCTGCCGTTCCAGCCCTGTGTGGGTGGGGAGGCGTGGTTGTTGTCTGTAGCCCTGTGTGTGTGGAGGCGTTGTTGTTGGTTCGTAGTTCCAAAAAGGGGACGTGGCGCGGTTCAGCCCCAGTGTGTGTGAGGTGGTTGCTGTCTGTAGTTCCCGTGTGAGTGTGGTTGTTATTGTAGCCCGTGTGTGTGAGGCGGTTGTTACCAGAAGCCCTGTGTGTGGAGAGGCGTGGTTGTTGTCTGTGGCCCTGTGTGTCGAGGGTTGCTGGGTCTGTAGCCCTGTGTCAGACGTACAGCGTTCAGAAGTCTGTGTGTCAGACGTGGTTGTTGTCTGTAGTCTGTGTGTGTGTGGGAGTGGTTGTTGTTCAGCTCCTGTGTGTGTGGGAGGCGGTTGTTAACTGTAGTTCCTGTGTGTGAGGCGTGTTGTTGTTCAGTTCCTAAAAAACAGACGTTGTTAACTGTAGCCCTGGGTGTGAGGCGGTTGTTGTCCAGCCCTGTGTGTGCTGTGACGTGGTTGTTGTCTCAGAACCCTGTGTGTGTGGGAGGCGTGTTGCTGCCCTCAGCCCTGGGTGTGTGAGGCGGTTATTGTCTGCAGTCCTGTGTGTGTGGAAGTTGTTGTCTGTAAGTCTGTGTGTGTGTGAGGCGTGATTGTTGTCTGTAGTTCTGTGTGTGTCACGGTTGTTGTCTGTAGTTCCTGTGTGTGTCAGACGTGGTTGTTGTCTGTAGCCCCGTGTGTGTGTGAGGCGTGGTTGTTGTCTGTAGTCTGTGTGTGGAGGTGGTTGTTGTCCAGCTCCTGTGTGTGTGAGGCGTGGTTGTTGTCTGTAGTTCTGTGTGTAGGCGGTTCCAGTCTGTGTGTGAGGCGATTGTTGTCTGTAGTTCCAAAAAATAGATGGTTGTTGTCTGTAGCCCTAAAAAAAAAGAGGCGTAGTTGTTGTCTGTAGCCCCTGTGGAGGCGGTTGTTGTCTGTAGTTCTGTGTGTGAGACGTGGTTGTTGTCTGTAGCCCTGTGTGTGTGGAGTGGGTTGTTGTCTGCAGCTCCTGTGTGTGTGAGTGGTTGTTGGGTTCAGGCCCTGTGTGTGTGTGTGTGAGGCGTGGTTAAGGTCTGGCCCCTGTGTGTGTAGGCGGCGAGTGGTTCAGGCTCCTGTGTGTGGGAGGCGGTTGTTAATGGTGTGTGCTGACGATGTTGGTTCAGAATTCTGTGTGTGTCAGACGTGGTTGTTGTCTGTAGTTCCCAGTGTCAGACGAAGTTGTTAATTGTAGCCCCTGTGTAGAGGCGCAGTTGTTGTCTGTAGTCTGTGTGTGTGAGGCGTGGTTGTTAACTGTAGCCCTGTGTGTGTCAGACGTGGCTGTTGTCTGTGGTCTCTGTGTGCTGACGTGGTTGTTGTCTGTCCGTGTCAGACGTTGGGTTCGTAGCTCCTGTGTGTGTGTGAGGCGTGGTTGTTAACCAGCTCCCTGTGTGTGTGGAGGCGTGGTTGCTGGTTCAGCCCTGTGTGTGGAGGCGGTTGTCTGCCAGCTCCCTGTAAAGAGGTGCAATGTTGTCTGCAGTCTGCAAAAGAGGCGGTTGTTGTCTGTAGCTCCTGTGTGTGTGGGAGGCGTGGCTACGTAGTTCCTGTGTGTGTGAGGCGGTTGTTGTCTGTAGCCCTGTGTGTGTGTGGAGGCGGTTGTCTGTAGCTCCTGTGGAGGCGGTTGTTGTCTGTGGTTCTGTGTGTGTGAGGCGGTTGTTGTCTGTAGTTCCTGTGTGTGTGAGGCGTGGTTGTTGTCTGCAGTCTGTGCGGGAGGCGTGGCTGTCTGTAGCCCTGTGTGTGTGAGGCGGTTGTTGTCTGTAGCCCTGTGTGTGTGGAGGCGGTTGTTGTCTGTAGCCCTGTGTGTGTGCAGGTGGTTGTTGTCTGTAGCTCCTGTGTGTGTTAGTCTTGCGTGTGTTAGCCCTGCGTGTGTGAGGCGTGGTTGTCTGTAGCCCTGTGTGTGTGCTGTCAGGACGTGGTTGTCTGTAGTTCCCTGTGTGTGGGGCCAGACGGTTGTTGGGTCTGTGAGTTCCCTGTGTGTGGAGGCGGTTGTTGTCTGTAGCCCTGTGTAAGTGTGGCTAAGGTTTGCAGTTCCTGTGTGTGTGTGGAGGCGTGGTTGTTGTTTGCAGCCCCTGTGTGTGGGAGGTGGTTGTTGTCTGTAGTCTCTGTGTGTGTGTGAGGCGTGGTTGTTGTCTCAGCCTCTGTGTGTGGGTTGGGCGGTGGTTGTTGTCTGTAGCTCCTGTGTGTGTGAGGCGTGGTTGTTGTCTGTAGCTCCTGTGTGTGTGAGGCGTGGTTGTTGTCTGTAGCTCCTGTGTGTGTGAGGCGTGGTTGTTGTCTGTAGCTCCTGTGTGTGTGTGAGACGTGGTTGTTGTCTGTAGCTCCTGTGTGTGTGAGGCGTGGTTGTTGTCTGTAGCTCTTGTGTGTGTAAGGCGTGGTTTGTCCTACAAGGCTCTGATTTGTGACTTAAGGTTCGCTAAATGTTCTTCTGCCTATTAGAATAAGTGAAAATATGCAGGGTATTATTGAAAGGTGTGTGTGTGTGGAGGGGTGGGAGTGTATACGTGGTAAGTGGCGAGAGAAGTGTGGAAGAGGTAATTTGGACATTTCAGACGTAAAAGACACAAAATTAAGATTAAGAAGACACAGTGTGGATGGGAACTCACCAGAGGGCAGAGGTGAAAGCTATGACAGGTCTGTGGTGTGTTTGGTCTTTTTAGCTTTCTATCTAAGTAACACTGCTAGCGTTCAGATCCATCTCTGCCATACCGGAACTGACACGAGATTACTGTATGATTTTGACCGACGAAGCAAGAAGCAATTTTCTCTCTCATAACAGACAGTGGTGGAAAGCTTTATAAAAACGACTGTAAAACGACAGACTTAAGGTATCACGTGTCATTGTGAAAAACAGACGACATATGCCAGCCAGTTCCTCGTCGGGAGCTTCACCGTGCTGGAGGGCAAAGGCAGCCTGTGTGACGAACGAAGGCACAAATGATGCAAGTCTACGGGAGTTACACACCAGCGGCGGGAGGTAGGTGAGGGTCTTCCTGTTCCTTCACCTCTACAGGGGTGTGAGGAAGGAGGATGTGTAGTGGGGGAGGAATGTGTTGTGGGGAGGAATGTGTTGTGGGGAGGAATGTGTTGTGGGGAGGAATGTGTTGTGGGAAGGAATGTGTTGTGGGGAGGAATGTGTGGAAGGGAGGGAGGAGAAATGTGTAATAGGGAGGATTGTATGGTAGGGAAAAATGTGTGGTAGGGAAAATGTGTGGTAGGGAGGAATGTGTGTAGGAATGTGTAATAGGGAGAAATGTGTAAAGAAAGGAATGATATGTGAATCATATAGAAAAAAATTTGCTGAGAGAAATAATGACAGAGATGGGCGCTTAAAGCCATCAAATTGAAGTATTGTATATCTCTACAGCAAAAGAAGGACCATCAGTCATACTACACCATGTACAGTGCGTCGATAATATGACACAATGTACCAAGGAGGATTTATTTGCACGTTTTCCCCCTCTCTCGTTCCAGGTTATGTTCCTGGGCACGGACATCTAAAATATATCCACACGAAATATTACTTATCTAATTTAACATCATACTATTTTGTCTGTCTATGTGTTTATCTGCCTGTCCATCTTTTCTAAGTAAGCTAAAAATAATAATAATAATCTGGCTTGTGAATTATATTGCATAGCACTGCCTCAACCTGGAGACATATTCACTAATAAAGTGTCATAGATACATTTATCTTTCTCATTTATACCTTAAGAGAAAAACTCAAGCACACAAGCCTTAATTTACGTACCCAGAAATTAATAAATAAATTAATAAATAATAATAAAATTAAAATAAGATATGTTACATCGTATCAAATAGTATTATACGAGTTCTTTATGCATGCTTTTAGACGAGGTAATATTATTTGTAGCTTCCGCGGTATGACAGGACATTTCAGTGTGAAATATAACTCCTAAGAGATAAAAAAAGAAAGAAAGAGAGAACATGAATCACTGGGCAACGTCTCGCATGAATTGAAGAACTGAACTTTTTATTTTTTCCGTTTTCTACGTTTGGTTGAGAAGACAGCGCCACAGACCTACCGGGCATTGAGCCATCCACACCCAGTGCTGATCCGTCATTTCGCATAATTAAACCGCAACGCTGCGTTACGCGCGTCACTATACCTGGCGTTCACGCTCTTCCCCCTCAGGGAATACACGTACCGTCACCAACCTTCCAGTAAGGGTGGTAATCCTTACGATAATAGCCTGAGTTCAGCCCTTAATAGCGGACTGGATGGGTGACGTCATTCCCCCCCCGGGTGGTGTTGCTGAACAAGGAGGCTGACGGATGGGTGGTTGGGTACGGCATTTAAGGTTTTTCAAAAGAGGTGTTTAGGACTGAGGCGACGCGGCGCGGCTAGGTATCGATACCCAGGTGTGTTAATGTGCGTCAACTGAATCTAATGAGAGGCTGGCTCTTTGAAATGCTGGCCGACTGACTGGTACTCGACACAGTTGCTCTTGCTCACTCTTGCGTGTGGTCTATAACGAAGGAGGTTCATTATTGTTCGTCATTATCTGTTTGTCCTGTCTCTTACGCGCTCTGGTGACACCTCCAGAACGTAAGTGTTTATAAATATTGAGTAATATTTTTTTAACGCCCCAAAACTTTACATATATTCTCAATTGCATATTAAACAAAAAATACAAGTTCCGTGAAAGTATCCACACGTCTCTTCACCATGTTATTTTTCCACACATGTATTAGTGATTGATAGTTTTCTCTTCAAATAGGCAGTGTAATGATTGGCAGAATGACTCGAATATTTGTAGCTGAAATATTTTTAAAAAGCTGTTCAGGAGTTTTTATCAAAATTCTGAGTTCAAAGGAATGACTTTTGTAACTATTTAAAGAGAGACTTATAAAATACGATATGTGTTTAATAAAAACTTGACGTATCAATTACTAAATTTTGGTTCCAGTGCAATAGTTGTTGTGTCTGTTTCGAGCACCTGTCTGTCCGATATTAATAACAAAGACAGGCTAGTAACATAATAACACACCTGGAATAGAAAGGCTAGTAACATAATAGCAAATAAAGGAAAGCGTGAAAACACTCCCTGGAACAAAGGAGCAGCTACTTACGGTACATACGTAGCTATTTACACAAAATTAGGAAACACATATCACGTATCACAAAAGTAACTCTTAATATCTGTTTTTCTTCTGATACAAATAATTAATGCTACCTTCAATTTTCAGTAAACATCTATATATACCTAAGCTACATTCTGTCTCTGCTTGTGTGTTAGTATGTACTGTATGTTTTCCTAAGTATTTCAACAAACTAAAATCTGGTAGGGAGGTGCGGGTGACTAGCTGGGGGATGGTCGTGCACTATATCCTCTCTCTCCCGCCGGACGAAACCGAGCAAGGCGGAGATAACACTGATCCGTCGGTTGTAAGCCTATGTGATGGAGGTGGTTGTCTGCCATGTTGGTTGATTCTCGCTGGGCAGGTTTAACTAAGTGTGCTCGGTAGCTTTTACACGGTGTAAATTACTGGCGCGTGCTTCACTGTCCGCGTTACTGGCCAATTACCACCTACTTAATCTCGGATGAGCTAGGTCGTCATTCCCTGTGTGTTCTCGACTGTTAAACAAACTACGGATGACTAGCACACACACACACACACACACAAGATATATGAAGAAAGCAATGTGTGGCGGCCTAGTAGATACAGTGCTCGCAACCTGTGCTAAAGGTCGTTGATTTGCGCCAGTGAACAGCTGTGAATGCGTACATAATACTACAATTGGAGATATGAAGGCGGTCGAGTGGTGAGCCGGCCACACTGTCGCCTTAGTATTCATTGCGTTATACTGTATCACCATCCTCCTAACGGGCCGCCACACCCATGGGGACCACTTTCTTTTCTTTTTTTCAATATCAGAGCTATGGAGAATATCTTCATCACCTGTTTGCTGAACAAAGCTTTAAGTATATGTACACAACCATTTCCCAGACACAGCTCGTAGACAGTCAACAAGATATAGATGTGCCACTTGCCGGCAGACCAGTATGGAGGGAGACTATAAGGTTGTTGTCCTGTGTGTGGTCTCGTCGCCGCCTCTCACCCTAACATCTTTCTCTCCCGACCGACCATACTCCGACCCTCCAGGGCAATACAGAACCCTTATAAGTTCTGCGTCCTCACAAAGTTTTGATAGATTTGTCAGATTACCTGTACACCAAGACGACGCTAGGAGGCTCAGACCACCCAGGGGTGTGTGGGGACCCCAGGCAGGAGTTCTTAGGTTACGTGCTCTACGGCCCGTTGTGTGAAGCCATGCTTGATGGTGCTCATGTTGAATAATTTACAAGATGACGTCGCGGCAAGTTAATTGCTTCACGCCTCTTCGTGTTCTACGCCCGTGCCTTCATGTATTCTTAATGATGATGGTTGTGGACATGTGGGAGGCATGAATGCCTATCCCAATCCACCAACACGTCGTCAGACCTAACAAGGTTATCCCAACAACATGTCAGTAGGATAGAAGTATTCTATTCTATATTAAGGTCTTATCAAGTTTTACGCAGACCGCACCACAATTGTTGGTAGACAAATTTTCCCATAAATGGTGCATGCAAGGCTTTTTTTGGTTACTGTTTTTGTGAGGGAGGCAAAAGGTGGTGCGAGGGGCCAAATGGGGAACAGGATCCCAGCCATCCAAAATTGAGAGTACGACTGACCTTGGGTGAGGACGACAAGCATACAAACAAAGTGAAGAATAATATTGCTGAACAGAATGTGCAAGGAATATCTGATGACTACTGGAAAATACAAGCGTAAGTATCCCTTACAAAGAAACTTGTTCGTGTTATGTGTAAAACACCTTCAAAATGCGAAATTGTTGCATGTTATGAAGTACCATGGGAAGTATTTGAGCTTGATGAAGCATAAAAAGAGTATTGCGTGTGTGTGTGTGTGTGTGTGTGTGTGTGTGTGTGTGTGTGTGTTCGTATATAATGTATATATACACCAATATGAATGTATGGATATGGTCTTTTCAGATATACTGTTTTTCATATTCAGGTTTGACAAGTATCTCCTGATACTCTCACCTGAATTTAATTTTTTCGCTTTGATTGTGATTAATGAGGGAAGTGGAAATTTAAATGGCTTGTATATGTGGCACCTTGAGTACTGTAATACAACACCACAGTATGGGAGTCCAGACATGAACTTCTCGCTGATTTTTTTTAAGTAAAAGGTATAAAATATTTGTATTTTGTTTAAAGAGAAGTAAAGCATCTAAATGACTAAATTCTAGCGTAGGTGTTGCAATTTTCAACTAGGTCTCATTCCTTAATGGAGCAACACTGTTCACTACACTCACTGGGGTCAAGGTCACCATTGAGAGTGTTTGTGCTGATTCAATTGTAGTAAAATCAGTCTACAGTTTCACGTAGTTAATAGTGAGAAATTTATGTTCATGACAAGTCTACACTAATAATAATGCTTATTATAATAATATCCTTAATGAAAAGTAATGATTCCTACTGATACTGGAATATTGCACAGAGTATTATAATCTTGTTCCATCACCTGATACTTATGGGCAAAATAATTTCTTACAAAGGAGTTACTATACAGTATTAATGTTACACAAATACCCCAAATAAACGAGGAACATTACTTATATTGAAGAAATCGAGTGAATAGACATTACGATATTATATTTTTTCAAAGTCACTTTATATAGAGGAATAATTTGATCCGTACCATATTAAGACCCACCGTCCATTTGCATCATCCAGAACTAAAATTCGTCCATAGATAAAGGGTCATTCAATAATATGCGAGAAATCTTCGTCGTAAGACAAAGGAAAGTGCCTTGGGTGAAACCAGGTCGATGTTGAGGACATAAGGATAAGAGAGACTAAACATTATACGTATGAACAGTATTGTAATGTTGCAGTATAGACGCACTCACTCATGCACCGAATGACAACTTATTTTTACTTAACGGACGTTCACAGCCGAGGGATAAACAGATGGTCCACGATCACAGCTGCACACGGACGTCTCTGTAACGTCACCCTCTACACCTACACCTTCGTCACACTGCACAAATCTTCCCCCCACCAACGTCGCCACCGTCACGAGTTAATCATAGTCGTGCGTACTCTTCCCATTGTTCTTCACACATCCATATATCATGTACGCTTCACGCCTACGGTTAAATACACAGGGTGCCCATAAAGTTCCGTTCTGATTTGAAACATTTATTATGTGCAAACGGCATAATTTTTTTTTTTTTTTGCATATGCATTTGAATATTTTATGCTGATTGCACATAATAAATGTTTCAAATCAGAATCGGACTTTATGGACACTATATATATATATATATATATATATTTTTATTTCTATATTATATTTTATTTTATATACACTATATATATATATATATATATATATATATATATATATATATATATATATATATGATATAAATTTTGAACAAGTATTACGTGTCTCTCACGAAAGAGCATCATTATTATGTTTCCAACATAAATGAAAGCTCTAACAACAGCGGGAAGGCCCTCGGCAGGTTGTAAGTTTCACTCCCATCCCGCCCGCCTCCCTTTCTCCACAAACTCGCTTCTGGTACAATGCCTTTACAAGTATCCATAAGACCCAGTCACCCATCCCTCTAACTCAGGTACATGACTCCTACTGCCTCCTCTACGATGATTCTGAATGACCTGTCCAGGAGCGATTCATCAAGGGATAAGGTGAGTCAATGTCCTGGCCGCGCCGGGGGCTGGTGAGTGACTTGTCAGACAGAGCTGGACCGGCCCACCTCACACGGCAGATGAATTCACATATTCACGAGAAAAAAAAAAGTTGTACCCACGTATAAATATTAATGAAATTTCTATCAAGAATAAATCAGTTTGATCAGAAATAAAAATAACGAGCGTCGCGTAAACAAAAAATGGTGGCTATTCATAATTATACAAAATTTTCATCAAAAGAAACACAAATGAAGAGGAGGAACACAGGGAGGAGTGGGAGAACTGGCTACTGATTCCCTGCATAACTGAAACCAGAGGCAGTATGGAATGAGAGTGACGACTATTTTTTGAGCGGGGGGGGGGGGACTCCTCCTATATGGTCATAAACGATCATTTGATAATAAAAATACAAAAACAAATTTATAAAAACCTAAATTAACTTACTCGGTGTCGAAAGCAACGAGTGACCACTGTTGAAATATATGACAATTTGCTCCAATAATGACATAAAAAGGAAAGTCACGTACACATATGAGTAGTCAAACATAATTATTATCAGTTAATGATCGTTTCCAGTTTGTAGCGCATTGAAGTTGGTGATAGAATCCATAAGGTTCTGCATCTGAACTTATAAATACTTGGACTTGAGTTGAAACCCAAGACGTCCGCAACCCGAACTTACTATAAAGCCCTCATGGTGAATCTGCGGTGACTGTAAGAATCGACACGGACCTTCATTCGTATTCTATAGTATTCGTATATAAAAAGTTCCCCAAACCTGGTATGTGAGAAAACAATTAAATTGCGTAACGATGCAAAGTTGACCGCAACATGGCAAACTTTATCGTAGCCATTATCATCTTATTGTCGTAAGTTGAAGAAGCAAATGTAATGTTATAATACCCATGACTTCTCTTATGTGGTCGCTTGTGTTACCGTGTGTTCCGGAATCTGGTTAACTTTCCTTCAAAATACAGGGAGTAACGACTGCTTTTAGTGTAACACGCTGCAGAACCAACCGGAAAATTGGCCTTCACTGGTTTTTAAAGAACATTAAAAAACGAAAAAAAACGTTCGATCGTGTGTTAACAAAGCTAATAGCAGCAGTCGCTCACATGGTAATGGTGATTTTTAACGCACGTCTTCGGAAAATACCAAAACAGATTACTTGTCGTAATAACAATAATAAAACTAAGAGAGGCGGCAATAAACTCATGAGCACGCTTCTCCTCTGACTGAAGTCATAAGGCCGTGTGTGTGAACCAGGCACCAGTGAACCATGATGGGGCTACAGGACACCAGCAGGTCGGTCAACACTAATGAAGAATAAACTCCCAGTAAGCGAAGGCAACATACTCGTAGTTCAACAAGTAGGAACTCTGAACACTGTACAGCTTTAATCACTCAAATTCAACTCCTTGAGACTCCACACGAGTCTAAGCCCTCGAACATCTTCCTCGGCATCACTTACTATGTTCATCTCTGTTACATATTTATTTTGTTTTGGTTTGTTTTATTTCATGCACCCATATATATATATTCTTAACACGCCACGCCCGATGTGAGACTTGATACTAATTGTAACGTAATATCCATAAACATAAATTTGCATGTTGACAGCATAAGAAAACTTACCCCCATGTACTGCACCTTGTATATAGACACTCTTTTATATTAGCCCATGAATCTTAACAGTCACTCAATATCATGAAAATATAATGTAACACCTCCTCCCCCACACAGAGGGTCCTGCCTGTAGGCTACTGTCAGTTTAGTGTAAGGTGACATGGGTAGGTTTTTTACCCCGCCGTCAGACCACAACTGATACTGGCGGGACCTTTATCAAAAGAATTATAAGAAATGAAAGACTAAATGAAAGTGATTTTTTTTAAGACGGCTTACATCTTTCAGTATATTTCTTACACACACACACACACACACATACACACACACACACACACACACCAAAGTGGACGCAAATCCACAACCAAAACTGACATGAACGAATATGATCTTCACATAGTTAAAGATGACAGGAATTAATCTGATACCGTTTATCTATAGGAGCTTTACCACTGTTGTAAAAATGTATTGCTTGTTACGTGAACTGGCATGACAACATTATAATCAACTACACAAACAAATATCACTGCCGTAGCTATTACTGCATAAAAAAAAAAAATATTTAGATTGTTCAGCAATTCGACGCACCCTGCAGCCTTAGCGTGATGGATTAAGTAGCGCTTCTGGATAATGAACAATACAACAGAACGAAAAGTCTTTAAACTGTTCGGACAATTATATTTTCTCTCCCGGTGTTATTGACAGAATTACTCCCACGGTTTAACGCTAAGCATCTCATGTAGAAAACTGAGCACAAACTGAGCACATACATCAGCCGTGTTCAGTGAGTAATACTCTTTCCACAAGTCCTTTGTCCTACAGAATGTCAATGAAAAACTGCCTCTACTCAGAGTAGAGGCAGACTACTCTCCCATTACTCGTGAATCAAGGCAGTACTACACGGTGTAAGAGTGGCTAGAAGAGCTCATTCAAAACCTTACGTGGAATTAATTCGCAGGTATAACACACAGCGGACGGTACCTGCTTAGTGTGTTTGTTTGTGAGAGAGAGAGAGAGAGAGAGAGAGAGAGAGAGAGAGAGAGAGAGAGAGAGAGAGAGAGAGAGAGAGAGAGAGAGAGAGAGAGAGAGAGAGAGAGAGAGAGAGAGAGAGAGAGTCTTTAAAAGTAATGCTAAAGTGGGGAGAGAAAGTGTAAAAGAAAAGCTTCAGGATACATGGAAACAAAGTCAAGAGGCTGTTACAAGGAAGCACAATACACGGAAGTAAATTATGAATACACGTAAAAAAAAAAAATAACGTAAATACACAGAACATTGGTAATAAAAGTTATGAAAGGTGAAGTAAGGAAATTATAAACAAGTCCAGAGTTTGGAGTGGAGGATAATACAGTCAGTATATTATAGGAGTGAAGATAAAACTGAGACAATATAAGCAGAGGAGAGTGAGGAAGACGATGATGACAAATGAGATACACAATATTCCTGAGGCTATAACAAATAAATATAATCATACGAGAAATATGTCACAAGATAAGATAAAATATAATTCATGACGATAATATGGCCAGATAATTATAGGTGATACGTATTATATTTATTAGTCTCCAACCAAAGATTGAAGCCTCATGCTAATGTGGGATTCAGTCGCTAGTCTATATACGAAATTCAACAAGGAGGTATTATTGTCACCACCCGAGCGACGTCGTAAGATTGCTGTTACGTTTAGCCTTGAAGAGACGCGTGTTTACATCTGCTCTTGTAGGTACAGTCACCCACAAAAGTACCTGTCGCCTCTCCTCCTGAACTATGAACCCCGAGATTCTGAATCGTGAATCCGAAGCATTTATGGACAGAAAAATTCATTAGTGTTTACTGCTTTGGTTTCACTTGATTAAATCTTGGGCTCGTGGAACAGCAGGGGATGTGACAGGACTTTTGTGGCAGACTGTACTCTTATATTCCAGTACCTACATAACACAAGAATAAACAAAATATAATACCTTCTTGCTTACTGGTGCATTGGTTAAGTGTTTTATTTGATCATTTAGTCTGATTTAACTATAAATAACACAAACCACACACAATATACTACTCCTCTAGTTACCAGAATCTGAGATGAGGAAAGAGTAAACATTAGACAAATAAGACGATAGTACTTTTTCTCTGGCATCTGTGACAATAATGTTAAGTTAAATTGTAAAGAATATTGATCTGGATAAGAAGATAAGTGTTCCAGTGTGTGTGTGTATGTGTGTGGGGAGGGGAGGCAGGTATAGATTGGGGAGAGTGAAAGATGTGTCAAGATATTTCCTCCCTAGACACAAACGTGGTATATTAATGATGATGAAATTAGGAAACTTACAGGAAATACACATTAAAGTAAACGTAATTTTATGTTTTTACTTAGGAAAAAAAAAAACGTATTATAGTTAGTGATTTCCTTCAATTGTGTGTTTCAGTCGTCACATTTGATGCGCTGAACTTCACTTGTGGACAAGATAATTTACGGAGATATGACAGGTTCTAAACGCGTAATCAGTGTCGTCCACTTTAAACCCCATACTCCAGGCGTTAACAGGTTTTTTGTCAGATAAGTTTGAGTACTACTTACGTGGGAATAATTGAGCTGTAAACTTTCCAACACATGCATGAACCAGCAAAGAAATTATAATAAGTCGAAAAGACATGGCTAAATCGTGGGAAATTCTCACAATGTATGAGCTTGGGGTGAAGTATGTAATTTTATTAATACTAAAGCAAGTTTAATGCTGTAAATTGCTCATGTACGGACGTAGTATTTTTGCCGCCTCGTGTCTGTGGTGGTCAAAGGAGCGCTGGCCCGCACCACAAAACCAGCACCAGCCATCAGCGGCGCCAGGCGTTCCCCACCGCTCAGTTGCTTGTGGAGTCAACTTGCTTTGTTAGATTAGGAAATACCATGCAAAGCCTTATTAAACAATACATAATAACATAGCAATACTGATCACGGACCTGCCTGTGTGTTACTTGAGTGTTGACATTAACTGAGACAATGGCCAAACCCCTGAGCCAATGGCCAAACCCCTCGGTGGATGGAAGTTATTAAGCCCGAGTTATAACCAAAGTTTAATAAGAATATTTGCCACGATATTGAAAAAAAAAGGATGATATGAGTGTAAGAGGAACCCGAATATTCAAAGAATCCAGTTTAGTTTTACCCAATATCCATAATGCAGGTTAAGGGCATATATCTGGTCCGGTAGTTTCAACACAAAATATTCCAACATCCCATGAGCTTATTAGTTTGTATTGTCTTCACAAGCAGCTATTCAATTATGCGGTCTAGGACGGAAACGACTCCCATCGGGGGCCCGTTAAAGACACCGAGCGAGGTTGTGGACTGAGGGAAACCATGAAAACGTCGAGTTTGCCCAACGATTTTTTTTCCAAACAACAACATTATTATTATTATTATTATGATTATTATTATTATTATTATTATTATTATTATGATTATTATTATTATTATTATTATTATTATCATTATTATGAGGACGATGTGATCAGCAGCAGGGATGATATTAGTAGCTACAGTTAAGACCAGAAATATTTCACTTTCCTGAATCCAAATTTCAAGAAAGTTCCCACATCGCTTGACACACCACTACTCCAAACGTGTAAAAAACACCCAATGACACACCAAGGCTAAACCCTACGTGACATAGATGATTCATTCAGACTATACCGGAAATAAAAAAACAAACACCCAGAGGAAAAACTCGCAACACCCTTAAGTTTATTGAGTCATTAGGGAATATAACAACGACCAGAACACGAGGACAATAAACACATAAAGGTTTTAAGTAGATGCTCAAGGTGATCATGTATTTTTTTTTTTAGTTCTGGTAGATAGATATGATCGCGGCGGCAAACATAACTATCTTCAACGAGTAACAAGCTCAGAGTCTCTATATTAATGTGTGTGTGTGTGTGTGTGTGTGTGTGTGTGTGTGTGTCCGTCACATCCCACAGATAAGGTCAAGGCCTGATATCATTCTACAGTAAACATTACAATCGTAGCCTTCTTATTTTATTTATTTTTTCTCCTTAGGTGTCTTCAAAATGTTCCTCCTCCTCATCTGTGTTGTTGGATTAGTATTTCCATAGTTTGGCTCTGGGTAGATAAACCCTGAGTCCTCTCCAGCCGAGTACCGAGTGGCTTGACACCTTCCTCACCCGAACAGGGAGGGAATCAGTTCACGGTCACCAGCAGTATCCCGGCAATGGCGATCAGTCTGCTTGGAAACACTGTTCATTTTTACTGGGAGGAAGTTGAGTATTTTACTGCTAAGTAATGAGTCACAAAAGGCTACTTTACGTGTTACTTCGCGTAGTTTGTTTTATTTTCATCCACAGGTACGGAAGAAAGTGTCATTATATCGGACGGTATATCTTGACCACATCCATCATTGTATTCTTTACAATCTCTAATATATTATTTACTCACTATAACACAACTATCCTTCAAAAAGCTAAATTGCCTACGTATTAGAAATCCTTAATTGCGCCTCTCCCGTTACGAGTATCAGAGAACCGTCTTCTCCAACACTGGCCTAACAGAGTGAATTATGAGAAGGAAAGCTTCTTAAAGAGCAGTAATGATTTCCGCCCCTAGTTAGGCTCCTGGCGTAGCACTGTTTCGTCCTCAACAAGGGTTTGTTTTATTGCCATGCGGTGGAGGGGAGCACATACCTTTCTGGTACACTTTGTGCATTCCCATGGAGGTAATTTCTGGTCACGGAAACGACTTGCTTTTCATAGCCTCGGCTCTTAGTTAAGTCATTCCCTGTGTCCATTGGCAAAGGAGTAGGTGGGAGGGAAGTCCAGGACACAGGTTGAGTGTACCTGATAAACAATGAGATACTATATACGGAAACAAGTTTAATCAATACACTGGTCGCTGGCGGAGTAGGATATGCACATTCACCGAGAGAAAACCAGGGAGATGCTGCTGGCAGGGAGTAAATAGTGAAACTGTATTAATTGTATTTGATTTCTGAATTCATTGTTTTAACAAGGTAAAGAAGCCCCCCCATGTTACGTCCTACCTTGGTCCAGTAAAGGAAAAAGCCGGAGAAATTATTCGATGTCTGCTAGGATACGTAAGGGTCGTTGTTTTCTTTAATCATCAACACATTTTTGTTTACTTCCTGATCTAATCTCCGTATATTGCCTCTAAATAAATACATCGACTTTCTTGCTGCACTCTCCTTGTTTTAAGTGGTTATTTGGTGACAAAAATATGTATCGTAAGAATATTGTTAAATAATTGGTAAGAAAATACATTTTTATGATGTAGGTTACTTATCATACAAGTATTACCTTAGATCAGTGTAAACTTTGTACGGTGGAAATAGTGATGACATTTGTTTTATAATTCGATATTTCCCAAGCACAGTGACACAGTTTGTGATGTGTTATTACTGTCCTAATAGACCCAAGCGTGAGAAGCGCAACACGAAGAACAGCGAGGTTCCTTGAAATACGAGACCAGTGTACAGCATATCCAGCTGGCGGCAAATACTGGCCAGCTATGGGATCCTTGATGGAAGCTGACAGTGGATGGTTCTCCTCCCACAAACTGTTACTTAAACAATGAAAATATTCTGAGAATGAAACAGGAGGAACAAAAATACTCCAGGCCAGCAAATAAAGCTAAACGTTTATATATTTTTTTCTCCATTATTGTGACATAACTACTGTGTTTTAGTGCAGGACTGTGACCATAATGCCAAGGTGTAGTTATCTTTTTTATTATTTTTATCGCAGTGAATCACACACACACATCGGACTTTTATGAGCACTATTTGAACACTTCAGACTTATTAGAGCACAAATACGGTGTTTTGTGTAGATCAAGTCACTCTAAAGTCTACTTAAAAATTTGTTTTCTGTATTTTTCAAACGCAATTCTATATACAAACAGCAAGAAGCAGTTTAAACTGTAATTATTGGCCACACTGCCCCCCACAGTAAGTATAGGATGGACTGAATTAAATAGCCTCATAAACTGCAGGAAAAAGAAGCTAGAATATCTTTATGTACATTTTCCCGCTGCTCTACCTCGCCCGTGTTGATGACACTTGAGGGTCTCTTAGTTTAGTTTTGTACCGCTGTCTCTTTTACAACACTTTACATTTAAACTTCTCATTCTAGGATGTCAATGTACCTGTCATGGCTCAAGTTCGTACACTGTTATTGCTATTAACTCTGCTTAATGTGATATATTAAATATTTATTAGTTCTACAGTTATATGTCTGCTGGTATGTATAATATTCATATGGAAAGGCTTATTATTCTCACTGCTATTCATATTGTGGAATGTCTATGTATACTAGATGTATAGGCACCCTCTTTATCTATAACACACATCAATAATTTAGCTGTCTATGTTAGGAATGTGAACGTGAAAACACAGGACAAACTTGGTAACATACGTCCTCACATTTAACAGCGAATAATACCAACCATATTGAGGAGCAGAGTCAGTCCGATATAAGGAACTGACGAAGAAGCGATCTAAAGTTAAAACAGTATTTACAGAGTTACATCGGGGTCTAAGAAAAGGGAAATAATGGCTAAATTGGCGTTGACTATATCACGAAAGGCAAATAGTGATAATAAAAGAAAATAATAACAAACACTTCTCAAAAGGGACATGATTACCTATTATGAGAACAACTTCTTTTGTGTTGATCATCTGGGGTTTCATCCTGGCAATCTGGAATGACTAAAATGATGAGGTCAAGCCTGTGTGTTTCTGGGGTCAGCTTACGAGGGAGAGACGGTGAGGAAAAAAGACTCTACTATATTATAAAATACAATGTTTAAGGTTACGTGGACTAGGTTTCTCTATTGCTACACTTTGGACAACTATAGAAAAATAGAACACCGGATATCAGGTCATTGTCAAATAGTAAATAACAATTCATCATTCAGTAATTTTTTTTCACTAGCTGCGTGGCGTCGTGTTGCGCAGGTTATTTATTTATTTATTTATTTAGTGACTTAGTTATTTTTTATTTTTTTAGTAAGGACTGATGAAAAGGGCGTGGTAATATTATTGCTGAGTGTGGGAACATAATGACGAGTGTGAGAGAATAGCTTTTGCACTCAAAGCCAGAGAGGAGAAAAATTGATAGATCATCAACCTAAATTAACCATCAGTCTCTATTATCCCTGATCATGCCGTAGGAGATAAAAACAGGCGATACTATGTTAATGAAGACTGATGATGTACTAACGTATAGGGGAACCGTGGTGGTGGGGTCCGGGTGGTGGTGATTCTGGGTGGGGGTATTGGTGGTTGTTGTTGTCATATTGGAGGAGGTGATGGTTGTTATTGTTGCTGTACTAATAATGGAGGTGACTGGTGATGTTATTGTTGTACTGAGAGTGTTTGTTACTGCTGGTATTGTTGTACTGACAGTGGTTGTTATTGTTGTAGTTACATCCGGGGGGTGGGGAGGGTGGTTGTGGTCGAAGTGGTACTGGTAGCGGTAGTAAAGCTGTGACAGTCTTTTATTATTGTAGCCTACCGGGTGACGTAACAGGTACTTATATTCGTTAATATTGTTATTGTTCGTTTCACCGTGTATGCGTATGTGTGATGCTCTACGTTCAGATATTGTACAGTAGGCAACTCGGAAGTGTGTAAATACCTTCAGATACACGGACGGCAGATCGTTACTGGCTAGATAGTTAAGATACATTACATTGTTAGTGGCGCTGGTGGTAGAGCGGTACCCAATAAAAAAAAAGTTACATTATTAATTCCCGGAGTTTTAGCAGTTACTCAGTGGGTGATGCTTAAACAGAATTTTCTTTCTTAAACTGACTGGACACTTTGATGGACGAATAGTGTGTGCAAAACTGGAACAATAATGAGACCAACTAAGAATAAAGAAATATTGCGATTGAAATTTATTCGGCCATTAATATTATTAACACTTGAAACATCAATAAAATAACACAAATTATAATCACACACACACACACACACACACACACACACACACACACACACACACACACACACACACATCCATATCTAAACTCCTTTTATCCACTGCCACCAACAACAGTGCCATCACCATCCTCCATCACAACACACCAGAGGTAAACTCTTATTTATTATCATTATTTGCTTCAAACTGAAAGTATTTACCATTACTGTCCAGCACTACCACTGCCCACACTTACTGTGGTACTACCCTCTACCACACCTTCTAAATTCCATTACAACTACTTCCACGGTGTACCCTTACCACATTACCCGGAGCACCACTAACGTTGATCACTACATGCAGTATTGCTCTTCACACTCACGGTTACAGCACTACATCCAACGGATATTACTTTTTGTCTCACAGTCTACCACCACTACTTTCTACTACAACAGTATGTAATTCTGGTAAGCAAACAACCCTTTACAATCACACCTATTAGAGGGATAAAACCAGATTAAATGGGAGAGAAGCCCGGGTGTATATGGACCGGACCGGACGGCTGAGGAAGTTGGGTACACCAGTGCTTCCTTCTGCCAACACCGCCCTAACGCTTGACCTAACTATATTCACACGCAGGCAGGGAGGGAGGCTTTATTATACTGTAGTGTAGGTGTTCACGCTTCACACACTGATCACTAGATAATGAATGTACATAACTGCATCAACAAACGTACAGTGGAACAACAGGCGATGGAAGGTACAAATGATTACATAAATCGGACGGTAAGTATATGTTCATGTTTCCACCTCTGAATAAAGCTTCGTGTAGGTATGACAACTGCTCCTTCTCGCTCAACATTTTGCCCACACTTCCGACACCCATAAATGCCCTCCCAGAATTATTGCTTGGCAGATTAGACTCTTGTGCGTTATTTAAGGTTTCCGATTGTTTTATCAGTGCCGCCAACACCAGTTTTACTGCCAAACTTTAGTGATATACGAGTGTTCGTTCTCAAGGTGGAATGTGTAGTATAGTAATTTATGAGCCTTTTTGAAAATGTTACATATACTGCATTTACTGATTAAACTGCTGTTATTCTTGTTCCATCTACGTCTTTATCGTTCTGTCTATGTGAGTCTTTTTCCTTTATTCATTATCTGTCTGTTTTTTACAACTATTATTTGGATACTGTATAATAAGCATTCCCATTTATATATTTACTTACGTTATCATCAACTAATATGTTGTTTTTCTCTCTCCCTCTCTTTAGGTGTGTGTGTGTGTGTGTGTGTGTGTGTGTGTGTGTGTGTGTGTGTGTGTGTGTGTGTGTGTGTGTGTGTGTGTGATACAAACATTTTTACAAATTATCTACATTCAAAAGTAAATGCAATTGTTAACATTTTTATGGTTGGTAATACAGTAATTTATGTATAAATTAGTTCCTCTAAGTTCCTATACCTTAGTATAACGTGAGGACGTTAGTCTACCAAGTATCTACACTACAGGCTGGCGAGGAATATTCAGTCAAGTTATTGTTTCAGTGACAGTAGAAGAGAGGTATAGTGTAGAATGCTACCCATAACATCATGTTATGCCTGGAGAGCATCCATTCATCTCTATAATTTAGCTTTCTCTTCCAGGGAGGAAAAATATACTTTATGTTTGCTTTGACCAGTGAGGATATCTCCCAGTTTATTATTTAATGACAGGGAAGAATTTATGAGACGTTTATGATTATATTTTTTCCCCTAGAGCAATACTGTGCGTCGTGAAGTACACGTTTAATGATAATGAGGATAATGTCAGTGGTTGTTTGTGAGTCGCTCCGCTTCCCTCACTGACCACCGTGCTTAGTCATTTCCTCGTAATCTTATAATTTAAGAGACTTCACGAGCATTATTACATTGGTTCGCAGTTTTGTTATTTCTGGCTCATTCGCTTCGCTGTACCTGCCCACAGTGATCACTTTGTTGTGTACGAGCACCGCCAACCTGAGAACCACCACCACCACCACCAGTCAGAGAACCACCACCACCACCACCAGTCAGAGAAGCACCACCAACAGCCTACCAGAGAAGCACCACCACCTTTAACCATACAACCTGTGAACGATGTTTAATAACCCTGGCAGTTGAAGCACCTCAAACAATGAACAACAACCATGATCTTCAACGTGGAGGAAACATACTGGTGCTTTGCTCAGAATTAATATATGAACAAACATGAACTAACACCTTCACAGTCGTCCATTACATAGTAGATTAAAGAGAATCGGTATAAGATAGAAGGGTAAGAGAGGTCACGACGGAGGAGTGCCAGATGAATAGTGTACAGGGATGGAAGAAGAAAATAGTGAGAACGATTAAAAGTGAATAGTGAGGAGGGTGCAATAACAAAGAACGTTAGGCCATAGTTATCAAGTATTAAGAGTCAGTCGTACCAAAGGTGTGTGGTTTCCTTAAAGACAACAACAACAAATACACACAATGGAGCCACACTGTAAAAGGAACAGAGTGGAGAAGATATAAATTTTATGGAGTGAGAAATAGTCTTACCCGAACCCTTACACATCAACCGACTTAACCACCACCCACATACATAACCTAATGGTTGCCCCTTGTGTAACGAGGATGGCCGGCCCAAGGGCCACCTAGGCGTGAATTTGTTTAAGGTGTAGAAGCTGTCGCCAACACAACAACCACACCCTAAGTTAACGAGTTGTATGACCCAGTGTCAAGGAATAGTCCGAAAAGACCGGACAACTCGCCAACTGCACTGGCTAACCATTACCCCGGAATACGATCCGTAAATCGATTAACATCCAGGTTCCCAATTACTGCTGAATAGACAGAGGCAAATGGCGTAAAGAAACTTGACCATAGTTTCACCCTGCCCGGGATCGTGCCCGGGTCCACTCGCTTGCGAGGCGAGCATGCTGCCCATTACACCACAGGTCGCCGACAGGGTGTTCCGCAAACCTTTCACAAATCAGGGCACACATAGCACACCACCTACACACACCAGTTGTCGTATACAACAACCACACACACACACACACACACACACACACACACACACACACACACAGACACCACCTACACACACCAGTTGTCATACAACAACCATACACACACACACACACACACACACACACACACACGAATATCAATACAAAACAACTCCACACACCGACACCTCCCCCCCTCTACTTAATATGCAGGGGCTGAGTGGCTCCTGCAGCTCACACAAGTACTCGTAATTGGGCAAAAATGAACGGTACAAGAGAGGGCCATGAGCGAGTGTGAAGGGGTGAGGGCGAGGGACATGGGTGAGTGTGAAGGGGTGAG
Organism: Homarus americanus; assembly: GCF_018991925.1. Lineage (NCBI taxonomy): Eukaryota > Metazoa > Arthropoda > Malacostraca > Decapoda > Nephropidae > Homarus > Homarus americanus. The sequence continues at coordinate 2,721,765 of NW_024719665.1, forward strand.
GGCGAGGGACATGGGTGAGTGTGAAGGGGTGAGGGCGAGGGACATGAGCGAGTGTGAAGGGGTGAGGGCGAGGGCCATGAGCGAGTGTGAAGGGGTGAGGGCGAGGGACATGGGTGAGTGTGAAGGGGTGAGGGCGAGGGACATGGGTGAGTATGGAAGGATGAGGAGTGTGAAGGGGTGAGGGCGAGGGACATGGGTGAGTGTGAAGGGGTGAGGGCGAGGGCCATGAGCGAGTGTGAAGGGGTGAGGGCGAGGGACATGGGTGAGTGTGAAGGGGTGAGGGCGAGGGACATGGGTGAGTATGGAAGGAGAGAGGGCGAGAGAGCAGGTGAAAAGGGAAGGATTTGGGGGAAGAGAGTGAAGGGGTGGGCGAGTGTGGAGGGAGTAAGCGAGTACATGGGAGGGAAGGGAGGGAGAGGACGGGTAAATATGGAGGGAGAGACGCGAAGGGTGAGGACCGCAGGTGACTGTGGGTGTCATTAGTTCACCCTCACGACGTCCCTTCCTCTTTCCCCACCCTCACCCACCACCCGCACATCACTATAAGGTTAGGCTAGGTTAGGTTAGGTTAAGTTAGGTGACAATAACTAAAAAAAAAGAGAGGACACATTCGTTAATTATTCAAAGTTATCCCAACGTGTGTGAGAAAAATCGACGAAATATCAAAGTCTGAAGAAGATCCATTCACACATTTTTTCCCCGTCTGTTTCTTCTCTTTTTACGAGTTAGTGGTCGTGCCCTCGGGATTGGACACAGGGGACTGGAGGCTCCTTTGATTGTTATGATTTACTGATTAGGTCTTGACAATCATGGTTTCTCCTTACTATCACGAGCCTCACTCAATACACATACTCTTTGTTGTTATTTTTATTGCCAGAATTGTTCCATTAACGATCACAAAAACCTCTGTGTCAAAAACATCGTCTTCAAGTAGTGATATTTGACTGTTATTTCACTATCTTTCAGAACTGAGCTCAGATTTGAGGCAAGAAGTTACTTTGTAACTTTGATGGACAGACAGACAGACAGACAGAAACGCAGAGACAAACAGAGAACAATATAATCAAGAGGTGAGGGAGGCACATACCTCCTTCTTGGAAACTCAGCACCAGATGACTGTCAGCAGCACAAAAGGTATGGGTGAGTGGCTGACCTAGTGAGCCCAATGCTCCTATACCACGACGGCTGGGGGAAGGGGGGAGGAGATGGAGAACCCTTAAGATGACAAGCCAACGACATTCCTGTATTCTTGCAATCAACGTCTCCATAATGTTCTACTCTCCCTTTTATCAGTAATTTAAGCTGTATAATTTACTCATTTATGACACAATGCAATATTAGATCCGTTCATTATCTTCATGACGACTTCAGAAACTAGAAAGCGTATCCTTCGAACACAAATGTCCAGTCAAATGATGTCATGGTTGGATTCTTTTGTAAGTATTCAAAAGCCATCATTCATGGAGGAAGGAGTGAGCCGTAATGGTGTGTGATTTATATAAGGAACCGTTAGTATAAATTATATGTATTGTAATATGCATAAACTTCACTCATGATATAAGACAAGAACATAAAATAAAACTAACTAGTGGCACAAACTGATAAAGCGACAACATAATACTACTCCGAAATAACCGGTGGTTCATAAAAACACGAATAAGACTTCAAAAAATCAATAAATTATGAGTCACAAGCTACCATGACATCTTTTTCACCCTCTCTAAATAAACGTGGCTATTGTGTCTCTCAATCGCCAGGGGTTCATTGTCTCAAAGGCACCCGCTACTGCTTCATCTGGACTGTCCTTCACATGATGGTCGTGTCATCTCACTGGGGATCTGGACAAGTCGTGCTACCACCTGAGGTTGCCTTGCATGTTGGTACTGGCCGCCCTTGCCTCCGTGGGCTGGTCATCGTAACTACATGTGTTAATCCGGTTCCCAGTGTGCCCGTTAATATTATTTCGTTAAAGCGTCCCAAATCGTGGTGCAGAGACATCGGACGTTCCAGCGAAATTTTAGTTTCGGTTGGAAAATACATGCGATCACTTGTGTTAGCTGCGTTTTCGTTGTTTCTTTTTTATCGATTAAAATCCTTTCAATCATCACTTCTACTCCCGTCTTGTAGGTCAACACTTACTGCTATATGTAATTTGATTATTAGCATCAAGATAATTTGACCAAACTAGTCATTTACACATACGTTTTGTATGTGATTATCATGGGAAGTCTGGCAGTAGTGAGCGTACAGCCCATCATTACACGCCAAGAAACACACGTGCAGGACCACCAAGGTCTCTCGGTCTCTCTCTCTCTCTCTCTCTCTCTCTGTTGACAGGATATTCTTGGCCTTCATTTCTCACACCACCAAACTTTTATGTGACTGTAACAAAAACTGGTGAACAGGCAGAATCTTGACCATCTAAAGGTCCTTAGATCTGATATTCGTCCTAAGAAGTTTGATGTTAAGTCGTGATAAAAACTCTTTCAACAATTCGAAAAAGTATTTGACAATAATATAAAAAATTAGTATTATTATCTATGTATATTGTTTGGAAGGGTAACAGTATACTTTATTTTAAATAGTATAAAATGTTCAACACCAAAACTCTCAACTCAGAGAAGCAACAATTCACGATGTAGAACGATAAGTACAACAACAGAAGCAATAGTAAGAAAGGCAACTATTATTATGAAAAGAACACTGCAGAAGACCCCAACGTCGATACTGCAGCTGATGAAGTAGTAACATTATGAGCGGGAATAACAACACAGGACCACCTCGGTACAGGAAGCAGCACCGCAAATGCAGGAGTTCACCAATAGTAAGCAGGGAGAGGACCACCAAGGCACACAGATACTACTGGTGGAGAGAGCAGCAACGACAGGGTATGGAACACCAGTAATCAAGGACAAGGGACCACCGAGATACAGCGAGTGGCAATAGAAAACAGCAACGTCAGGAGGAGGAGTACCAAACCACAAATGGCAGCAGCAACAGAAGGATAAGGAACAGATAAGGAACACAGACAACAAGAAACACGGAGCTACACGAGGTTATAGCAGTACAGTAACTAAGGGAACCACATATATCACCAATATACAGACAGAAGCAGCAACAAAAGGGGCAACCGCGTCAGTAGCAGGAACGCCTGGACTACAGACGACAAAGGTATCTTACACAGAGGTAACAGTAGCATCAGGAGCACCAAAAAAGATACCACCAAGAAACCAAATACAGGAGCAACAGAGAGAACAACTGCATGAGAAGGCAGAAGACCTACAGCATACACCAAGGGACCACCTAGATAAGAGGCAGCAGACCGAGAGAATACAATGACAAAACCACAGTAACCTTACGCCAGTACTTATCATTGTTTACACCAAGTTAAAACTAATGAGAACAAGGAAGACTTACCAAATGTGGTTGTAATTACGAGGATAATTACCCCCTCAGAGCTCTCCTTGTTAGTACAGTCAAATTTGTATATTGTCCGAGGGTAACCCACTCTGTATGCAAAGCGCAGAGGGTGTAATCTGGGGTAGGCTGTTAGAATGGTTATGGGCGCTTATTCGACAATAGGGATTTTTATTGTCTATTACAGGAAGTGTAAGTGTATGTGTGTGTGTCCCTGTGTGTGTTTTTGTATGAGTGAGTGTGCCTGTAAAATGAGTTACGATTGATTCCTAACTTTTACGAAATTTTATGTTTCAGTATAATCAGTAATCAGGATAAACCTGAGAATAATTAACTACTTTTTCATGGTGATATAGCGGTTATGATAACTGAATGAGGGTTAGAATTTCTTTAATAAGATGAACTACAGACCAAGTGATTAGTCAATAACTTATCTTACGGTGCATCCAAGTTCGGACAAAATTAAGAAATATTCGGATGAAATAATATATCCAAAATTATCGAAACAAGCACACAGCGTATCCACACAGTGCCACACCAAGTCCCCAGTGTGTCTTACAGTGCCACACCAAGTCCCCAGTGTGTCTTACAGTGCCACACCAAGTCCCCAGTGTCTTACAGTGCCACACCAAGTCCCCAGTGTGTCTTACAGTGCCACACCAAGTCCCCAGTGTGTCTTACAGTGCCACACCAAGTCCCCAATGTGTCTTACAGTGCCACACCAAGTCCCCAGTGTGTCTTACAGTGCCACACCAATACTCCCGAACCATTTGGGTAAAGTCAAACAGCGGAGGAACCTCAAAAGTTTTTGGTATTTTTTCCCTTCCGACTTGAGAGGTGAGTGCATCAAGTTGGCTCCGCTTTGCTTCCGCACAAAGATTATGACCAGTGTGGTGTGGAGATTACAGATGCTCGGTTTTTTTCTTCTCGTAACTGGAGATCTGAGATATACAATACATCGAACTGTAGCTAAAACACAAAAACATTTACGTTCAGAATTGGCTAAGAATTATACTTACACTTTACCTCAACTCGATACGTTTTCATAACGCCAGTGAGGGGACATTTTACATGTATTTTGGGCCCAGGTTATGCTGACAACGACAGCCAGCAACTAAATAATTATCAGTCACTGCTTCTGGTAGACAAATGTTAAGAATCTTTTTCTTTTCCTTTTTTTCAAGAAACGATAAATAGTTATGCATTTACATTTAATTTTCAGTTTCATCTCTTGATAAAATAACTTTTGTTTAAGTTTATCGTATTTGCTCAGAAGATGCATTACTGACAACACACCTGTAATGATGTACAGTACACACACACACACTCTACCCGTCTCTTTATTTCTACTCCTTGCTTCTCTTTCCCTCGCCGTCTCTCTCTCTCTCTCTCTCTCTCGCTCACACAGTTACGGTGCCCCTCCAGTGTGCCCCGCCTTACCACACTAACTAGCAACGCGGGGAGCACCACAGTGGCTGGTCAACAGGAGACAATACTAGTCATTTGCAATGCAAATTCTTTCAAAACTGCAACAAGGCGTCGGCACGAGTCAACGTCCTGATGACCGTAGGTTCCTGACGACGGCTCCCCCTTCACACACACACTCATTGTTTTTCACTTCGCTCATCACCACCTCCGACAACACTGCCATAGGGGTTAGCTCGGTGGTCGGGCGTCGTGGTGTAGGCTCTATGTGAAGAGAGTGTGTGTGTGTGTGTGTGTGTGTGTGTGTGTGTGTGTGTGTGTGTGTGTTCTTCAGTAGATACGTCACACTAATTTCACTACGTCACGTCAATATAGTCTAAATAGTTGAGTCTGATGAGGTCGAGATCGGGACTGTTAGGGAGTTCTTCACCGGAGGACCTCGTGAACATGAATCTGGCGACCTGAATGATTTGTTCCCCGAGGAAAAACTTCATCCTGTCGCTCAAGAACCCGACGAAGAGCTGCCCGACGCCTTCAATTTGCAGGTTTCTGTTCACCAGGAGAGCCAAAACGATCAGAAGCAGAGCAAAATCATCTCATATGTTATATTTCAGCCTCTTAACTGATCCCTTCCTACTGTAATAATATAGCTGTACTAATCTTATACGCGATAGTATATTGTCAGCCAGAAACACAGAGAAGTGATCATGGCTAACCTTCACGTCATTCTCAGCTAATGCTTCACTTCTTACTGTACAGTGATGGTATACATACATACATACATACATACATACATACATACATACATACATGCATACATACATGCATACATATGTAAAAATAAATGTTCTATTCCACCAATGAGAGCAACTATGAAAAATACGAAGAAGGAAATGATACGGTACGTGAGGCTGTTAGAAAAGTTCAGTCTGCTACTGTATGTTATAAATATATGGAAGGAAACAGAATACTACTTTGATGTCATACTCATACTGAAATTCTTTAGCTTGAAATTAAAGCTTTTTTAATTTTCTTTATTAATTTACCCTTTCTTCGTTGCAGCTTTGTTAGTTTTAACAATAAATAATGCTGATCCCACTGGGGACAAAGGGGTAAAATCATCATCTTGAAAGAGTCCATATACTGTATAGCTCTCAAAGGAGTATGTCATCATCAAAGGGTTAAACCATCATCCCCAGAGGGTTCAAACATGGACCTTAAAGGGTTAATGAAAATAGCCTCTAAGCAAATACTGGTAAAATCTAGTTAACTCCAAAACGACACAGGGCAGAGATGTGAGAGCCAACACAAACATCGACCAATACTCATACACTATACAACTCCCAGTAAGATTACAAGACCTACTACACGTCCTCGGCAGCTACTCAAGAGGCTAGGAAAGGAAGGCAACTTTTCTTTCCTGTATCACCCATCAAGCTCCTCACCTCTGTAATACACAAAGCAATAAAGAAAAAGCAGCTGCACGTCCACCATCAACAACATCTTAATAAACAAGTGTTAAATAATTCACCCGCTTCAATGACACACACACAAGCAACACTTCAAACACACCTCAAGGTCAAAGATCAACCCATCCCATGACATAACCACAAGGAGAGTCTCGTGCCAATGACCTGTGGTGCTCATGTGAAGTCACGGCGCGGTGAACTCAAACAAACTCTACCTGTCACACATCCAGCAACACCAAATACACAATAAATCATGATTCATTTTTGTCGATCATCCTACAAGTTTTAATGTATTGTTGTTTCCTTGTATATTATTATCCAAGGCTATAAGAAATTAATCCCCCCAAAGAATTCTATAAAACAGATAAACAGTTCAGACAAATTACGAAAGGAAATCACAGAACTAAAAACACGAAAGAAACACTGGGTGGCAGTGATCACCAAACCTAAAGACAGGTAAGATGGTAAACAGCAGAACAGATTATCACAATATCTAAGTAATATAAGCTTCTAAGACGCCAAAATAACATAAACTAGAAGGGACTGGAAAATGGAGAAAAGGGAGGCGAGGAGAACGAAGAGGAGGGGGAGAAAGACGAGGAGAAAGAGGAGGAGGAGAAAGAAGAGGAGGAGGAGAAAGAAGAGGAGGGGGGGAAAGACGAGGAGAAAGAGGAGGAGGAGAAAGAAGAGGAGGAGGAGAAAGAAGAGGAGGGGGAGAAAGACGAGGAGAAAGAGGAGGAGGAGAAAAAGAAAGACAGCACAGAGGAAATGTCCAAATAAACAAGCAAGGAAATAAGTACATGTTATAGATCATTAACTCGCAGTTTTTTGTCGCCCCAAACATACCAGACGAACAGTTATATTTCACCACACTAGATCAGGAGTATATAGTGTCCTCGGCTGACTGACTGACTCATCGTCGACGCATCAGGAGTGGGCACGGCATAATGTCTCACTAATATTCTGATGTCTCGGTCAACATTTACGTAGATGAGAGGCAGAAGCGTAAGTTAACACTGCTGAAATATTCCTTGCGGGACCAAGTTATCATTTCTACCCCTCAAACCCATATCATACCACTAGCTGAATAACCCCAACGCGTAAGGGGGCGATAACACGAGCAGCTAAGGCAGGTTGGTGGAGCACATGATACCAGTGATGTGATGGATGATTAAAGTTGAACACACGTGATATTGTCGGTGGGAGTTGGTCAATAAACTGTGTCCTTCTCTTGACAATCATAACGAAGTCGATCAAATCAGATGACACACAAGCACGAATAACCGGCACAGCATAACGTCTCTCTTGACCTGGTGTATCAAGGGTCACAGATTTTCTCCTAACGCCCAGTAAGGTGACTCTGCTGCAGTGCTAATTACTCTATATACCTTTCCTTATCGGCCATGACCTCAGTACAGTAATAGACACCACATCTGCGCATCAAACAGTCCTAATGGGTTCTAACCTAACATAACCATTACGACTGGAGCCTAGTCCCAATGAGCCCTAGTCATAATGGACACCAATTCTAAATGGCTCACATTTTCATGGTTACAGTAAGTTAGTTTGGAACCTTTTTGGAATAGGTGTTCGTACGCCCTGCAACCCACCAAACATAGCTTGAGTAACCTGGTTCCTGAGAATACCAACGCCCTAGAAACACTCCTAAGATCTTATGATGGTACCGTAGATCATGTAAAACCAAGTGAAGAGTGGCGGCGGGGCGCAGAAGGGGAGTGTGGCCAGCGAAGAGGGAGAAACCTATGGTGGGGGCTGTATGGACGGAGTGCGGCTGGCTGCCTTGCGGGAAGATGCTATTGTTAGTGGAGTGTCAGCCGGGCGTGACCGACCCATTCAGGACTTCTTCATCTGTATTCCATCACTGTCTTCCTGATGTTCCTTCACCCCCAGGCGCTCACTCACACGTCATCATTACGTTTTGCATATTTTATAAAGAAAGTTTTACTGCGTGGTAGATTTTTAATTATTTACTTGTTTTATAATTGAGGTAAAAATACTACTGTGACCCTCACCCGTATACAATTATATGACAACATCAGCCTCCAATGTGCACGGGAGAGTACATCACCAGCAATCCTTCCTGTAAACACATATCACATCACCCACACGTGTGCCTCCACCAATTGCCAGAATCAACTTCACTGATGAACGCATAAGTATGTCATCGTCACCCCCACATATGTACACACGAGTACACTCCGGTCATCTTCACATATTTGCATAATTCCATGACGAAAAGAATAAACCATTTGTGCCATCATCATCACCACATGCAAACTTTGAACCATGTCTCCACCACCCACTTAGGAGTATACACAAACACTTATTAATACCAGCATACACACCGATTCACTAACTGTCATAACCCTTATATATATGTATACATAAGAATACCCAAATGCTTGTAATCTCTTTTGTGGACACACATTACACATTACTATCTAAGCAAACATTCCAGCCAACGGTTGTACACGTCTACATAAAACCTCTCACTAACATCACATAAATACATGTAATGGTACCTCCCCTTTCAAGCAAACACAGAATTAAAAACAAATTCACATATACAAACAACGATGGGCATTCGCAAATAAAAGAGCCAAATACAGTACCTCTTATAAAGGAATAACTGAACACGTCTGTATATTGAACGTACACGAGACACAACACCTGCACCCGCCCTTAAGAATTCTCCTTTTATTCTTTTTACGTTGAGAAAAAAGACAGGTTGACAGAACACACACACACACACACACACTACCCCGGAACGCTACCTTAGCTACACACTAAGACTCAACCAAGTGGAAAACTTTTGATGCGCTCTCATTATACATTGTTTAGAAAAGCTTTATTCTTTCTTCAGTAACATAAAAGTGCAGAATAATTATTTTCATTGGCTATGTAAACCAGGTTGATAGACTCTCCTATATCTATAACTTATCTAAATACATTTCTGAGTGGAATCTCTTATGTTTCATCTATGGAATAAACTGTAAAGCCATATTCTCTTTATACGATATCTGTACAGTCAAGTCCCAATACTTTACTTATCATAAATAAAAGTGATATTTGCTGATGCTTACAGAGATGCATTTTGTAGAATTATAAAGTACATGTTTAGTCCATTACCAGCACACAGTCTCCAGTATGATCAACATCAGGGACACCATACCTGTGTGTCACCTGTGGCTTGAATTGCTCATCAGTAATAATCACTTGTTTAAATTACTACCTCAATGCACTTGTTGCTTCTTGTATCGAATTTTGTTACTCAGTCATTGCCTCTATTTATATTTAGTTCAAGTTGTTCAATGGCAAGAATAAATTTTCTTTGATTATTTTTCTGTAGTGTTGATATTCCCACAGTTTTTTGGATTTGTCCTTGACAACACAGGCTTGACAGAAATAACAGTTGATTACAAAAATGTGCACAACTGAGACATTTCCATTAAGTACTATTGTCTTATTTACCGACAAAAATTATATATTATATGTATTTTGTAGAGAAACTGTAATGGTAGGCATCAAAAGTGACTACAATTGAGAGGTCTCTGAACCAGGCAGCAAGGTGCAGGCTTCTACAGTCATGACTAATGTTATAACCATTCGACAGTGTTAGCCATAAGAGGAGGTTCACTATCGTGTCTTGTATCAGACTTATGGTTGACTCTCCAGTGGCACGGATACAACTCTTAATGTTCTCTTGTGGACTGTGTTTACACATTTAGGTCGTCAACACTGCCTGGGAGTAATCTAGTCAAGGTTAGCTGTTTAATTAAAGTTGACCACATCCGCTAAAAATATATACATCACCAGCAACTTCCGCCTTGAGTTAAAATATTTTGTTTTGTCCAATAGTTTCATTCACTCCACACAAGAGACCTTTACAGAGAGTTCCGGGGTTGGTTTGAAAATTAATTCCACGTGATTAAAATATGGTAATGAAATATTATGAAAACAAAATATTAACAAGGAAATATATTCAGAATAAATTACTGGCATTACTATCGGAGGTCACTGGAAGAATATATCAAATTAGTACCGAGAGGGGACAAGTACGCAAGGTGTTTGGGAACGCTGGAGACAAGTCCTCGACATTATTATAAACATCAATAGTCCTAAATGTGTGCACAAATCCTTTACAACGTCCAATATTTGTTTGTGAATATTACAGAACTCAGGGACTCTGTTATTATAAGTAATAAGACCAATAAATCAAGATGCTGTTCATGAGGGATCGGTTTATGAGGCCACACACCTATAGCCGCCAGCGAGATAACACAGGTGGTCGCTGCTCCCGAGTGTTCAGTAACAGACAAGATCCCTGCGACGGAGGTAAAGATCGCCTAGTATGGTAATTAGAAGAGTAAATGAGAGGTACTAGACGGGAGAGATGGTGAATATTAATGATTTTATAAAGGAAAATATGACCTAGAAACCTCAGTGATTTTTTTTTTCATTTGTAAAAGTAAAGTTTTTTGTAGAATCTCTCAAATGAAATTACAGCTTAACTATAGACCGGCAAAAGAAATATGATAATTACTTGATGTGACACAACCAGCCGCTCAACTGATGCAGAAAATGCGAAATTCTATTCATTGTGATTAAACTGATAATTAATCATTGTTAACATTGTAAAGAAGATCCACACATATTTTGTTGACGTACTTGTCATAATAATAATACTCGGTGCGGTACCTCTCAATAAATCACGTCTCCACTCACCTGTGAACAAAGCCTTAATTTGTATATTGTGTAGTGTGAGGAAGGAGAGGGTAAGTGTGCCGTTAGTCAGTGTTGGTGAGACAGCCCATAACACTGGCCTCATCCTGCCTCTGTACAGGTACGTCCCTCTCTGCCTGTACTGGGTGTTGTGCCTGTGTGTGTTGACAGTGGTGCTGTTGGGACGCCTTCTATGAGTCTTGCGGCGACGGCAACACCACCACCGCCACGCGACCTCTCCACCGGGATATATGAGGACTTGTGATGTAATGTATTTCTAGTTTATTTCTTCCTCCCTCTCCCTGCATTCCCAAGAGAATGTGTGTGTGTGTTCCTTACTATTTACCTTTTCTTTATTTATCTTTAGATTATTATCCAACACTTGTCTGTGTAGATATTTGTGGGGTATCAACCTTAATCACATATGTCTCATTTTTTCGACGTTTATTATTGGGAGATCGTAAGGATTACCATACACCATATAACGCTAGTTCTCCATGCCAGGTTATATGACTCAACACACAACCTACCAACTTATATACAAACACCGCAACTGAAATCAACACAAGACCTCTCGAGAGTCAACCACTGTGGACAGAAGGCCGCAGTAATATCCCCCCGGGCCAATCTGAGTCACGTACTGCACGATTACCCAGTCAGCACAATAAGAATGTTGTGGGCGTCCTGCCAAGCGGTTTCCTTTCCTTTAGAACTGCCTTTACTGCCAGACAATGAAAGTGAGGCTCTCGAGGTCGTCCCTGTCTGAAGGTGTGTTTAAGGGAAGTGTTTGCCCCCTGAGAGGATTATCAAGGTGCAGTTGAGGTTGAGCTGCTACTTGAGAGTCGAGGGAGGAGAACTTGTGTGGAGGAGCACGGTGTTTATGTGCGAGTATGAATTATGAGCACCGAGATGATGACGGCTGCCGAAAAGGAGTGGACGATTATGTTTTTGTGGACACGAAGGGTGATGAGTCGGAAGGAGGTGATAAGTAGGAGAAAAATACTGGTAAAAAAAAAATGCGTGAAAATGGAAGATAATGTTTAATTTTGTGGAGACGGGAGGTGATGGGACAGTTGATAAAACGTGGGTTAAGGAGAGAAAAATACTGGTATGAAATGCGTGAAAAATGAACAAGAACTTTTACTCGTGAAGATAAAAAGTGTAGCATGCACGGTGAGCGTCTGAGCAATGACATGATCAATAATGGTAGGAGAACAAAACTTGGATAAAATAGATAAAGGAAAATGAAACACGTACATGAGCACAAATAAAAACTTTCTAAAACGAAGTAAGAGAATGTAAGGAAAATAAGTAAGGGAAAGGCTCTAAAGCAGACACTTATCAAGGCATATACGGAAGGCCTCCATCTCGCAGTGGGGTGACACAGCCTGATGACGACGATGAATAGAAGATAACGATGGGGTTCTCTGGGATAGAAGGAAGGATATTGTGTTGGTGAATAATTACGTACAGGTGTATGAAAACTGTATAGACCTGCGCTGTTAATGGAGATATACGAAACAATTCATTAAATTTTGGGAAGTGTTGAGAGTGTAAAGTCTGGCAAACTGTGATAAGCAATAGGAGTTTATATGATGGTTAGGTACAGTGTCTATGATCTTTAAAGGATGGAATGATGAAGTCTTCCTCATGATAACTTCGTAACCTCGCATGTAGTCAACAAAGGTCCTGGTTAATATATATGAAATACATAAGAGAGAATAAAATGTCGAGCCGTTTCTCATACCCAGAACAATAATCTGATATAATACTAAACAATGAATCTGAAAATTGATCGTAGGTAAGTACTCGAAGTCTCAACACAAGATACACCGATAAGTTAATGACCGCTAAGACAATGTTTCCATCATGAACTGCTCTAATAATTATCAAGAAAATATAACAACTGATCTAACTTGATAAAACAAGACAAAATGACTGTGGGGAAAAATGTGAAAGAAGATTTACCAGGTGATAATTGAAAAATATACAGTCAGACTCTCGGGATAATAGAGCGAAGGAATCATTAAGACTCATACATCACAGCCACTGGCGGTCGACCTTTATCCAGCACTCAGCGGGAAGGGCCATTGTGTACTGAATAATTACATCTAATTGTTACCTGCCTGATGTTAGCGGGGGGGGGGGGGGCAGGATAGGGGTATCTGCCTGACCTCTTCATCAATGTTTGGCTGCCGCTGGACCCTTCGAAATAGGAAGCTGGGGAGATGCTGGGGTAATTTAAACTCCCTAATAGCAGCTAAGATACCCCGGACTCGTGGTAGGGACAATTAACAACAGTAGAGCTTCACGGTAAAATGCGTCTGGGGTAAAATTTCTCCAGGTATATAATTAGTGCCGGTAATACCTGGGCAATGCTGAAGGATCACGGGGTCCTCTCACTGAGGCTATTTGTTGCCTGTCACCAGTGCAAGTGAGGCTTCGACCCCGCTCGAGCACGCTGCCGCTGCTAATTGAGGCCTCGCTGAGACGTATTCAAATTATCTTATGTGGCAGGGTGACGCGCCTCATTGATCTACCCAGCGGGGAGGAGGAGAGAGGAGAGAGAGAGAGAGAGAGAGAGAGAGAGAGAGAGAGAGAGAGAGAGAGAGGGGTAACACCGCTACAAGAGGAGGGTGGTATTACTACTGTTTGATAGAAAAAGAGTGAAATAAGATCACTGTTAAATAACGAGGGGCTGAATCACTGCAGCACACGGGTACTGTCACGTGCTGGAAGAGAAGGGTTGTCATCACTCTACGATGTCAAGGTGGTATCACGTCACGAGAGAGATGTTGTGGTATAATGACTAAGGGCGCTGCTTATGGGCCATGGCTCCGAAAATTACTCTGTAGGTTGATAATGATCACTGTGGTGGAATAATGCATGTTAAGGACCAAGACTTTGTCGCGAGAAGTTTGACAATATATTTGTCATTTCTTTACTTTAACAAAATAAGTACTTCTAATATATGGAAAGAAACATAATGTGTGTGTGTGTGTGTGTGTGTGTGTGTGTGTGTGTGTGTGGTCTGCTAAATATTAAAACATCTTGTCCCATAGCTTAACCAATCATCAGACTACCCTACACGCCAAGATGTGGTACGCTTAAGTTCCCCAAGTCAAACTCACAGATTCATCATTTTCCACAGATATTTGATACTGGGTGAGGGAGCACTGGCTGTCACAGTGACCCCGCCCCGGCTACCTTGTAACTGTACCTCAGGGTCATGGCCAATTGATCGCATTACCACACACTTACCTTAACCCTAAAACTAAATAAAAAGAACTAATACTTTTAAATAATAATAATAATAATAATAATAATAATAATAATAATAATAATAACTGTAATAATAATAACAATAATAATATTAACAACAATAATAATAATAATAATAATAATAATAATAATAATAATAATAATAATAATAATAATAATAATAATAATAATAATAATAATAATAATAATAATAATAATAATAATAATAACTTTTCAATACCAATTAATAAAAAATACAAAAATAACAATAGCACGAAGGAAAAAAATAATTATAAACACCAAAAACAGCAACAACAAAAATAATAACATACGGCTCAAAACAAAAAAAATATCAACACCGAAATAATCAAATAAATAACTATATAAAAATACTCCGCACAGTAAACCAACATCGGATACCAGGTGGCAGCATCAACAAAGTAGAATTGTGGTGACGGCAAGAGAAGATTACCTGTGCGCTATGTAATCTGAGAAGCAGTTTACGATCTCCAGTGGATACAAGTATGATATTTTCTATTGGCTGCGAGAGAATCAACACCATGTATATTTTTTGAGCACCGAGTGATTCTGAGTGCTGACCAAACTACGTACACGAAGTTAGATAAACCACGTACACGAAGTTATATAAACCACGTACACGAAGTTATATAAACCACGTACACGAAGTTAGATAAACCACGTACACGAAGTTAGATAAACCACGTACACGAAGTTAGATAAACCACGTACATGAAGTTAGATAAACCACGTACACGAAGTTATATAAACCACGTACACGAAGTTAGATAAACCACGTACACGAAGTTAGATAAACCACGTACACGAAGTTAGATAAACCACGTACACGAAGTTAGATAAACCAAGGGAGGAGAGGAGGAGAGGGAGGAGAGGAGAGGGAGAGGGAGAGATCAACGACACAACTGAAGGGATGAGAAGAGGAGGAAGAGGAGGAAGGGAATGAATGGAAGAACGGAGAGGGAAGGAGTGACCGTGCTCAGAAGAACACAGAGAGGGAGGAGGAACAGTAGTGAGAAAGGCCGGTAGGAAAGGAAGGAGAGGGCGTGGTGGGAGAGGAGGGTGTGTGGTGAGTGGAACGGGGAGGGAGGGGTCGTGGAGGGAAAGAAGATGATCGAGGTAAAGCAGAGGTGACGGCCCGGAAAATGATGGTCGGTGGCGGTGGCAGGAGTTACCTTGAGCTGAAATTTCACTCCCACCAAAAACCACCAATTTCCACCCTTTTACTTCAATATTATATCCCGGATCACATACTACTACTACAACAAATACTACTACTACTCTTACTACTGCTACTACTACTACTACTACTAATAATAATAATAATAACTTTCCCTTGAGCAGTGTTCGCATGAGGAAATCTGAGCAAACATACACAGTAAAAGGTGTATTAGAGTAAATGTGCATCTCAAGTGATATATGTCCCTTGTCAGGTAGGTCTTGCAAGTGCAAAATCTTGTACGAGGATGTCTGCTGAATATAATTGTGCACACATACACACACACACACAGAGGTGATGTATTTCCACCTGATGGTAACCTTACAACTGAGCCTGGAGAACCTGAGATAATATCAAGATCATATGCGTAAATCCTTCATTAAGAACATATAAAGCACGGCCTCAACAACTAAACACGGGGACAGTATTCTCTGCCAACACCAGAGAGGAAATGTATCGCCCCTATAAGAGCGACGCTGTTTACTTAATACATCACGGAGACTTTGTTTCATCCTCAAGAGTGACAGAGCGTCACCCAAGAGCATCACCCGAGTGTATGTAATGTGTCTCTTGTCCCAGTTCATCGGCCAGTAATCCTGTGTACGGTCCATCGAGCACCAGGGTGCCCACTGTAAAAGCAGTATTACTCAGCACATGTTTTTTATTGTTTTTCTGTGAAGACCTTCTCATAAGGGTTTGTTGGGACTGCTGACTGGTGTCACGATTCCTCTGGGGTTAAAAAAAGAATGTTCAGTGGCCGAGATAAGGAAGATGTAGAGTATATTTTAACTCAGATTATCTGCATATTATTTATCTCTATATTTCTGTCCTCGAAAACTGATAAATGGACAAAGGTTACACCTTATGAATCGGGTGTGTGTGTGGTAGTATGAAGGCTCACGAATACCTACACACACACACACACATTGACTAACTATATATTTTGCATCTATGCTTTTGAATAGTGTCGGACTTTTATCTGATTTTCTGTCCGAGATAATTATTTGACTCGAATGCAATATTTAATGACACAACTCATACTAGTAACAATGCTAATCCTAATACGAATAATATTCACAAGAAAAATTAAAAGAAGAAACGATAACATTCTAAACTGCATTAAGATATAATCGACTAAGAAACATAAATTGTATGCAAATGACTGTAATGAAACACAAGATCTTAAGAACTCCGTCTGCCAGCTCCAAGAATGTTAATCATGATAAACGTGTTAACTGGTTGACAGACTGACTTAAGAGACAAATATAACTAGTCCTCGCTAACGCAGGTAACGCCCAATTTTTTATCACTCTAGTTTTGGTCTTCATGATTATAAAGTTAATAATGATTAGGTTTGTTGGGTTAAAATTAGGTTTAAGAAGTCCTCTTAAACATAATGGTTTAAATGTTCAGTCAGATGTGTATACATTTATAAATCTATAAACCTTTCAATACACACAATTTAATATGTCAACAGGTGTGTGTATATAATTTATGAATTTTGATTTGGCTTATTTTACGTTTGTTTTTTTCTCAGATTTTATTACATCAATTTGCACACAAATTATGAGGCCACGGTGAAGACGGGAGAATATAAAGCTTTATTTCTGCTTTTAAACGACATACTGAGGCGTTCTACAGATTCCTGAGTTTTACTGAATGCATATGAATTTAAATGTACACATACTAGGATGTTCTGAATGGTTCACATGTCCCTGGTAATCAAGACCTGCTGAGGGAACGAGACAAGATGCATGTCAACGATTCAACTCCCTAATCAGATAAAAGGCAATATATGTTATCCCCAATGCCAGAATAATAATTAGAGCAATAAAAGCGTTAATATGTGTATCAGCCCAACTTCATTCCTGACTAACTAGAATGGTACTTATGCTCAGATTAGACAAAAATAAATTCGATTCAGAACGTTGCAGCATCTTTTTCAGGGATATCTAATTTGCGGTGACAAGGTTCCCAGCCCCAGCCATCCTTTAAGAATCATTGCAACTCAGAGAAAAATCAAATACCTCATAATCCAAGAAGTACAAACAGCTTTGAGAGGAAAATTTTGTTCAAGATTCCATAAGGTTTGTCGACTCTGCATCATCTACCCACTTTTAAGTTGTTAGTCACTTTTATCTACTGTGGTAACTCATATCTTGTGTTTTCCTCATTGCCTTATAGAAGTATGGCGGATCAACTACCAGTACACGTATCATTAACTTCTTATTCACATAAACAACAGTAGATGTACAGGTATATAAATCTTATACTAACAAGACACTAACATTACACACACTCATGTACACTGTTGTCATATCTTGTGCACACAGAAAGTGAAGACAAATATCAACTTCACTCGTACCAATATTGGACGTTACTTGCCTATCTCTCAAGTACGGTAACATCTTCCCTAATCAGACCGAACCTTTTATTAATATCAATCTATTAATCATAAGGTTGTAAGATACTGTATCTCTCCTTTGCTGTCCTTTCACCTGTTCGTAAACACTAAAGACTTCCGCTCCCGGTGGAGGGGAGAGGAGAGGAAGGGTAATAACTCGATTTTCATAAACGATTGAGAAAGATATAAATAGGTCTCCTTAGTTGCTTCCTATCGACATTCTTTCCCTACCTATCACACCGTTTATCATATATTGCGTTATCTTTGATAGTTAATTCTTATTCGTTAGTGTCACCGGCAATAAATAGAAAAATTAACTTCCTTCCGGCATTGATCTAGTGATGAAATGGCACAGCCAATGAGACTTAGAATAGTACTTAGTTAATTGTTATGAAATTCGACTATTAAGTCCCCATTAACGTCAGATCCCGTCACTTATGTTGGTCTTGACAAACTTCAATAAGTATATAAATTATCATATTAAATAGCAGAAGTCTTGCCTATAATAATGAAAAAGTCCTTTGAATTGTTAAACCCTCCGTCTATGGATATATTCATATTTAGTTTGCCCCGCCTCCGTCTCGCTGTTTAAATTTACACAATGAATCTCCACACTAAGTTATGCTGGCAAAAATTGAAGTTTTTTATACAACTTATTTTTTTCTGTAACTGTAAGGAGCTAATAATTTGCTTAATATTCTTCTCTCTCTCTCAATGATCAAGAGACACTACCAAATGTAGAGGCAAGTGTGCTTACGTGTTTGCAGTTACTTTAATGCGCGCGCGCACACACACACACCCACTCACACACAATATATATATATATATATATATATATATATATATATATATATATATATATATATATATATATATATATATATATATATATATATATATATATAACCTGCGTGAGAATATATCTATACCTGAACATATCAATACTAATGACTCTCTTGTTCGGTTTATAAATAAGAGTAGAGAGCAGAGAGATGACACTTGAGAGTCATTGGACGCGAGAGGATCTTCACATAAGTGTGATCTCAATGGTAGGGATAACGGACTGCAGGGCTGGAAAAGTCTTTGTTGCCGTGTCAGGGAGTCAGGGTGTATATAAGACGCCATTGTGAGACGCTCACAGTAAGATACACCCACACGAGACTCGTCAAAAGAATGATAATTGGGACACTGGGCAGCATCTAAGGATTTCCAAGAAATATCTTAATGGTCATACCATCGGGGATATGGAAGCTACTGGGATTCCAGATAAGTTTTTATCGTTCGCCTCAACAAGTGACACTTTTTACACACGTGAAAGATATATCTCAGTAGACAACAAGTTTATGAATTCCCTCTATATAATAAACGCGATTATTGGTGGAAACACTTAAACAAAAAAAACAAGTTTAGAAATTTTACATATTTGCATGAGATAGTGGAGTGACCTGCAAAAGAATTCAATACCTTACCTAACATATGTTATAATCAACTCTTCTCTGCCAGCCGATCAACACACCACAAGTTTTTCCATTAGGAGGGAAGGCTGGAGACAGTGTTCATGGGGCGGTGAAGTTTGGACAAAACGGATCTTAGTCGATGTATTAACAGTAATAATTATATCCACACCCAAACCAAACACGATGTTCTATCAAAAGAAGATCTCCAATTAATGAGCTAGAATTGTATTAAATTACCTTAAGATCTGCAATTAACCAAATGCCCCCAACCACCCCCATGATCTCCATTCAACAAAACTCCGTGGCCAACAAACGACATGACGGTAGTGACCCTGGCAGTGAGTGGCCAAGAACCCCCGAGACAAGGTCAAAACTCTTTCCGGAATAAGAGTTATATCAGTCATCATTTTCTCAGTAAAGTAAAATGTATTTACGGTGTTCACAACATGAGGAAAATTCCATTTTTTGTGGGCTATTGGTAGAAAAATATATTAGGCTAACTACATGATGACGAAAATGTGTTTGAGTGTGCACACGGCTGGCCTCCAACACGGGGAGGACGTGAACCCCCTTAATTGAGTATTATTTAATGACTTAAATTAGCGAGAAGCTTTAATTACTATTACTTTTGGAGTTGCTTCAGTCAACGGTAACAAATTACTGATGACGGCGCAGAAGTTGGAGTTAGAGGTGAATATTTGGAAGGTGTTCATGGCTTGGGGGTCCCGTGAGACTTATTACCTGGGATGACGTCGAGGTCTCGCAGGTGCAAGTCTTGTCGTATCAAGTAATCATGTCTTCCATTTACTAAGAAATGCATTTCATTCCTGAGAGCATAAAGACCTTAGGCACACCGCTCGCGGGGGGAATTATAATGGAACAATCGCGTGTTCTCCACCGCCGAAATAGTTGTAATCCCATGAACTTGGAAACATGCTAGACTCGCCACTCAGAGCCGCGGGAGGTGGAACAAAAAATGAAGATGGTACAAAGCCTTGCAGAAAGTGGGACGCTGATGTAGATTAATATCTCGGGTCTTCTTCGCGAAATTAAGAAGTAATTATGATTGATGGTAAAACTTTACCTCACGCTTCCCTACAAAGTTTAAGGTGATGTGAGCAGTTATTAGTCTCTATATTTAACTCTAAAATAGTTTTATCGCATCATTAGTGTGTGTAATAACCCCTCTTCCAATCCCTATACCTACACTTATGACTCGTATACAGCCATGTAAAATTAGTCACAGTCGGTATATCATTAAAGCGTGTTTCGTAAAGAAAATGTAAACGTTATGCTCCACTGGCTTCGGTAGCCCTTAAAACCGGAAAACAATTATATTCCAAAGTTTAACTTTAAAAACAAATCTTTGAGATAACAAACTTATGAATTTCGTTAGTGCTTGGCGTTATAAGGAGAAATATTCCTTAGAAACTTAGTAATTCACCAATCAAGAACAGAATCACCAGAAAAAAGTTCAAGATATACATTTATAGAGCAGTTTCAGCCGCTCATATTCTTAGAATATTCTCGATATTTTGTTTTTGTTAACCTCTTAAATATTCATAATAATAATTTTTGTTTTCTTTTTCATACTTAGACCAAAGAACAATTAAAATGCCAAACGGATTCTGTCGTGAAAGAACGAATTGTTGTGTGACTGTATCTCCCGAGCTCCTACACCCGGATTCTCTCAGGTTATTCGGTTTTTTCTCTCTCTTAACTGGGTATGAGGAAATGCTCCTAGTGGATTTCCATCTTTTTGTCGAAACGAACATGAGGTAATTGGGATTCGGTGGGATGCGGTGGCCCAGTGAGCAAAGTATTCGCATCCTGTCTAAGCGTCACTAGTTAGATCTCAAGACACCACTAAGGTAACCTAATTTTACAGTTGGAAAGTGAGTACAGTCGCAGTAGGAGACACCTCATGACCCCTCCTAGTGTAGTAGCGAAAGATTATTATAGACTGTGATATATCCAGCTTATCGGGCCTGTGGTGCCCTATTTCACGATTAAGTGAAAACAGAAAATTAAAAGCGCGCGCACACACACACACACACACCTCTCTCTCTCTCTCCACACAGTACACACACACACCGGCAAATTTGTTAGATTCCACGTAGAAATATTCAGCATGACAGGACTGTTGTATCGACGTCCCGTACGCCTTCAGTGGACCAGGAATTTGTCTTATTCCTGACATGTGCGTCGGAGAATGTCACTTGTCCACACACAAGTAAATATAGACGTAAATGCTAGACGCCGTTCTGTTTTATAGGTGCATCACGTCCTATTGTTAGAAGGCTTTAAAACATTCTTTGGCATTAGTAGCATTGCCTTAGTGTGGGCTAAAAAAGTAATGCCGAAACTTATTTACCGTGTTGAAATTGCAAATGATTTTTAATAATATACATAAATTAATTTAAGTAAGAGATGATATATGTATACTGTATACAGATAAGGAGTAACATACAAATGTATCCCCGTCCTTAAGTATAGTGACCACGGTAACTGATAACTACCTCGTGTATTTTTTAGCCAACAATATTTCTAAAACTCACATGAAATTTTTTTCTAGCACTAACAGGATATATCTAAAGATAATTCAATAAATTAAATACTAACACATTCAATTACCTGTACAAAAACAAGATAGCTTCT
Source organism: Homarus americanus (assembly GCF_018991925.1). Classification (NCBI taxonomy): domain Eukaryota; kingdom Metazoa; phylum Arthropoda; class Malacostraca; order Decapoda; family Nephropidae; genus Homarus; species Homarus americanus. The sequence goes on from NW_024719665.1 coordinate 2,743,854, forward strand.
CCATTGTATTCCTCCACAAGCACCAGTACATCCAACAAGATCACATAACTCATCATGAAGACACGGTAGAGAAAATCATAAGCTGATTATTAAATGTAAAGGAGGATGTAATACGAAAATATTGCGACAATAATTCAGGCATTATATGGAGGCATAAACATAAAGCTACTGAAGCGTCTATTGTGCTTCACCGCTCACTACTGAAGCGTCTATTGTGCTTCACCGCTCACTACTGAAGCGTCTATTGTGCTTCACCGCTCACTACTAATACCTTGGCCTCGAGAAGTATTAAACCCAGGACACTTTAAGTCCCCGTAAACCCATCCTCAGGTTCAGTTTTATAATTGAATGTCAATTACCAATAACAAATGTTTGTGGGGGCATTAGACACAGCTCTGTTAGTAAGGCAAGAAATATCCATCACACGTTTACACTACTTTAATACATTCTGTAGTTTTCTAACACATTCCTCTGTAAGTCAGAGGAATGTGAGATAGTGTGTTACTCAAAGTCTGACTTTACTACAGAGGCTCGGAGGAAGTTAGCACATCATTACCAAGTCTGACACAATCTACTGTAACTCTTCCCAGCCGTCGTTTCAGCTCATCTTTATCCCTTCGCCTTGCATTCCTCGTCATTTGATAGTTACGCTATTTTTTTACGTAGGTTATATATATCATCACTATCGGAAAAACTGTTATCAGTAGTTCCAGATTAACCATAAATACTCTAAGACAACACACCTCATCCCACCGACAGATCAGAGGACCCAATCTTTCACCGCGAGACAAAAACTCTGGTCTAGTCCGTTATTAATCTCTCACTGATTTAGGTGCAATAATTATAACATTTTGTTACCAAGTTACTTCTTTTTTGTTTGATAAAATCATTTTAGAACATAATCGATTAGAAGTGAGTTAAGTTACATGAACACTATAATCTCGATTGATAAGTAATTACCGGCAAAATGGACCTTAAACTGTCTTAGTTGTTGGGTAATTATTTCCCCTTTTTAGTTTTTGTTGTCATACCTTGTTGACCCGTGAGGATGATACAGTTCTCTCTGGTGAAAATAACATATTGTTCTCTTCTACAGGGAGAAAGTTTTATAACAGATGATCTACCGAACTTATTTAAGGCTAATTAAAAATGGGAAGATTTTGTATCCTCTCAGATTACTGCAACAACTGACTAAAAAAAAATTACTGAGGGGTTGTACCTTAAGAGGTGAGTTAGGCACTTGTGATTATGAGAGATCTATCTATCTATCTATTTTGCAGTCAGTGAACATCATAGCATATCCCCTAAGGAAGCTCTAGTCTACTGCAGGCTCGGTGTAGTAATGAAGGCAACATACACTGGACACAAACAAACACAATTAAACAATCTATCACGAATGTTACAAAGAAAATTACAATCAACAATCTTCCAAAAAAACAGAAGCTACCAGCGCGCTAAATCATCTATTTTGTACTGGCGAAACAGAGGAACAATTAAGAAATAATCAACTTGGGGGAAACACCGAGTAAACGTGGTAGTTATACTTCACGGTAAACAACTTTTGCCGAGGTTCCCAACGAGAGGAAAAACTTAACGTAATCACGAAGATGAGAAACGGAGTGATTGTCAGTCGTGGCCGCCCCTTTATTACGAGAGACGCGGGAACTGATTCATAGCTACAACACCACAACGAATGAACCATGACCAGCACCAGCACCCACGGTATAAATGTCTCCCCCCCTCCTTCGCTCCAGTACACTGTAAAACAAAGTCTGTTTTTCGGTTGAGTTTATTCATCCTGAACGACGATTTTTCCTGGCCTGACTGGTGGATGTGTTTAGCGTGAGGGCCCTGAGGGGTGTTATTTCATAGAGGTAGTTAGTAACCAAGTCTTTGTCATCCTTGAGAGAGAGAGAGAGAGAGAGTGTGTGTGTGTGTGTGTGTGTTCAGAAGAGCACCATAAGAACTAGCACGCTCCCATGGCTGCACCCTGAGAGCGCATGACTGTAGCCATCATATCTTGTCATCGCCAGAGGTAAAGGTAATATATTACGTTAACTTGATTTACTACCCAGTCGTTTCTTTGCTCTTCTAAACATTGGCCATGGTGCTTCTGATATATGGTACCACTTGGGTGTTAATCATGGCAAGTTTTTTTTTGGGGGGGGAGGAACTTCAAACATTTATCGAATGCCTATTTATTTTCGTCAACCAAGAACTAACCAACGAATTTTAATCCAGAATCGACAGACAAATTTCAACCAATAGAAAACAATTTAACTTTTATCAAGGGTTAACTGATGATTTTCGGCGACGAGATGGCTGACGATGTTCGACCAACAGTCTATACCGCTCAGGAGTTGACTGATGGGCTGTGAAGGAGCTACCAAGGGCGGTGAGAATGGTCTACAAACTGGGTACATAATAAAAGGCAAAACCACAACTCGTATCTTATTTTCCAAGATAGTCGTCCCTGATTTCAATAAACTTAACCTAAGCCCATCTTATAAAAGGCTTATAAATGTGGGGCCATTTGTTTTTTTAAACAGGTATAAGTCGCTTATGGCCAGCCAGTTCTTGGCAGTTGGTAGTGTGGCTGAGCTGCAAAAAACAAAAGTTGTGAATAAACATCAGCACGACACGGACTTAATGGACCAGCATTTCCCATTGTTTCTCCTGCATGTACGACACATAGCATTTGCAAGATTCTTCGCCCAGTCTTGCCTGATGTGACACGACACAAATATCAGTTGCATACACAGACTATTTGGTTGCAGTAACTGAAATTCTCACTCGTGCATCCATTCATACATATGCATACAAGGGCCTGCATAGTGACACATTGGCCTAGTTAGCAAGAAGGTGCAGGAAGCAAGTAGCGGGAGCCTGGAGCGTCTCTGAGAGCAGTGCCTGGCCCAACACGTCGCCACGGGCACCACCACTGCCGCCACACACCTCCCCCGAGGCTAACCAACAATCCACCAGAAGACACCAACTCCTCCTTACACCGCTAGTCACCTTTGGCGCCAGAGTGACTGACACCAACGCCACTTTCTCCAGCAGAGTACAGATGAAGTACAGTACATTTATACCGGAAGCTATTGTCACAGGTGCTTCATTGTACGTGTGTTATGTAATAATAATATTAATAATAAAATATTAACAATAATGAACAAATTATTAACTATCATTATTATTAATATTATTAAGCTTCAGAATGTCATCCATATATGGAATACAAAACAAAAGATCATCAGAAATGGTACTGATTCTAAGGATAATTACAGAAGCAAATTTATGACACCCTATTAGACGCTGTCCCTTGAACATTCCTCGAACCAATAAACAGTAAGTTGAGGTCATCACATCAGAATGCAGGGAGCTTACTCGTCATCCATTATAGTAAGATGGAACGAGGTACATCGAGATACTGATCTTATCTGCATCTATCCTTGTTGCTGTTACATGATAAACAAAAGTGATAATGGTTCCACCTTATAGTTTATATCAATAAAACTGTATCAACACAGATATTATTACAAATACCCTGATAAATAAAGACGTGGATAAATAGCTACACCAGTATATGAATATATAAACTTAAATAAAAGGAAAGAATGGGAGAGGTGCATATACCACAAGGACGGGTGGTGAGGTGTAGTGCCCCCAGTGACAGAAAACACAACAGTACCCCGTTGAGCGTGTAAGACGAGTAGCGGCGGGGGTGCGGTGATGTATGTGGTTGACGGTGAACACCACAGCTTGAGGACGAAGTGGTGCATACAATAAGCAATATCAGAGAACCGAAATTAAGATTATGTACCATTGTGATCACACTTAGTAACGCCCTGAAGATAGAGGGTGAGTTGCGGTCACGTACTGTACATGGTAACACTGTTTACATTGGCAGGAGCTGGGGGAGAAAACCTTGATAGTAACATTCTAAATAGCACGCTTAAGCCTTAAAGAATATATTTGTTTTTCTTGTGGCTGGTGTTGGCATGCATATAAATGAGGGTTGCGGTTTGCTAAATAGTAGTTGTGAGGAGCGGGGTGTGCTGGCCGAGCTGCTGGTTGGTCTTGAGGAAAGTCAAACATAAGAAGTGAGCAACATCATACGAGGTGTGCTGGTTGGTCTTGAGGAAAGTCAAACATTAAGAAGTGAGCAATATCATATTGTATCATTATTAAATCCATCAATATTGGCGACAACAGGAAACAATTTGATCTAACTCTTGAAAATATATACTGTACACATAATTATCTTCTCTCTTTCATTACTCCTATCTAGAAGTCTCCAACACACGATACATATTTGTAAACATACTGTGTTTAAAACAAAAACAAAAATCCCTCACCCGTGAGAAACATTATCATTCAGGCCAGGAAAGGCAGATATTGGGCGACCCAAAAGTGACCAAAATATCAGGAAAGAAAGAAAAAAAAGGCGTCAAATGATAAGTCAAAGGCTGCGTTAAGCCGCAGTAGAAAAAAAATCAATAGAGAATGGAATCACATAATGACGTCACATTTAAGTTTCAAGTAAAAAAAAAGTTCCAAGTGATATTATATACTGGAGTGTCTGCAGTTAACTATTGGTTATGAAAGAAAACCTTAACCCTCTGACTGTTATGAATGACTTAGAGGATTTTGTTCTACCTAACGCCAGACGATTTCATTCAGCTGTTGGAACACAAAGCAATCAGAGGACTAAAACATAGGAACAAAATGTGGATTATTTTCTGATACAACGCCGAACTATCCTCTTTGTAGCTTGGTTAAAGAAAGAACCTGAATATGATACTGAGCAAATTAGTCCGTGTGTTCGAATGATTTTAGCTTTTGTGTTTCACCTTTTAAGGACAAATCTGGCATTTTGGATAGCAAGTACGAAAACTTAAACACACACACACACACACACACACACACACACACACACACACACACACACACACGGAGTAGTAGTAGTAGAAGTCCTTCTGTTGGATGTGTCGGAGTCTCTGGAGTTAACCCTCCCAACCTGGTGATACCCAAGAGTAATATGTGGTCTCCCAAGTATTAGTGGTGGACGAAAATTCTGCACAGACATAACCTTACTTATTGAGCATAACTTAATTAAAGTAGTTCTAGAAGCTATTGATAAAAAGCAAATAATAGCATCAATAGAATTTAAATTGGAGTGTTAGATTGTTAGGTTAGATTGACTCTGACCACTTTTTCTGATAGTTATCTTTACTTATTTACCCTCTTCCTCCCCCCCCCCCTCTATCCCCTACTCCCAACTACCCTTCCTCTTTTACTTCCCTTCCCACCTACCTTACTTCCTTCCTCTCTCTCTGCTACCCACCCAACTTCCTTGACTCTCTCCCTCCCTCCCATCCACCTATCTTCCCTGCCCATCTCCTGCCACCCATCCTTTCTTCCTCCTATCCACCCACCTCCCTACCCCTTTACTGCCACCCAGCCTACGGGGCGCGGTAGGCGGGCCCGGTAGTACTCCCTGGGGCTACAGGACGCCGCCACTCCGTTACTCCCCGCTTCATTAAATACTATGATGGCGTCAGCGCCGCCCTCCAAATTAGCACCACATTCATAGAAACAGGTACAGCCTACGGCCTTAATTAAGAAGCAAATTGCTACTTTATTGCCACCCTTGTTTAATTATGTAGTGACTCGCAACACATGTGGTCAGGGGTGATACGGTATGGCCTATGTTCATGAAAGGAAATATAAAAGTTGGAAAGGAAACTTTAATGACATTTCTGGATGTGTTTAGTCTATTTAATGCCTTCCTTTATTGAGCTGGGTGATAAAGTTATCTCGCGCGGGAGCTGATTTATATCTTTAAAACAAACACACACACACACACACACACACACACACACACACACATATATATATATATATATATATATATATATATATATATATATATATATATATATATATATATATATATATATATATATATATATATATATATATGAGAGAGAATGAGTGTGTTTTCATTACCACAAGAGACTCAAGGGTTTATTACAAGTGCATCATCATAAACACTGACGCCCCAACACATTACACTTCAATAAGAAAACAAGTAACGGGCCATTTAGCGAGAGGCAACGAGCTACACCCAAACAAAAAACGAAACGAGCCGATCATGCTAATGTTTCTTATCACTGCCGCTGCCAAAAAAAATAAAAAATAAATAAAAGAAATAAAAAAAATAATATATAAATAAAATAAATCTGATTAAGGAATAACTCCCTGGCGACTAGAAGCAGTAAAAAGATAATCTAATTAATCAACCCCTCAGCTTAGTCTACGTTCCATCTGTGTGAGGGAGCAGTTTAATGCCTCATTATGCTAATTCCATGCCAAACAACCATCAACAACAGGTGGGTGAACTCCCTCTTACAACTGGATCAAACAAACGTGGTACAGGTACACTACTACCACACTCCCGGCCATCTGATCTGCTGTGACGGACCTAATATAGAGGAGTTGATGAGGACTGGTACTAGTGGTAGAGGACTGATACTGATGGTGCTTTATGAGTGAGGAGTGGTACTGGTGGTACTTTATGAGTGAGGACTGGTACTGGTGGTACTTTGTGTGTGAGGACTGGTACTGGTGGTAGAGGACTGGTACTGATGGTGCTTTATGAGTGAGGACTGGTACTGGTGGTACTTTATGAGTGAGGAGTGGTACTGGTGGTACTTTATGAGTGAGGACTGGTACTGGTGGTACTTTATGTGTGAGGACTGGTACTGGTGGTAGAGGACTGGTACTGATGGTGCTTTATGAGTGAGGACTGGTACTGGTGGTACTTTATGAGTGAGGACTGGTACTGGTGGTACTTTATGAGTGAGGACTGGTACTGGTGGTACTTTATGAGTGAGGACTGGTACTGGTGGTACTTTATGAGTGAGGACTGATACTGGTGGTACTTCAGAGTGAGGACTGGTACTGGTGACATGTCGGTGTGAGGACTGGTACTGGTCCCTAAATTCTCCTTGTTGATCACAATAATGAAGAAGCAGTTTATAATACTCAAATAACTATGAAAAAAAAAGAACATTTCACTGACACTTAAGAAATTGATTCTTGTGTGTGGAGGACATTCGATACAACTGGTCAAAACTTCGATTTATATAAACATTTAATTCTCTCTCTCTCTCTCTCTCTCTCTCTCTCTCTCTCTCTCTCTCTGTGTGGTCATCATTAAAAGGTCGTTCCAATCTAATCAAAATTACCCACTCTCTCGCAGCTGACCGCACAGGATGACATACATTTATTAGGAATATATAACAATTTATATCATTATAATTGGTATGTTATCTTCACTTGGGACGGCATGACTGAGCCTACAGCCAAAGTAATCTAACCTGATTGACAAGCTCGCTAACACAAGAGGCTGCTCCTTACAGTATTTAATTTTTTTTTACGATACCCTGAGATGACAGCAATAACAACCGGCACGTGATTAAATGAGATTATATTTGACCTTTTTGTTGGTTAACGAGATAATATAATGCATTAAAATAAGATAAGTTATCATAAAAATAACCACGTGATACTGGTTGAAGAGCGTGGGTCATTGAGCCAAATTAGAATTTTTATAATGCTTATTCTTGTATAAACAATATGTTGGTTTATGACCACGAGGAATTACTGGGAAAAAATAGTTTGAATAAAGTCATCGTATACTGAATGAGCGTCTAAGTGTTGAGGGCGACACGGTTGATTTAATCTCCATGTTATTATCTCAGTTATATTGTGAACAAAGCTGAAGAGACTCAAGAATCAAATGGAGAGTTTACTGGAAGGAAAACAGCAAAAACAACCTGTTTAATGTTTGATAAGACCAAGAAAATATTATATTTGCTGGAGGGGAGGGGGTCATAGGGGAAGGGGGAGGGGAGGGGGTCATAGGGGAAGGGGGAGGGGGAGGGGGAGGGTGGGGTGGGGTGGGGTGGGGTGGGGAGAAAGGGATTACAACAGGTTCAAAGTTTCATAAAATCATATTTGTTTTTACTCCACTCAATACCTTCCTTGATTAATATAATAAGTCAATTTAATGGAATAAATTCTAGTATAAATATTCATATGAAACCCCAAGTGTTATAATACCAAACTTCTTCATGATTATTACGCTAAATCTCAAACAAACAACCGACTCTGACTCTCTCTCTGGAGGGGGAGGTGGACAAGGAACACAATCTAACCTGTAAAGATAATATACTACTTTCAACAACAAAATATCTGACAGCCCTCCATAAACTACGCAGCTCGATAAGGCCTATATTTCAACTGCTGTCATCTCAGGTTAAGATAATAACCAGATGAAAGTTTTAAGTTCACCGCCGCCTAGACTCATTAGTGTCTGATAGAAAACGTCCCATAAATTGCTTTATTTATTAACCCAGTTCATCAGATGCTGAAACTTGTATTTACGTCGATTTTTAAAATGCTTTCTCACTCCCTAGTTATTTTAAATTTGTGTTTGTGTACCTGTCTGAAGCTAATTTATAGAAACTATACAGGTTACGTGGATGTTAGCCTGTAAGTGAATTTGGCAGACCAAGGGTAAAAAATTATAATCACAGTTCACAGTTACAATGAGTTCCCAACACTATAGACCCTAAAGTGATTAGACAGATTTTTCACAAAACCTGAACGGCTGACTGACAGCTGGCCCAATGAACTAATAAATTTGGTTGACGCGAAAGAAGGTTAACATTTCAAGGTCAGTATGAGCCCCGGTTCTTTAACAAACTTTCTTGGCAACAGGTGGGCTGCAGTGCATGACAAGGAAGAATGAATTAAAAATAACGTATGATTATACATGTATCAAACATGGTCAAATTTCTGCAGGACAAAGAACGTCTTACAAGTTCAATATATTCTCGATAAATGTAATTAATATAATTACAAGTAAAACGTTAATTGACAACAGAAACCAAAAATAATCAAGATATATTCAAAGGTTTGGAAAATAGTCATAATCCAGCATATGAAAGACGAAGCCTTCCGTCACATCACAAGAGCCGACGGAACTACATAAAAACAATGAACTCCACCATAATCTGTGTAAATTACTCCTCGCTCTCAATGTTATTCTCATTTTGAAGGCAGTAAAAGATAAGGTAGATGGATTCCAAGTAAAAACCAGAATCATACATAAATTAGCATTGGGTGAGTGTGTTTTCCTCTACACAGCTGTTAAATAACCATTCGCCGCCCCTGAGGATAAGTGAAGAAAGACAGACGTTTGACTAAGCATCAAATGAAATTAAAATTCTAACAGAAGTCATACATATTCACATACAACCTTTGGGTAATTGGAATTTGACCCATATTACCATTTTATAAGGAGTGGTTTATGGACACGAGACTCTGGGGTGGATGAGGATATGGTTGGCATCCCAGCGGTGACTAATAACAGGAACACGTTATGGACAACACAGGGGAGGGGAGGGGGGAGGGAGGAGGAGGAGGAAGGGAAGGGAAGGAAGGGGGTACAGTGTCAACAGTGAGGTCCTGGTAGAACATATCACATTAAACAGCCGTAGGAAACGATGTGAAGGATTAATAGCACGCTGTACGCAGCCCTGAAACACGGTGTCAGGCGAGAACAGCTGCGGCAGACACCCCTAAGGTGAAGTAGATATTTACGGAAGTCCAAGAGCACGTTGTGTGAAGAATACCTAATGGACACGCTTAAATACGTAGGAACGTATTTTTGAAGAAGTGGACACGAGCAAAGGACTATTGTTCTAGAGAGAATATGAACATGTAGGGAAACTCAGGCACGGAAGATGGGGAAAAGCTCTTAGTCTGCCCGCTGTAGGAAGTCTCCAGCTGTCATAATGCACAGCTTTACAAGGCATTTGTATTTCATGAATGGTCGCCATAACAACGAACCCGATCACCAGACATAATTACACACATCACATCCAAATTTAATCTATAGTTCTTCGTCTTGTTCATCTTATTAAAGTGTATTGTTGAACTAAAATAATAAATTTCATTACTAATTTGATTTTATGTGCTTATTACTTCATCTGTTTCTTCAAAATAAAAACAAACACAGGTAAGAAACACTTAAACATTTAACTGTGAAACATAAAATAAACGAGTTATATCCACCGAAACCCGATTCTTACAAAAAAAGAAAAATCCAGTGAGTACAAGAAAGGCAAGTGTGCGTGATCTATCGGGCCATCAGCAAATAAACTATCAGCTCCGGTGAATGTTAATAAACGTACCATAAACCCGTAAAGCGTCACGGCCAATTCTCACACACCGTCATAAACATGTTCTGCTGAAAGGGTGGGCGCGTGGCAGGTGGTGGTGGTGGTGCCTACCGTGTGCCCAGGTGAACCTGTGGCGGGCCAAGGCAGAGAAAGGCTGGGGTGGTAATGGAAGGTGGTATTGTTGTAATGTACCGTAGCGCTGGAGCCCGGAATGGAGAACTACTGTCCGAGAAACCCAACAAGATGAGCTGCTGATGGGGTGGGGAAAGTCGACCTACAGGCTACCAGGTGGGTTTTGGTGAGGGAACGAGAGAAGGGTAACAATGTCGGCCGGTGAAGGCATTGGTTTCGGTGAGCACATCATTGTGGAATCAGGCAGGGCACACCTGTGGTGAGGAAGGCTCAGGTACCAGTAGTTGGTCATGAACCAGGTGGGGACGTGTAATAATGGAGAAAAGACATTAGGACGGCGATGGTTTCAGAATATAACAGACTGAACATTGGGAGTATGACTTGTGATGTCAATAAGGGAGGAAGTTATACCAATGAAAGCAGCTGTGGTGGGGAGGAATAGTGTGACTTTGAATAGGATGCTAGTGGGAAATTTTTCTTTGATCTAATGTTATGGTTTTAATTAGAATGAACATCAAAAGATAAATAAATAAGTTGCTGTAAACGGGGACTCCACTCGTGCGTGTGTGCAGTCATAAACTTGTAACAGTGATGCCAGGAACGTGATAACACAGGTTCTGGTTGAATATCACGCCATAAAACAACCCAGATGTGCTAAGTAATCTTATTTTACCTTCTCTTAACACATATTTACTACGGTTACGAGACGTTCGGTGAAAAAAGGTGACGGAATTTAATCTTAGCAAAAGCCACATGCAAGGCTTCATAAACAAAAAATAAATCATGAAAATGCCTTTCATGCGAACTTTATGCAAAAAATATGGTAATAACGTTGTAATTAACTTAATATACATATGTATTTATATCATACATTTACGGTTAATATATTATCTTTATATTACAAAGATCTGGTAGTCTTCTAAAAACACCAAGTTAACAATATTAATAGTTGATGACATGCATGTAAGACCAACGCAGAGTATTGTACAGACTAATCTACTTGTCATGAAACCACCAGTGAATTATTAAAACTATACTACCAGTGTACACAGCCGTGCAATAAATTATATCACCTTCTAATCACTTAACCAGGTGGAACGTCATCATGCCTTATCGTACAGCTCAATACAAGTTTGTCAAGATCCACAACCACCTACTTACCGCAATTTCACCCCACTTATCCTAATGGTAAATACCGAACAAATTCCAGATTGAAGGTAATTTTTGTGTTCAGCAGAGAATAAATTGTACCGGAGTCGGTTTAAGACACTAACTCACGTACGGTACCTAAATTAATAATGAATGAACAGCTTTAAACCTGCAATGAATGTATACGATCTGGCACATCTATCCCTATTGTGTTCAAACATAATTAATGAATCAGAATCTAACGTGAATGTGTTGTACTTTATAGCATGAGATGATAATCTATTCCATGACCGTAATATAAAACTGTTATTTAATTTACAAATAATAAGGGTTTGCTCGCTATGTAATCCCCTGATCTACAGCAACATATATCAATACTTATAACTGCCTGGGAACCACACTGCTTTATCTTATACTTTACTCTTGAACATAATACATAGATCACATATACAGGGTGTTCCGTAAATACCTTTCATTAATCAGGAGGTTTATTCCTGAGACATAAATAAAGATAATGACAAAATGATCAAATTGTCAATTCTCAATAGTTTCAGAGTTTCAGCACATGACAGGTCTGGTAGGAATGTGCTGAAACCTATGAGGTGTATATGAAACACCCACTACTGCTAGTGGCAATTTCAATTAAATTTCAATATTTTATTCCTTGATAGAGGAACGGGGATCCTAGTGCTGTCATTAGGTACCCCTGTACAATAACACCAGAAGCTTACTAAAGCCTAAGAAAGGAATGATATTCCTCTAGTGACAATTAACAATAATAATGCCATATGATTTGTATTGGTACTAACATTTAGAGCAAATTTTCAAAGTTCTGCCCCTCTTGCTCATGCAGGCTTCAACCCGTCGCACCAGTGAGTGTCGCACACGTTCACAGACCCCAGGGGTGTTGTGAATGTTCGCCACACTGTCCTGTACAAGGCGCCACAATTCCTCACGGTTTGGGACCTCCGTAACATACACCTTGCTTTCTATGTGACCCCACAGGTAGAAATCAAGAGGATTTATGTCAGGTGACCGTAGGTTTCATCACATTCCTACCAAACCTGTCATGTGCTGTAACTCTGAAACTATTGGGAATTGAAAACTTGGTCATTTATCTTTATTTATGTCTCGGGAATAAACCCCCTGATTTATGAAAGGTATTTACGGAACACCCTGTATATCCTATAATCTTACTCACGCTGTTTCATAGTGGAAGAAAGATGATATAGGACTGCACCAGTTCAACCTGGAAAGCACATCCATGCTCTAAAACCAAACATGCCCAGCTCCTCGCTAACCCCTTTCCTCTTGCTCCTCCCACACATACACTTCTAAAGAAAATATGACTTTATTACCAGGAAAAAAATCATATAACTGGACAAAGCAACTGGCAGGTGAACATGAAAACAAGATTCTGCTAAAAATCTGTGAGTGTCTTATTTACGGTGCCAAACAAACACTAACTTTCGGTACATAAAGTCGTAGAACTCTTCACAGATTCGAGAACCGGAAAAACAACTTGATAGGATAAAATTGGGCCCTGTGTTTTAGTTTAGTAATATGGAGAGAAGCAAACAGGACTAACAGACAATACTATTTTCTGCTATAGCGGGAAGGGTTAAGTTTTTTAATCACGAAACAAGGGTAAAAATATGACAAGGATATATCTATAATAATCAGACATACGAGTTTCAATGGTTCAGATACATAAACTAACATCAAACTACTCAGACAAGGATATATGATAATTCAATGACGATTAATGAATTTACAAGAAAGGCGAAAATCCTTAATCGAGAGAGAGAGAGAGAGAGAGAGAGAGAGAGAGAGAGAGAGAGAGCATCATCATAACCTGACACAAGCGCCGGCTACCACCATCGCTCAGACAGTTATGCCTAATTGACGAGCCATCAAGGCGAAATTTGTAGTTCAGATATATGCATTTATATACTAACTCAGCGACCGATGACAGAGAGATACAGGCCTTGAACCTATATATCTATATGGAATGGACATGCATGAGCCAAGACTATACACTCCAGAGCTACAACCAGATTGATGACTGATATGATCGCGCTTAGAATTCATTCCATTTCAAAAATCCCTTACCTGCAACGTAAACTCCATGAGGGCTTCTGATTCCATTAAGATTAAGTTAAATACAGCTTTAATGCCGCTATAAGACAGTGACCTAACCCCGGATTAAAGGAATGCTGTATTTCACTTAAAAAGTCAGATTTTCATGAATTTATAATATGCATCGTGGGGTCTGATTTATCCTACTCCCCTTATGGCTATGATTTTCTAAGACGAAGGAGACATTTGTTGGTATTTATAAGGTCTCCTCCCATAATCGTAAGGCAACGATAAGTTTTTAGTAAGTATTAACTTAGGTACTTAGTAGGTACTTGGTAATAGGTACTCTAGGCGTGTATAGTCCGTGTGCCTTTGATTCTTTACTGTATCCAGAGATCATTGTACTTCATTATCCTCTATTACTGTTTTCCGTTATTATTGTTTATACTCCAATTTTCTCGCCTCTTTCAACGTTCATCTTGCTCACACAATATTATCCCTATTTAACCTGGCATTATATGTATGCGTGAGCTTAAAAGCACGGTAAGCATTAGTCATAAACGTGGAGCACTTTCAACAAACTTATGTCATAAATAAAAAAAATAAATAAGAATATTGATAACCAAGCAGCGTACAATATAAAGAAACAGGTATATACATGAACCTGAAGACTATCAGTAGTGCGGGAGGGACAAGATGTTGCATAGCTTCTACCCAGCTCTGAAGCTTTGCACGTGGAGGACAGTGTGCAACCTTCGTCCTCACACGCTGCAAAGTTAGCGACTCCTCCTCCTCCTCTCCGTGAACATAACCCCCGGTAGGTCTTTGTGTGAGAGACGGCTGCTAGTGAGAGCGGCAGTATCTGCTGCATGTGTGGCTGTTTAAAACCCATAAAAAAGTTATCACCACGCCTTGAGATAAGAGCCTGACCTTACCTAGTGTTTATTGTGGGCCTGAACTGCGGAGCTGAGGGCGAGGTTCTGAGCGGCGTCGCCTATCTGATAAGGGTCCTCAAGCCTCCCACCTGTGTTTACATGTTCTACTATAAGAGGTTTAGCTATAATAAAGCGAATTATTACTATAATCTGGGCCAGAGAGCGGTCAACTTGTTCTATAGTTGCCTGAACCTCTAATGAGGGCACGCTTGCTAGGGCCCCGATACACTACTTACTGTACCACCCCCGGGTGTTTACACAGCAAGTTATATATACTATATACTGGGTGTGTGTTTTTGGAGTGCTATCATCAATCACTCGTCGTATACCTGTTACTAAAAATCGAAATTTGCATCTACCAGGGCGGTTAACGAGATACTCTTACGAGCGTCAGTGGTGAGTCGTATAACATGACCTAGCCCGTGTTCCTGGGCGGGCACCGCAGCTACACCAATTATCGGTTGGTCCGCGCCGTTCAAGAGGGTTCATCAGCGGATATCAATCAATCTCGACGCGCATACTCATCATCCCGAGCAACTGTATTATCAGGTTCACAAAAATACCACCATATCAAAAATTAGTCACAATTAAAATAAAAAAACACATACCTGTTGAGAATCACAGCATCTAAGTCTTATCTGCCCAAGGTGATCACTGGTGAAGAGAGGGAAAAATGAGTTAACAAACTTTCCAACACCAAACATATATTTTCTACAGGTGCAGCTTAGCAACCATTAATGGGGTATTCCTCATTTATGAAAGAGGAATTAACAAATAATAACTAATTCAATAAACATCTCGTTAAGCTAAAACAAACAAACCGAACAAGTTACTACCAACAACATGTAAACACTAATCATAAATCATAAAACAAAACTAAATAGCTGTATACACTTGGTTATTTAGAGGCAATCAGTAGTGAACGTCAAAAATGATTAATTTCACTCCTGCATGGCGGAACTAATTGTATATTATTTGCAAAACGACGATAAAATGATTTATATCATGTAATGTTTACCGTAAGTTCCTCCTAGATATTACATCTATTGAAGAAAAATGTAAACAAAGGAATCAAATAAATCAGTGGATAAAGCTACAGGCAAAAGGTATGTATAATTCCACAAGTTTATATCGAGGCCATCAATTACTACAGTGGCTGGCAATGATCCTTATGTAAAGTGAGTACTGCTAAGTAATGGTTGGCAGGTCATAAAGGAATGCGCTCCCTGTATAACATGAAACAATCAGCGAACATAAAATAACATTGTAATGGACGTTTGATGAGAACCAGTAACTGCACGGAATGTAGAGGCAGGAATATTAAGAGTTAATCATAAACTAAAACATTCGTGAGGTTTTATTATCCTGTGAGTAAATTTAGTTATATTTTGCTGCTTCACACATTGTACCGTTTATCTAATAAAAGACAAATAACGTAAACTTGATAAAGTTTAACCTGAAGCAACTCGCGGAAGAGATAACTAAGAAAAAAAAATTATCTAACTCTGAATGGACGGTCATCTACGGAAAGTTCAGAACGTGACGAGAAAGGGGAAATGAACCGGAAGACAGGAACAATTAAGTCATGACACATGGAAAGTTAGTAATAAGTATAACAAAGGGAAAGGGACACTCACTACTATAAACTTTTACGTGTTTGGGGACTGGAAGTGTAGAAGTAGACTGGGACAATCCAGTTGAAACACTTTGTTCCAGTCCAAGTAAGGAAGTAAGCAACACACTAACACAAACATTTGAGTGTTTCGGGGCAGAGTAACGCCTGGCTGAGTTAAACAGGTTGAAGAAACACTCCTACCAGTTCAGGCAGGAACAAGTTCAGCAGCAGGCAGAGACGCTTTAGCTAAAACATTTTTCGTGTCTAGGTGAGGGTAAACACAGCAGAGGGCAGGGACACGTGGGCTAAAACAGTTCTCATGTTTGGTGAGCGACAGTATGGTCACCCTCACTCACTTCACACCACCCCTCTCCTAAAACGTTTTTAATTACGACACATTTCCATTTTTCTTTCTTTTTTCTTTATTCCCATCTTTTGAAGGGATGAATATATATGTCGAAGCTTTAAGAGGTGTTGTTTTATGCTGCAGGTGAATTAGCGGCGAGACACTTTACAGCAGCTACTTGTTGATCCTATCACAGATATAAGTTATAATTCTCACGGGTGTCGTTCTTCCTTAACAGTGCACTAAGAGGACAGATCCGATCGTTTAACCCCTTAATATGTTGTCAAGGTCCAGAGTACAGTTAATTAGCCTGATAAGTAATTTATTATAACTCCTTGAGTACGACGATTTAACCCTTTCAGTACTAAGACTTAATATCTTAATTAGGATGTTTTAATGTTCTGAAGAAAAAAATTACTCATTCCTTTCAGACAAATCACACTGTACAGCACTTGTTATCGTACAGAAAGGAAGAACGCACGTCTACATTCACCTAAAATCTCAATTCTCAGTCGTAGTTATTCTTCTTCATCATAAATATTATTAACTACACGGACACATATCTTTAATAATTAACTTTGTCTCCACCATGGTGAGGGAGCCAGCCGGTGGTAGCCTCCGTCAGTCCCCGTGAAGGCTGGACCCTTCCCAACCTGCTTAAGGAGAGTTGTCGTAAAATTTACAATGACTTGTTTCTGCCACCAGGTATCACCATCTCACACTCTTAACTAATTGTCCAAAGTGATTGTGAAAAACACTGATTTATTTATATGTAAAAAAATAAACTCTTGTTAATGTTTGTGTAAACAATGTACAGTACATTATCCTAAATACCTGGAGTAATAATATTGTAAGTCTCTACTAATGTCTTCTGACAGGTTATACTCATTTGATTTAAATCGATTTCTTAACTGTAGATGAAACAAGTGTTACTAATTTATACATTTTTGTTTCAGTTATATATCCTATATATACAGTTTACAATATTGGGTAAAAAAGTACTGTATCGGTATTATAAATTCATTACATGCTCATGTGACTTATTCTGCAAAATGTTTGATGTGTGAGTGTACAGGTTGGAATCTCAGGTTCTCCAAGTGTGTGTGTGTGTGTGTGTGTGTGTGTGTGTGTGTGTGTGTGTTCAATGATAAAGTCATCAAACAAGTCCTTAAGAGTCTACCCCGCAGGTGTTCACGATGTCTGCAGGCTGGTTTCCACTACCGTTACTTAGCCTTGTTCAGTAATT
The DNA here is from genome assembly GCF_018991925.1 of Homarus americanus. NCBI lineage: Eukaryota > Metazoa > Arthropoda > Malacostraca > Decapoda > Nephropidae > Homarus > Homarus americanus. The sequence goes on from NW_024719665.1 coordinate 2,761,612, forward strand.
AAAACTTACATAAACATATTCAAGAAAAAAGTAAATAACAGCAGGAGGCAAGAGCCGTCAAGAAAGTTCCCGAGCGCAACAGAGGCATATTTGCATAATACGCTCCCACGCCATAACAACGAAAATGCATAAATGCTGATGGTCTGTCTTAAAGGTAGTCCCATTACCTCTATATGCTTTAAGTGAAAATGGACGTAATTATTTGAGTTCCGTCGCTGGTAAGTAGCAAAAACCTCTCGTATTTGTTGCAATTATCAATCAGTTATTCAATCGTGGCAACACCTCTGACCTTCAGCTCCGATCACCACTTATTAAAACAAGACCGACACCTTCATTATCAAGCATATCCTTATTCACCACCCGGTCGCTAGGCATTTTAATCTACGCTCCTAACCCTGCCATTCTAGTCTCCGTTCACCACCCGACAATCATGTATTCGAAAACAGCCGAAACACATCTTGGCCATATTCCGAGGTAACCTTTTAATCAATCAATCTTCTCACAGGTACATTCACACCCATGAGATACACTATACAGGAAGACCGTGATTGAAGGTTACTAAACATAAAACGTATGGCTCCTTCTCATAGTCTCTCACCCAGATACAGATTTCATTTATTGTTACGAGTTAAAAAATATTCTGGTTTTGTTTTGCTAGTTGACCTCAAACCTTTCACTGCCTCTGAAGCTTTTATTCTTTCTACTACAATCTACACTCGTACTTCAGCAACCTTCATTATAAGTTCTCTCGTAAGACTTAGCAAACAATTTCCATCTAATGGCCTTCTGCATCAAGTCTCTCAAAAGACCTGCGCAAGGCATCACTAAGTCATGAGATGATGTATATACAAACTCTCCTCACTCACCGTCATTTTCTTACCTAATGTGCCCCCACAGTGATCGTTTTTACTACACTGTCAAATCCTTCCATAAATCCTCTTCGTTTATCCTCCACTTCATCATCTGTGACTTTCTTAATCTCACAGCCATCTTATTGTCATGCATCCTGCCTTCTACACCTACCACCCACACGTCATCACAGCCATAATCCATAATTCATGTTTTTATTGTGTGTGCAGTTTTAAAGTCTTATGGTCAATTCATTTAGTACCCGGAATATCATCTATGGTTTTATACACGTCGAGTGACTTGTTATTTCCGGCCTCTTTGTTCTTTTTTGTTTTTATGCTACAGGTCCCACATCCAGAGCCACCTTCTTATACGCCCATAATTATGACCGTATTGCGATATGGTAAAACCTGTCCTTGTCGTCTTCGTGATACTCTCTCTCTCTCTCTCTCTCTCTCTCTCTCTCTCTCTCTCTCTCTCTCGTCTAACATCGTCGCCTCTTAACTCTGGGTTCCTGTGTAATAACTAGTCTGGTTTAGCAAGTTCTCTTTATAATTATCTAGGGTATGTTACTCAGGGGGCACTCTAGAGGCTCACGAGTGGCAGGCTTAGTACACCCCTACAATTAATTTATATATAAAGGGCCATGTTAAAAAATTAATATCAAAGGTACTCTATATCCGTTATCCCATTGCAGCCTAAAACATACATGCGATCATTGTAAAATACACCATATAAACTATTCCTGTCTCAGTTTATGGTAATGTATAACTGGTGACATAACAAGGAGACATGGAGACAGGTGGAGGCCATCTGGACACAGCCATGGTCGCTTGGGCACAGAAACACCTCTCTCATCTCTCATGGGAAATAAAAACACAAATTAGGTTATCACAGTCCAGGATCCACACCATTACACTCAGACAGGTATCGTGGGCCAACTTCTCTATTACGTCTTATATATTCACGACACAAGGTAGTACGGTATTTGAGGCTCTTGATAATGGCTATTGCCTTACTGCTTATCCGGAGTGTTCATTCCTGTATCATCGTTTTATACCGAGACATGAGAGTCAACATGGAGTGTGCCTTATGATGGCGTCTAGCCTCTGGGTGTTCAGGTGTGGTGGTGATGGTCACCCGCTGTAAGACCATCCCTCATAGGCCTATAAACAGGGAGCTTCGATATAAAGAATCGACCTTTGCAGCTTAATATATTACAAAGAAAAACATCTTATTTCCCAACAATAATATTATTTCTTAAAAAAAGTTTATATGAAGAATTACAAAAAAAAAAAATACTCGTTAGCCATAAAGGATAGGCGAATGTTAAGACAGGAGTGAAGGGGTGTCACCTGCATTTCCTTAACGGGGTAACTTATGCATACATCCTCCCGGCTACAGTGTGACCACCAGAGGCTGGGACAGATAATGTTCGACTCACTAGTGTCCAGCTAACGCAACGCTCTGGTGCTGATTAATACAACTGTCGGAATTTTACTCCAAACACATACTGTAGACTATAAAAGTTTTTTTTCTTTATTTTGCCCGCCTCTTAACAGTCATAACTCCCTCTCTTTCACTGTACAACTTCTTTTCAGTTTTCAATCAAGAGTGAAAGCTGTGGCCACCTCCCCATGTGAGGGAGAAACACAGGTAACACGTCACTTGATAATGACAGATATACGGTATGGTTCATATCGAGTGTGGTGAGTTTCACACACCACTACCTGGTGGAACTTCTTAAAGGAAATCCTATACCTCGACAATATATATATATATATATATATATATATATATATATATATATATATATATGTGTGTGTGTGTGTCATGTATATGTTTATGTGTGTGTCTACAGACAGATATATGATAGGTAGGCAGACGGAGATATATGGTAACAGTGCATATAAATACTATACTGTACAATACATTCCGTTATAATTCTCGATTAAAGTTTCATTACAAGTTTCATTCAGTAAAACATCTAAAAGATTTCGATATAAATAACTAAGCTGGGCCGACCAGCTGGGGGGAGCCACAACACAGGCCAGGCATGACCCACACTAAAGCCAACCTTTGTTGTCTCTCACATAAGTTATATTAGAGACACTCTAGAAAAGTAGCACTCTTTCGTCACTCCACGCCGCCGGCGGCGTTAGTGCCGCTTACAGTAAGGGATTGATTGCCCCATTACTTTAAGACGTGCTGCAGTGTCTATTGTGCCCGTCACACTTCGCTGTGTAAACCAAGGAGGAGTTAGTGTGAAGCCTTGTGGTAATGTTCACGTTATTCTCTTGGACCCGAATTAACAATGGTTCCTATGCATATTTTCTTGGAAATAAATACAGAAAACCGCTTTTAACTTGGTGACTTTAGCTAAATCACATAACATTATTACCTTACCTAGACATACAGTATTAACTTAACAGTGTCTAGCAAACAAAAGTGTTATACAGTATATAGAAATTTTGTGAATCTTGACCTTGTACACCAACAAAACTATCCCCACTAATTAAATGTGTATTCCCTGACAATGAATCTGTCTATCATCCAGGTTTTTATCTTGTATCTATTTCTAAAGTAGTCTCAAAATACTCCTTTTTAATTGAACTTAATGTCAGGTTTTTTTCAAGTCAAGCCTGCCGAAATCAACAAGCCATCCCATCCCGTAGGCGCTGGGCAAGTTGTTGATAAGAAATATTATAATCACGAATTGACGAAGCCACTCACGTGCTTAAAATGTTGTTTTTGCTTTTGTTTTCAGGTGCTTCAACTGCCAAGGTGAGCACAGTGCACTAAGTTTCGGTTTCTAGGAAAACAAACAACTTTTAAGATCTATGACCAGCAAATTGGTGTTTTTGGTGCTATCGCTTTGTGTTTGAGTGTTTCAATTCCCAGGGTCTTCAATCATTCATTAAGCCTTCTCTTCTACAATTTACCACAACTTTTTAAGATTTGAGAAGTAAGCGAATTGTTTCCTCTGTACTAGATTATATGGCATCGTATAAGACTGGCCAAAATGCTTATGTATGGTAAGTGAGATGCACATACGATCCAACTTACCACACGTTTGTAGGGCTGTGAGACCTTTAGCGTCTACTAATACGTTACCTTCCTTGGGCAAGATTTGTTGTTTGTGGGACAAGTTGGGTAGTTTAAGCTACCGTAGCTAAGTGGTGTATGGGGCGCCACAAATAACCTTGGGGAGGACCATGAAGAATACAGATATACGCGTAATATTTGTCTCATTAGCTACCGTAATGGGAAGCTCCGGTTATCAAAATCGTCGACTCATAATATTCCCAGTCAGTACACGTCGTCGTCAGCAATAATTTAATTACAGTATTTTACATTAATAAAATTGAAGAGTTACGCAGTTACAATTTACGGGGCGATAATAACTTCCGTCTGTAGGATTCCTGGAACAGCACCACATAGCCCCTGGCGGAGCAGCGCGAGTATTTACCTGACGGTGGACGAGGGACCGTCTGCTCTACAGTATACTGCTGCCGTCATAATTCATTCCACACTGGGATTATCTGGAATCTACTTGAGGGATACATATGTGATTGGTTTATATTTGGGGAACGCTCCTTATCGTGACGTTAAGCATAACTACAATACACTAAAAAGAGATATTAAAATCCTAAACCTACTCACCTACAAGATCCTCAAATAGATGCCACACGCTGTAAAAGGTTTTGAGAAAATATTTAAAATAATTAAACAACTCAGATCTGTGTAGTTTCACTCTGCTAATTAGAGTAATTTCGTGCAAATCCCAATTATTTGTTGACCAGTCTTTGGAAATATTTACTTAACCTAATATAAAGTGTAACTGTACCTTAGTGTAATCAAGTTAGTTATGGTAGACCAAGAGTTTATCAACCAGGTGTATGTCTGTCCATCCTGGGAATATTTACGTGGCAGGTGAACGAGTTGTGTCAACAGTAAACTGGTTAAGAATATTAGCTGCTGTATTAACATTAAATTTGCATCATTAATAATGTACTCAACACTAAAAGGTGATATATTAAACGTGACACCATAGTCTTGCTTGATATCATAGTCTTGTAAATTATTAAGCGATTAACGTAGAAAACTATTGTTATCACCTGTTTAATATTGGGCTTCACTCAGTTCGTCTTTCCATGTTGTCAGAATCATTCGTAACGTTACAAAAAAAAATGATCGGGACAAATCTTAAGTGACATGCGTCTCTGCTTCTTAATTGGATACTAATTTGAATATTAATATTTATGAATAAACTGTGCATGAATAAAGTATAATATCTGGACAGTTTTTCTTAAAATATTTTGAGTAATGTTTAAATTTTCCCATCATATTAAGAGTAACATATAACAAGTATTAAGGTAATTTTGTCACGCCTTATGTTTAGTGCTTTCTGTGTTGGTTTTCCCATGTACAAAAAATACTTACAAGACACACAAGAGTTCTCGTGTGAAAATAGTCAACATCTACTAATGACGTTCCATCTGTCACACACCTCAGGAGATTTTTAGTCTGTTCACCAAATCAACAAAATCTGATTATACTTCCAGCATTTCCTATATCCACCTGGCTAATTTTTTTCTGTTTTGTTATTAATCACAATCTTTACATTATATTGCTCTTCGTCTTCCCTTTACACCATAACAGGTTTACCCTAAGTTAATCCAATCTATCACTCATCACTTGCATTCCATTCGAGATTTTTAAGCAATAATTCCTGCTTACAATCTAAACCTTACATCAGTCGTCACTACGGTAATGGTCAACGATATATGACATTACACCTGGAGACCTAATTAATAATATACTCGCCGTGTGTGTGCTGTCATCTCTTGAGTTAAATACATTAATTTTCTATACTCCATCTTCTCTCTCCCTCCCTCCATCACCCTCCTTCAATATATTCTCCCTCCCTCCATACCTCACCCTCCAGCCCTCCCCCAATGTCAAACTCTCCCTCGCAGTCTGAAATTCTATCCTCCTTCCCTCCCTCTGGCGCCGGAAGTAGACGCTTACCGTGGCTCACTAATACCTGTCTGGTTCCTCCTTTGCTTAATTATAACCTTTACTAGAACTGCGGTGTGTGTGTGTGTTATGAGGAAATGACCGTTAGTGCGGTAAAGGTGTTGGAGGTTCAGAAGCAATGGGGTATGGGCGAAGTCTCTCTCTCTCTCTCTCTGTTGACTGAGCTGGGTTAAGAGAGAGAGAGAGAGAGAGAGAGAGAGAGAGAGCCGTCCACAACACAATGAAGGGGCGGAAATGGGGCGTCTCGTTTAATGCATATCGTGTATAACCTTCCCACAGTTATCAGGGACCTCAACCCTTCCCGCTCTCCTTGCGTCAAGATTACACCTCATTATATATATATATATATATATATATATATATATATATATATATATATATATATATATATATATATATATATATATATATATATATCTTCCCCATGAGGTAAAAGACTTACATATCGGTATGCATTAACTTATGCATAATACCTTGTAATAATGAATTTTTTTTGGGGGGGGGGTCAGTTTAGCTGTAAGTACCAAAATAGCGACACGTATTAAAGCAGTAAAGATACATTTTCAAAAAGGCAGATATAGGCACAGAGACATACATTCAAATAGATACACATACTCAAGCAAACACACACACACACACACACACACACACACACACACACACACACACACACATACTAAAGCAGACACACACAGTCAATGTGAGACAAACACATTGAAGCAGACACAATTAAGCAGATATATAAACCTTTAAGCAGATACAAACTCAGTCAAGCACGCACACACACACACACACACACACACACACACACACACACACACACACACTCAAGTAGATATACTTTTACCACAAAAGAACAAATTTGCACGCACACAACACGTACTTGAAGACGTTAACATAAATAGTGGAGGAAGATAAATGAGAACGAGACAGACATATAGGAATACAGACTACAGTACATCACACTGACATTTCAAGTTGAACGGTAAAAGTACACCGTAAGAATGTTCCTCAAGCGTTTCACTCACATGCCAGTTTCCAGAATATATAAAACAGATCAACCATAGATTATCTCTATTGAGTTAATTTCATCTTAAGAATAACCATCCTAACGCTAACCCAACCTAACCTTATTTACCCTAACCTAAACTACCCAAACCTAAACTAATCTAACTTTGGTAGCGTTTAGATGTTTAGGTAATTATCAGATGAAATAAAGGTGTGGGGACGGAGGAGAGTGTAATCTTGAGGTGATTCAATAAAACGACTAAAGAAACAACAGGCAGTCTAACATAGGGACACTCATCACACCAAGTACCAAAGTGTACCACAGGACGCTGGTGCAGTACCACTTAACCATCTACAGTACACCCCTTACGATGATTAACATATTTGCCCTAAGGATAGGAGGCTTAACCGACAGACTTAAAAGTGGTGTTATAATATTCCTGCCCCAGGCCTTAAGATAACAGATGTTTGTGAAGATGCCAGGAGGAAACACAAGGGAGACAACATGGCGTTAATTATCGTAAAGGTGTATTAAGAAAGGTGATAATAAAGCGGACTGGACTTCATAGTACAGTTTTAGTAATGGTAATACAATGTGTGTGTGTGTGTGTGTGTGTGTGTGTGTGTGTGTGTGTGTGTTTTTACAAGTAGTTTTGTGGATTACATCAACAATAAACAGGTATAAACAATATTCCTACGAGAAAAATAGATCCATACACATTAGACTGAAGTGTTCACAACAATACACAACACATAGGGGCGGGCAAAGCAACACTCTTCTCAAACCACGACAAAATTCTATCCACGCTAGTCATTTTCAACAAATTTTACACCATCTATAACAATCTTCTATCTACCTATTGTTCCTATTTCTCTAACACACTTATATAGGGTGCGAAAACCTCTGAGGAGGGAGTGAGTGTAGGGAGTGTGGAGCAAGACAGTCGTAAAAGGTGAAAGGAATATGACCGTACAATATTACTCTTGCTTAATCGAGAGAGGCATCGGGTTAATTTAGGGTCAAGAGGCGTAGGCATGTGAAGCTAATCATATACCACCTATTTCCGTCTTTAACTATGGTGAGGTCAAGGTGGGTGTGACAATTACCAACATGGGTTTATCAAAATGGTCACAGTATATTCTTGATCACAATTTTGATCAACAACGGGCAATATTCAAGGTCAGAGGTCATCGATGAGGGGTCACGAAACTCTCATGACTGTGACGACTACATACTGAGACTTAACCAGGTGTCAATAACGTCTCTGTTTACCTGTCGGTCGGCTTACCCCCGTGTCGACTAATCCATATATTGATATACACAAACTGACAATGAGTTGAACATAGGCTTAATCCTCTAATGTATAGTTATATGAGTGAATTACACCGTGTTATATTTCGTAATACTATGGAGCGTCACTCTAACAGCTTTACTCAAAACATGTGTTGCCTCATAATGACACACACCTCTTACGACTCCCATAATAAAAACGCCGACACAACCCCTGTATATTTATCATTAATAACCATGAAAACTTTATTCAGGTTCTGTACTATTATATATATTTGGTTTAATATCCTTAATAAAACCCGAGGTGAAGGTTACTGGCTATCAATATTGTAAGTCTGACCGGTCTTTATTATCTGATGCTGGCAAGAGACAAGCATCGGGAGAAGATTATTGAACGATTAGGTTTAGATAATGTTACAGCGATCGAGGGAGGCAGTTATGGTCATTATTTATGGCGGAGATAAAATCAGGAAAGCAAAAGGTTGATTAATATATCCGAACACAAAATCGAATATTATAGATTAGTTATTTTACACATAACAGCCAGAGGGAAATAATATAATTAGTAGTAGTAGTAGTCGTAGTAGTAGTATTGTAGTAGTAGTTTATTACCGTACATTATTATCATGTTTTTATCATCAATTACTATTTGTGCTACTCCATTATTATTATTATTATTATTATACCCACCTGATTATAGTACTAGTAACTAAAAGAAACATATTAGTTCTATGGTAAATCATTTTAACCATTAAAACTCAATTTTTAAAAAGTGGACAGATATAACACAATATAAGAGGAGAGGAAAGAGGTATAAGATAACATACACTTCTATACAGCACATACAACATACACTTATACAGTACATACAACATACACTTATACAGCACATACAACATACACTTATACAGCACATACAACATACACTTATACAGCACATACAACATACACTTAAACAGTACATACAACATACACTTAAACAGTACATACAACATACACTTAAACAGTACATACAACATACACTTAAACAGTACATACAACATACACTTAAACAGTACATACAACATACACTTAAACAGTACATACAACATACACTTATACAGCACATACAACATACACTTATACAGTACATACAACATACAATACAGCACATACAACATACACTTATACAGCACATACAACATACACTTAAACAGCACATACAACATACACTTATACAGTACATACAACATACACTTAAACAGCACATACATACAGCACATACAACATACACTTATACAGTACATACAACATACACTTAAACAGTACATACAACATACACTTATACATACAACATACACTTAAACAGTACACATACAACATACACTTATACAGTACATACAACATACCTTACTTATACAGCACATACAACATACACTTAACAGTACATACAACATACACTTAAACAGTACATACAACATACACTTAAACAGTACATACAACATACACTTATACAACAGTACATACAACATACACTTATACAGCACATACAACATACACTTATACATACAACATACACTTACAGTACATACAACATACACTTATACAGTACATACAACATACACTTATACAGCACATACAACATACACTTATACAGCACATACAACATACACTTATAACAGTACATACAACATACACTTATACAGCACATACAACATACACTTATACAGCACATACAACATACACTTAAACAGTACATACAACATACACTTATACAGTACATACAACATACACTTATACAGCACATACAACATACACTTATACAGTACATACAACATACACTTAAACAGTACATACAACATACACTTAAACAGTACATACAACATACACTTAAACAGTACATACAACATACACTTAAACAGTACATACAACATACACTTAAACAGTACATACAACATACACTTATACAGCACATACAACATACACTTATACAGTACATACAACATACACTTATACAGCACATACAACATACACTTATACAGCACATACAACATACACTTATACAGCACATACAACATACACTTATACAGCACATACAACATACATATACAGTATATACAACATACACTTAAACAGTACATACAACATACACTTAAACAGTACATACAACATACACTTAAACAGTACATACAACATACACTTAAACAGTACATACAACATACACTTAAACAGTACATACAACATACACTTATACAGTACATACAACATACACTTAAACAGTACATACAAGATACACTTATACAGTACATACAACATACACTGAAACAGTACATACAACATACACTTAAACAGTACATACAACATACACTTAAACAGCACATACAACATACACTTAAACAGTACATACAACATACACTTATACAGTACATACAACATACACTTATACAGCACATACAACATACACTTATACAGCACATACAACATACACTTATACAGTACATAAAAGGAGACACATCGCGTTGTCCACGTTTCCTCTGTACAGTATTCTCTCGGGTATAACCAGCGTAGAAATACATAGAAATACACAAATATACCTCATGTCTTACCGTGATATTCAGTTATTAAATAATCTCGCTTAAAAATCAGAATATCATCTTAGTCATCCCCTCCCCATGATCGCTGGCCTTCATTATCTAGTGCACAGTAATAATAAAGAAATATCTATCTCACACAGTTGTTACTTGATATTGTTCAGGTTTACTAGAGCGAGACATTCATTTAATAGATAGATTGATAGAGACGTCACTATTGTAGACATGTTGAGAAATGGTTGTTTCTAATGTGTGTGTGTGTGTGTGTGTGTGTGTGTGTGTGTGTGTGTGCGTGTGTGTGTGCGAGACCAAATAACGCAATGTACTAGTGTGGTCCTCGTGACAAGCGTGTTACAAGGTAGACCAGCGTCACACTTCGTCTTGCTCCGATAGGCTGATCAAAACCACCATAGTTATTGAGCATATGGGAGAGACAGGTACAAACTGTGATGGACCATTAATTACTGTCGGTAAGCTGCTGACGCTGAGGCACACACAGCAGTCAATGGGAAACTCGTGCATGCCTGGATCTGAATTCCTAAGCATTAGAGATGTCGAGTTATTTTGGATAGAAAAACACACACACACACACACACACACATACACACACACACACACACACACACGAGTGAGCTGAAACAATTAGCTGGACGTCTTGTTCGCCATCAGTGTTTTACAACAGAGCTCGTGTTATAATGGTGCCTCGTTAGTGAATTTTGACGGACAGGTAACGTGAAGGACCCATACAGCCCCACATTAGTCTGTCACCCCCAAACCACGCAGGCCAAGGACGGGAAGGAAGGGGGTTGGCCGGGTTTTTATTATCATTTTTGCCGGAGAGTAAATGTTAAGAAAAATTAGCAACATTCTTGTTATCTTAGATGCTATTCTTTTTTGTTTCTTTTTTTATTCACTTTTTTACGGGGATTAGCCCATCCGGGCACAGGTCACTAACCCACATCGGGGACTGGAGGGCGAAAATATTATTATAATAATAATAATAATAATAATAATAATAATAATAATAATAATAATAATAATAATAATAATAATAATAATTCATAGTAAATAAAAATTTTAATACAAAATAAATAAAAAAAAGATCAAAGGTGTCAATAATACGAGAAACAATTGAGACCCTGCAATTGTGTGTAAATGAGGCTGAAAGTCAGGTCAACAACCAGGGACTTGGTCGCAATTTTTGTGATGCCATATGGCAACAGGGTCTACTTTGGCCTCAGGAACATTTCAACTATCTATGGAGAACACTAATCATTTTCTTTTTTATTCTTATTATTCATATTGAGATGCCTTTGTCAAGAATACACGTGTACTTAATATGAAAGAAAAACTACCTATTCACCGCTGGCCAGCTCAAAACATCGTCCCTGAACCGCCTTCTTATAAGAGCTGCTCCCTCTAGAGTCTAGGCTGTAGAGGGAGCAGCTCCCTTAACTCCCTTGGCGTCATGTATGTCAACAGAAGGTGACGTTGAGGTGGTCATTTAGCTGTCAGTGTGTGTGGAGGAGCACATGGCCGCCACCCCCGGATACACGTGACCACGACGCTGGCAGCAGTAATCATAGTCCTCTAGGGATTTAAAATCTAAAGTGCTCTCTTAAGTGGAATTCAGTCTGGCTAAAATAGTCACTTTCCTCGCTCCTCGTGACTAGTTAATAGTGAAAAACACTCGCTATTATTGTTATTGCTTATTAAAAAAAATATTCAAGCCTGGAAGTGGAGAACGCCTGTATTCGCCTAAGAGCATATGGTCTTGTGTACCTGTAGGTAGGTGTGAAGCGTGAACACGAGGATTTTACGAATATAGATACACCCAGAATTCTTCTTTGTTACCACATGCTACCCTTGTAAAATCTATAATTCAAGGAAAAATCCGTGTTAATACGTCTCCTCTTACGACATATTCCTTTTGATGCAACACGTTTCTGAAGCGTAAATGGAAATGCTTATAATTCATGAGTAGCAACTATGGAGAATAAAGTCCAACTTAAATGTTATTTGCCTCTTGTAATTACTGACCGTGTAAAATTACATTTCCTCCACAGAGGTAAATCTTTATATAACTGACACAAATCTGTTGTGGACGAACAGGTTATTTCATTGGGTTCAGAGCAGCCGAAGCAGCTAGTCACGAACAGCAGGCAGCCTCGGAGGTGCCTTGTCACCTAAGCTGATGTCAAATAATATCTTGGCCTCGGGAGGAATTGAGAACTAGTTACATTTTTTTTAGGACTGTACTATACTGTTTGGAATGACATGATGACTTGCCTGAACTTTCATCGCCCTGACCTGTCCTCTGGCCTGCCCTCTGGCCTGCCCTCTGGCCTGTCCTCTTTCCCAACCCATTTGGCCTGCACCCTGGCCCGCCCCGCCCTCGTGTTGGCGATGCGACAGCTGGACAGGCGGAGGGACACGAGGGTCTTCCTTCACCAGCGATGCTTCCTTCCTTCCTTCCTTCCTTGGTGCTGCCACTGATCCACTACTAGAGTAGGAAGATTTCCTCCCTCTGACGACTGCTGGTGGCAGTTATCCAATATCATACAATATAAGTTTATGATTAATCCCGTTTTTTACATGCCTAAGATAATGACCTTTTGCTGTGGGACATATCGATGAAATCCTTCTGGATATATTGTTTATGTTCTCTCAGTGTTTTAGGTTATATATTTAAGATAATTTTTGCCATATTAAAGTTACTTTTCATTATAAGATTGGCCGTGGTATTCTCATACAGCTTTGAGCACAACTATCTTCTAGAGGGCTGGTCATGCGTGGTCTCGCGAGACGATGACGGAGACGCAGTCACGAATAACAGTTTCCGTCGACCAAGGGAGAACTGGAGGATGTCGGCAGCCTTACATTATCAGTTTTCCGGTGAGAGGCCGTGACAGCTTCCTGTAATGCGTGATACCTGTGTATTGATCCAGTTAAATGATTTAATCTGGGTAAGGTCGCGGTAACACGACCCCACCAACATGTTGCGCAGCTCTTGCGTCAAAGGGGGATCAGGTTGCGGTAATGAAGTGTGTTGTAAACTATACCAGCCTTCTGCGTGCTGCTGAGGTGGTGACGTGTGACATGAAAAAGTGCTCTTGCCGTTCAAACCCTTCCCTAAATTCAAATTCGTTTTTATGATCAGTGAAACAACAAATAAAAGTATTACCCTGATGAACATATAACTTGTCTAGTAAACAGGAGTAAGGCAGTCCATAGGGAGAGTGTCTGTAACAGATGATTAAAGTCTACCTTAAAACCCACTCAAAATAACACTCGTTTGTAAGGAGGGGCGCTGACCTACCATTAAAATAACGTCTTAAGAACATAAATGAGTGATTCTGTCTCAAAGAAGTCCAGCAAAGTCGTCCTTTCTTCAACAGTTAACACAATTTACTTTCAAAATCCCCCAGGAAAAATTCTCGTGTATCTAGGACAATGATTCAATGTCTCATCATAACAAAGTGTCAAAAATAAGACAACTTTAAGAAATTTTTAACTGATAATTCTAATGAAGTTTTGATAAATCTAGCACAGTTGTTAAATATTGAACAGGTGTCAAATACTTGTTAAATTTAGAATAGTTATTAGCTTTTTTTAAACGATGGAAAAGAAACAGGAAATGCACATTTAGATACTGGAGGAGGAGCCAAGTGTGGCCTCATCCATAACACTGATGGAGTTATTATTTTGGTCAACAGTAACTCGTTAATCCTTATGACAGAATAATAACACAATACATTACTCGTGGAAGAGTAAGTCAGCGACACACACACATATATACTACCGTAGTGTACATATAGTCCTTCCCCACGACACTGCCTGGTGAGCCCTTCTTTTGTATTGCTGGAGAACACCTTAATTCGCTCTAATTACTTAACCACCTATTAGAGGCGTTTACTACCGTGGCCGCCAATTCGTCCTCGTCTCAACTCTGTTTTATACGATCCTGCACTCTGGAGACTATGATGTGGACTCTATAAATCTTTAATCGTGGGAGGTACAAAGTTTCGTAACATGGATTTGTGTGAAGCCAGACAAGCTTGATCCCAATATAAGTGTAAACTCGAGCTCCTGTGAACACATGTTTAGGTCGGCTTTGTTGGTATGGAGTGCGTCAAGTCCACGTTATGTGTCTGTTTTACTCCCGACAAATTACCTGTGGTGAGAACGAGTGAAGCACAGTGTTATTTCCTCAAGACGCCTCGAGTTCCACAACATATTATTCTACAATATAGATTTCCAGAGTCACAAAAACTCGCAGCCTGTTCCGACTGGATCTACCCAACATGTGCTGCATATAAAGCTCAAACTTTCCTTATTATTCGAAGATGATGACATAATTAATCACAGCAATGAAGATGTCACGTGGAAAAATAATATGTGTTACTATTTGGACACGCGTCTATTACTGTACTTCCGGCACTGGACATCAAAAGACCGCCGTCCATTCTCATTACAAACATTACCTCTGTGTTTTGACTACATAAGAAAACATATATCATGTAATTTAGGCTAAGTCACCGAGTCGCTTAGCTTAACAATTTCTAAATAGTTCTTAAGGAATGTTATTAGAGTATACATAACAATGTGGTCCTATTCACTAATGGCGTTGCTTGTGGACGGTATTGGTTCAAGATATCGGTACTCGTAGTAAATAAACTATTTTCCGCTTCCAACACATCCACTAACTTGAAAAATCGTACTTTTTTTATTTTAAAACTTCAACATACCCGTCAAGGAAAGGAGGGTCACTGCACGCATAAAACTGCATTTTTTATACTAATTTCAGCGTGACATAAACAAGACGCCAAATCTTCCAGAAGAGTATCCTTTAACACAAAAGACCGGAAACGTAAAGAACCGGTGTTAATTATAGTTACCTGAATTATTCCCAGTCAAGAAACGTCTGGAATACAAACAATATCCAACGTTGGAGCAGTGACAGAGAAGATACTTACCAGCTGACAACAGTTCTGGAGGGTAATAAATTATAACAGTCAGCAGCTGATGATACTTAAGGCTTACACTTCCTCTCTAGCACAAACCTAAGTATGTACAGGTATATATACAAAAAATATATATATATGCTAACTTGGCTCTCCTGCCACTCAACCCTCGCTGGTGTCGTACTGAAAACCATGTATCACCGTTCCAAGTAAAGATACCTCAACGAAACCCTTAAGCCAACCTAACTCTTACGTCGTTTGCAACACGAAAGTGAGATTAAGTGGCAACCTCTATATCCTGTAGTAGATGCAGGTTGACCTGTGATAGAGAGAGGAAGGAGTGTCACGGTCAAGTAGGCAAGCGAGGAAAAGAAGCTGTAAGGGTGCTGTCTCCACGTCCGGTTCACGATACTCCCACACTGCCCCGCGGATGAGGAGAGGATGTGTACCGCCTCGTATTGCGGCCACCTTGGTGTGTGTGGGTAGTGGAATAAGGGGTAAGCGTAAGGGGTAGAACAGAGGCAGAAAAAGAAGTGCAGATGGTAGGGGCGGGGAGAGGCGGCTGGTCTGACACCTTCGAATGGCTCCAATATATTCAGGAGACTTCGCTGTAACAAATGAGGGAAGGAGAGTCAGTGTAGAGGAAGGTAGGAGGGTCAACGTATGAGAAGGAGGGGGCTATTGTATAGGAAGGAAGGAGGGTAGGAAGGAGGAGGGCCACTGTAGGAGGGAGGAGGAGGGAAGGAGGAGGCCACTGGGAAGGAGGGCCACTATGGAAGAGAGGGACGGCCATTGTAGGAGGAAAGGATGGCCACTGTAAGAGGGAGGGAGGGCCACAGTAGAAGGGAGGGAGGGTCAATGTATACAGGAGGGAAGGAGGGAAGGAGGTGTGGCTTTTAAGGAGGAAGAAAGAAAAAAGTTACTCTTAATTGCTTCAGGTAGGTGTAAGGTCAACACCTGGTATGCACGTACACTTGAAGACTCTCACGTCTCGCACCACACAAGAACACGGCTGCTCAACCTACCACTGAGACAAACATCAACAGGATATTCCTCTCCTCGTCAAGGGAGTCAGGAATGTCTGGGAGGAAGGAAGTGGCCAGAAGAGGAAGGAAGGAGACGGTAGGGTGGAAGAGGACGAGACAGAGGAAGAAGGGTATAGGGCTGAGTTGAGGAAGGAGAGGGGTAAGCAGAGGAGAGAGGAAGGGGTTGGAAAGGAAGGACATAGTGAAAGAGAGAAGAGAGGAACGGAGGGAGTGAATGGCGGGCAGAGAAAGAATAAAAAATATAAACCAATACAGTATGAAATAAAGAGGGGACGAGAAAAAACAAAATTTGTAATAAGGAAGGAGTGAAGCGTAAGAAATGTAGCGGAACAGGTGAAGACATACGACAGGCCGAGCGGGGACATATACAGGTGTAGGGAGGAGACGCGGGAAAGGGTAGAGGGGATAAAGTGTATTAACGACATAAGAGAGAGAAAGGGAGAGGTAAATAATTGAAAAGTAGGGGATAAAAGAGAGGAATTTGGAACAAGAACTGAGCGGCGACAAACTGTGCGTTCAGAATAAGGAAAGATTTAGGGATACTTCAGGGATAAATTTCTGGACAGGACAAGACAACATTTAGGAATATGACTGAGAGAGAATATAGGGGGAAAAGTGACAGGGCTAAATCTAGAGGCAAAATGGAGAAGAGTAAAGGAGGGAAGGAGGGAGCGACAAGAAACAGTAAGGAAAGAAACTCAGAAAGAAAGAGAAAGATATGGGGAAGGAATGGCAAAGTACAGAGAAGGACGCAAAGACTGGGCCTCCTTAAGCTGCTGAGAATGATTGGTGGAGAACGACACGACTCCTTGCTGCTGCGTGTAGTTATAATTGACTTGTGGTGATTTATAAGTAATTACTCCTACAGGTAATAAGACGGTGTCACTTCCACGGCCTCAGTGCTCAGTTATTCATAGGGTCAGACCAATGTTTAAGACGTGTATTTTTTTTTCCTTTGGAGTAAATAACAATCAATATATAAACTTGATTTAGGGGGGAGTCATTTATTTTGTTATAGATTCTCCCTTAAATTACCAACATTGATAACAGGCTTTTTGTTCGCTGATAAATTTAAGGCAACAATCGGTGAGCAACTGTATCATTATGGAAAACTGTTATTACCATCAATTAATAAAATTGGCCAGGCTTTTTTGCCCCACACAGATATTAGTAATGTGTAAATTAACTTTATAGATACATATGAAAATGCCTTTCCTAATTAGCTCAAGAGATGAAAAAACTAATAATAATAATAATAATAAATAAGACGACAGCATTTAGAGTTAAGTGGTACCTGGCTTTAGTGGATTCCAGATCACACCTTCTTGTAGTATGGAGGCAAACATCGTGTTGAAAAATGATCAAATGTACAAGACCATTGTGGTAACAACTTTAAAACTGATCATCAATAAATACATATAATATCCTTCTCTCTCTCTCACCGGCTAGCTTTACGCTGAATCGTTGAAGGAGTCACACCAACACCAACATCAAAGTCACATTAAAGATAGATAGAAATTGACTGCGTTAGTTCCCACACTGACTAATCGTGTGACCGAGCATATGACCAGCCCCACAATAACGTAGGTATGACCCCTGTTAAAGATACCTAGTACTAAAATTTACGAAGATTACAAACATTTACCTCCGTATTTAATTTTTTCCCCAGATATTTGTGGGAGATTTCACCCGCTATACTGTATATATTCACGGAGTAGTCTACTCATTATCGGGCGACGTGTGTTTGCCTGGAGCGAGTGTATTTGTTCTTCCTGTTAGCCTCCATGGGGCATACAACACTCTTTGACCGGCTTCTGTGTCTCAAGTACATCAGCAAATTTTGTTAGGTATCAAGGAAAGTTTGCTCTGATAACTAAGTAGAATAAGCAGCTGCACTCTGGCGTTCACCTGTCTCAAGAATAAACACAATACCTGGTGCTTAATTACATACTTCAAGTTGTGTAAAGATTTGTTATATTATTTTTTTTAAATCTTAAGGGAATAATGAGAGGATCTTAATGAAAAAGGTAAACGTATTTTTGTATAACTACTTTGCCGTTACTACGTCTTAGGGACCAAGTTCCCTGTCGAGGCCAACTCATTATGCTAAAACGTAAGTAATTTATGGGGCGATGACACAGGAAGCGCACAGTCTCATTTACAAGAGAAAACTCGCTTCCCTAACATAATAACGGCTCCATAGACATAAACTGAAACATATGACGCATCTACGCCACAATCTGGACGACTTGAAACGGTAAATCGTCATAGAAGTGAAACGGCGATAGCGCTGCCACAGTTATGAACCTCTTCAATGATTCGCGTCTTTTTTTTTAAGGTAGAAGCGAGTTCCCACGGTCAGATATAATCCTCTCAACACACTGATAAAATAATTACCTGTTAATTATCTATCCCATAATGCATCTATCCATCTTCCGATCGACCTTACTTAACTGCCAACAAGACACAGGAAAACAGGACAAAATCACATGGAAAATATCAGATTAACTAATTTGTTTGAATTATCACTCGTGTTAACCTGTGCCGAAATAAGACACGTTACCTCCGTGCAAGTTTGGTAGTCAGGAACACGGTAGATATTTTGTGATAAAGGTTCCAAGCTCTACTCTGGATGTATCGTATTTCAAGGTGAGAACACTTGCGCTAATGAGGCTTATATATATTTTTTTTTATAATTTTGAGGATGTAAAAGTTGAAACGCAATCTTTGGTGATTCTATATCAGACTCGCACAAAGCCAAAATATCAGCGAAGGACTTCACCATCTTCTCAATGCGACTTCTGGTTTTAAATCATTCTTTCTTATTAATTACGAAGCTTCAGGTGTACGTTCAAAGGAACACCTTGATCTATCTTTGAGATGCGTAGACTGTTATAACCTACAGTATAGTGTATTTTCTTATAATGTTAGTGACGTGTGTATTGTTTCCAGCACGTAATCGTACCTACAGAATTTACAGAAATTAAACCCAACTACAAAGTGACCATCACTTACCGACACAGACCAAACTACCGATACCGTCTAGTCTTGGGTAGGCCCCCAGCCAGGTTTTCAACACTGACTAAATTATACCCGACACTTTATCAGCCTCCTGACGAGCATTTTTCACTACAGGGCACAACAAACTGCGCCTCTGTATTTTAACTGCTTCCGGCCATTATCCTGCCCCAATTTCGTCAGCCTTTGATGTCACCACACTGCTGTGTTGATGTGTACAGTAGGCTATGAGTATACGCCCAGGAGACAGAGTTGATATCACATAGTACAGCCTTTAGCGAAGAGAGGAACCAACGCTAGCAGATTGAAGATCAAGTTAACCAGCTATATACTAAGACGTCATGAAGAAGCAACACTACTGTCAGCTTGTACCAATGTAAGAGTGAGGAGTACCGCTAACAATCATCTACCTTGGTGGGACACAACCTTGATGACTCTACTTCTTAACACTACAGTAGATTCCCTCCACCAAGCAGATGAGATGGTCAAGGCTGTATACGATCACACACTCTGACTCCTCACCAGGCAATGGGAGATCACACTGTGGGAGGGAGAGTACTGAGAGAGGTTGGTCTCCTATTGCCTCTTCAGTCATGGAAAATGAATGCCACACAGGATTTCGGGAACAGCAACCACCAAATTTCCCTCTAATTTGTGACAGGTAAGTTGATGTTAAAACGGTAAAAGTTCCAAATAATATAAAGACAAGAACAGTTCCCTCTAAAGAGTACAACAGTAATTCGAGAGCTGACCCAAACAAAGGGGCTTACAAGAAATCGTCACCACATCATAATGAGGTTCTCTAAGACCACTGGGTATACGTACTCTGTGTGTGTGTGTGTGTGTGTGTGTGTGTGTGTGTGTGTGTGTGTGTGTGAGTGTGTGTGTGTGTGTGTGTGTGTGTGTGTGTGTGTGTGTGTGTGTGTGTGTGTGTGTGTGTATGTGTGTGTGTGTATGTTCAATATAATCACTACCAGTCATAGGCATCAAATACATACTGCTTTTTACTGTCTTCCCAGAATGTGATCGGGTTACTTTTTTTATGATAATGTTATGAAGTGGACGGCTGGTGGCAGCTGAGGACATACAACTTAATTCATTAATTGCGTTTCATGGTTGGATAGAAATAATTATACCACTACCTACCGTATATAATTGTAATACGCACGCATTATTAAAGTAAGACCTCGTAAACCGGTAAATAAGTACAAGCTAGTGTCTCGACCATTGTAGTGAGACTTATAATAACAAGTGAAAATAAGAGAATTAATAGGAAATGAAATCAAAGATACAAGAAATGTTGCTGATTTTACTGCATGGTCAGCGTTGCCGTGTTGAGAGCGTATAGTACGGCTGACTTCGCTCTGCACCGGGCCTTATGTAAACGTCAGATATTAATACTACTTAATGACTTATGCTGCGTAATTGGTGGGTGGAATCACTACCTAATTAACCCACAGTAAAGTACGTCAACGCCAAATAGTATTTCTTGATTCGCATGATTCCAGCGTTCACAGTTTAATAAGCAAAAATGCATTAAGATATATATGGGGGGATATTAGATAATATTTCTGTCAGTAGGATGTGTTTTTGCTGGAACTATCGCAAAAAACAAACACACAAAAAAAGCAATACTACAAGGCAGACACTTCCCCCTGACCGTGACCTTTCATGCAAGTTTAATTTGAAGGAGTTGCACAAGGTCAGTGGAAGCCCATAGACCAATAAGAGAAACATGAAATTCTCTACACGGACTGACTACCTCGGTGATTGATTCATTTAATCCTTCAAACACCACAAATCGATTACAATACTCCCGCACCGCCTTAGAGGAGACGAGTTGGTGAAACTTATTTATGTTTGTTCACTTTCTGCGTTATATTCACCAGAATGTATCCAAGCTTTCCAATACCCCAAAAATCAAATATTTTAAGCTGGAAATATTCAACCCAAGACTAATCAGGGGTCAAGGTATCACCGAGGTCAAGGTATCACTGTGGCGGGTTCGTCGTAAAACCAACACCTCAGGGGTTGAGTCTGAAGCTCTCTGTCGTGGGTTAATGCCTTCCGGAGTGTTCTAAATAACAGGAATAAGTCTATATCTAAAACATTGAACGCTACAACTTCTCAGAACCTTTGAGCTTGGTGTGCAAGTAGACGCCTGGAGAGGAATGTGAGGTTGTGCCCCTGAGAACGCTGCCCTATAGGATCAGGAGAGACGGTGTTGTGTGGAGTATTAATAAGGAAACACTACGACAAGTGTTCAAAGTTCTCATGCCTATATAGAAACGCATCATGTCCTTTGTTACCTTTATTACTTATCAAGAGTTTGTCTTAATAAGGAATGACCCACAGTGTACAAAGATTAAAATTATCACACACGAGATAAAGAATGTTCTTTTTTTGGGGTGTAATAACATTTTATCTTTGTTTTTACAACTCAACAGGAATTAGTTCATGAGTTAATTTTTTTTATTTTTTATTTAAGGCTTCGTTTATGATCATAAGATAACCAAACTATAACTTCGGGTAGATAATATAGGTTTGGTTAGATAACATTAAGTTAGCTGAAATTAGTGATGGAGCCTGATCGTCACTATATAGAGACCAGTATGATTGAAAATATTTAAAGTAACACACACACACACACACACACACACACACACACACACACACACACACACACACACACACACACACACACACACACACACACACACACACACACACACACACACACACACACACACACACACACACACACACACACACACACACACACACACACACACACACACACACACACACACACACACACACACACACACACACACACACACACACACACACACACACACACACACACACACACACACACACACACACACACACACACACACACACACACACACACACACACACACACACACACACACACACACACACACACACACACACACACACACACACACACACACACACACACACACACACACACACACACACACACACACACACACACACACACACACACACACACACACACACACACACACACACACACACACACACACACACACACACACACACACACACACACACACACACACACACACACACACACACACACACACACACACACACACACACACACACACACACACACACACACACACACACACACACACACACACACACACACACACACACACACACACACACTGATGCGCATACATCATTGATAGCAGACAAACAAATCATAACATACCACAGTCATTTTTGCCAATATGAACTAGGTTATTATGCAAATTCCTTTCACGTATATAGCATTAAGCATACTGATAAGTAACGCTAAACACCAACAGGTAGGGCTGAATTAGCATAGAGTCAGACCCTCATGTGAGCTCCAACTAGATCTTCAGGAGCTGGGCACAGAAGCAAGCGAGAGAGAGGGTGAATGAGAGACGTGAGACAGCCGCTACCCTCCAATTTGAACTATTATAAAACGTGTTAACTTATAATGGCGGTGTTTATCACAGCCCGGCGCCGGGATGTATGGTGCGCTGTCTACGTTCCTGCCTCCAAGCACATCTGGCATGGGAATTACACATGATGGGATCTGTAATTTGAATATCGCAGTTGCCGGGATAAGCATCGAGAAGCAGGTACTGGAAGACGAGGCGGAAGGTGTGTTCAAGGCTGCTAGTTAAGAATGGAGGCTGGGCAGCACAAACGGGAGATAGTGAGCGTGTTAATGTGGATAAGATTAACCAAAGAGAGAATGGTAGAACAGGGAAGAACCGTAGAGACAAAGACTTGAGGGAACATTAGATCAAAATACCACAAGTCATAATGGGTAAACTGTATATATTTACTTTACCCTGAAGGATTTGTCCACAATCACCCAATAATAATCATTCCATTCTTGTCTTACATGCTTAAAGTACTTTCTCACTTAACTAACAAAATCTATAGATAGATTAGATAAGTAGTTAAGGTAACCATGTTAAGCACTCACCAACTGTTAACCTACGATGGTGGTGTGAAGACGAATAAAGTAGAGAGGTGAAGAGGAGGAAGGAAGGAAGGGGGAGTACACTTGCCACTGAGTACAAGACTGTAATCAAGGGGATACACTTACCTGCCGCACTTTTATAATGCCTACTAATCACATTCGTATAAATAATTAACTTCAAAATATATTACATATTTTTATTTAACTAACGTGGAGTGCAGTAAAGTTATCATCACTAGGAGACAATATCATTTCATAAATTTAAATTAACCACTAGAGTCAAAAATAAGCTCCGGAGGATGTAGCGTCACCTGAGGAGAATAGGTTCTTAAGAGAAATGTTTCCAAGAACGACTTTCCTTAGTGACACTAAATTTGTTTCCGCCCCCTCCCAGGTCTGACTGGTTCTGCCACGTCTACAAGCAGCCTGACCCTAAACACGTGCATGGCGATTTGTTACGCATCCTCGTTCCCTCTGAAACCTGTTTTACACTAAAACCAATTCCTGAAGGACGGATTTTACCATTTTATAACACATATCATAGATAATTACAATAAAATAAATTTACACATCATGTATAATAAAATAAGTGTTGGGTGTAACCACGAGTTTGCATAGATTTATATCAACATGAAAAGGTACCGATAATAATTATTACCCAGACGTAAGACAATGGGTGTTGGCGAGAAGACCGGTGATGTCACACCCTCACCTTCGCCCTCCCACACCAACAAAACCTCTCACTACAATTCCTGGACGACCCACACCACCCCAGCTCCAGAAGGACCCACACCGCCCACCCCAGCTCCAGAAGGACCCACACCGCCCACCCCAGTTACTGCTGATTTCACCCCCCCCCCCTGTGTGTGGTGCTACTTCATCATAATCTACCATTTCCATCACTACCCAAGACGTGACAGTAAAAAAAAGTCTTATGAAACTATAGTTCTCCTGTTTCGTCAATTTACATGAACATATTTTCTATATTCACTTATCTATATTTTACTCTTCCAGGCCTTCTTAACTGTTTCAAGTCCGGAAACAAGATTAAATATTAATCTTTCCTTCATCCGTAATCATTCCTTCATCCATACAGCTCAACCAAATATGTTCTGCTACGGGACTCCCAATTCAAAAGGTCCCGAATTTTGTTTATTCCTTTCAATTCACAAAACAGCACGTCTTTCCTCAATGATCACTCACATCTGGCGGCAGTCAACCTCTCACCTGGCAAACATCTCTCCTTCCTCACTTAACTGCAGCTCCCCAATAGCATTTACTAAGACACATAAAAGAATACCGACTCCTCTTCTTTTTCTACAGGGTGCAAGGAAGGTTCAGAATCTATATAAATCATAGCGTTGTGAGAGAGAGAGAGAGAGAGAGAGAGAGAGAGAGAGAGAGAGAGAGAGAACAATCGTGCGTCAACCTATAATTATACTTGGATTATCATATAAAACAATATGTATTCCCAAGGGTCTGAGAAGAAAACCACACAAGGATCTAACCCATCACTTGTGAAATGATCTGATGAAAGCGACATAACGCAGGTGATAATTCTCCCTAATTAACTAATTATACATAATGGTTGAGAAACAAGGGTCTAGTGTGCAGGTACTTTTTACACGCCTGGGGACCACCACAGTCGCCTGCCGCTCCCCCAACATACAAAGCTGTCTTGAGAATATGACAGTGTTTGAAGCTCTCCGTCCATCTTAGTGCCCAGAAAACATTGGCTTACTACAGTCTCATCTATTTTATATATATATTTTTAAAGAATAATTGAGTACATGGAGGAATAATGTGCGTCAAGAGGGAGTTACTGTTTACGTCTTCCTTTCACGTTTATTGAACAGATGGGTGATTACTGCACGACTTGGTGGCCACAGGTCCATTCTTACACGAAACATACACATATGATCGCTTCGTAAATGAACCCATAAGCCGTTTCGTACACAAGGCAACTAAAATGTTCATGATAATAAACTGACGTAAACCCAACTCACCTCATCCACACTTAACTACATTATAGATATGTATTAGTAGATAACATTAAAATAAATACAATCTTATGTACGAAACACCGATTAATAAGACTTTTGTGATGCTCTTGTACGGATCTTGGTGTATGAGAAACAGCCAACAGCCGCCTTATTTACCTCTCCCCTGTAATGGGCTCCGCTCAGTAACACTTCAATGTTTATTTTTCTAATGTTGTTGTTTTAACGTTTTAGGGTGATTTAACGGCTTAAGTCTTTAGTCATCGTTCACTAAGTTTCAGTTTCAACACAAGAGACCGACTTTTGACGGCTAAGAGAGATATTGTGTCCAAGATATTTATTAGTCCTTAGTATCAACCCACATCAGGTATTATTTTTGTATATCTACACAACACAAACAATGGTTTAAAAGAGTTTCAATTATTTTTATTTTATATTTTCGGGGCATATATTATCGAAGTTTCAGGATAATATGCCCATAAAGCCAACTTATAACAATGATTATAAATAATTTTGAATGCAAATGTGTAAGTAAATTTATTACTCGTTTTGTATATTGCACACACCATTACTAGTTGCACAAGGAATCATTTAAGATGTTGAAGATGTGGCTAATGTGAGCCTAAGAACTGTACTTTACATCGCCGTGAGCAAGACATGTATCAGTGTGAGCCTAAGAACTGTACTTTACATCGCCGTGAGCAAGACATGTATCAGTGTGAGCCTAAGAACTGTACTTTACATCGCTGTGAGCAAGACATGTATCAGTGTGAGCCTAAGAACTGTACTTTACATCGCCGTGAGCAAGACATGTATCAGTGTGAGCCTAAGAACTGTACTTTACATCGCCGTGAGCAAGACATGTATCAGTGTGAGCCTAAGAACTGTACTTTACATCGCTGTGAGCAAGACATGTATCAGTGTGAGCCTAAGAACTGTACTTTACATCGCCGTGAGCAAGAATGTATCAGTGTGAGCCTAAGAACTGTACTTTACATCTTGTGAGCAAGACATGTATCAGTGTGAGCCTAAGAACTGTACTTTACATCGCCGTGAGCAAGACATGTATCAGTGTGAGCCTAAGAACTGTACTTTACATCGCCGTGAGCAAGACATGTATCAGTGTGAGCCTAAGAACTGCTTTACATCGCCGTGAGCAAGACATGTATCAGTGTGAGCCTAAGAACTGTACAAGACATGTATCAGTGTGAGCCTAAGAACTGTACTTTACATCGCCGTGAGCAAGACATGTATCAGTGTGAGCCTAAGAACTGTACTTTACATCGCTGTGAGCAAGACATGTATCAGTGTGAGCCTAAGAACTGTACTTTACATCGCTGTGAGCAAGACATGTATCAGTGTGAGCCTAAGAACTGTACTTTACATCGCCGTGAGCAAGACATGTATCAGTGTGAGCCTAAGAACTGTACTTTACATCGCTGTGAGCAAGACATGTATCAGTGTGAGCCTAAGAACTGTACTTTACATCGCTGTGAGCAAGACATGTATCAGTGTGAGCCTAAGAACTGTACTTTACATCGCTGTGAGCAAGACATATATCAGTGTGAGCCTAAGAACTGTACTTTACATCGCTGTGAGCAAGACATGTATCAGTGTGAGCCTAAGAACTGTACTTTACATCGCCGTGAGCAAGACATGATCAGTGTGAGCAAGAACTGTATTTTCATCGCCGTGATGTATCAGTGTGAGCCTAAGAACTGTACTTTACATCGCTGTGAGCAAGACATGTATCAGTGTGAGCCTAAGAACTGTACTTTACATCGCCGTGAGCAAGACATGTATCAGTGTGAGCCTAAGAACTGTACTTTACATCGCCGTGAGCAAGACATGTATCAGTGTGAGCCTAAGAACTGTACTTTATCGCCGTGAGCAAGACATGTATCAGTGTGAGCCTAAGAACTGTACTTTACATCGCTGTGAGCAAGACATGTATCAGTGTGAGCCTAAGAACTGTACTTTACATCGCTGTGAGCAAGACATGTATCAGTGTGAGCCTAAGAACTGTACTTTACATCGCTGTGAGCAAGACATGTATCAGTGTGAGCCTAAGAACTGTACTTTACATCGCTGTGAGCAAGACATGTATCAGTGTGAGAACTGTACTTTACATCGCTGTGAGCAAGACATGTATCAGTGTGAGCCTAAGAACTGTACTTTACATCGCTGTGAGCAAGACATGTATCAGTGTGAGCCTAAGAACTGTACTTTACATCGCTGTGAGCAAGACATGTATCAGTGTGAGCCTAAGAACTGTACTTTACATCGCTGTGAGCAAGACATATATCAGATACTTTTGACAATATTGACCCACTTAGTTATGTTGCATTTCATCCTCACTGAAATTTGAAGTTTCCAAATAATTTATTAAGAGTATCTGTTCTACACAAATTGGATCCACGAGGCACCGCCAAACTACTTGGGTACAGTATGTATCCTGGAAGCTCTACAGTATATAATTCTGTTAATAATGCCAATTGTTGTGCATACACCCACCCCCAACAGAAAAACGTCATTCACATCTGCATTAAAAGAGTAATCAGTACTTTCTAAGTTTAATAATCACCTTTAAAATGATAACATTCCTAAATTAAATAGTCTCCCAATTGAAATATGTCATTAATGTTTAACTCGATCAATGTTGAAGAAGGTGAATTGTGAGTTGCCTTCTGAGGTCAACTAAAGGTATGGTATTATGAGACAGCTACCTGACTCCATTACCAAATGAAATGTTCAACAAACTGCCTTGATCCACAGCAATGTATACCAATTATACTCCACTGACCAAACATTAGCTTTGTGAGCGTTCCCCTGTACAGTATAGAAAGTAAGGATGAGAATGGCAAAAGAATATAATAAATGTGCCTTCAGGGCGTTCTGTTCACTTGATTTTTTGGCAAGGATATTATGGTCTAAAGCAGCGGTTCCTAACGGGGGGACAACCCCCTAAGGGGCGTGGTAATTTCAAGGGGCGTGAACCCAGAGCACATATACGGAATGACCTTAAGAGTTGTGTGTCTGTCCTTATTGGGGGGGGGGTCTCCCCACAGATACTTCAAAATGTCGTAAGTGGTAACTACGTCAATCAAAATGTAAAATTCCACTAAAAGTGACTGAATTAAGGTAGTTATAATGTCGGGAAGTGTGCGATAATTTGATGAAGAAACGATAATTTTGAGGCTCCAGGACGATAATTCACATTTATCAACACTGACTGCGACGGTTGCTTATACAGACTCTTTTGAATAATTAAAGTTATTAAAGTTATTAAAGATTTAGAGTTTTATATGAAGGAAGGAGGGAGGGCGGGTGCGTGGAGACGAGGACCAACTGCTATGGGGGTCACAACCCTAAAAAGGTTAAGTACCGCTGCTCTAAAGGATTCTCAACACGTTGGAAGCCTCAAAGTTCTGAAAAACCAACATTATTTATTTACCAGTTTCTTTTGCGTGGTTTAAGGTGCAAAAACTCCTTCATGAGCCACCACCTACCTCCCTCCCTCCTCCCCCTTAAGCGTTAATATCTTCTCTTTACCCTGCCATCACCTCCCATCCAGCACCCACTTGAGAGGTGCACGGTGGTCCAGACTTTACCCAACCCACCGTGACAATCTACCAATCCGTCTTCATCCAATAATTATCCTCTAGCCTTTCCACTTGACGGAAATTACTGAGAAACAAATTATGATTAGGAGAGTTAATAATACAGAAATTATCGTGTATGTATGCCATAAATCGCAGGTGGCAGCTACTTGAAGGAAAGGATTGTCGTCTGTATTATTAATGAAGGCGATTAACATGCCGGGGTTTCTGACCGGCACAAGCTGCACCAATTAGCTGTTCGTGGCCACATATTGTTCTCAGGAAGGAAATGACTATTTATCGCTTTAATTTTAGTCTCCACACAAATCACAAGAGTATTTTCCGAGCAACAAAATATATGTTTTTCGTTATTGAGACGTCAATGTACAGTTAAAAGAATGTTATCTGCTAGTGGATGTAATATCTCTCTCTCTCTCTCTCTCTCTCTCTCTCTCTCTCTCTCTCATTTGTAACGCAAATCGGAATGGTTAAATGGCCAGTCGTTTGTATGAAATCAAGTCCAACCCGGGAACTTTGTGGTGCAAGACCGAAGACTTTTTCCTCAAGCTATATAAAATTCACCATAGGCCAATACTCTGCCATAGCACGAGTGTGGAACTGGGCCTGGGTTTAAACACAAAATATCGTGGAAAATCTACAGGCGGCAGCGTAAATTTTAGTACTACATCTAACAAACTTTCAAATTCCACTATTGGTTGATTTTATGAACTCAGCTGAACCCCCTTCCCGGAGACCATGATTACTAGCAGGGGTGTCTAATCCTCACGTGACCCGACAAAACACATACAGTACCCGGGTTTCAATAGAACAAGTGAACTGTAACTCTGATTATGTTCTTTATGCTGTAGATATATTCTATTGGATGAGTGAGATGAACGAAGGGTAAAACGAATATTAAATGGAGGAGGAGTCAAAGAAAGGGGGAGAGGAGGAGAGAGCACTGTAACCACTTCACCCCTGTGCTCGAGGGAAGAGTAGCTGGAGATAAACAACCACTGACAAATATGTGATGAAGGAGGGGGTGAAATTAGCATCAGAAACATGTGTGTGTGTGTGTGTGTGTGTGTGTGTGTGTGTGTGTGTGTGTGTGTGAATCGAACCAACTGTTCGGCTCTGCCATTTTTATGTATATTCCTACATCTTGAGACCAATCACCGGTCACGACATATAAATAAGAGAAAGAATTATTCTCTCCTCACACGAGCTGTTCCTTCAGTGACGAGAGACTGGCAGAGTGTTTGGACAATGCCCCCCCAATAGTGTCATGAGAACCATTCTTTCTCACGGCGAGGTTGTGCCTGTGACCAGCAGTTGTGTTTGTTACTTTTGGAGACGAATATCAAATGAGTTACTATGTGTCATCTATCAATATTTTCTCTGCTATAGAACTGATCTTTATAAAAATTAAAACATTTTTTTTAGATTATGCAGAACAGTTTTCTCAAATGCTTCCTCCATCCTAAAGAAACAATAATATTAACAGTTCCAGCTGTCTTCAATACCCCTAAAATTAAAAAAAAAATATATATATATATAAATAAATAAAAATTAACATAGCTTAGGAATTGTTCACTTCCTTTCCGTAGAAGCTAAAACATTACTGACTATACACTGAGCATTTTCCTGCAAAAGAAAACAAATATCACAGATTCTGGACTTTGGAGCTGCTCTCTAACGTAAAAATGAATATTGAAGTGAGCTACCAGAGGGAAGTGGTGATGGTGAGGGAGGCTGGAGGTTTATGGTGAGGCTGGAGGGAGGGTGAAGGGTGGAAGCTATGAGAGAATGGTAGGGGCGGGCCTGCCAACTTCCTCTTAAGTCTGTCTTTCTGACAGGTGCTTATATCTTGTGGAGAGTCTATGGCCATTTTTAGGAGTGCGGCTGCCACGTAGATACTGAACTCACCACCTGTCCTTACGGTCGTTGCTTCGCGCCCTGGGCACCACTAGTTCACTCAGGCTGTGAATAGGTACCTAACGTTACTGATGATGGAATGAAAGTGGTCGAGTACAGTGCAGGCCACACTGACATCTTATATTCCCCAAAAAGAAACGTAATCTACTGGACGCTGTACCCACGAAGCCCTACGGCACCCAGTTTCATGACCATGTTCGTTAGTAGGGTATACAGGTATTATGGAAACACACGCACACACACACACACACACACTAAAATAAATCTTCACTAAACTTAATCATTCACATTTTCCCAAGTAGCAGATTAAGCGACGCCCTTTCCCCAACTACACACCCTCAGTAACACACTTCCTAACAGTTCAGACAAAGCAGAGACGTGAATGTTTAATATATAGTCCTTTTGATGTTTTAAACTGTATATCCATTTAAATGTGTATTATTTTATGCAATTACCTGTCTATCTTCAACAAGTGGTGGGAAGTAATTTTTCGCTAATTCCCAGGGCGTCACACCAGAGTAGTGAGAAGGATATTAAGCCATTAAAAGTAGGCGAGACTCACACGCCTCGCCACACATGCCACCTACATTCCTTGCTCGCCTCGCCACACACGCTTGCTCGCCTCTCCTCGCCATGCATACCACCCACTTCTCGACCTACACCTATTGTACCCTGTTATGCTCACGTCTACGACCGCTGTATGCTGCGACACACACACATATGCTCTCTTCCCCACCTAAATCCCTTACACGCAACACAACGCAAACCAACCAGACATCATGTTAGCTATATACACACACACACACACACACACATTTATATGCTCCCCAATGTGTGAATATATTGAATAATTTTGCGTTATATTACCAATTTATAACTATATTATATCTGTTTTATGGATGGTAGTGTGGTGACAGTAGGTATTGTTGCTTCAGTAATAACATTTACTGTCCGAGTTTTACACAGGAGCTGCCTCAGTTGACAGTAATAGTATAGAACCGAACCTAACCTAACCTCACCTAATATAACCTAACATATCGGGAAATTAACTTCTACTGTTAATACTTGATATAAGCTCGTCTTAACCTCACTCACACTATACTAAAAATCACTTTTAATCTTAACTATGCATCATAATAATACACTAACAGGTGAATTATCAGTTTAAAGGTTCAGGAAACAATTACAACTTCCAAGATCCTTTTCTGAGACGTCCATCAGAGTGGCCTGACAGACTGGAGGCTCACCCGGACTCATCACCCGGGTGGGACTGTAACTAATATATACGATATATCCTATACACATTTGCTGACCCTGGCTTAACCGCCTGAGTGGGACTTACTACTAACACTTGATGATCATGGAAAGCGAGGACTGGTGACATCCGAAGGGTGAGTGGATGACGCCAAGGACCAGGACTAGGAGTGTTGAGTCACTTAAATACTGTTTCTGAGGTACACAGTGCTTTGGGTGTGTGTGTGTGGGGGGGGGGGGTCATAAATCTGAGTGTTTGCGAGTGTACTTTCATGTCTTGTGTTGTTTCCGTTTATATTTATCTATTGTCTTTCGGGTCTTGGCCATGATTCATAAACTGACTGAAATAGTCATATCGCTGGTGTCTCCGCTCCCTCCAGGCAGACACACCAGGCAGACACACACCGCTCCTCCAGGCAGACACACACCAGGAAGATGGATCCGCTCCATAGACACACACCGGGAGAAGATGGATCCAGGCAGACACACACCAGGAGAAGATGGATCCGCTCCATATATCCAACTAGTTCAGGGAAGACGACAGCAATAACATATAACGTGCTCGCTCTCTGTGACACGACGGCATTAATATGGTGAATGGCAGAGGACGGCAAAATAAGTCACTGGTGTTCACTACGGGAGCACGGGGGTGGTGACAGCATAGAAACCACAGACGCCCATCTCGTCCGGAGGCGATGACGAAGTGGCTCCAGTGTTGTATAGAGAGTGCGAGGCGACCGTCAAATAAAGTTGGGTAGCCCAGGGGAGGGTTTTATCCCCATTATGTGTGGTTGGTAGCTGCAATTACCATGTCCGAGGGAAGATGTATTCTACCGCCACCAACGTGTGTGTTTGAGGGATAATAGTGAAGGTAATCAGGATACTAGGATTCACACACACACACACACACACCCCTCTCGGTTCTCCCACCCAGTCTTCTCTCTACCACTCCAACCTGACTCCCCTGCACTTGAGCCAAATTCGATATTTTACGTAATGTGTACCTAACATAAGCTTAGTCCCAATTTCAAGAAAATCCTGGCGAATACTGTAAACAATGTGACGTCTTTATGTGCTTTATGACTCTCATAAAATATATATAATAACAATAATAAAATGCCACATCTTTTGTTTAATATCCTCGGGTAGAGGCAAAGCCCTATTGGCTTGGGGGATTAACAAGTCCAAAATTTATTCATATGGCCTAGGTTCGTAAGCAATTAGAAGAACTACGCCTTGACCAGTAATAATAATAATAATAATATGATGATGATGATGATGATAATGATAATAATATTATGATGATGATAATAATAACTATAATAATACTAATAATACGACTACGACAACAACAACAACAACATAATAATAATAATAATAATAATAATAATGATGATGATGATGATGACAATAATAATAATAATAATAATAATAATAATAATAATAATAATAATAATTATAATAATATAAATAATAATAATAATATAAATAATAATAATAATAATATCAGTGATAGCAGCAATGCAACTTTCAATATTATTATTATTATTATTATTATTATTATTATTATTATTATTATTATTATTATAACCAGTGTGACAGTACTAATCGATTCCATGAACAAACCATCATTCTATTTACTCTCCTAATTTTTGCAGGGTCTGAGATACCTTGACCAGGCGTACATAAAATATAATAAATGTATAGTGACGTACAGGTAACACCTGGCATTGGGCCTGATAGTTTTTTACTCTACTGTATAGACCACCTGGCATTGGGCCGGATAGTTTTCTACTCTACTGTATAGACCACCTGGCATTGGGCCGGATAGTTTTCTACTCTACTGTATAGACCACCTGGCATTGGGCCGGATAGTTTTCTACTCTACTGTATAGACCACCTGGCATTGGGCCGGATAATTTTCGACTCTACTGTATAGACCACCTGGCAACTCCCGAACCAGAGACAAACATAACGAGTTTCGAAATGTGTCCCTTGCAACTCCTCTATTTTCGTGGCCATAGTATGATACTAATAAATGTCTCAGCTAAGGAGTTGGTGTATTACTATGCATTTACAGAAGGAAAAAACTGCATGTGTATAAACACTGTATGTTGGGAGAATGACTCGATGAAGAAGCAGACGTCACTGTGCATGTATAAAAACAAGAGATGAAAAAAAAAAACTTTCATAGCAAATGGCAACTACATTCTATCAATCCTACAACACGACTTACAACATGACAATGAAATAAAGAAAATCCTTCATAAAGGAGTAGATAAGTTTGTTCACGCAATAGAAAATCAATCGATATACATTATCTATCATTATAATAAATATTCTAATTTCTGAGTCATGACTGAGTGAGGGATGAGGAGCGAGGCTCACTATGGTCCAAGCTCACCAAGGGTTTGCTTTGCACTTGCTCGGCTCCGTCCTGGATTTTTACTTCTCCGCTGACCTGACACTGCGTGTATGAAGAGCACTCGGAGCCCCGCCTCGAGGACCCACGAGAGCCTCTGTTATTTGTCTCCACCAACTCTGGCCACGTCGAAGCGTTTGTTTCGATTAATTTGGTTTTGACTGTGCAAACATTGCCGTCTGTGTGTGGATCAATCGCGCCTGAGTCTCCTCTCACAGGCTTGGCAGTGTGTTCGTATTTATTCATGACATCCACCTATCTGCTTTAATCCTCCATAATTTGTATCAGCCATTACACAATAATACCAAATTTGGTCTCTGGTATATAAACAAAGGCTTGGTGAACACTCCCTACAAGATGGTGGCCGTCGGAGCCGCTAAATACATTCACCAGCCCACAACAACCAGTTACTGTCTTATTACCGGGGCATGGCTTTAGGCCTACAACTTAAATTTAATTTTCGTTTTCTAATATACATTTTTTTGCAGAATTACAATACACAGGTAGTGCAGAAACCATTAGGGATAACGATACCTGGCTACGGTACCCGGACAATGGTTGGAGTGAGTCTACTAATGTAAGGAAACAAGTAGGAGTCAACATGCGCCACCATATGAGTGTCAATATATTCGTACTCATAAAATTAACTTTATATTCGTGCTTATATAACTATCAATTTAATCTAAATAATGTTTGAGGGAGATCAACGGACTGGCTTAAGAGTAAAGTTTCAGGCTGACAGCTAGTGGCCGCGCGCCAGCTTGGTACGTGCGCACCTTCGCCCTGACAGACTTGAGTACAACAAGGTGCCGTGACGCTCACTTACTCACACATTTGTAAAATAATACTTATTTTACTTGTAATTTTGTAATTCTACAAATAGAATTTTCGACGACACGTCTGTATGCAGATACTGAGAGGTGTGTGTGTGTGTGTGTTATAAGAATCTCCATCATAATAACATTCATTTAGTCGACAGTCCTTTCCATTGTTCAAAATATCCCCTAGTCTTTGATCTGTCGTCAATGGCAGTTAAAAAGAACAAGTTAGAAAAATATACGACATTTTTCATGAAAAGTACGTGAAGGATAAGTAAATTTGGTTTAATAACAGAATAAACATGGATCACAGGTTGGAGACTGGTTAGGGGGGGGGGACGTTTTGGTGAAACTGCGTCCCTCCCACCAAGGAACACATCAAGAGGGAGATATGTGTAGAGCAGAGAGCAGGAGGGCTGACGACGACTCATTGTGTGAAAAACAAAAACAAAAAGACAATTGGTAAAAGAAGAACAGGAAAAAGATAGCAGCTATTAACAGAGAAGAAGTGTAAGTAGACATGAAAAAGAAATTAAGACGAATAAAACGGGAAATAATAGCATAATCATCTAAGAGATCTCAGCCAATTCAAAAAAAATATCATCATTACCGTCTGAATCCAAAGTTTCAACAATAATAGATATAATGATATGAAACAAATTAACATGTTCGCCGAAGCAGCTGCCAGCCTCCCTACCCCGTCCCGCCCACAAGACGAGCACTGCATATAGTTCCCCCAAGTAACAGAATAATACCGGGCCAACCTCCCAAATATTTCACATCAAGGGACTGTAAACAGGACAATCACTCTTACGTTAGAGGCATTTCTTATACTTAATGACCACCATTTACCTTGTCTCGCCCACAGTGTATCAAACCAGAGTCTTTCTTCCGTTATTTTTTTCTCGTCATCTCTAATTCATACAATTTGTATTTTCTTCTGAGTTTTCTTCGTTGAGGCAGAAGTAATTTTCACATGTTCATCTGATGAGTCTCTACTTGCCTTCACTCGTCTAGTCAGTGGTGTAAGAACTGCGTTAGCTTCCCAACTTAACGAAGCAAGAACAATGCCTTTACTAATGTCATCACGGAGACAACAGGACCCCCCCCACACACACACACTTTTCTAGTCAGTAAAGTATGAAATAGTTTTACTTTTGTGGATCAAGTGCGGGGTCAGGTGAAGCTTTATTAAATGACTGATTTATTGAGGCACGAGAAACTCCATTAAATGACACAATTACTGGGTGAGGAGAAGTTCCATTACGTGAATAAAAAACTGACTTGAGACAATGCCCGATAAATTATACAAAGTCAGGGGAACTTCCATTAATTGATCCAAGTACTGAGTCGGGGAAGTTCTAATAAGGGATTCAATTAAGCAGTCATGGGAAGTTCCCTCCAATCAACCAGTTGAGATATCTCGAGAGTCCTTCACTTAACACCAAAAACTTCCCAATACTTTTTTAGTAAATGACGTAAAAAAGAGAAGTTTTTAACACTGTTCAACATGTGAAAAAAATTCTCACTTTCCTATCTGGTGAACGAGGGGATTTTTCCTTCATTAATTTTGCTCTCGTTGCTGACAATATAAAGTCCATTTGAATTATCCAGCAGAGGGAGCTTTACCACACTCCTATCACCTGAGTCTGACTGTTCCCTACAACTGATCCAGCAGATTGACTATGAAATGTTTCCTTCACTTATTCAACTGAACATCTAGTATGGACTCCCTAAGATACCTCAACCAGTCACCTTGAATTTTGCTACACATTCCACAAAATCAAACCAGTTCTTCCTTGGTCATCCACCAGGTTTCAGGCCAAATACTGAGCAGGGGTGTATTTTGTAATGAGCCTTTATCAAGAGAATACGTATTATAGCCTCACCTTCTCTGCCTCACCTAACACCCTTTTTAATGTCTTTGGTAATTTTTCTCGTTGTCTCCCTTAAACGTTTTCTCTAAGTGTCTTCCCAAGAGCTACATATACCTGTTGGCCACGCACTTCCTCTCATCATACCTTAGCGCCCATCAGCGCCTCCTCTAATGTTTTCCTTGGCATGAAGATTGAGACAAAGTTTTTTGTGAACGCCGGTAGTGGTCACCTAAATCTAAAGCCGGTACCCATTACCTTTCTTTAAATACCCATGAAGCATAATGCCAGCTAGTGCTCCCAACGAGGAAGTCAGAGCAAATGAACAAGTAAAGGGGGAAAACTGATACAGAAGTGCACACTAAATGAGTATTGATGAATTTTCAAGCACCAAAAGAAGTATGAAATTACTCCTTGATTGGCATAAATGGTGATACAAATGACTTGGAGCAAATTAGGAAATGAATCCGGCAGCCGAGAGACAGATGGTGTCAGGCTGGTGTTCGTGGATCCTGACACAGAAACTCCGTGTGTAAGGCCATTACCGTAGTCTAGACGTTTACATATTATATACTGCACTATACATCAGTTGACTG
Organism: Homarus americanus; assembly: GCF_018991925.1. Lineage (NCBI taxonomy): Eukaryota > Metazoa > Arthropoda > Malacostraca > Decapoda > Nephropidae > Homarus > Homarus americanus. The sequence continues at coordinate 2,799,911 of NW_024719665.1, forward strand.
CCACACCTCCCCATTCTGGCGTATTATGAAGTAATGGTGAGCGTTCTATGATGTTTACTTTAACGAGGAAAAACCTGCTCAGACTATCAATGATTCTTGGTTCGTTTGGAGCGAAAACCTAATGTATGGGTTTATTTAATGAGGGCAAAACACTATACACACCCTGGAATCGTGATAGAGACTCAGACATCTGCAGAACACACGGCTCAAACATGGTGTGGAGACAACGCTGACAGGAGGAGAAATACTGTAGTCTTAGTTGATGATCCCCTTCCTAAATTCATTAACTTAATGGACACACGCTCTCTATCCACTCCCCCACTCCAAGGCTCTCTATCCACACTCCCACTCCACGGCTCTCTATCCACACTCCCACTCCACGGCTCTATCCACTCCCCCACTCCAAGGCTCTCTATCCACACTCCCACTCCAAGGCTCTCATAACCATATCTCACCATAACCATTGGCAGTCTTTTGTATGTTATTAATTATCCACACTGGAGCGGGTAGCGGGTCTCATTATCAATATACAGTAACTAGAATCCGATACAGGTCTGGGATTTACGTTGGTTTCTTTTTTTTTCCTTCCAATGATGATGATGATGAACTTGCGTGTCTTCCATTAGCACAACCAGCATGCCAAAGGACATCTGTCTTCCTCCGGTGTTTCGAGACAACGAGAGGGAGAACTGTGTATGGATATATTTATTCATGAACATGGTCGTCAAAAGGCACACACACTTAATGCGTCCAGAACAAAAAAAACTAACACAGATATATGCGCGCACACGATGTTAACACACACACACACACACACACACAGACTAATAACAAAGCTCAACAGAGATCCCGTTTTCTATGTATGTCCTGGGTTATAATGGCCACCCCTCACACTCCCCACCAACGGCCACAGTTTCTGATACGTACAGGTAATTAATCAAGCCACCCCCTTTACATAAGCCTTTCTTATTAGTAACAAACACCATCAACTTGTCACTAAACTAGGAATCGTATGCCATTCCCGTGTGTTGTCTCTGAACTCAATAACTTATTTGATATTAAAGATGAGGATTTCTACTTATGTTTACCTTCTGATTATTACTTCATAACACTTCCGTCTCCCTCACTGTGCCTCATTACCACCAGGTTAATGTTTTCCCTGGAGTGTACAGGACGACCACAAAGTACCACCTTTCCTGCGCTATTAATCATTTCCTGTTGTTTGATACTTTATGCACTGCAGTCAAGATCAGTTCCTTGTCGTGATATTCCAATCCCGTTATCAACGTATATGTTCATGACCGTTTAATGACGTTCTCCAGAGCACCCTTCCTCTTGTATTAACAGCAAAATTGATCTCCTAGCACAACATCCTCCGTAATTCTGTATCAAAATTCACGACTTGGCATTTAAATTTTCCATGCTAAAATTTGATCTCATTCTTCACAGTCTGACACACCGAGCCATCTCCTCATGACAAAACTCACTACACGCCTATCACAATCCCCGACAGTATGGATAACTTGCTATAATACCCATTAAATAGTGTGGATAATCATGACAGGTCTGATACGCACATATTTTTTAAAATCCGTGACTGTATGCTCGAGTGTTAAAAGTAGCTATTAAAGCGTTTGGATAATCATGGTAGCTTTAACATACCGTTGAGTTGACTGACACATTTACGACAGATGTTTTAATCGGCCAAGATTGTGTTCAAAACAATCTACCTTGCATTGAAACATCAACATGACCTGCAACATCTACTTTGGAAATAAAAGACCCACGAGAAGGATTAAGACAGCAATAACTGCGTCGAAAATTCCACAATTACTTCGAAACAGCCGTCGTCTTCCCTTCGGCTATAGAGTGTCAGAGAAGGCCAGATGGTAGTCGAGCTTCCCCCAGCTTTCTTTTTGACAATCTGTTACCGCCAGCGCATCCAGCAGACGCCTAGCGACTGTAATGTCATTTTCACCATCAGGAGGAGATGGTTGTGGCTTCATATAAGCAGAAATAGAAGAGCAAATCAGAAGAAAATAGCCACATAAAGAAAGAAAGAATCGGATAATAAGTGATGGGAATCCTGATTTATGTGGATACCGTATGGTGAGCGGCGAGTTTAATTTTGCGGTCAGCTGTTGATGGAAGACTAAACAAACACAACAACAAACAAGCGATTCACAGTAATAATATAAGATTTAAGTGTTCATACCAGCAGGAGCGAAAGGATGCACATATCTGAGATGAAAACCCAACTGAGTCCATGAATTACCACCAGAAGCGGTCAATCACCTTTCTGCGTTTTCATAACATAGACGACTATACTGGTATATACACGATATATTGTTGACAAGTAATATCTTATAAACTAAAGATGTTTCATAACTACGCAATGCAGTAAAATAACGACGAAATCAACAAAAGTTTAGTATAAAACTCACTCATGTTCACGAAATAGAGGCACACGTTTCGGAGGGTCATTGATAAGTACTGTACTCTTATGACCGTCAGCTGTTTCACGTGGCATGGGTCGATTTTTCACATAACGAAGGAGGTTCGTTATCTAGTAACATGGGGAAGCACTAACTCACTACTAGAAACGTTAAGCCGCGCTGAAAAAAAAAATCCTCGATCGCTAGAAACATTATCAGACAGATTAGGCTTGACATATTGGTATCTGAAATTTGAGCCGCGCATCTCTTAAAAATATTTGTCACTAAATGTTACTTTAAAGACTCCTAGAGAATCACAAGTTTCTCAAATTAGAGTTAAAATTCTTCTTGCGCTCCTCAGTTGCTGTCATGATTCTTCTATCTACGTGTCTCCGTGTCATTACTGTCCTTTATCTCACCTTTGCTTCAGATCTTTCTTACTGAACTATTTTTCCTCCTTAACAAACCTTCTATATCCACCATCAATTTATTTTATCTCTCAACATTGTCTTCTCTTCCTCCATGTATTTGACCACTTAATGGCCCCATGTCTTTTATCAACTCATTCCTCCTCACCTCATATGTTCCTCTTTACAAGGCACGTCTCCACCTGCATATACAGTAAGTCCTTCCCCCAGTCAATAAAGAGACCTTGCGTGTTTCTGGGTAAGGGAACCGACATATATTTATTTGTTTTTCCCTGAAGGTTGATATCCCTCATCTGATGTTTCTCCTTTCAATATTATATATTTCCATTCCTCGTATGACTAGTGGGTGCATTAGGCTGCCATACTATCATATTCCCTGAATCAATACATATTAACCATCCGATATATAATTATCACCCTTCCTGTTTCAAATTTTCACTCGTTCTGCCACCTTTCCCCTCCACCTCTACCACCTCCTCGTGTCCTGGTGGGCTGTGGCTGCGTGTGTGGGTTTGACGCTGGTGGTGGCCAGTAATTACACCATCAACCTTAACTCCCTACTCTGCTCCTGAGCCCGCCCAGAGCTGCCAACCACCGACCCCTGCCACCCACCCGCTCCCTTCCCTCCAACGAAAAATTCTCTTGAACAACCAATACCATAACTGGTCCAAACTCCCAGGAAGCTTTAGACTCATCTTGGGAATCGCTTTAATGTATCGAAAACAATCACAAAATAGTCTGAAATAAATCATGGGGTAGAGGGACTATGGCTGGAATAGGGGGCACGTCTCCTGGTCCCACGCGCGGGCCTCCCACTCATCAACCTACTTTAAAACTTACCATCGCAGCCTACAACACAATTAATTTCCTATGCAAATTACACGGACATTAGCCGCCCACCTAGAGACGTAATCAGCGGGTCCAGTGAGACAATGGGTTTTCTTATGCAGAAAAGATGTAAACAGAGTTGCCAATGTGCTGAATTAGAGCCAGTGCCCCCCCCCCACACCAACCCCCATCGATGCCCAAAGCTTGGCCTACCAAGCCCACCTTCCTCCGCGACACCCCAGCCTTTCATGCAATGTCATGTCTCTCTGGCTCTCTGTACAGCTTTATCAGAGTGAAGTCGTGACCCCACAGGACCGATTAGAAAAACAAAAACAAAGGAAATTACCTCCACTTCTTAATATTCCCGTCATTCTTCTAAACCAATTTGCAATATTTATTTACGACAAGGGAGGTCTGGTGACCCTCAGGTGTGTGGTGAGGGCGGGGATCTGTGGGAGGCAGGATGCTACAAGAGCGTAGTCTGCCTGTATACACGGCCGGATAATGAGCCATAATTGCGTTTGCATATCTCAATTTGGTCTCCTCCAATCTCTTGAGGGGAAGAGGATGAGGGCGGAGAGGGGGTGTTATTCTGGTCTGCTCTCATTACATCTGTGATCTCTTCTTCAGGATGATCTTCTCTGTTATTGTCCCATCATTTGTTTTCTTTTTAATGATCAGTTTCTTGTTTCTGCAGAACAAAAGTCGGGTATTAATAACTGTTGAGCAGCAAATCTTGTTTTTTTAGCTGAACGAAATATTGCTTCAATTACGTCTCTACTGAAGCAGATGGTCTTTCTCCTGCACATATTCTCTTGGATGTAACTAGTTCGCTATTTTTCTTCCATCATGTTATTTTTTTTTATTTTCACATATATACATTACTCGTATTATTCAATTCTGTATTGGCTTTTTCACCAACAGTCTCTTTCCTCACAATCACGTGTCCTTCATTTACAACTACGAGTCACTCTGAACCGTAAATGTTAAACCACCTTCATATCGCCCCCAAAAAAACATCATTTATACACAAGAGGCCATTTACAAAATTCCTGATGCTGTCTTAAAAACCACATCCCGACAACTAGGACTTCTCTACTGTAATTCGACAACTGCGACAACAACGGAAAGGACCTACGACCATGTCTATGAAATACCTCAATAGTTCTGACATTTACTTATGGTCAACAATATTCAGTGGGAGTTTTTTAATTAGTGTGTCATAAGTGTCTCAGTAAGTTATCGTCAGAGAGAGAGAGAGAGAGAGAGAGAGAGAGAGAGAGAGAGAGACTTATATATTAAATTAATATACAGTAGATATAAGAGAAAATGACTTTAAATAGAAAACACAGGAATGAAATATCTACAAAGATACATTAATGAAATAAATATATTCGACACTCAGACAGACAGATAGAACGATGATAACAAACAGAAAGAATAGATACATAGTTCTTCCTTCACACAGTGCATTCATAACTTCCTAAACACTACGAACGAAAAAAAAAAAATAAACCGGACATGTCACTTAATTCCATCCTTCATTCACAGATTATTTTGGTCCGGAATATATAACCCGGTTTAAGTGTTTCTCAAATAGCATAGTTTACCTCATGACGGTGTTTCTTAAGGCAGTATTGCTGATATTTCCTTCCCTCTTTGTTTTATGGATATTACTTATGCCAGAAGATGACTCATATTATATATCCACAACCACACTTTCTTAATGACCGCGAACAGTTTAGCGTCGGTGATTTGGGAAAACCATTACCAGGGGCTGAACGTGACAGAGCAGTTAGTTTGTCAAGCACGAGAGAGAGAGAGATTCTGTATTCCTGACGAACCAGAACACGTCTATTATTTTCTTCTACACCTTGTTATGGCAGGTACAAATACACTTCACTACACAGTTAATTATAAGGTTATAAGGGTAGAAATTATAAGATTAGTACCCCGCCGAGCCAGTCAAAATTCTAAAGTGGCATGACTGGAGTGTGATGACAGAAACTGGTGATTACGGATACAGTCTGAGAACTATTGTAGATGCGATATATCTACACACAAAGTTCATTCTTACTTGACTTATCGTTTTCACAACTCACATACAGGCGGTGATCGTAGGGAACAGCTGTAGCGGCCAATCAGCTAAGGGGGGATAAGTCGGACGTGAACTAACTGTGAGATATATGATGGATAGGTAGTTAACTTCCCCAAATTGTGTTGATAGTGCCGTAAACAACAGAGCAGCAGGTGTTTGCCAAGTACGTGTCGTGAAGCCTCACTACAGCGGTGTCTGATGCCTCTTACCGTCATCTGCTTCAGGATGAAGTGTCACAAAAACTCTCTCCATGGAGTACATACAAGTCCTCTCTCTCTCTCTCTCTCTCTCTCTCTCTCTCTCTCTCTCTCTCTCTCTCTCTCTACACAGGGGTACCACCTCTAGTTGTGTTCAGGAGACCCTTCCCCTGAGAGAAGATATTAATGATGGTTAAGGGAATCTTGGGATCATTTTCCCTAAACTTTGATATATATCATGTTCTCCTACACCCCGAGAGAGAGAGAAGTAATAATAATAATAATAATAATAATAATAATAATAATAATAATAATAATAATAATAATAATAATAATAATAATAATAATTAACAGTTTATTAAGATAACATGGCAGCCCCGAAATCGGGGAGTGGGTCACTTGATTGACAAAAGCTTTCAATACGAAAACATAAGAAAGTGTGTGTGTGTGTGTGTGTGTGTGTGTGTGTGTGTGTGTGTGTGTGTGTGTGTGTGTGTGTGTGTGTGTGCCACTCAAGCACTGAATAATATATAGGGAAATTTTACAAAGACAAAAGACATTGCAACCTGAAACCAACTTAGACACTGGTAGAACAATCACATCAATCTAAAATCGTCAAAATATAAAAACACAAACATTTATTCTTATTATTTGCATAAGGTATTCTATAAACCAACAGCGCACAAACACTGCCATGATAACATACAGTACTGTCAAATGTTCTACTTTAAGAGCTAAATGATTAATTAAACCTCACATACAGGCACAAGGTTCACTTACGGAGGTGGACGAATCATTGTCCATGGTTCACTGACAGAAAATATCCTCAAAGATTAAACATATGAGGCCACCAACACTGCAAATTATACGAGTCTCTTCCCTTTACTGTATAACAAGACTCAGTTGTCTACTAATAAACACCACGATCATCTGAAGACCTGCGACGGCGATCCAATACGCATCCTCTAAACACGATTAAATTTCCTTGGAAAACCGAGAGAATCTTCGAAATATAATGAAACTTCTTCTCAGTAGTAACACACGAGGATTATTATTGTGGAGGATGGGTGACTACCGTAGCCCTGAGTGTAACTCGTGTCAGTCTCAACTAACCAGGCAGGCTCCCCGATAGCTCTCTAACTACCCCATAAAAACGCTAAATACTTAATGTCTTATCCAAACCGTCATTTACAAAACCTCATTAAGGTTAGCTGATATCGGTATGGTCATAATTATATAACAAGCTATCCAATTTGCCAGTAGCAACTACCGAAAGTAGCAATGGCGGTTCCTGTCATCTAAGCATCTATTTCGGCGTTCGGTATATACCAAAGCTTATTGTAACCAAACCCTAGTTTAACGTTCTCCCGGGGGTGTTTGCATACCGCCCTAGTCTAAGAAAGAATGTAAAGTCTTCCTAATTATTCGCAGTGGAACAACGTCGACCGATGATGATTCCTGAAGAACCTTAATGTTCATCTTTAGTGACATCATTATGGAACTGTGTGTAGCTTCTACTACAAGATAGTGAACGATAAGTTCGGTTTGCATCCTAAATGACCACCATAAACATGAGCAAAACCCACAGAGACAAGAAAATTGCCCCGCCCTGTGTGCTCTATGCCTGTAATCTCGGACCAAACTGTAATTACCACCAAGCAAATAAATTGCAAATCATGGTGTTCAATGGCAATCTATTACTTAATTAGGATTAATCTAAATGATCCCTTAGTTTACCGCCGATGATAACATAATCTGGGTGGTTTGGTCCTAGACGGAGAGAAATGCAGATGCAGGTCTTCATTTGCAAGGCCCCTAGAATAACTAGCCTTAATTAAGGTCTTTGAAAGCATTGAATGGCGCGGAATATAATAATTAGAGAGAAAAAAGCCGAGGGAATTTTTCTCCTACCAAGGCTCTTTTCCTCTGATAACTTTATTCCCTCAATTACACAATTTCCTCTGTAGATGGCATTACTCTTGTGTATAACGCGGCTGTGGGGTCCCGCCTCGCCTCTTCTGGGTGGCCTGACGATACAAAGGAAAGGGAGGTGTGTGTTTAAGAAGCTTCCATCAACCAGGAACGAGGATTATTTTAATAGTAACACTTGTTTACATAATCAGGAAGTGTAACAAAGTGAATATTATATTCGCTTATGTATTGAAAGTTTGCTTTACTTCAAGGTACTCTCTCTCTCTCTCTCTCTCTCTCTCTCTCACTATGCCTGATATATAATACTCTTTCTCACACTTGTTTTCTTCCGTGGTGGAGTAACAAGTATGAAATATATACAACTCAAAACAGTCTTCTTAGTAAAATTGTGCACACACACACACATACACACACACACACACACACACACAAGCACACACACACACACACACAGAATAATGACCAAGAACCATCATCACCAGGACAGGGACACAGCACCCCATTGCCACTGCTCTCCTCATTTCAATCATGTGGTTGGCACCTCGATTCTGTTCGGCCAAAAACAAACAATGCTTTGGTATAAACCACATTACCATACAATTAAAAAACAAGTCAACCATTGTATGTAACGACACACACACACACACACACACACACACACACACACACACACACACACACACACACACACACACACACACACACACACACACACACACACACACACACACACACACACACACACACACACACACACACACACACACACACACACACACACACACACACACACACACACACACACACACACACACACACACACACACACACACACACACACACACACACACACACACACACACACACACACACACACACACACACACACACACACACACACACACACACACACACACACACACACACACACACACACACACACACACACACACACACACACACACACACACACACACACACACACACACACACACACACACACACACACACACACACACACACACACACACACACACACACACACACACACACACACACACACACACACACACACACACACACATTAAAACCTCAGCAGCCATGCCCACACCCTCAAAATTTCAATCCAGTGATAACACAGCTTCCAAAGCATACCAGCCACTACGGAACGATAAACAAGTTTATGTACTATTGATTTGTCAAAGATAAAGTAATATCATCGCACCTAAGCACGCAGTAAGTGATTACCATACAGACAATAAAAATCAGGTGCCGCTAGACAAATATTTCCGTCCGCTCACAAATAGATGCAACTGATGGCTACCAATTACTGCTTCCCGACGACTCTCAAAATTCATCTAAAGCGTGAACGGTTATCCGGATGGCAGTGTTATCGCGCTACCAAGTCACTGAAAAAATATTCCACGCTACGAGTCGACAAGGCCGTCGCGCACATAAGCCCATTAGAACCGTAACCTCCACTAGAAACTTGAGAAACCCACCCCTGACAGACCATACCACCACACTGAAGTTCCACGGATATGGTATGATCTCCGCCTTTACTGCTATCCAACGCCACTTCCCTAGCTAACAAGTCTGGACGAGCTGGCAACTACAGTCAGGGTCAACCGCCAAGACAAAGTCGCTAAGCATATGTGAGGCTTGGCAAATTGTACCTGAAACGTCATATTGAGGGATATCAACTCTTTCATCACCTCGTTCACAAAGACGCGGAGGGGCGTTGCCCCTTCGTCAAGCGACCCACGCCTCGCCACGCCTGGATGTTCAAGTCTCCAGCAGATGTGGAAGTATTATGGTACGGTCGTGCTCGGGCCCACCCACGCAACACTGCTTCCATTATGCACCCGTGTGGTGCTACCATCCGGCCTGATCACCCACCAGAGACACTCTTATCAATCATCTCATCACCACCTCAGACCACCTCAGAAAGGTACCCATGTGCCAAGTTAGTATTATGTGGGATTTAAATGAAATTGACACCACTGATATCCAGGACCAGCTATCACTATCACAAGTTGTGACCTTTCTCCTCTACACACGGGTCAAAAACACCCCTTGAATCCGGACGATGACCAGTACCAAATCCACCTCAACCAATGCCTCCTATCGGGTGTAGCATTCTATCAGTGTTTGGTCCTCAGCTGCCACTCCCACTCAAATACAGAGACCCTACATCAAGACCTACAGGCCGATTACTGACTCTGCAGTGCGCCTTTGGGCAGTGGATTGTTCACCATCCCTACTGAAGTACTTAGCGGATGACGCGTGGAAACCAAATGGATAAATTATACCAACACCACCACGGAAGCTCACCACCACTTCTTCCCCGAAGTCCGTCAGATCTCACCCAGCTGACTTGCCCTGGATCAAATCTCGATCAAAAGACTTATGCAACAGAGAGACAGAGCCTTCATCTCAATGACCATCCGCTACAGGTCACTTCTGCAACAGAGTCATCCATGAAATACGCATCTGCAAAGAAGTCCCACTACCCAACCAAATTACAACACCTGAGCAGACCAACATCAGTCAATGGTATGGTAAGCCTAAAGAACTCTGTGGACTAAACAATATGACACACCCTCCCCTTCCTTGGCCATCTCACCACGTTGACGCAGCTGAGCAAACAACAACCATTTCTGCTACTATATGCCAGACGCTCCCACGCTCGACACAACCACTCTCCCCTGCTTACCTACCAGCCCCCTTCCCACTACTTAGTAGAAGAATTTGACGCAGCAAAAACGCCTGACAAACTAAAATTAAAACGCTCTACCACCCCATTGACTTACCAATGAAACTCTTCAAGGAGCCCTCCCGGAGCTTGCTAAACCCCTGCTCCATCATCAATGCTTTCTCTCAGTCAAGCCAGATGCCCAGCTGACTGGAAGACCCTTATGTATCACCACAGTGCCCAAGTCAACCAGCCCACAATCCCAAATCAGCTACGACCTATTGCACCCCAATACCCAGCCTAATCTGTGAAAAGTTTTTGTGTTTGACTGGGTTTATGCTGGCCATTGGGTAGAGTCGTAGACCCTCAGCAATTTGGCAACATGAAAACTTCTCCACCACTCACTGTCTTGCCAGCCTTCTCGATTGCCATATGTACCGCCATCTGAGAACGAAAACGTCTGTAGCGTCGCTTCATTGATTTCACTAAAAGCACCCGACCTAAATGACCACAATATAATCATAAACAAAAGCTATTGACCTCGGGCTTCGGAGAAGTCTCATACCATGCTTGACTTCCTGAAATGACGCCGTTGCACGCCCGGGAGGGGCTGTCTCCACCTTCAGTCACTCACCCGTGGCGTCCCCAAGGCACCAAGATGGGACCACTCTTCTGCTTCCTTATGCTCATCAATGATGCCCTAAGAGAAACCCCTGCTCGCTGGAAATATCGACGATCTCCACCATTGGGACGGCCAACACCCTGCCCCAACTATACCGCCCTCCAGGATTTATTGAACAGTCTCCAAAACTGGGCCAACAACCATGTCACCATCAACCATACCACCATGGTTATGCACATCAACCTCTCCTCCGACATTGTCCCCACCTCCTTCCATTACCCTAGGTCCGAACACACCCAGGTTGTAGATTCCACGGAAGCTCCTCGCATGTCACCATAGACAACAAACTAAATTGGAAACCACACGTCAGTGAAGTTGTCAAAGCCTCCAGCTCTGCTCCACCTGCTCCTGGGCCGACTCAAGTCCCTCGGAGTTCCTGCACACGAGCTCCTCAGTGTATACACAACATTCATACTCCCTGCTCACCATGCCTCCCCCACCTGGCCTCCCTAAATGCCACACAACGTAAACACCTAGAAAAGTGCAAAAAGAGGGCATGCAAGATGCTCCTTCCCTTCCTACTCCACATATCAAGTTGTGCCAACACTGACCCTTTCGACTCTCTCACTGACCATCACCACGACCTCATCTACAAATTTGGTAAGAAGCTTCACACCATCCCCGACACCGGCTCCTACTACCACCCGACATCCCCTGTCCGAGAATCTCGTTCGACACCACAACCGCATCCAGCCCATACGTGCACGAATCGCTATAAGAACAGCCCAGTCCCAACCATTGTAAAATTATCAATAACATGTACAAATCAGTGTATTCACCCCCGGTAAACACTGCCTCTACACTGTCACTTCATATTGAAATGAACTGTAGTTTGAGCGATCCTCATCTAAGTTATTATATGTCTTATTTGTGTCACTTATGTTACTTGTATATTATTTGTAATTCGTAACCATTCCCAAATATAACCCGTAATTTTCAGCCTTCTTGGCTGTTTTTCAATAAACTGTTAATTATTATTATTATTATCTCACACACACACACACACACACACACACACACACACACACACACACACACACACACACACACACACACACACACACACACACACACACACACACACACACACACACACACACACACACACACACACACACACACACACACACACACACACACACACACACACACACACACACACACACACACACACACACACACACACACACACACACACACACACACACACACACACACACACACACACACACACACACACACACACACACACACACACACACACACACACACACACACACACACACACACACACACACACACACACACACACACACACACACACACACACACACACACACACACACACACACACACACACACACACACACACACACACACACTACATCCTTGACCACCGAAGGGTCAAGACGTACCTGGCATCCTCTCCAGAGCAGCCAGGTCAACTATTAAGTGGCCCATACCAACTTCTTGCCAGAAGTTACAATTTCATTTAGGAAAGGAACGGAACCAGTGTTAAACAGAGGTGAACAGTGGTGAACAGTGCTTAAGTCAGTGAGAACAACTCAACAGTAACAGTCATTCCCAAGTTAACCTTCACACAGTGAGGTCAGGTACCCAGTGATAACGGCCGCGAGGACCAACAACAACCACCGATGTGTTAATCCTCTACGATAGAAGGCCTGGGACAAACCTCACTCATATAACACCATCTGTGGGAATTACTACACCACATGTCCCTCATAACACCACATGTGAGGAACTACTACACGTCAGGCCCCTCACACCATCTGTGAGGGAACTACTACACCACGTGATGCCCCATAACACCATCTGTGAGGAGTTACTACACCACGTGAGGCCTCATAACACCATCTGTGAGGTAATTACTACACCAGTGAGGTCCTCATAACACCATCTGTGAGGGAATTACTACGTGAGGCCCTCATAACACCATCTGCGAGGGAATTACTACACCCACCAGGTCCCTCATAACACCATCTGGGGAACTACTACACCGTGAGTTCCTCCTAACACCATCTGGGAGGAGTTACACTACGAGTTTGCTGTTCAACACCTACATTAATCTGTATGTTCACTGTATGTTCCTTTACCTTTCTCTAATGAAGGCTTTTGTTAAACCACCAATGTATGTAATAAGTCATTTATGTCAATGTATATTTTCAGCCCTCAGGCTGCAGAATTTTCAATAAACCGTTAATTATTATTATTATTATTATTACACACACACACACACACACACACACACATCAGCCTTCTGGCTGCTAAGCTCTTTCAATAAACGTTAATTATTATTATTATTATCACACACACACACACACACACACACACACACACACACACACACACACACACACACACACACACACACACACACACACACACACACACACACACACACACACACACACACACACACACACACACACACACACACACACACACACACACACACACACACACACACACACACACACACACACACACACACACACACACACACACACACACACACACACACACACACACACACACACACACACACACACACACACACACACACACACACACACACACACACACACACACACCTCTCTCTCTCTCTCTCTCTCTCTCTCCTCCCAGAAAAAGGGAGAAACCATTTGGGCACTACCCATGTTTTACCGAAGGTCGTATGTAAATAAAAGGAAAAAGGAAAGCAAATTGGTGACAGTTAACACAGCGCTGAATACAGTCATTTACCACCACGTGTCATGTACGCTCATGTTGGACCACCTAATTACCTGACGGGGGACGTTACTCCTCTTGGTAGTGCCGCTGGTGCTGTCCAACGTCAAGTTCACTCAGTGGACCGGTCAGGCCTCATACAATATTACAGCTCCAACTTTAAAGTGGGTTAGATTTGTGGATTTTTGGGACAAATTATTGAATATTTCCGGATGTTTGTTTAATGAAAATGTTCTGAAAAGTAAGGTAGTAAATCTTTTCATTATCAAAGAACTTTTATCTGGAAGGCGTTACCTTTGCTGACCACACCACCATATATTATTATATCTCCGCTTCTAAAAATATACCATAAATTCTGATCGGTCTTCGATGACATTTTAATAGAATAAATTTGGTAAAATATCTGTCAAATAACAATATAATAAACATCAATCGACGTTATTACTATACGTGATATGAACCTGTTCTACGGTGTACCATTAAACTTTATATTAGAATTCCAAGACAACTGGTGCTTTCATAAGGCATAGCCATGTACAATAAGTTAAGTTTACCAATGTCTATATATAGTTTACACACACACACACACACACACACACACACACACACACACACACACACACATGTGGATGACTGCACTGTGGGGGTTACAGTAGACTACACCTCACCGGACTACTCATCGCTACAAGGCACCCTGGACAGGCTACAGACATGGACTACGGAGAACAAGGTCACCATCAACCACACCAAAACCGTAGTCATGCACATCAATACCGCCACCACTCCAGTGCAAGCTCCAGCAGTCATAGTGGGTGCCCATCCTCCCCAGTTAGTGCAGTCTGCCAAACTCCTGGGTGTTACCATAGACCACAAACTGGATTGGAAGGCCCATGTAAACTACACAATCGAGGCAGCCTCGTACCGACTCTACATGCAACGACGACTCAGATCACTTGGGGAACCCACGCCAGAGCTAAGGAATATCTACAACGCCTTTATTCTCCTCAAACTAAGGTATGAGTCACCAGCCTGGTCGTCTTCTCTCAACTCTACCCAACAACGTCAGCTAGAGAAGGTACAGAAAAGGGCCTGCAGAATCATGCTCGGCGCAGACTACGCCGGCTACACCAACGCTCTCTCCACCCTCGAAATGCCATCCCTCAGTGACCTCCACCACCAAGCACTAGCAAGGTTTGGCAGTGGACTACTGCACCATCCTCGTCATCGTCACCTCCTGCCACCGGCAGTCCCCCGCCCACCTCACGTAGTCCACCACTACAACAAAATTCAGCCCATAAGAGCCCGCACTAATAGACATAAGAATAGCACCATCCCATCAATTGTTAAAATAATAAACAACTCCTGATTTATGTACTGTACAGCCCTGTAAATGTATTCAACACATATCATTATGTCTAAATCAAATGTAAGTTTGTATATTTTCAGCCACCGGCTGCAACTCTATTAATAAACCGTTATTATTTATTATTATTACACACACAGGGGCACCACCTCTAGTTCAGTTCAAGAGAACCTTCGCCTCAGAGAAGAAAATAAACATTGATCATGGAAAATTATGATATTTTTCCCTGAATTTTGATAGATATTGTCTTCTCCTACCACTCCCTTTGTATAACACACCATACACCAATACACACCATACACCACAAACCACACACCATACACCACACCACACACCATACACCACAAACCACACACCATACACCACAAACCATGTAGTTTGACAGACCAAAGACTGTAAGAATTCCTCATAGGGAATGTCTACCACAGTTTGTGTGTGTGTGTTACTCAAGGCGTAATTGAGCACTCCAGGAATGCCAGGACATAAGCCTTAATTAACAGCCATGAAATTACTCAATAGGGTAGCAGCGCCAGCCTCTTCTCGCCCCTAGCAGGTAGCTCATCAATTAAGTCCTCGTACCAAGTATTATAAATGTTGTTATTCTTAGTAGAACTGATTAATTTGCCACACTTGTGTCCTGGAGTGATGTCTGAAGTCCCAATTGAACAGTGTACTTAATCAATTTTGCATGCTTAGCCGAGTTGAATGGTGAATATAGTTGTTGCAAGTGAATGTAGCTCTCTTTATATAAATATATATATATGTCTGTTGTGTTTGTTTACCATTGTGTGTGGGAGTAATTCCTATCACAAGCAACACGACTCGTATGCCCGACATATGAAATAATATAATTATCTTCTCAGTTCAGACGTCGCGTTTAACAACTATATCTATGAAGCACCAGTCCATGAAAACTTCATACGAAGTGTTCCTGAGTAGGGATGTGCAGTGTTGGGAACAAAACCTTGCCAAGATGCTCTGAATCAACCTGTCTTGGGCTGTCTGGTTCACCGAAGGGGTTCTCTGGTCCCCTGCTGGTGTACCAACACAAGTGTCTTATTTTGAGTGACATTTAATTAATTAATTTGTAAAGAGAATGCATTCCCTCTCAAACAACTACACGCTTTTTCCCATACCTTTGTACTAACAACTACCATCAAAAACACAAACACGGCTCTTTACTTGCAAGCACACACCATTTTACTGCCTCAGTACAAGCAAGTACCGTTAGCTACCAAGCAGACAATTAAGTGACAAGTACAGACCTACATAAATGCAACTCTATCACACAAACATAGACAAGAATAACCCCAACAATAAAGCATGAACCTTGACAAAGAAAGCTAATACACAAGCAAAATGTTTAACAAATAAAATTCCATGACACAAGCAAACATCAATATATACAATCCAAACAAACACAGAAGTAAACATCAACACGAAAACTCACATCCATAGCTAGTGTGGACAATAGGCAATCACCAACACACACACACATTACACATGGGGTGACCCAGCCTCCCCACATCTTCAAATCACCTAACATGGTTGATGTGATTAACCAACGTACACGGATAGATAGATAGATAGATAGATAGATAGATAGATAGATAGATAGATAGATAGATAGATAGATAATGTATGTATACTGGCCACAAAAATTTGCAAATTACATAAATACAAACGGACACACTAACAATCAGTTCAAACCCCACAACATACAAGCACAAACCATGGCTAGTGCGGCTCACCAACACACACAAACTAACACCAGCTTATGTCTCTTCCCCCATCTCACGACCTACAAGCATAGACCCTGACTAGTGAGGCCCACCAACACACAAGCATACACGGATATCAGTCATCTCGCGCGGTGGTCGTAGCAAACGTTGACAGTACAGCAATTAGTGCCTTCAGTTTAGCATAATGACTTCTTCTGTGTAGGCAGCTTACCACACTTCCCCACGCTCATTCCTCTCTCCCCACCTCCCACTTCCCTCACATCCCTCCCCATCCTCATTACACATCACAGTCCCTTCCACTACCTGCGACCTTCCGATGGCTTATGACAGGAGAATCAGAGATGAAATATCACAAGAGTTAAGATGTGCATCTCAACAGCACCCAAGTCCACCACCCACCGAGATTGTTTATCTTCATAATAACGAAGAAAAATATACATTACTGTACATCTCTTATCCAAGACGGCAATTGCATTTATTGTACTGTACTTCTTGTCAACGGCTTGTACATCATTTTGAGGAAGATAACAAATTAATCATTGTTCATTTTGTCTAAAACATTACGTAAACATGTAAGCATATTGATACCCTATGTATTTAATCTTTTCCATTTCAAAGTTCATGATGAAACATCGTCTCATACAAGTCAATCTATTGCACACATCTCTGGCGACCGCCCGAGCCAAATTATACACCGGTCATGTTCTGGGCCAAATTATAAGCTAGTTTGCGTTTTTGAAAGTTGGAAATATGAGCACATTAGGTCTATGTCAGGGCTAATTATGACCTTACGAGGTACCAGTCACGGCGGTGGGGGTGGTGATGGTGGTGGTGGTGGCGGTGGTGGTTGTTATGGTGGTGTTGATGCTGGTGGTGAGGTGTTGACCCTGGTGGTGGTGGTAGGGATGGTGATGATAGTGGTGGGGTGGTGTCGATATTGGTAGTGTTGGTGTTGATGGTTATGGGGGTGGTGTTGTTGGTGGTGGCTATGGTGTTGATGGTGTTGGTTGTGGTGGTTATGGTGTTGGTGGTTGTGGTGGTTATGGTGTTGGTGTTTGTGGTGCTTATGGTGTTGATGGTGGTGGTTGTGGTGGAGGTGGTGGTATTAATGGTGGTGGGGGGTGTTTATGATGGCGGTGAGGTGATGGTGTTGGTGGTGTTTGTTGATTGACTGGCTGATTGTGGGAATTACATCTCTTAGGTAATATGCCGCGGCAATGATTCTGCCAAATTCTAAAATAGATATGCTAGGCCTCACCATTTACTCTAATATGTCATGGAAGCCACACATTCTCAACATTCCCGAAATCTGGGAATGCTGTCCAGATGCCGTAGCTACTTCACTCCTGAGCAGTTGCGTCAAGTATATAAGGGATTCATTCGTCCTAACTTGGAGTACTGCTCTCATAACTGGGGTGGCTCTTCTTCTGTCCAACTGTCAAAATCGAAGGCATTTCGTTTTATTAAATCTCCTCCTTCAGTTGTTAATCTTTCTTCCCTTTCTCTTCACCACAATGTTGCTTCACTCTCTCTCTCTTTTACAAGTACTTTAACGCGCAATGTTCGGTGGATTTGGCATCCTGTGTACCGCCGGCAAGGCCGTGGGCTCGGAACACTCGTCTTGTCTGCGGTGCCCACCCGTTATAGTACATCATTCTTTCTCCACACAGCCAAACTGTGGAATGTTCTGCCTTCTTCTGTGTTTCCATAATTATACCATCTGTCTCACTTCAAAATGCTGGTTTTCCGGCATCTTTGTGGTGTAGATTAATATAACCTTTTTCTTTTATATTTCTAATTTCTTTTTACTCTTATTTTTTCGCCCGGGTGGGCTATTCCCCGTAAAAAAAATCATAAATAATAAATAGCATTGAACTTTCAAAAAATCATTTAAACGTTAATAGATAAAACTTAAAGTCTGTATAGAAGGCCGGATTCCTCTACGAAGGAGAGGACATCTCCCACGCTACCACTCCCAGCACCAAGGAGAGACGGAACGACCCGTTTCTCCCCTGGCACCTAGAGAGATGCTTACGATGAAGATCTATAATTTATGGGGCACCCCACCAGGTACCGAACAGTCAATGGGACCAGGCAGTCATGCATGGGGAGGGGGCGCCCTCTCCATTAAAAACTATGAGTCAGCCGCGTGTGGCCAATGCGAAGGCGAGCCAAAGGTGTCTCCCAACAGCGCAACAGTCCCTGATATCTCCAGGCACCCAAAGCAGGGTGGATGCCATGGAGCTTATTTGCTGCGACGGCATCCCATCTACGTTGCCAATTCAGGAGGATGACAGCTCTCATTACCGGCTTCATATCACAAGCAGGTAGAGGGGAATGATGTGCAACAGGGCGATAAGCAGTTGCTTTCGCCACAGCATCAGCACACTCATTCAGTTTCCCCACATGGGCCAGAACCCAGCATAAACTGACATTTAGCACTGACAGTGAATGAGTAACAGTCATTCTAAATAGCAATAACCAAGGGAGGATGCAGCAATGAGACACTAGCAAAGGCCTGGAGAGCACTGCGAGAATCGCTAGAAATTGTAAAATTGCCGAGATTGGGTAGAAATAACCTTAAGGGCAAGTAAAATACTTGAGAGTTCTGCCATAAAATAGATGCCACAGCGGGGAGACTACTGTCCTGACGACAGAGGTCGAGAACGGCTACCCTAAAACCCATCCTGCATCCGTCATTGTAAACAGGGATAGTCCCTCTGAGAGAACGTACGCTCTAAATAAGGAGAACAAACTCTAACATCTAGGCTTTGGAAGAGGACAAAAAATCCCCAAAAGTAATGAGGATGAATGTATGTTAACGGAAGACTACACTCAACTCAGAAGCAACAATAATAATGCAAATGACATGAACATACCTCAAATGTGGGGTGTTTCTGTTCCCTGAAGAGCTGTTTGGGTTACACTTACCTGGAAAGAATATAATTGAAAAATTACCAGCCGACCATCCCACTGTTGCCTATACTATACAGTACACGTTGTAGTTCAGGAATACAACCACAGGAGAAAGAATATATTTTTATTTCATTATCAAGTGTACGAGAAAATATACTTATTCAATGTTGCATAATGACACTAGAGGTAGTACTGCTCACTTTGTTCTGATGTGAAGGGAAGCCTTGGCACAATGCACACTGACATCTTCTGTAGTGGATCGGGGACTATAACCATGGAGCACCTGAAACGAATCATTGACTTTGAATGCAAAATGTTCCTTTCATGTCTCTTGTCAGGGGCGATTCCAGGAATATCAAAAGGGGGGGTCCAAGAAGTTGTGAGTGGGGGAAGATGGTGAGCACAGGGAACCTACCCAGCTGGGGGGGTTTAAGAAGGGTGCTCAAAGCCCCCCGCCCCCCTCCCCATTTTATTTAATCTGACCAATATCATGGGTATTTTGAGGCCATTATGAAGCCATGTGCACTTGATATTAAGAGATATTCTGAGGGCAATAGTAATTAATTTTTACTGTACAAAAAAAATCGAGTATAATACTGCATTAACGAAAAAGTATTGGAATTTTCTGATGAAAAGAGGGGTCCGGACCCCCAGGACCCCCCGGGATCTGTCCCTTCAAAATGAAATTCATGATAAACTACAAAGGTTTCCATCTCTCAAAATTAACAAAAGTAGCTACAGTGGATATTTTAATACAATAAGTATAAATTGTAATCATGGTCAAAATGTTTGCAAGAATGCACATTGATAAACCAATAACAATGTTCTCTCGTCAGCAAACTTAGGGAAGAAAATTCAACTAGAATATAACAATCACCTTACGTCGGTATCTCCCTCTGACTACACTCTTCCGGTGATGAATAATTACATTACTTGCAACTGGACCTGAATCAAGTGTTTTACAAAAATTATGTGTCTTAACTAATTTCCTAATTCACACAATTTTAACCACTTCCGACAATAACTTTAATCGTATATCAGTTCAAATTTACTTTATTATCACATGATAACTTTAGTCCTGGAGTTAGGAATAACTGAACCATCAACAAGTATTCAACAAAATTTTCAAACATTAAATAGAATTTTCTTTTCCAAGTTTATATAAAGAGGTTTTGATGCTTTTATTGCTTTATGCCTCATATAAATTTATTTTTCTTACATAGTGGAGGTCTTGTACATGACCCGATCAAGGAATCATTATTTAATTTTCAAATCATATGCTATCTTCCCACAGCCTAAATTATTATCAGTTCAAAATATTACAAACTGTAATATAAAAATAAATCAAAGATATGGACTGTCAAGCAAAAATTACGATCTAAGCTTTTGTCAGCATACCCCAAATACCATTACGTTCCAAATTTGGTATCAACACGTTTGTAGTTATTAAAACTTTAACAATAACCTCCTTCTACTCTAAATTAAAAGCACTTAGTCAATACTGAGTTGTATCTGCAAGTGGAACACACTACCGAGTCCTAATTATTCATATGGCGTCCATTTCTAAAAGCCTCTATAAATAACAATTACAGTACAGTGTATAAGAATAATGCAGCATTTTTTCATTTAGTAAATCAATGTAATAAGCTGGGGTCAGGTTCCTTGCTGATCAAGTTATGTTATATTTGTTAGTTAAACTGAAATAAAAAGCACAGAAACACATACTAACCACATAAAAAAAATAAAATAAAATAAAAATAAAAAATAAAAGATATGCACTGTAAAACAAATGTTAATCAAGAACTCCCCCAACAATGCCGGCGGCTGCATTTACAAGGTTCCTTGCAAGGAATGTAATATGTTTTACTTAGGCCAGACAGGTAAAGATCTTGTAACTAGACTTAAACAACATAAATATAGTGTTAGGTCAGGCCAGGAATCCAATGCTCTGTTTGTTCATTTGAGGGATAAAAAGCATTGCATTGACTGGGATAATGCCTCCTCAATATTACCTTATAATTCAATTGACAGTAGGAACAATATAGAATGCAGTCTCATTAAACATGGGCATGTTTTATAGTATATGAGACTATGATAAATCATAGGCTTGACAACCCATCAGAAATAGTATGAACACAGCACACTGTGTACAGTAATGACCATTCAGTATTCAAGGTGGAAGCACAGTCAGTAAGCCATCAGTGAAAGCCAGCCCATAAATTTATTTTACTCCTTCGGTGTTTAAAAAAAAAAAAGCTCTTGCATCTGGCTTCACATTAAAAGCCCTACTTTCCTTATATAGGAATATGTAGAGCTAAAGTACTTGTGACACTCCAGATATCCATGTCACTTTTAATAATGCAATTTCCTTTTCTGTGTAATCCTAAAAGGTTTGACCCTCTGATACTCCTGGCCATGGTCGGAAATCTCAACCCCCCGCGGTCTTGTTACGTAGGTTGCGTCAGTAACTGGAACAGTTTTTCTATTTTTTAAACATTGGGTAGAGCGATTCAGACTTAAATTGTACCCTTAGAGATGCATCTACCAGCCCACAAGGCTAGGAGGAGGAACTTAGGTGGTTGATGGAGCCGGTGTCATGCGATAAACCTTCCGGGCTCAGCAATTACTGATGTTCATTACCGACATCTAAGATGTATGATTGATCTGTGGGAGCTGAAAATATTAATAAATACGGTAACGGAAGGTTTTGAATGAATTTCCCATTATATCTTGGGCAAACTGACTACAGTATAAGGATGATATGAAACATACTCACTGCCAAAGACAATGAAAGCACAAAGTGGGCAGTGCTTTGAAGTCGAAGGAAATTGTGGGGTAAGAACAAAAAAAATGAACCAATCAAACCCAAGGAATCCTGACCTGACCTAACCTAACCTAACCTGACCTAACCTGACCTAACATTACTTAACCGATGGTGGAGTCTGATCATGTGTGCACCGCGTGAAGAATTAAACAATAAACTCTTCAGCTAACTGGAGAACCACCAAAGTTGTATGAATTTTACTAACTTTATAATGAAATTTAATACCCAAAACTAAGCATTTACCCCGGAAGGTTTAGCAGGAGGGAACAGGCCAGCACAGGAGCACTTAACGACGCAATCCGAGTCGAAAAATCACGAGGATTAAGTTTATTGTAAATAGAAGAATATAAATCTAATGTAAATAGATACAGTAATGGCATATCCAATTTTTTCTAACTTTTAAATAATAAAATTGGTCCTATTTAAAGCTGAAATCATTACATGTTTCTAAATATGATTCAATGGGACCGTGAACAAGGGGTTAGTAGACTAGTATATACACTAAAGACCCTCGGCTGTAATAACCCGAGCACTTAACACCTGGCAAATCCACTTAAACGAACAAACATTAAAGAGCCTTTTAGAAATTTAAATATCTTGCAAATTTAAAGAACGTTAAGTATAAAATATTGTTCCTTACCTCGAGAATAAAACATATCCCTTCACATGATGGTAATTTTTGTTGATTCCCTCTAAGTTACACATCTTATACATCTTACCTTAAAAATATATGTTATAATCGTTTGGTTGAGTTATTTAAGTTGGGTTCTGCTTGGCTAGATTATGTTATATTTCAGAAACAAAATATTATATATACGCCATCACAACATTCACCATTTTCCTCTCAGTCTCAGGCAAGAATACTGAATACTTGGTTCTCTTTTATGTCTTATATAATTAGGCAACAAAATATCAATTTATTATTAATTATTATATTTTAAAAACACTAAATTTATTAATAGTTTTATAAAATTTGTACTTCTTCACTTAGTAAATATTATACTGAATTGAGAAAGGTTGTGATCAATGGCAACTACACCGGGCGGTCAAGATGGGCGGCGTCCCTCTAACTTACCAGAACAAGTAAGCTTTAAATGTCCTTTTGTTGGTTAGGTTAGGTTAGCGAAGTGCATCACGATGGATGAGTTATCTCCCTTGTTCATGAACTTTTTGGAATTTATCGTTCACCAATACTGAAAGTTTTTCGCTGTTTATTATTTCATCTTACAAATTATTTTTACAAAGTTACACTAAAAAGTTCATATTTTACCCTTATTTGCTGTACTATTGGGTACTTTTGGGTAATTCCTTGGACCCTAAGTGCAGACAGCGGCGCCCATTAACAAATAATGTAATCAAATATATACTATAGATTACTATAGAAATAGTGACCTCCCTGTACTACATCCTCATGCGCAGAACCTAACCTGGCGGGGGACTGCTGGGAAGAGTTTTTCTTTTATTTAAAATTTTACAATTTACATATATACAGTACCTAAATATTACATATTAACATATTTGTCCGTGAAATATTTGGATGAATTTTCTTTTAAAATACACTTGATCATCCATTTATTATAATATACCCTGCCTTTAATAAAGGCTATAGTCTCCTTAACATTATAATATTAATTCCTACTTAGCCACATACAGTAAATATAATCTGACATTAGCATGATTATTGTATTCCTATCCTTATTATCACTACAGTTAATATTAAACATTAAGAAATGCAGAAATAATTTGCTATTGACATTGCAGACTGTATTCAGGAGATTTTTAAACCATTTAATTATCTCTCTGTTATGGAAACAGAAGTAAAATACATGTAATGGATATATTACCTCACCACATCTTACACAACTATCATCTTGTTTTATGTTTAACATTTTTAGTCTCTAATTTGTTGGTAGAGTTTCATGAATATACCTATACCTATATATGAAGTCTCTCTGGTCAGGCTCCATATATTTACATGTAATATTTTCCCAAATTAAAGGCCAATAAACAGCTGATACTTTTCTTCAACTGCAGGTTTTGTCCATATCATTAACATATTGTATACATCTTTATTCTTGACATTGGGAAAGTTATGATGCCTTGCTAACCTTCTCAGGGTATTGATTGCAATACTATAATAAGGTGGAGACAAGTAGGAAACATTATTCGTAGGTTTCATTTCTAATCTATAACTGGTCCTTATACTTGTATAATATGGAGTTAAAGATTTCCTCTTTTATGGTATGAAGCAATTTTCCTGAAAGTTGTACATAATACAGCAGCTGCTTTACAAAACACATTGATCACTCCAATACCTCCTTGTTTGACAGGTAAATACAGAGTCTGTCTTTTAATTGGCTGGTACATACCACTCTGTATGTATTTAATTTTCTGAGTACATTTTATTTAATGGGAATATATGGGATAGGCACCATACCTTGGACAAAACTTTTCAGTTAACAATAATTGCTTTTTGGTACAAGAATAATTTTCTGTTTGATAAGCAATTAACAGTAATGTTGGTATTTTCCAAGATTTTGTTTCAATTCATATTAATAGTGTGTTCATAATTGTCATAATATATAGTACCTAAAATTGTGGAATATTCTGTTGATCTCATCCACATCACAGGCCATAACTCTCTCTTCCTCCACTCACCCAAGCCCATAATACTTGTTTTATCTTTGTTTAATATGGCACCTGTTGCTTCCTCAAACCTTTCTATTTCTCTGCTAACCTCAATTATGGACTGGTATGTGACAACAAACACTCTAGAATCATCAGCATATCCCTGTATGAGAATTTTTTTTTTAACTGTGGGGGAATTATTCTGGCATTGCTGTTTACTGATAAATAAAAAGGTTTTTGGAAAAATATATAGATAATCATAGAAAGAGGACATCCTTGTCTTACTGATCTATCACTCCTGAATGACTTACTGTGTATGTCATTAACCAAAACCTTACTCTCTCAGTTTCCATACAACATTTTAATCCAGTCTACATAAACATTGTTAATGCCTAATTTTTCCATTACCCTAAATGCAAATATAATATTAACTCTGTCAAATACTTCTGACCAATCTAAGTTTATCATGGTACATTTTTTCAGACGCTACACGGCCCAAGTCCTTGATGTACTCTCAAGATGTACTGTGTCAAGGTCAAGGCTTCCATTTTCCACCAGAACAAGGTTAGTGTCACTGCTAATGTCATTGTGCCACATTGAATAAATTGAATCACATATTATTATTAGCTGAAAAATCATTGATTCTTCTACGGTTCCATTCCTGTTATCCGAGGAAAACAAATGTTATAGATGTATGTGAAATGTACAGTCACCCAAAAAAGGCCTGTCGCGAATCATGAACCCCGAGATTCAGACTCTTGAATCCGAAGCATTTATGGACAGAATAATGTATCAGTGTCTACTGCTTCGGGTTCACGAGTCTGAATCGTGGTTCTCGACAGGACTTTTTTGGGTGACTGTACAGTAGGTAAAACAACTATCTGTGCATACTTTGTGGAAAACAATATGAGACCATGGACGATAAATTTTGGAATATGAGGGCCGTCACTAGTCACATGTAAAATTTCGGAACACATCGACCCCCACCTGCACAGATAATTGTTTTAGCTACTGTACAGCAGGTAACGTCTGGTTTTCTTTTCTAGGTAAAGGCCATTTAACAGTTCATCGAGGGACAGTGACACATCACATTCCAGGTATGTTTGTGAGTTTTTCCCTGTTATATATCGTTATTTTTGAGGTGATTTGACTTGTGTGTGTTTTCCCTAAACTGGTCAGCTAGCATTAATTATCCCCGCGTTAACAATGTCTCCGTTCCTCCCTTGCCAGCGTCATGTGTGTATAATGTGCGAGGATCTCCGTAATATCTCTACCTGATCTTCAGAGCCTCTCCCTTTTCCCTAATATTATGCCGTTTATTTATGTAAACGTTAACAACTTCTCACAAACTTGAGCCTTCTTTGGACCTGTCAGCCCTCTTCCCTCCCCCTTCCCTTTTCAATTTGTTTGATAATGTTAAATCCTCTTATCTTTTTTGAGTTGTGTGTTAATGTTGAACCCCCTTCATGTTAGTGTTGAACCCCCTTCATGTTAGTGTTGAACCCCCTTCATGTTAACGTTGAACCCCCTTCATGTTAGTGTTGAACCTCCTTCATGCTATGTTGAACCCTCTTACCCTTAAGCTGCCTGTGTAAGTTCCCCGCCCTCTTCGGCCCTAAGCCGTGTTAAGAGGTCGTTCACATCTTTATGGTATGGCCCGAGATATTGTACTTAATATCACAAATTAGATAGACCTTAAAATGAATCCTTCTTCACCTGACGCCTTCTTAGCCAGATTCTGCTCCGCTCAGAATCTCTTTGTTTACTTATGCTTAACCAATATTTCAGCCATTTTAGTGTTTAGTCATTATGCCGATAACTTTGATTCTAGCGCTAAGTTATACAGTATATGTGGATCACTCGTGTACAGTTCGTCTGCTGTAAGAGCTTTGTTTATAGGTGTGTGAGGACGTTTTTTTAAGGGGGCAATACTTATCCACCACAAGTCCTTGCTGTAATACCCAAATGAGTTTACTCTGTGGTAAGTATAAGTAATAAATGTTTCTCTAAAGGCTGTCGAAGAGCTGCAGTTACGTAAAATTAGATTGATAGGTCTGCTGTACTTATGCCTCGCATCTTGAAGACTGGGTTGGCAGTTATCAGTGCCCAAACGGGAGACTTTCTAGACAAGAAACTTGGTGGTGTGAATAATATCTAATCAGCCATGACTTTATCCATCTTAGACTGCGTGTCATGATAGCTGGAGCTTTACATTCCTTCAAACTGGTTATCTTCTTTGACAATATTATCTGTGATAACCCATTGGCCACTCTCTCATCATCCATTCTCCAATGAACTGTCATGTCTTTCATTGCCATTTATTGTGAACACCAAACCTTATTATCATTTGTTAGCGTTTCATCTGCTCAGACTTGGTTTTCTCGTCTTTTAGAGGAGTATAAAATGTTCTTTTCGCTGGTTAAGTTGCTAAATCGTACTGCCTGAAGGCACCGGAACGGCATTCCAGCACTTTTATTTTTCATGAGTAATTTGTACAGGTAATCACGTGTCAATAAACACTGCTATCAGTACTATTCATATAATTTCTTCGCCATGTGCCCTTACAGGCCTTGGCAATACTACGTGCCTTGCCAGCTCCACAGGTTTGGTAGACTACTTGGCAGCATCTGTGTCTGGCTCACTAGAGTTCCACCACTTCTTATTTTACAAATTAAACGCTACTAAGTAGCCTCATTTAGGTGCTAACGGGAACATATTTTCTCGGTTCTTGCGAGAGTTATAAATTAATAGCCCACGTATACCATCTTGCTGGTTGTTGTTTGGGAGAAAGATGGGGTTGCCCATAGGCCGGGAGTTCATTTAAGTAAAGACCATCATATAGGATGAACAAGGATGAACATAGTCTACCACGTGGCTTCGTATAGGACCTTATAGCCACATACTCTACAGGCCATCACAGTTGGACCAGTCAGTCCGGCACTCGGGAAATTCCTACGCATCGCAAAATCCAGAACATTTTGTATGCATGTATTGACAGTGTTGCTAAAGTGTATAAGTTAGTAGGTAGTCAAAATACGCAAATAAATAAACAAGAAAAACACTAGAATGCGGACGTCCCATGAAGTCATACCATGGTGGCCTTCGCTGTCACATGATTCTCGTCCTGTGTCCAGCCAAGTGGAGTGCAGAAGTTAAATTGCGCTTTTTTTTGGGGGGGGGGGGGGATCTATGAACTAAGTTCTTTCATAATATAAGGGAAATATACCAATTTACTCTTCCCTGGAAATATGCCGTCTGTGAGTTGATAACCTTATGCAGTACCTTGTACACTGTTAACGCTCTTTTTATGTGATATACTCTGGGCCCATATTCTTCACTTTTTTTTTTACTAATCTGTTGACCCGATTTTGTAAAACATCTTTAATATCAATTACAAGCACCATCATCACCCTTAAGCCATTTTCCATGCTTGCATGGGTTAGCTGTGATTACCTGATGGTAGCTCTCCATACTGCAGGGCCTCTTGCAGCCTCTCTCATTAGGGTCTTATCTCTGAGGTAATTTCTTACCACTTTTCCATGTCTGGCCAGCCTCTAACAGTTCTCCCACTACACATTCAGACCCTTGCATCTCTTGGTCCAGTTGGTCTCCTCCAGTCTCTTCACATGCCCAAACCCTCCCAGCCCACCTCTACTCAAAACCTTTCCAATTTACAGTACTCTCAAGTTAAGGAGGCTCGTGAAAGTTGAGAGTCTCAACTTTCACGAGCTTCCTTAGTTCTGAAGAGCATTTGATGTTGAAAAAAAAAAGTCTGCATGGCCTGTTTTTATCAACATTGTGTACAGTATATCTGTACTACAGAATATTGTTATGGAATATTACAATCTCTAGTCAACAGTGTGGTGATTTTCTATGACATTTCCAATGATCATTTGACAAACTATGTAAGATGTCAACCAGAAGTTTCAAAGCCATAGACAAGTACA
The DNA here is from genome assembly GCF_018991925.1 of Homarus americanus. Taxonomy (NCBI): domain Eukaryota; kingdom Metazoa; phylum Arthropoda; class Malacostraca; order Decapoda; family Nephropidae; genus Homarus; species Homarus americanus. Next base: position 2,829,374 of record NW_024719665.1, read on the forward strand.
GTACTGTATAGTGTAATCAAGTGATGGCAATTAAGTAGACTTCAATATACTGTACAGTAATTAAATAAAAATCTTGCAATTTTTACAGGATATTTCACAAGTGACAAGAAGTCATGCAATGCCTTCACACTTTATAACAAGCATTATGAATTTTTAGCAACCCTTCTAAAACAAATCACTTGTAATTCTCAAATCTATTCATATGGTTCATGACCTCAATATCACTCTCCATGACATTTCACAAGTGACAAAAAAAATCATGCAATGCCTTCACTTTTAAGCAGGCATTACAAATTTTTAATACTGTTGCTCCTAATACTTGTAAGAGGCTTCCTACTTATATATACAGTACCCCAATTCACTTTAATCACCAAATAATTTTATGTACAGTATAGGAAGATATAATTCAGAAAGCCCAGAATAAAATTGAGATTATTTTAGGTACAGTACAGTATTATTACCTCAGATTGTCTCTAATTTCTACAATACATTACGCCAAAATTCACTGAGACTCAATCATGGCGAGCAGTCACTATATTGTATCTTGTAAAATTTTTGCCTTAATTTTCTTTGTCACTATAACATGCATATCTCCCTGAATAGTACCATGTAATATAGCATAAACATGAGACTCTTAATGCATAGCAACAATTAATGAGTATTGTTTTCTTGTGCACTCTCTCTCACTCAATTAAGGTAATCTGCAAGAGGTTAACACACAGCTAGACATTAGTAAACAATCATTGCAGTGACATCTCCAAGATAGTAAAAAATCTATCTTATTTCTCACATATTTTTCACTTTATGAACCACTTACAGCCTCTAAGTAAGTATTCAGCATGTAGCTCATAAATTCAGATTTTAATGGAATTACTTGATCTTTCATTGAAATATTATGAGAATCAACTTTGCCCCACTTCCTAATGCTGTACTTGCATCCAGCTAGTAGGAGCTAAAACTATCCCACACATGGCAAAAGCTACCAAACAAGCTTCTTGATATTCATATTGAAGCAGTTTATTTAGCCAGAAAAATACGGATACAGAGTAGATAAATAATAACGGTAGATAAATAATACAGTAACAATATTGACATGGTTGAGCCACTTGAGAGCCTGAGCTCTTCTTTGTGGCACCTGATATATACTGTTAATTTATCTCGAGGAATTATTATACACTATAACATTTAGTGTCATCAGGAATAGTACACATAACAAGGTTCTAGAACCTTGTTCGTTATAGCATTTGTTCGTTATAGGATTAATCCGTTCCAGGCCCCCAAATACAACCGCTTAACACTGAGAAATATAATATAAAATTGTAAAAATTTTAAAAAAGTGCATAAATATGCATCTAAACCCCTGAAATAAAGAATATCATTAATACTTGTAATAAAAAAACAATAAATTAGTAAAAAAAAAAAAAAAATTACGTATTATTTTTTTTAAATAATGTTCGTTGTAGGAGTTTCGTTCGTTATAGCATTCTCAATTTTATAGGTAAAAGCGTTCATTATAGGAATATTCGTAGTAGGATCCGTTCGTTATAGCATACCCCACTGTATTAATTTTATGTATTTATTTATTTATTTAATTTTTACATTTATATTATAAGTATAGTATACTGTACATATTTTACAGTAGAGTCTATATACAGTAATCTGATAAGTGAGAGAAGCAATACAACATGGGTATTGACAGCAAATATATAATTGTTGTAATGGTAATTTCTCTCTTTGTGACAATATGATATACAGCACAATAAAATTAAGAGTATAAAGTAAGTGTTACAATTAATATTTTTTCATATGATTTAAAGCAAGGGAGCGTAGTCTTTGCTCGGATGTGTGGGGGTAAGTTGTTCCACACCTTCACACCGTGATATTTTATGGAGGTCTGGGACTGAGGAGTGCATGGGGGGGGGGTGTGTTAGTAGATCTGGGTGTCTTAGTTGGTACAACTTAAGACAGATTACTAAACAGTCTTATAAACAAATTGAGCACAGCAGTAAGTGTTATTATCCTGGAATTTTAAAATGATTAATTTAGACAATTGTTTGTTAGTGAGAACAGTTATTTCCTGTAGGTCATAATCTGCATGGCTCTCTTCTGGGTAGTGAGGGGTTGTGTTTTAGTGGTGCTGGAGGCCTCCCATAGTTTGACAGTGTATCAAGTGTTGGTAAAGAAGATCATAATAGATTTCTTTCATTGCTGCACTGTTTATTGACTTTACTGTGAATGGCTTTTATGTGGTTTCTCCAGTTTAGTTTATCATCAAAAACAGCCCCAAAGAATTTTATATTTTGTTCACATTTGAGAACTGTATTACCAAGGTACAGGGGGTCCAAATCTGGAGATAAGCATTTCATTCTGTGAATGATTGTGTCGTGTTTTTTTTTTCAAGGTTTAAGGGCAGTTTATTACATATTACCCAGTCTTGCTATACACAACACCACATTCTATGTAAACTTATATGAACTGGACCAATCAGTGAACAACCATTTCTTTCAACAAATAACCTAATTCAGGCTGTGTCTATTGCCTAGATGTACTGCTTGCACTAGTTTGTTATCTAAAAAATATCACATAACTCTAAGACTTACAGTCAAAGAAAAAAGTGCATCACACTTTTTTTGAAAGCCATGACGAAGAATTTTGCTAAAGTTTCCCATTCAGACTCGAACCTTGAAGCTTTGCTGTCACTTCGTCATGGGATTCAGGGCGTAAGGCCAAATATTCATCTTCAAATCTTCTTTGTAACTTCATGGTTCACTTTATCCAAATGTAACCTGAGGTGAGGCTAATTTTAAATTAGCTGATTAATGGAATTTCAGTGCTATTCCCCTAATATTAGTCATTTATTTATTAGCTGACATGTTTGGCCAAATGATAGATACAAGTAGCAACACTACGGGCAATGTTGAGACTATATCCCCTTCTCCCCTTCTACGGTAGAGCTCCAGGGCAAATAAGAGATTAGCAAGACAATGATTGCAGTGCATATCTCCTTCAAGATGTCCACGTCGTTGTATCATGATAAGACCTTGTCCACACAAACTGGTATTGTCTCTTGAGATACATGAAAGGCCTCGACCACACACACACCTCTTTGTCCTCTTGTCAATTTATGATGATGATCAGTGCATGTTTTGTTTTTGTAAATATTGAGAACATTTTCAACTGGGACAGTCTTATTAAATATTTAATACTCAGGAGAGTTCTTATTCACATTAAAATTACAGAGAAGAGTGAGGGATATCGAGTCACCCAGAGACTCAAAGATTAAAATTAAATAATAAACAGAAGGAACAAGAAGCTGTAAAACCAGGTGTTGTTGAATGAGGAATATAAATAATAATAAGAAACGTTAGTTGGTTAAGTGACGTAAATAGAGGAAGGGAAGAGATATCGCCAGTGGACGCCCGGGTATCTTATCTCGTGACGAAGGAGTGAGATTTACTGTGTGTATTGGGGAGAATGGTGACACCTCACACTTGTAGTTCCATCCTCACTATCACTCCCTCCCTCACCTCCACTACCTCCCTCACCTCCACTACCTCCCTCACCTCCACTACCTCCCCCTCCCTCTATCTCCCTCACCATCTCCTCCCCCACCACCAACTCCACCTCCACCACGAATTCCTCCCCCACCACCAACTCCACCTTCACTACCTCCCTCACCACCAAAGACTACAGGCACCACCACTAAGCACTACATGCACCACTATCATCGCCACCACCCACCCACCACCACCCCACCCACCCACCCACCACCACCCACCCACCACCACCACCCACCCACCACCACCCACCCACCCACCACCACCACCACCACCACCACCACCACCACCACCACCACCACCACCACCACCACCACCACCACCACCACCACCACCACCACCACCACCACCCACCACCACCCCACCACCACCACCACCACCACCCACCACCACCACCACCCACCCACCACCACCCACCCCACCACCACCCACCACCACCCACCACCCACCACCCACCCACCACCCACCACCACCACCCACCCACCACCACCACCACCACCACCACCACCACCACCCCACCACCACCACCACCACCACCACCACCCACCCACCCACCCACCCACCACCCACCCACCACCACCACCACCACCACCACCACCACCACACCCCACCACCCCCCACCCACCCACCCACCACCACCACCACCCCCACCACCACCACCACCACCCCACCACCACCCACCACACCACCACCACCACCCACCACCACCACCACCACCACCACCACCACCACCACCACCACCACCACCACCACCACCACCACCACCACCACCACCACCACCACCACCACCACCACCACCACCACCACCACCACCACCACCACCCCACCACCACCACCACCACCACCGCCACCACCACCCACCCACCCACCACCACCCACCCACCCACCACCACCCACCCACCACCACCCACCACCACCACCACCCACCACCCCCACCACCACCCCCCACCACCACCCACCCCCACCACCACCACCTCACCCACCAACCACCACCCACCCACCACCCACCCACCACACCCACCCACCCACCCACCCACCCACCCACCCACCCACCCACCCATCCACCCACCACCACCACCCACCACCACCACCCACCACCACCACCACCACCACCACCCACCACCACTCCCACCCACCACCACCACGCCAGTATACGGATAGTATGATCAGAAAACACGATAGAATGTGGGATAGCAGGAGTTTACAGGGAAATGAAGACGAGGAGAATAAGTCCCAGAACAACATATTCTTCCGCAATTTGTTGGTGATTTCGCACACAGCAGGAGAGTAAAGATAGCAGAGTGGCGTTAATATATCCTAATTGCGAAACATCCAGATATCTTACCTTAAGTATGTGACAGAGCAGTACTTTAAAGCAGTACACACGCAGAACTCGGCCACTGACCAACAAAAGGATCCAATTATTTAACTCTTCAAAGAAATTGTCTGATCTGGGGCGAAAATCTCTTGAGAATTATCAATGTAATTTACTATGACGTCAAGCAGGCAAGTGTTAAAACATATAAACTTTATGAAGCGTAAGCATATGGTGGTTAAGTGGACACACACACACACACACACACAGTACACCAAGCGAAGCACACACAAGGTGGAAAGCGCGTCCAGCAGGAAGACGATTGCACGGTACACACACATTCTCACATAAAAACTGACTCAAAATATTGTACTGCCGGAACTGATTATCTTGGGTAGAGAAAGTAGTAATTTTACTGTGATATTATTAGTGCGGTATAACTTGTTCACCATTTATCATAAAACAGAAAATTTCTTTAGCATTATCTTACACACACACATCCTGTAATCAAAACATTATCTTCATCTTTACTTCTCCCTCTCTCTTCATTTTATTATCATTTTATACTAATTGTTCACTGCTATAAAAATATGGCGTCCGAGTATTTTGTAGAGTTGAACTTAATAGAAAGCGCTGGTAGTCAGTCCTCTGTGGTCTTGATCTTCACATTGTCAACAAAAGCGATGGTGTATGGAGAGCCCAGCAACAAGACCTCCGCCGTTAAGTGGTCTTGAAATACCGCATCGCACCGCATCCTAATATTTCCTTTCACCTGGTGATGGACAGCCAGGAGAGCAAATTAAACAATGGAGATGACCGAACCTCTCGGCTCATGATGATTATCTCTCTCTCTCTCTCCCTCCCGGAGTTTATTGTTTGGGGGTTAGATCCGTCTACAAATGACTGGCAGTGTGTGTGTGTGTGCGCGCGTACTCGGTGGCTCCCTCTTTGACTGACCTCCCTACCTGACCCAACACTTTAGACTTTTCCCATAGCATTTTGGTTTGTAGATATATATATAGGGGTAATAAATTCAGCTTCGACATTTACATTTAGACTTTCTTTGCTCGACATTGGTTTAATGAGTGGGTTTGGGACCCTCTACGACCTAGTACTCACACGTATCTCTCTTGAATAATGTAAAAGGTGTGCAAGTAAGGGAACGGTGCATTTAAAATTCTTGGCAATCGATGTTTTATCGGTATTGGGATATTCTGAGTGCGTTTGCCTTGTTGCGCTCTTAGTGTAAGACGCCTCTCTCGTGAAGCACATCTCCTTAATGATAAAATTTATTTACAAAAGTAACTGTCAAACGTCTTCCATTCACCTGACGTGTTCGGGATAGTGGTGATCCATAGCAATGTGTTTAACTCTTTTGATCTGTTACCTTAAGAGTTAGTGTCTTGTGTAACGCAGCCTTCCCTTGCCTGAACTTGAGTAAGGTGAAGTACCCTGGAAGCCATCTTAGTGGAGTAGAAATATAATCATCATTGTGAAAGGTAACAAACAATGTTTTTGAGGCTGAACCTCGCCTCGTGGCCCCACTTCTCTCTTGAACTACGCGACACACTTGGTCTGAGTGTATATATTCATCTATAAAATCAGTAAAGAGTTAATGTAGACCAGTCCTCCTGTAAGCACCAACTTTGGTCATGTCTGCTCATTACTCAATAGTTCACAGTATATACTAAAACTGTCACCAACAACAGAAGATGAATGATTGTTCTGAATAAATTCAGAGATAGAGGGCATTTTTTTCTTCTTCAATTTCCTCAGCTTCGAAATATTTGTCCAGACCTAAAGCAGGTGTAACATTGACAGATTTCACACTTTTAATTCAGAATTTCTTTCTTTAACTTTTCTGTGGTTACCGTAGAAGTGTTTCGCGAGAGAGGGGGAGGACCGTCGCATTGGCCAGGTGAAGGTAGCGACACCTCATAATGCCCGCCAGGTGTCCACCACTGACACAGCCACCCTAGTGATGTGGTTAAACCTTCCGACTTATCTCCGTATCAGTACTTTACACTGCCACACACTGAATTCATTATGCCCCCACCGACTAACGTCATCAAAGGTGGGGGTGGGGATAAGCTGGATTACAGGGTTCCTTCTGTTTGTTTGTCACATATTTTTGGTTTACAAGTTCTATAACGAACTCTTTCATTTTCTGGACAAATGTTCTGAAACTAGGCAGAGTTTTCCGTGTACTAAGGAGAGAGAGTGTGATATTATTAGCACGTACTTGAGTGTGGGTCCCTAACTGTGTCTAGAGGCGGTTCCCCTGTGTCTTATAGCAGACAAAACTTCCCTCCTATTCTCCTCGGTGTCCCTCTCTCCTCTCCTCTCTCAGTGTCCCTCTCTCCTCTCCTCTCTCAGTGTCCCTCTCTCCTCTCCTCTCTCAGTGTCCCTCTCTCCTCTCCTCTCTCTGTGTCCCTCTCTCCTCTCCTCTCTCTGTGTCCCTCTCCTCTCCTCTCCCAGTGTCCCTCTCTCCTCTCCTCTGTCCCTCAGTGTCCCTCTCTCCTCTCCTCTCTCAGTGTCCCTCTCTCCTCTCCTCTCTCAGTGTCCCTCTCTCCTCTCCTCTCTCAGTGTCCCTCTCTCCTCTCCTCTCTCAGTGTCCCTCTCTCCTCTCCTCTCTCTGTGTCCCTCTCTCCTCTCCTCTCTCTGTGTCCCTCTCCTCTCCCCAGCAGGGCAGCGTGACGTGGGGGACGTGGAGGGCTCTCATTCCCCTCCTCCTGCAACACACTCCTCCATGTGTAACCCAACCCGTCCTCTCCACTATCTTAAACCCTCCCTTCCCCCTCCCCAGGCTTACCTGCCATGTACTCCTCTTTACTTATCCGAGTTACAACTTTTTCTGCACAGATTTTCTGCCGTCATTTCTCTGCATCTCTGAATATTCTTCGCTGCGTTTATTTCTTGCCTCGGATAATATCGCACCACGAATTCAGTCAAAACACTAAGTTTTCTACAATTCTTCTAATTTAGAATTGATCGGTATCCCACACAGAGTGATGCATACCACAGTGCTTTCTGCAAATCCGGTTAAATTTAACGAGAACCCATATCTGCTGATATCTTGTCCGCGTCAGTCGCCCGCAAAATATTTTAGCAACAGAGCCCGTGAGGCAGACACTGTCCGGGAGTGGTGGGAGCGTGGGTGTCCGCCACCAGATACACCCTGTGACATTTTCTGGTGAAAGATTTAAGAGTGACATTTATTCACAGACAAGATTTATTTAGACTGCTTGCTATTAGGTGAGATAAAACCCAGAGTACTGCATCAGTTAGGAAATTAAACGTGCACCATGCCCGCCATATTTGTCTCGCACGGGAATTAATTGATGTTTTTTGAGTTTGTAAATGGGTGCTCAATTATCCGGTAGGGTTCCTCGCATGAAAAGTCCGTGATTACATATTTATATAATCCCAATTAGAAACTTTTTTCTTGACTGTAGCAGAACAAAGATTATTAGGAATTTACAAATCACCTCGTTAGCTCCTGGTTGTTGCTGTGGCGTGTAGTGGAAATTGTGGAAGTATGCAGGTATGAGTTTAGGGTTAAAGTATGCATTCTATGTCATAATTGGCTCAGGTATAAAACAGTGGCCTTCTAGAGTTATTCTCATACTCTAGTTCACTGCTGCTCCTTGTAATGAATGAGTGACCATCGTGGATCACCCAAGGAGTCTCCCCAACACAACCTAACCATACCAGCTACCTCAGCTTATTTCATCTGAAGATTAACAATCGTAATGTTACCCTAACCTAATCTTTCCCAATATAACCTAATCCCTCTGAGATTGGTTGATATTATAGTGAAGTATGCCGGGGTTGGGGTGCCAATCTTCAGGTGATCCGCCGTAGTTTCTTGCCTGAACTACCACTACAAAGTTGGGAACTCTTGGCAGCTGGTGTTGCCGGTTAGAACCCTGTCGATAGATTCAGTACAGTACTCACCTGCGAAAGTACAGACAAACTTCCCTGGACAGTATCTGACATGTAAGTTCTTGAGGATCATTAGGTGAGGGAGATTAGAATTTTAACGTGTGTACTCAGACATTTCTGTGTATTAAAATGTTTTCTTAAATTTGATGGTTCCGACATAATATTAGATAAAAACCAATCACATGTTTGACCCAGAAGCAGGTGCCAGATATTGCTAAGTTTTCAGATATTTTTTCTGCGACTGTACTGCACACTGCATCAACAGGAGCTCAATAGTAGGTGTTAGAGAGAGTACCTTGTTCAGTGTTAGTACTGTAAGTGTTTTTATTATTCACTTTGTATCGTCAGTTTAAAATAATGTTAATTTGTCATTTATTAATCGGTGCCTTAAGAGATACAATGATACCTAATGCATTTAGTGTATTATTGCTCTCAAAAGTCATTCTGATGTTCTCATGGTCTTGAGGTCCCTGACGTATGTTTATTTCGATATTAAAGACATCATAACCATTAAACTCGCTATTTATTTGAGTACGTTGGAGGTAGAGCCACACAATAAATGCAGAAACATGTTTGATTATAAAGAAAAGAAACATTAAGATAAATTTAGTTATGTTTGGTTGTTAAGTGATGAAGAAAACACCAGTTATAATTATGTCTTCTGCACTAACATTCCTTCAAGACAATAGTTGTTTAAACAGTCTATGGTTATTGTTGTTCAGGCTAAGAGCGGATCCTAAGCGGGAGCGTTCACACGGTCACTATCACAGACAATGATGGAATCTACATGAAACTGTCTGGGCAGATAAGGGCCTCCTTAGATCCCACACGGATGGTGATGTAAGGGGAAGCGGATGCTCATTTTACTGTGAATTTATCGTTGTCGTCGTCGTGCTTATCGGCGCCTGCGGCTTCGGCTCACTAAATCACCCGTGTTCTAACCCATCAACTTAAGGTCATCTCGTGTCGATCACTGATGAGTATAAAGTTCATTAAGATTAGAAGCCGTAGAGCTTTGATCAGCTTTTTAGGGTTAATAAAGAATAAAATGTTCCCTTCTGTTGCTGAGCGGATGCTTCTTGCTGACTCACCAGTCAGTAGTGACGTTGTGTTCCACTCTGAGTTGAGATAAATATGTGAAAATTGGAAAGTAAGCAAGAGGCGATGGCGGAAACCAGTAGCTGTTTACAACACCTTGAGGCAGAAATATTATACGATTTAACTGCAATCAAAATTAACCTTGAACCTTATATATTGTTCAGCCTGAAGCAAGTTGTTGATAACCATCTCTCTGGCCAAGACACCAAGAGACCCGCTGCAACTATCAGGGCCAGTACTTGTGGATCAGGACCTAGTTACGTGGCTTCAGACAGGTGTTCCTCGTTTTACTTAACAGACCTGATACTTGTTTATCGTTTCCCAACTGGAGAAGGAGGAGGTGACACCTCTGGGGCATGGTATGGGTCTACCTGCGTCACATGAGGTGTTGCTTTTGAACTACCAGGTCCGAGTATCTCATAAGTTACCAGTAAACCATCTCTGATGCTATTGATGAAGGAACTCATATTTGTAACATAACTGAAGGTTTTCTGTAGCAAAATGTTGTAAGATTTTTGTAACATTTGTTCCTTTCCATAATTATTCTTGCAGTACAGTTTTTAAGCCCATAGATGGTGTGATTTGTTAAGGTTTAGTAAAACATTGTTCAAGGATTAAGTAATGACACGACACTCAGTTTAGTGTTTCACTATGAGTAGAACCTTAATATGCATCACGTATATGAAATGACATTATAAACCTTATATTCGTGTTGACAAATATTAACCCATGCAAAAGCTCCCAAACATACACACATGGATGAGAAAGTACAGCGTTTATGTCTGCAGAATATCACACAGGCTACACTTATGTCTCTAGTCATATTGTTTAATGTAGTTAGGTTAGCTTGTTGAATAATGATATAATCACCAGAGGACAAAATCTGGAACTCCTGTTTTGTTTTGTACCTGTACAGTCCCAACCTCGAGCTATATTTATAAAAGAAAACTGAGACCATCAATATATTAATCTTTGATTCTTGTTCATGATAACAATTGTATGGAAACCGTGAAAATTCAGGACCCTACGTTATAAAATGTTAAGAATAGGGAATTATTGCATATTTTCCTCCTTACATCATTGTAACATTGGAACTAATATTGTTAATACACTAACCCGAGGGCCTATTAAACTCCTAGAGATAATGAGTGTCACATTTCTGATGTAATTGTGTATCTAAGACAGTGTAAAGAGTATTACCACGGTCTGGAAACAAATATGGTGCCTTTAATTAATTCGTGTTATATTTTATTTTTGGGGTCTTTTAAATATTACCTTAAGCTGTGCTGGCCGAGGGTATCACTACACTGCGCCGTAACGGGTACTGTGTACTGTACAGCGCTACAGACTCTTATGACTATCTTCCTGACATAACAGCAAGAGGCCTGCTAGACGGCGCCATATGTGGTGTGGGTCCTCACCAGCACCACCCTCATCACCATCCACCCTCCTCCTCCTCACCACCACCCTCCTCACCACCACCACCCTCCTCCTCACCACCACCCCCCCTCTCCTCACTCCTCACCACACCACCACCACCCTCACCACCCACCCTCCTCCTCCTCACCACACCTCACCACCACCCTCCTCACCACCACCCTCCCACCACCACCCTCCTCACCACCACCCTCCTGCCACCACCCTCCCTCACCACCCCTCCTCACCACCACCATCCTCCTCTCACCACCACCCTCCTCTCACCACCACCCCTCCTCACCGCCACCCTCCTCACCACCCTCCTCACCACACCTCACCACCACCTCCTCCACCACCACCCTCACGCCACCACCATCTCCTCCTCACCACCATCCTCCTCCTCACCACCACCTCCTCCCATCCCTCCTCACCACCACCTCCTCACTCCCCACCACCACCCTCCCCTTCCACCTCCCCACCTCCTCCTCACCACCACCCCTCCTCACCACCACCTCCCACCACCACCTCCTCCTCCACCACCACCCTTCACCCTCCTCACCACCACCATCACCACCACCCCTCCCTCCTCCTGCACCCCCCACCCTCCCACCACCACCATCCTCCTCACCACCACCCCACCATCCTCACTCCCACCACCACCACATCCCACCACCACCATCCTCACCACCACCACTCCTCACCACCATCCTCACCTCCTCACACCACCACCACCATCACACCACCATCCCTACCACCACCCCTCCTCACCACCACCATCCTCCACCACCACCATCCACCACCACCACCCTCCTCACCACCACCACTCACTCCTCACTCACTACCACCACTCACCACCACCATCACCCACCTCCCCTCCTCACCACCACCATCCTCCTCCTCACCCTCCCACCACCACCACCCTCCTCACACCACCTCCTCACCACCCTCCTCACCACCACCTCACCACCACCACCTCACCACCACCACCACCCTCCTCACCACCACCCTCCTCACCACCCTCCTCCACCACCACCACCCTCCTCCCTCCTCACCACCACCCTCCTCACCACCACCCTCCCTCACCACCACCCTCCTCACCCACCACCCATCCTCCCCACCACCACCCCACCCACCACCATCCCTCCCACCCTCCTCACCACCACCCCTCCCTCCACCACTTCACCACCACTCCCTCACCACCACCACCACCACCATCCTCACCACCACCTCCTCACCACCATCCCTCCCACCATCCCACCCACCACCATCCTCACCACCACCCTCCCCACCACCACCATCCACCACCACCTCCCCTCCTCCTCTCACCACCACCCTCACCACCACCCTCCTCACCACCACCCTCCCCACCACCCTCCCTCACCACCACACCCTCCTCCCACCACCACCCTCCTCACCACCACCACCCTCCTCACCACCACCACCTCCTCACCCACCACCCTCCTCACCACCCACCCTCCTCACCACCACCCACCATCCTCACCACCATCCACCACCACCCCCTCCTCACCCACCACCCTCCCCTCCACCACCACCACCCTCACCACCCACCCTCCTCACAGCACCCTCCTCACCACCACCACCCTCCTCACCACCACCCTCCTCACCACCAACCTCACCATCCACCATCCCACCCCACCTCACCACCCTCCTCACCACCACCACCCACACACCCACCACCACCACCCTCCTCACCACCACCACCCCCCTCCACCACCACCACCACCCTCCACCCACCCTCCTCCCACCACCATCCTCCTCCACCACCACCCACCACCTCTCCTCACCACCACCACCACCACCCTCCTCACCACCACCCTCCTCACCACCACTCCTCACCCCTCCTCACCACCACCCCTCACCTCCTCCCCCCACCCTCACCACCACTCCTCACCACCACCCTCCTCACCACCACTCCTCCCCACCACCCCTCCCACCACCACCTCCTCACCACCCTCCTCACCACCACTCCTCACCACCACCACCCTCCCTCACCACCACCACCCTCACCCTCCTCACCACCACCCACCCTCCTCACCACCACCACCTCCTCACCCCACACCACCTCCCACCCTCCCCACCACCATCCACCTCACCACACCACCACCTCCCACCACCACACCACCACCACCACTCCTCACCACTCCTCCCCCCTCCCTCACCACCACCACCACCCTCTCACCCTCCTCACCACCAACACCATCCTCACCACCCTCTCACCACCACCACCCTCCTCACCACCACCACTCCCAACCTCCCCACCACCACCCTCCCCCTCCTCACCACCACCAACCCCTCACCACCACCCACCCAACACCTCCACCACCACCACCCTCCTCACCACCACCCTACCCCTCCTCACCACCACCAACACCTCCCACCCACCCTCCCCCCACCACCCCTCCTCACTCACCCCTCCTCCTCACCACCAATCTCTTCACCACCACCACCCTCCTCCCACCACCACCCTCCTCACCACCACCACCACCACCTCCCCACCACCACCCTCCTCACCACCACACCTCCCACCACCACCCTCCCTCACCACCACCCTCCCCACCTCACCACCCTCCCCACCACCACCATCACCATCCTCACACCACCCTCCTCACCACCACCACCCCTCCTCCCACCACCCACCACCCTCCTCACCCACCACCACCCTCCTACCACCACCATCCTCACCACTCATCCCACCACCACCCTCCTGCTCCACCACCCTCTCTTACCACTGACCTCCACCACCACCACCCTCCCTCACCACCACCACCCTCCTCACCCACCCTCCTCTCACCACCACCCTCCCTCACCACCACCCCTCCTCACCACCACCCTCCCACCACCACCCTCCTCACCACCACCCCTCCTCACCACCACCCTCCTCACCTGCCACCACCCTCACCACCACCCTCCCCACCACCACCATCCTCACCCACCATCCCCACCCACCACCACCCTCCCCACCACCACCACCCTCCTCACTCACCACCTCATCCCCACCAACACCCTCCACCACCACCACCCTCCTCACCACCACCCTCCTCACCAACACCTCCTCACCACCACCACCCTCCTCACCACCACCCTCCTCACCACCAACACCATCCTCACCTCCACCCTCCCTGCCTCCCACCACCCTCCTCCTCCTCACCACCACCCTCCTCTCACCACCACCACCTCCCTCACCACCACCACCCCTCCTCACCACCACCCTCCTCACCACTCAACACCATCCTCACCACCTCCTCACCACCAACACCATCCTCACCACCCTCCCTCACCACCACCTCTCACCACCCTCCTCCTCACCACCACCATCCTCCTCACCCCACCACCATCCTCCCCACCACCACCACCCTCCTCACCACCACCACCCTCCTCACCACCTCACCCTCATCCTCCTCACCACCACCCCTCCTCACCACCACCCTTCCTCACCACCCTCCTCACCACCACCATCCTCACCACCATCCTCACCAACACCCTCCTCCTTACCTAAACACCTTCTCCTCCTCCACTGTACATGGAGGCCTTATTCTTGTCACCACACAAAATATTACTTTCTTATTTTTAGTGATTCTTCGTAATCTGTTTGCCTTTAATACATACACAGTACTATCGCTAATACGTAGTCATAGGAATTCATGAACCATTCCCGTCTTAACATAGGAATTCATGAACCATTCCCGTCTTAATATTTTCCCGAAACGTCCATCTTTACTGGGTATATTATCAGTGGTGAGGCGCTGCTGACATACACAAGTAGTTGCGGGTCTCGTGCCGTGAAGATGCTCCCTCCTCTCCACCACTTGAGGGAGTGTTCGCTCTGTTGACTTGCTCGTATTGAGTTTCCTCCGGGTTTTTTTTTCTCTCTCCCTCTCTGTCTATATTTCTTTCTTCGTATGTCTTATGTGTCTAGATATCTGTCATTTTCATCAGCTGTTAATCTTCAGTGGCCTTCAGCTGTCGGTGGGTTTTCTCTTAACTTTTAGTGTGGCAGTATCATCCGGACACGGAACCTAACCTAACCTAACCTAACTTAAACCTCCTTTACCGTAACTTAGCTTAACCCAGTCTCCCCGTGACATGGTTTAAGCTAACTTAACCACCCTTAGCCTTAGCCTAACTTACACCAACCTTGTCCTTAACTAACATAAAAAATCTAACTCTTCCTTTAACCGAATTTAACCTAACCTACCCCTAAGCCTCGCGTAATATTAACCCAATCTAGCTAACTCCTAACCTAACCTATCGTTAACCTAACCTAATCTAAAGGTCGAGTCCGTAAATGCGTTTTCCCATATTGAACGCAATGAAACGAGCCCAGTACCTGAGACGTACACAACCTTAATGATTATATGGTTGTTAGAGCTTTAACTACATAATTTGATATAGTGAAGTCAATGAAGTTCTCTATTGGTTCTATGATTTTCAGTGATAATAAATAATTATACATTAACGATCATGAAAAAAACAACAACATTTAACAGCCCTGAAATTGATATAAACAAAAGAAAATTCACTACAGAGAAACAAATATCAGTACGAGAGTTGGTGATGATGCTGAGTAACTAAAGCCCACGTTCACAATTCGCACAGGAGAATAACTAGAGACTAGAATTACTCCTGCCAGTCTGTGGTCATTAAGGTCTTGAAACGTAAACAGCCAAGATGACGAGAATCTATGAATTATGCGTCAGTGTAACTAATAAGTTTACAATGACTGCAGTAGAGTTAACAGGGTCGAGTCTAATATTAGAGGTCAGTGAATTCAAGCAGGTTTCCAATCCAGCAGGCAAGGGTGGAGGAGTCAGTCCACCAGGCAAGGGTGGAGGAGAGTCAGTCCAGCAGGCAAGGGTGGAGGAGAGTTAGTCCAGCAGGCAAGGGTGGAGGAGGTCAGTCAGCAGGCAAGAGTTGTCAGTCCAGCAGGCAGGTGGAGAGAGTCGATCCACAGGCCCACCAGGCAGGGTGGAGGAGGATTCATCCAGCAGGCAGGGTGTGGAGGCAGGCGATCCACCAGGCAGGGTGGAGTATCCACCAGGCAGTTAGTCAGTCCACCAGGCAAGGGTGGAGGAGGTCAGTCACCAGGCAAGGGGTGGAGGAGAGTCAGTCCACCAGGCAAGGGTGGAGGAGGTCAGTCCAGCAGGCAGGGTGGAGGTCAGTCCACCAGGCAGGTGGAGGTCGAGATCCACAGCAGGGTGGAGGAGAGTCAGTCCAGCAGGCAAGGGGTGGAGGTCAGTCCAGCAGGCAGGGGTGGAGGAGAGTCAGTCAAGGCAGGGGTGGAGGAGAGTCAGTCCAGCAGGCAGGGGTGGAGGAGTCAGTCCACCAGGCAGGGTGGAAGTGGAGGAGAGGTCAGTCCACCAGGCAGGGTGGAGAGTCAGTCCAACAGGCAGGGGTGGAGGTCGTCCAGCAGGCAAGGGTGGAGGAGTCAGTCAGCAGGCAAGGTGGGAGAGTCAGTCCAGCAGCAGGGGTGGAAAGTCAGTCCAGCAGGCAGGGTGGAGGAGGTCAGTCCAGCAGGCAAGGGTGGAGGAGAGTCAGTCCAGCAGGCAGGGTCAGTCCAGCAGGCAGGGTGGAGGAGAGTCAGTCCAGCAGGCAGGGTGGAGGAGAGTCAGCCAGGCAGGGTGGAGGAGAGTCAGTCCACCAGGCAGGGTGGAGGAGAACCAGTCAGGGCAGGGTGGAGAGGTCAGTCCAGCAGGCAGGGTGGAGAGTCAGGGCAGGTGGAGAGTCAGTCCAGCAGGCAGGGGTCAGCAGTCCAGATCAGTCCAGCAGGCAGGCAGTCCAGGGTGGAGGAGAGTCCAGGCAGGCAAGGCAGGGTGGAGAGAGTCAGTCCAGCAGGCTGGAGCAAAGGTGGAGGAGAGTCGGCATGGAGAGAGTCCAGCAGGCAAGCAGGGTGGAGGCAGTCATGGAGAGAGTCACCAGGCAAGGGTGGAGTCAGTCCACAGAGTGGAGAGTCAGTCCAGCAGGCAAGGGTGGAGGAGAGTCAGTCCAGCAGGCAAGGGTGGAGGAGAGTCAGTCCAGCAGGCAAGGGGTCCAGCAGGCAGGGTGGAGGAGTCAATCCAGCAGGCAAGGGTGGAGGAGAGTCAGTCCAGCAGGCAAGGGTGGAGGAGAGTCAGTCCAGCAGGCAAGGGTGGAGGAGAGTCAGTCCAGCAGGCAAGGTGTCAGGGCAAGGTGGAGAGTCAGTCCAGCATCAAGGGTGGAGGAGTCAGTCCAGCAGGCAAGGGTGGAGAGAGTCAGTCCAGCAGGCAGGTGGAGGAGTCAGTCCAGCAGGGCAAGGTGGAGGAGGAGTCAGTCAGCAGGCAGGGTGGAGGAGGTCAGTCCAGGCAGGCAATCCAGCAGGCAAGGGTGGAGAGAGTCAGTCCAGCCAGGCAAGGGGTGGAGAGTCAGTCCACCAGGCAAGGGTGGAGGAGTCAGTCCACCAGGCAGGGGTGGAGGAGAGTCAGTCCAACAGGCAAGGAGTGGAGGAGAGTCAGGGTGGAGAGAGTCAGTCCAGCAGGCAAGGTGGAGGAGAGTCAGTCCACCAGGCAAGGGTGGAGTCAGTCAGCAGGCAAGGGTGGAGGAGTCAGTCCAGCAGGCAAGGGGTGGAGGAAGTCAGTCCACAGGCAAGGGTGGAGGAGAGTCAGTCCAGCAGGCAGGGTGGAGGTCAGTCCAGCAGGCAGGGTGGAGAGTCAGTCAGCAGGCAAGGTGGAGGTCAGTCCAGTCCCAGCAGGCAAGGCAGTCCAGCAGGGTGGAGGAGAGTCAGTCCACCAGGCAAGGTGGAGGAGTCAGTCCTGGCAGGGTGGAGAGAGTCAGTCCCAGCAGGCAAGGGTGGCAGGTCAGAGTCAGTCCAGCAGGCAAGCAGGGGTGGAGGAGTCAGTCCACCATGGAGGAAGAGCAAGGGTGGAGGAGAGTCAGTCCACAAGCAAGGGTGGAGGGAGGTCAGTCCAGCAGGCAGGGTGGAGAAGTCAGTCCACCAGGCAGGGTGGAGGAGAGTCAGGGCAGGCAAGGGTGGAGGAGTCAGTCCAGCAGGCAGGGGTGGAGGAGTCAGTCCAGCAGGCAAGGTGGAGGAAGTCAGTCCAGCAGGCAAGATTGCCAGGGTGGAGAGTCAGTCCACCAGGCAAGGGTGAGAGTCAGTCCACCAGGCAAGGGGTGGAGAGAGTCTGTCAGTCACCAGGCAAGGGTGGAGGAGAGTCAGGCAGGGTCAGTCTGGAGCAAGTGGAGGAGAGTCCAGCAGGCAAGGGTCAGTCACCAGGCAAGGGTGGAGGAGAGTCCAGTCCACAAGGGTGAGGAGAGTCAGGCAGGGGTCCAGCTTCAGAGCAAGAAGAGTGAGGCAGTCAGTGAAGCAGTCATTGCCATTGGTGCGGCCAGCTCGCCGCCAGTAAATAACAAAACAACGAGAGGCAGTGTGTTGTGAACACAAAAAACACACCACCTGAACAATACCTATTAACTCACTAGTCATAAAGGAGACTCCAGGCTTCACCAGCACACGTTTTTCAGCAGCAGTGACGAAGCAACTGTACCGTAATGGTTGTCAGGTTCACCGTGAATTATTGGTTTGGGAAGAAAAATCGATGTTTACCTCACAAATATTTGGGGGTTTTTTTCCGTTTTTTTTTTTCTTGGGGAGACTTGTAGGGATATTTAGTGATGTGTTTCGTGTGGAGTTTTGATTTATTTTGACGCGAATATTATCTGAAATTATTGGGGTTTTTTGTGGATCGATGTATCACACACACACACGCACACACACACTTTCTCGTTCAATATATAATATCTTTTAAAACATTTCTGCTGTCTCCGTGAAGTTGTTCTTTCTTATGATGAAAATGGTCACACATTTAACCAAATTAACATATTTATAACGAAATTGAAATAAAGTAATATGATGATAATAATTTAGACAGACAGTCGGCTGTAACCTGTTTTCATTTTCCAGTAGAGAGTATCATCTTGGTGCGTATATATACAGTCATTATTTTACAGTACACTGGCTGGGCGTGAGTGAATGCGCTTTGCTGGTGTTTACTAGTTAGCCCTGCGAGTATCACCATATACGGCACCTTATTTGTTTTCCCTGCAAGAATATTTTTAACTTTCAAGAAATATGTTTTACGCACTGTATGAAGTTTTCTATTTTAATTCTCATAACATTAAATCGACTTTTTTTTTGCACGTTTGTGTTTATCTGCTAAGAAAATGAACCTAATTTTTAACGCATCTGGAAGACTGTATAACTTCTTCTCGGAAAATGTAAGTTGTATCTGCATATTTGCTGCCTCTTGGTCACGTATCTCGGAAAGTATTTGGGTGGTCTTAGCTGGTTGTAATGTAAAGACCCTGAATATATAATTTATACAGTAATCGCATTCAAGGTTATATATATAATTTGCTCCGGGTTATGTTCACCTGTGTATGAACCGCTTCCTCTCCCCACACGGACTTAACGGTGCATATCAGATGAAGGGAGGCTTAGCTTTAATCCCTGTTACCTGCCTTGCACAGTAGCTCTCACAATTTCTCAAGCACTTGGTAGTATCAGGCATCTACTTGTGGGTCATATATGTGAGTTTACTGTGTTTTTATTTGACAGCCAGGCTAAAACCCCATTAAAGAGACACCATGAGTATGGTGAGTCTCTCCTCGACGCCAACCCTCACTGAAGTAACTAATGAAGTGTCTAGTGAATTTTGTCCCTTACTGTACATTTTACTGTGCGGTCCATTGATATACTGTACCGGTGTGCCCAATTATCCGGAACTAACGTGCTATTATTATTATTATTATTATTATTATTATTATTATTATTATTATTATTATTATTATTATTATTATTATTATTATTTTTATTATTATTATTATTATTATTATTATTATTATTATTATTATTATTATTATTATTATTATTATTATTATTATTATTATTATTCACTTACTAAATTACATGATTAAAAAAACATATATTTAATGTGAAAATAGTTTGTGACAGGTGAGACGCTCTCTTCTAGTTAAACAAGGAGAAGGTATAAGGTTAGGGAGTAAAAGTATATGATTCAAATGTGTGAGTAACTGTATACAACATATAACTCCACTGCAGAGAAGAGGTTGCATTGTGTAACAGGACCCTCGACTTACCAGCACCAATTCCTGGTTCCTATTAGTTCAGTGTTCATATTATACTAAAATAATCACTAGCCGGGTCCAAGTCATTCGTGCTCGTATTTCATTAGTTTAGTTATGGTGATCTTAATTCATTTTCGAGAACACTTCTGGATATTTTTCTTTTGCTGGACGTTACGTGGGGACATTTAGAAGTGTTTATCCATCATTAGGTTTGGGGAAAAATATATAAGGTGCGAATTTTGGTGAATACTGTAACTGATACCTTAATATATCACAATTAAACTCCATCTTTAGGATCTTTATTTGTCTCACCAAACAGCCGTGTGGACGTGACAGAGCGACTTGTGGTGTGATGAGACAGAACTGACGAGCTTCTCACTGGCGCTCATGTGTGTCTTTATAAAGTTTACACAAAGAAACGCTTAATCTAACTAACTGTGTTGCTCATGTGTGGGGGAGTCGTGTAGGATAGCTTGCCGTTACTGTTTACTCTAAACACAGTTATGTAAATAGAAACTCTGAATGTCTTGTGTGGAGAGTAAAGTAATGGCGTTATAATTATTCCAGACCTTGAATTTCAGATAATCGTTCACACGCACACACACACGCACGCGCTCACATACGGGCGCACATCATACTTTATACACGCGCATGCATTGGCATGCATATTTTCCGTAGGAATCATTCCTTAACATATAACTTTCTGCAGTGGAACTTACACCTAGAGATCATGTACTGTATAGTAATCATTGTTGAGGACAACATCAAAATACAAGTAATTAGATTATGAAATGTAGTGTCTTTGGGCGGTCATCTTACATTTCAGCAAGAAAAAACAAACCAGCAAAATTAACTTGAATTATTCATAATCAACACTATACAATACATCAGTAATAGCAGCTGTAGTTACCTGAGACAACCATCCTTGTCTTACACCCAAGATTGAGTGAGTGTTGACCAGTGCTCTCTCCCGGCAGGTGTAGGCACTGGCCGTACGCAAACACATAATATATCTACATATAGATTTGCTGTTTGGCATAATATGGTAATTACTCGCAATTTTTTTATGAATTATCTTGTCCGTTTATCCCGCAGGCCTTCTAAACTGCTCGAAGTTTCGGAAAATGAAAGAATTAGTCTTAAATGTTCTTGTTAATTAACCATTTTTGGACGATCAGATGATTACATCACATAAATTGACAGTCACAAAGACAGTTTTGTGTTGATAAAGAGCCAATCTTGTTCATTATTATCTGTTTAAAGGGAAATCTCTGTTATATATTAATGCGGAAAAAATATCAAAGCAATTGAATTCAATGGCACTGAGTGAATGACTTGATAATGTACAAGATATGAAGTGAAATGTTCTTGACGTGTGTGTATATATATATATATATATATATATATATATATATATATATATATATATATATATATATATATATATATATATATATATATATATATATATATATATATATAAATATATATATATGATATTATTGGACAATATTTCTACGGGTTTTCCTGTTTTTAGGAAGCTATTAATGGGCATTTATTTGTGTGGACAACAAACCTTAGAGTAATGTTTACTCAGGACACGAGAGGCTGGGGTCAACACACCAGCGATGGCGGGAATGACATGTTAAAAGATGACCAGGACGTTCTTCCATTTACCACAGTGACAACTGAAGGTGCCATGGACTCTTGCCAGAGATCCTCATTGTAGGACGTATTTGTGTAGACGATGATAAAGTCAGGATTCATCAGTATGATGGGAACTTTTTTTTATTGTATCTTATATTTGTTATAGAGATATATTGGTATTTTTTTACTGATGCTCACAGCCACATCATCCTCTGGCATGGTTATTGAGACAGGAAGGGTTGACATACAGTAATACGTTTAGAGTAAAAAGTTGGATCTGTTTCACCAGCGTGTACAAAAAGACCTCCTGATGACAGTGTCATAGGTTGGTCAAGAGTTGCGGTAGTGAGCATTGTTCTGGAGACGGGTGAGGCTCTCCGCCCCACTTCCCTGTCACCTTTGTATTAATTTGCTTTCCGCTCGGGCGCCGCTCCGGCCGTGTGTTCCTCCAGCACTCACGAGTGTTTTCTCGGTAAACACATGCTACGCTGATATATTTTTGGAGTTTTCTTTCCAAACAGAGGTGAGGGATGCATTTATCAAAATGTCTCGCGACGGCACGCTCTTGTGGAAGGTCTGCACTCAAGTGTGAATAAGTCAGACTTGACACTGGCTTTCTGCCCCAGCTGCTGATGGATCATGCCAGCAACTTATGGCGCCTTAAACTAACTTACTATACTGTATATATTTTGTATGTATATAAGAACGATTAATGGATCTGGTTCTTTACCAACGCACCATTTAAAATAATTGTTAAAATTACACAACGATATTTGTTTGAAAACGATGAAAATATTATTTTAAAAATCCATTGAAACGAAATATCAGAAGAAAATTGAAAGCAAAAGTATTAAGCCCTAAATATACACAAGTATTTAAGCCGTCATCCCTTCAGCGGTGCAATCCAACCTGACATGGTAGTAATCCGAGACAAGTGCCCACCGATAGCTTAGATTAAAAACACCTTGGTATTGTTGCTTATTAGTTTGATGCTCCTCAACAGCCGAAGAGATGTCACTTGGGCCGGACATGAGTGACAGCTCCATGAAACCTTATCTGACGGGGCTGTAAGGGGAGGTAGCTTGTGTTTACTCAGCCATAGCCAAGCCTAACAAAGGCGAGGCGAAGGCTGAATGGAACGTGGCGGAGAGACGTAGCAACAGTGGTGGTAGTGGGTCATGGTGGGCGTCCAGTGCGTTGACACACACACACACACACACACACACTCGATTAATAGGAAAAGAATAACCTGCTGATAGACTTACACATTTACAAAAGCAGAACAACTAAAGGATATGAAAAGATAAACTAAACAAATAAAACAGATAAAAAAAAACATCTTGACAGGTAAACCTCACCTGTCTTTAGTTAATAGTACAAGACCATTTGGCTAATGACCCACTCACCTGGTGCCACCGAGGGAGAGAGAGAGAGAGAGAGACTGTCCTGTACATAACAAACTTAGTTACCTGGCAATAGAAACACAAGAGGAGTTGGAGGAAAAGTCTGTTAATTGATTTAGTTACAGTCAACACACTCTAGGTATGCTGGTATCGTGTGCGTGCCAATGAGTCTGTTCGAGTTGGGCTGAATAAACTCAAGCTTTAAGAGGAAAATGTTCTTGTCGACTTTGTCTCAGTGTGAGGAACAGACTCGAACGTAAGGGTGAGTCTCGAGGAGATAGTAAGAGTGGTGTGGTGTTGGTCCTATAAAAAACCCTCTTAACAAAGAGCTGAGTCTGTAAAGAACAATACGATATCAGTCTCACGAGTATCTCGTCTTAGTTGTGGACGACATGAAGTTTAAATGTAAGAATTCTCGAAGGTTGTTACTGAGTTCAAGTCCGCCCACACCCAGGGAGCGTGATAAGAGCAAGAGCAGGGTGTCCACGCTGCCATCTCAATAAGGCAGAACGACGTGCTGTGCATTCAAGGGACTGTTTCCACTAGCCCCACGAGTAGACTATCCCAACAGAAGGGATATGAGTTTCTAAGTGTGAAACGGAAGCCACATGATCTTTGTCTTGTAGCTCGATATTCTTGGAAGCCCCTGGAGCGAACCGCATCCATTCAACACCAGAAAATTAATTAGTGTCTCGGACGCAAATATTCACTGATTGTGAGGATGATACGAGTACAGCAAGTAGTAGTGGACGGTTCTTGATGCTGAGCAGGTCAAGGGCAGATAACCACAGACAGAAAGACAAATAAACATAGACAAAGGAATACTCGGCCGACTGGTGGGACGGATGGTGGATGCTTAACAGAGGCCAACAACCATAATTTTAGTCTTTGAGTAACACTGATGACATGCCAACTGCCGTCCCTTAAACTTGATCTACTCGATAATCAAGCAACATGAAACCGCTCACAGTAAACCTTTACATGACGCCACACTCGAATGTCGTCATCTATTTTATCAAAATGAAAGTAACTGTTTGGTTAGTTAGAGCTAATGTGGTAAATCGACTGTGTATGCCAGAATGTCAGTCATGTCTTGCATATTTCACCTAATGATTAGACATTCTAGCGCTAACCAAACCTAACCTAACCCTCAAGTAGCGTTAGGATGTTTAATCAACGGGAAATAATCCGGGGTGCTTAATCTTTACGTGATCCGAAAGTTCTATGTACGACCAGGAATGATAAGCGGAAGGTGTGGATGATAAGGTTAATTGCTGGCACACATAGCGAGTATAATAACTTAATGTACACCACATGTTAGCACGAGCTGACGTGAAAATTACACCCTGTGATACTAATCTGCTCAAGCGATAAATAGATTGTTTTGATGCAGTTTTGGTCTGTGTCAGGACGTCATGTGCCGGAGGAGGGCCACCCCAGGAGCCTCCGCTGACAACCAGTTACTGAGTTTTAATGATGGTTATTTTCACAGGGTAATTATAACGAGTCTGATGGTACAGCTGCGTCATAATGTCTCGTAAACAGTCTTATGTAAATAATTAATTGTTTTTGTAATTTGACGCTAAACTGAAGTTGAAGAATACATAGTGAACTACCGAACAAGATCACTGGAAGATTCATTCCCCAGTTTATTTCACATTGAGACTAGCCGCCATAACGCTAACAAACCATATCCTCCCTCGGCCTCTGGTAGCGTTAGAATGGTTCTTCTTGGGGCGAGATAAACTGGGGTAGGGTAAATCTCCAGGTAATCTGTCGAATATGATAGAATGCTATTAGTGAAGTACCTTTAATTTTTCTTGACATAACTGATATCGTCACAATACCGCGTTTTCATAAGTGTGTATTCTGTCTTTCATTTTGTAGTGGCCGCCGTTATGGTTGGATTTCAAAGATTTAGCCACTGTTTTATTTATACAGCGTAAAATTTCTATTTGGTAAAAATTTCAACAGATTACAGTAAGCTACAATATAATTATGCCCCTGTGTTTCCCCTGTAGTCCGAGTCATAATGTCTGACTACATAATTTTAAACATGAACTACTCTTATACACGGTGTTATCTTTAGGTTAGAGTAAACTAGTTATGAGAGTGACATATCTTCTTAAATCTTGTTGTGCTTAATGTTCATTGTTCCTGAGTATTTTCGTCGTCTTTCGCGTCATATGTATCCGGCGTTTGGTGTAGGGTTGACCGCTCCACACAACCCACGGCTCAAGGGGTCTCCTCCTCCTCCTCCTCCTCCTCTCTCTTGCTTCTCCTCTTGGTAATCTTAATTCTCCCATACAACCAACTTTACGCACCACCTCGCGTGATCAGTGTCAGCCAAACACAACTCTTTCACGATGTTTCTTGTTGTGTTTATTACAGATAAGACAATTTTCACGTATGTTACAGGTAGCGAACAGGAAACTGATCTACCTTAGTACAGCAAAATACATTAATCCGAAAGGAAATAAATAAAGAAACAAAAGAGAAATATTGTCCTCAAGAAAAACACGTAAAATGTAAAGTTTGTATTTGTAATGAAGTCCCATGGAAATATAAATGGTTAATGAACCGTAGCGTACATGACCTGCACTTGACCTCAACACGTGGTAGGTCATTTACTGCTCTAAACACTAGTTGTCTTTTCCTTAAACGCTACTTGGGTAATTATTCATAGTTTTCTGGCGTGTACAAACCCATTTATCACCGAAAACTGACCGAGTATTTTTTTTATGGTTGATGGGCAGAGTATGAAGGAGGGGGAAGCATACACCCCATATTGTCCACTCCATACGTCACCGAGTCAATCCTGCCGGGTATTAGTGGCGCTCGTGTAGTATTTTCTCAGAACATCACTACCTCAACTACTTCTTAACTCTGACATGTACGAACAGAGGACATACCCGGTAAAATAACTTGGTGGTGTTGGACAGTTTTTATGGCGGCTTTATTTCACACTGGTCATCCATCACACGGAGATAGAGACGCGTGTTCCAAGATTTATAGGAGTAAGTATTTGTATGATGGGCTGTTGCGCCTCCTGGGTAATGGTGCTGAATGATAGATGTCACACATACTGGTCTTTGTTTAGAGATGATATAACAGCACATATATTTTACAGAATTCGTCTCTGGATTACGTCTTGTATTGTATATCTAATTGACTGATTGTTTGTTACTAAATATACGTGATGGATGCGACTTAGGATATATATATCTTATATAAACAAACTATGTAACATCTTATGTAAACAAAGTAATCACTCCTGAGTGTAAGAGATACCTGACTGTAGCCATCACAAGGTAGAGCGGCTGTTTTGTTAAGATCTTCACCCAAAGTATTATAAAAGGATAAGTAGTGATGACTCAGAACACTCTTGCCCATACATCTTGAGCTCGGCCGAGGCTGGTGGTGTTAGCATGAGTCACGCACTTCAGAACAACGGCTTCTCTGTATCGTCTGCAGTTGGCTTTCCATACAGAAGACTATTACACCTTATCCTTGCTGACGACCGCTTTGGTAATTGTCTAGTCTAGAGCGTAGGCCTGGAAAACTCACAAGACTATAACAGTAGAGGATCAGATCACGTGAAGATTAACTAGCAGCTGGCTTCATCTGATGATTAAAGACCCACTCACGGGGGAATAGGTTAAGTTCGGGTAAGTTAGATTGGGTTAGGTTGGATTGGGTTAGGTTAGATTGGGTTAGGTTAGATTGGGTTAGGTTAGGTTGGGTTAGGTTAGATTGGGTTAGGTTAGATTGGGTTAGGTTGGATTGGGTTAGGTTAGGTTACTTTAAAACGAGGGAATCATAGGTGAAAAGGTAAGGGTCTTAGCTTCAGGGAGGTAAGGCGGGGGAACCTCTTAGCAGTTTCTAGTGTTCGCCACAAGCAAAACTGTTCCACCCCAACAATTAGATGAGTCTGTGATATATTTTTGCCATGTAGGGCTGGAAGATAATGCGATGACCCACAGCACAAATGCAGCCGCTCGGCCCCTTGTAGTGAAGATTCTACGCGTAAACTTGGGCGTCAGTCACGTGGTCTTGGTGTTACATATCTCACGTAGCTACAAGTGGAGATGGGATAATTATGTCTCCCTCTGTGTTAGGAGGAATATTTTTGTGAACTTAGTGGGTCTTTAAGATAAGCCGGAGAGAGGAACTGCCTCGTTATCATACTCGGCAATTTCCCTGATATTAACCAAGCGTGTACAATAGCGTAACCCTTGCCTGCCACAACCAAGAACTCGGCTTTCCATGTTTTATGGCCTCGAGTAAAATTAATGAAAAGATAATGGAGTTTTGGGATGACGTGAAGGTTAGGAACCCTAGGTTATTTCACCTAAGGATTTATCACCTTAACGCTAACCAAACCAAACCACCACAGTACCGCAGTCTCCACCACCAGACTACCAAAATCATTAGCATTCCCAGCATACCTCCGCTATTATTTTTTCCATCTTAGTTAACAACAAAGAACTCCTTATCTTCAGTACATAGACCACTCACCTCACCTGCAGCAACTAACTGGACTGTCATTGTTTAAAAGGGGTATTGGAGGGGGTGACCTGATGCGTATAATGTTTTTTTTTAATATATTTCACTAGGATTTAATTGTTTTCCCCAATGTCACTTGTTTAAGGTTATAGTTCTGACTTGATGTTGAGGAATATAACGAGTGGAATTTTTCTCGCGTGGTCCACAGTACGTACTCTGGCAGCAATAATTACACCATTTCTCTTGGTGTAAAAACGTGACACTCTACACAGAATCACATCTCGCATTTTAATTGGTTCTCGGCGATTTAGACAGCTCATCGCGTCGTACCGTATTTTTTTCCAAGTTTTAGTAAGTAATTTGTCGCTAAATAAGGAGTGCAGAGTAGATAGAAAAAGTGTTTATTTTCTCTCTCGTATATAATCTCACGCTCGTAAAGCCTCATCAATTGTCTAATTCAGTCCAGCTCAGTTTTATTTCACTTTATTACCGTTTTGCTGCGTAATAAAGACCTATTCCAGCATAATTGAGCGAGATTAACAAAAACAAGCGGGGTGTGTGTGTGTGTGTGTGTGTGTGTGTGTGTGTGTGTGTGTGTGTGTGTCGTATAAGGGAGTGTGTGTGACAGGTAAGATCTGGCCAGTATCTTTGTCGCTCGTTTACTCGCCTTATACGAACACTTCCCCCAGCTGCCTCTTGTAGTTGGCAGGTCAGGGCAGTGGCATACAGACTCGCCACTCTGAAATACGTCTTTAGAGGTGGAACAATACAAAGGTTAGTTAACAAGATTGATATACAGTACACTAGGTCATGCTTACTGTTTACTCTTCACTTTGACTCAAATTTGTTTTTTGAGGTGGAGTATTTCATACGCATTTAAGAGATGGGGAAAATTAGGACAATATACGCGCGCACAATAATATACGCAATCTTCACTTTAAATACGCTCTTAAAAATAAAGCAATTCAGATAGAGTTTAGAGGTTAATTGGATCATTCGAAGTACAAAAGGCATGAAAACTCCCGCAATTACAAGCGGAGACTTAAATCATATTTTTGGTACCACGAACAACAAATTATAAAAAATGTGGACAGCTCCCCCCCCCCCTCTCTCTCTCTCTCTCTAATGGACTTTGAATTACACCAAGTCACGTTACATCTTTATTAACCTCTTATTTATGTATCTGATTAGTACGGTTGTCAGGTCTAACACATTGATGTTGCGATGATTACTAGATAATTCAGGCTTTCCACGCCGTGCACTACAGTAATCTTTATGCGGACGAACATCAGGCATGGAGTATTGGAGCAGTTACTATTTTACCAGACGGTAACCTTGTCTTATGGTGAGCCCCTCTCGCTGACCGGTTGTTTTCATTGTGTGGGATAATTTCGAGTGCATTTGTTTGCTGTTGTTAAGTTTTGTGTGTGTGTGCATTTGTTTGTATGTGTACGTAAGTTTAAGTTTTTATGCGTAGAATTATATTTCTGAATGTGAGCGGCGCACTCTGCTGTTTCCTATGTGTTTGTTTGCGTGAGAGCTCGAGTGTTTGTGTACATGCAAGTGTAGAGTATCGGTCTGTAATCATTAGTGTGCACGTGAGTACACATACGACCTTCAGTAACACATTATTAACACATTAGTATCCACGTACAAATCGACACAGCTGCACAATATCACATTTACTTCCATCTCGTCATTAAGAGTTCAGCGTGTCTGGGACTCGTCAAGAACACCAATACATCGGTCTTTTGCTTGAGTATGTTGTCAAGTCTTATCTATGCACCGAGTACGAGCGACAGTACAAACAGAGGGCGAGCGAAAGTTAATTTTGTGTATCCTCGTCATTGTGGAGTGCTGGTGTAGCTTCCATTAGCTTTTCACTGCGGAATGGAGGTGAACGCCAGGCGCTGTTGATCACTCATGCTGGCTGAGGTGTAACAACACGGCCATTATATTATTTTCCTGGATCTATTTTTAGTGACTAGAAATTGGTCGTTTATCAAGAGGGGTCGAGGAGACGAAGCAAATATATGTTAATAAAATATAAACACACACTAAGCAACATCATTATTATCATGAGTCCACGAGGCCAGACCTTCCCTCATCATGCACAGGAAATTCAAATTTAAGATTCCATCCGTAATTCCTGCATCTGCTAAATACGGAACCATCAATCATAAGTGTGGTTGACGCGCTGACACACTGTTGATTATGACTGTGGTGAGGTGTGTTGCCTGCTGCAGAAATAGAAGGTTGTGGAGGCGGATTCATCCATCTTGCGAGAAGTTTACTTAATGTACGACTTGTCATCATATGTTATAATCTCATAGTTAGTGTACCAGCTTAAGGCTCATTGTGCTAAGAAGCTGTACTTAACTCTGTGTTATAATGCCTGGCAAGAAGTTATGTTATGGTGCCATGACTTAACATATGTAAGGTCTGTGTTCTATATCATAACTACTCTATACAACAGAAAGATTTTTGAAGATTAAATATTGTAAAGCGGTGGGGCAAGTATTATAGTGGTGATGAAGAGTATGGACAAGACATTTAGTAAATAATAAATACATCATTCAGAAACTAGAGCTTATCTCTGAACACGTGAAGATTAGGCACCCCAGGTTATTTTCCTTTAACATAAACCTCCCTAAACCTAACCTAACCTAACCTAACTTAACCTCCAAGTGAAGTTAACTGTTTGCCTAATATTCAAGTGATCCGTCACATTCTATAATTTGGTGTGTGTTTTTTTATACGCTGTGCCACCCAACACCATCCGCCCACCCGCTCACCCACCCACCCACCCACCCACTCAGCACACGACACAGGATAAGCCAGGACAGTGGAGAAAATTAATCCCAAATCCATTTACAAAATATCTTTTACTCCCCAACAAACGACTTGTAATAATCAATGGTTTGTTTTACCAGTGACCGCGAACAAAAGTATTCTTATATCCAAATAATGTTGTTTTCTTTTGGTCTTCTTATAAATTCCTCCCGGCAGCCCAGAGGAGAGCTTTTATGATCGCGGGCCCTTGACAGACATTCCTTCCTTGTTTACACACACTTTTTTTATCAGATGTTTCTTCGTGTTTTTTAAGACATTCGTGTTTGTTGGATTTCTTCTGTATTATTTTTTCTTCTCCAGAGGGCGTTAATATTTTTGTCTGGTGTATATAATCATTTCTCAACTAGGACATGTTTTTTTCTTTTTCTTGTTCGTCTTTCTTTCTTTCTTTCTTTCTTTCTTTCTTTCTTTCTCTTGTGTCTCCATATTATATAATAATCATAGTTCTTATTCCTCTTTTTTTCTTCTTTCTCCTTCACTCTTCTTCGTTATTATTCATAGTTTTTGTTTTTCTTTCTCCTCTTCCTCTTTCTTCATCTTCTTTCTTAACTTCTGTTCTTTCTTCATACTTTTCTTATCTTTTTATCCTTTTTATTTTGTTTATTAAGTGGCGTGAAAAGTGGGCTCTCTGGGGGCTGTTTTTGTTATGTATAGTTGTCTGATTTGTTTTGTATGTGATTGAGACAGGTATAGTACACGTACCTTTTTGTTTCTGTGTCTGTCTGTCTTGCTCTTTGTCTGTCTGTCTGTCTTTGTCTGTCTGTCTGTCTTTGTCTGTCTTTGTATATCTCTCTGCAATAAATAAAAGAACCAGGTTTCGCGTTACTTGAGCCTTCACTGACCAGACTCTGCCTATATTACACCAACCCTCTATCCAGGCTCTAATATCCTCTTAAAAGAAAGATCCGACTTGCTGTAAATATTATTTTTTAATGTATAGTTTACTATATTCTGGTACGCTTACCCCTTAGTTAAAGTGATTATGCATTACCTTAGTCCCTCTTTAATTTATCACATTTGGGTTACGAATATATTACGATACTCGGGCAAAGATGTTGTTGGAAAATACGACCAAATTTGTTGTCCAAGACTTGAAATTGCTATAAACAAAAGCATAGGAATGTTATAACAAGTGGAGGAAATAATATTTGTGGTCAGTGATCCA